>NW_026947518.1:2796000-3495000 GCF_034190915.1 Cavia porcellus | reverse complement strand
GTCAACTTCAAATATGTTGCTGTGCTTCTGTGTGATGTCCTCGCTGACAGACATGAGGAAGGCAATGAGTGGGATCTGCTGGAGGTTTAGCTCCAGAGGGACACAAATTGCACAGCTGTGTCAGACAGGGCTCTCCATCACCTGACTGGCCACCCTGGTATCCAAATACCCTTGCCCAGTGCTGTCTCTGGCTTTGGGAGGTGCTGGATGGCAGTGGATATGCCCAGTGTACTGGCTGGCCCTGGGGAAAACTTGTCATGCCATTAGTTTGTCATCCTTATCCCTGCACCTCTGTGGCCCTGGGGCCAGAGCAAGGTTTCCCCCAGCTGCAGTGAGCAGCATTGTCCAGACAGCTCTCCTTGTGCGTACTCTATGTGGAGGCTAGCAAAGGTCCCAGCTCATTCCTGCTTCAAAGAGTACTGTGAATCAAACCCTTGAAAATTTGTGCAGCATTCTGTGTGGGAGAAAACTCTATTCTTAGTCCTAGGAGTTCTGGGGAAGGCTGTTTAGAGCTCTGATGGGAGCTGCGAGATAGGGCTGTGCTCTGCCCCCCATGTCCTTCCTATTGTTGTTCAGCACCTGCCTTAAAATGTGTCAGTGGATGAGGGAACAGCACTTTTCAGAGATATGTGCCTGCATGAAACCAGTTTAGGAGGCTCAGTGTTTTGTGTGCTTGTTTGCCATGTGGGGTGAGAGGGAGGTGAACACAGTGCACACAAGCCTGGTTCCTGCTGTATGGTGGTGGAAATTACACTCACCTCCTGGACATGTTTCCCTGGCGGCATCATGAGGGGGCAGAAGTTCATCAGATCAGCCATCATTTTGTTCCCTAAGCATCTCAATTTCTTCTATGTATTGGTTCTGTGGCCTCAAGTCAGGACCTCACAAAGGCTAGACAAGTAGTATGGATGCAGATGCACCCCCAAATCTACCAACATTGTGCCTCATTCACACCTGTGTGAGTCACTACACCCATGGCCAGCGTGCTCAACTGCTGACAGCTCACATTCTGCTGGCCACCTCCCGAGTAGCCCATTCCTTGACCATAGGTCACGGGTAGTGAATTTTGTTCAGCTTTGTATTATCCAAGCTGAAATTTAGCCAGGTCCTCACACATGGTAGGCAAGTGCTCTATCCTGAGCTCTCTCCCCAATTCCTTACTTGTTGTTAATAACAGAACATGGCAGACGTGATGGGATGTGACTATCAAGGTTCACACATAAAATGCCTGTGACCAACCTCCTGATCTCTCCCTCCTCTGTTCTTACTTCCTTTCTCTCTCTTTTGTTTTTTCTTCCTCTCTATATCTCTATCTCTTCATCTTCCCTGAGGAGAGGCTGACTCTTTGCAGAGAAAAAGGGTAAGAGAAGGGGCTGGGGATTTAGCTCAGTGGCATAAGCACCTCCCTTGCAAGCAGGCGGTTGTGAGTTCGAACCTTGGTACCGGTAAAAATGAAAAAGACAAAAAAAAAAAAAAAAAAAGAAAGAAAGAAAAAGAAAAAAAAAAGAAAAAGGGTAAGAAACAGAGCAGACATCAGATCTCCATCCTAACCTTGTTCCTGCCTATTAGCAAGAGAGAGAGAGCCTGAGAACAGATTCTGCCACAGATGTGCTTCCACTGATCCTGCAGCCTGATCAGGAGAAATTATGGTGGATTAGCACCTCCTGAATTCCTAACTCATAGAACCTGAGAGAACTGATGTTTATCTGTTGTACCTAAGTTTGCAGCCACGCATTGATCAGTGGTCACTGATGTGATATATCAGATATAATGTTCTGCCCCCACACCTTTCCCTTGCCCACTCCTCCCCTCCCTTATTCTTGCCAGGCCCTCTGTTCTCTCAACACTTTCTTGACTAAAAAAAATTGACTTTGAATCTCTACATTGTTGGTCCTCTGTCTTCTGACACACAGACTCTGCTCTGTACAGCATTAGGGCCTGCATGTCTCAGGTTCAGGCATCAGTTGCATCTCAGTGAGGCTGTTCAGATAGCCCCATGTAGTGACCTTTGTCTCTGTGTGCCCTTGCTTTATTGGGATTTAGCGCTGGGTCTTTTCTTCCACTACATTCTGCTGTGGATTGTCCCTCTCCACCAACCTTCCAGCTTCTGTGTGGCCAGTGACATATTGTCCTTTTCTGTGTTGGTGCCAGCCTCTTACAGCCCAGGAATAAGGTAAGAATTTGAGCCACATAGATTGAATAAATCAGATCAATTTTCCTCTAAGCAACCCAGTGTGTGACCATGGCATCACTGTGTGTTCTTGTGTGTGTGTGTGTGTGTGTGAGTGTGTGTGTGTGTGTGTGTGCACATGTGTGTGTATCCCTTGGAATGCTGCTTGAAATCAGTCCCACATGTTTAGGCTCAGGTTCCAGGAGCTTGGGGGCTGCTGTTCTAATGCCTTTGGGAGTCGGCTGGGTCCTGTGCTAGGAGGTCTTTTTCCTTTGGACTTCTCCCCTATCCTCTTTACTCTGCCCATGTCCTGTTCCTTGGACCTGGCATTGTCTCTCTCTGGGTACTGGTTCTCAAACATCCATCAGGAGTGGAATAACACACATAGTCCTTTATTGTGGAGATTCTAGCATGCTCGGGGGTGAGGCACTAGAGGGTCACATGGGGTTCTCTTCACCTGGGCACTGTCCCCATCCACACCTTCCTGTAATTTGATACCATCCCTACTAAAGTCCTCATCTTCAGGTTACCTCACATTGCCATTGTAACATGCAGTACATTGGGCAGGGCAAGGCCTGGACTTAGAATTCACCACTCGCTGTCACTGATGCCTTAATCCAAGCCTGTGACACTTTATAGGCCCACTTGGTTCAAAGACCATGGGAAAACTTTCTATCATCCATCGAATTCAGGAGCTACACCTCAGCTCACACTGGGGCACCCACATGTCAGCTATTTCTTTGTGGGAAACCCAGTGGCTGCTGAATCAGTGACCTAACCTCTTCTGTTGTGCAGGCCCCAGTGGCAGCACAGTGCATCCGGGACTTGGGGGAATAACTTCAGCCTGGAGCGTTTATAGTGTGGAACAACAAATCAGCTGGCCTCTGTGAAGGCTGCAGGGGTTTACACCATGTCACAGCAGATCTGTGATTGAAGACCCCGCCCCAGCCCCTGAGGAGTCATGGAGAGCTCTTGGGTGCCCTCCATCTTCGCGGCCTGGGCACGAACCTAGTAGATTCTAGTTCTGGGCTGGTTTTTACTACCTGGGACCTGATGCCACTGCTGTTTCCCAGTGCTCATTTCTCCCATTTGTTTTCCTCCTTGACCATTATGTTTCTTTAATTATATACACAAGGCCTCATTATTCTTAATCAGCCTGTGTTCATGTGTCTCATTCTTTTACTGAATTACTGGGGAAAGAATGTGACTTACAGGTGGTGGCATGCTGAGCCAGACTTTATGCAAATTTACTTTGTCCAGAGAAGAGGACAAAGGCAGCCATATTCATGACATTGTATGGAAATAAATCACAGGGGAATTCAATGGACACCCTGCCTGCAACACTGCACTTTCTATTCTAGGCCGTAGACTATACTTGGAACACACAGTGCCTCACATTTTAATGGTTGTATTACAACTACAATACTTTACTTTTTTGATTTTTTTCCTGTTAAGCACTCATAAATTAAAATTAATAATTTATCATTGGAAATATCTAAAGTATATACATGGGTGTGACACTCCCATGGTGCTGCTCTGTAACAAAAGAAAGTGTGTTAGTCTCCTTCATATGAAATAGACATGAAATGACCTACATGTAATTAAAAGTGGCCCAGTTTTGATGTGTATCTGTCTATAAAGCCAGGAACATAATTAAGAAAACAAAGAATCCTAAGAATTACAAAAAATTCCTGAATTCTTTTTCTATGCCCTGCCAAGAATCCATGAATACACGAATGAGAAAATGATGTAGTCTGGATTTTCCCTTCCCAGACAAGGCAAGAATAAACAGTTACTTACAGCAGGGTAAGGCAGAGGAGAAACATAACTGCAGTAATGTGGAAAAAGTAGGACAGGTAAATTACAAGGACATTGGATGAGTGGGGACCAGGATCTAGTAGGAAGGAAAGTAAAAGAAAATATATTTGGGTAGTGAGTTGATGAAAATGTTCTGGAAGAGGACACTGGTGAAGATTTCACAATATGGAGAATGCACTAAATCGTACCAAACTCGTCAACTGAAACAAGAATAAACCCTTGAATTTAATTTACAATCATTCTATCACTGGCAGCCGAGAATAGAATAATAATAAATGGAATAATAAGTAAGTCTGGAAGAGAGGGGAATGGAAGGTGTGGGTCAAGAGCTGCCTGCAGGTAGAGGTCAAGAGATGACTCCTGCTGGGAAGCCACCAGGAGATCCAGCTCTGCAGCTGGTGGAGAAAGGAAAACATGTGCCTGTTCTTGCTGTGAGGCCAGAGCTGGTGAGGGAGCTGCAGGTGGAGCTTGCACAAGCTCTACGTGTGCAAGTTCAGCATGCACTGAATTTGTCTCTGCAGTTGCAGGAGAAGAAAACATCACTGACTTTCCAGGGACTTCTCAGGGCCAAACCATCCCACTGCCTGTCAGAGGCAGCTGTGTGCATGTACACATCCCCAGTAAAGCCTCCCAGACTGCATCCTCACACTGACTGCTGAGGGGATCATGTTCCTGTATCTCCCATCATCTGGGCACATTGCCGAGTTCCCTAGCACATTCCTCCTCTCAAGGCCACAACGCTCATCCAGGGCTCCTTACCCTGTGACTTAGGGACCAAGGACTTAGGAGGTTCCAGATGGTCCATGAGAAGCTTGTCCTGGGGATCCACCTTGGAGTTCAGCTCCAGTGAGGAGTCAAGGACAGGAGATGCGGACCTGGAGCTAACATGGAGGTAGCAAAGCAAGAGGTCTGGCCTCTCTTCTAACACTACCTACACAGGTTACCTTAGGGAGAGGCACATGGGTCTCTAGCCCAGCAAGTTCGTTGTCTACTCCCAGCCTCTCCCAACTACAGTGTGGCAGTGTGGGCCTTGGGATCCCTAGAGGCTGACAGAATGCTTCGTGTGAGGCAGTCCTTGCTTAGTGGTATGACACCACTCCCTTTTTAAGGAAGCATGACACAGTTTCTCCCTGCCCTTCCCCACTGCAGGTCAGCTCAACAAAGGCAAGGGCTGATAACTGTCATGTCTTTGCACTCAAGGGCTCAGGGCTGGTGCTCCATGAATATCTGAGAAGTGAGGAGTCATCGATATGTATGCCGAATTTCTGCAGTGTCTAGGTCTGGCAAAGATCTGCTGCCCAGTTCACTTGGTCTCTGTGGAACTTCTCCTACATGGTCTGTAACCACTTCCGAACGGGGCCTTGTACACAGAAAGACTTCCTTGAGGTGAACCATATCTTTTCTGCTGCCAATGCTGACTCTGTGGCCTCCAAAGAACATCAAAGCTCAAAAGGGCAGTTGTTACACCTGTTCTGCTTACAAGATCATGGACAATACTCAGAAGTGTCTTCACACAGGGTGTCTTCATGTGTATTTTGGCTTGATGACACCCACCCACTTTCCAGTGATACCTGTGGGCCATGGACACTTTGCCATCCCTAAGAATTCCTGCCCTGAGCATACCCTGAATCCCCTAGAGTGACACTCCAATCTCCTTTCCAAAGAACAGAACAGTTTTCCCCATGTGTGTGTCAGTGAGGTGGGTGGAAGGTCATCCCTGGGAATCAGTACAGCCTCTGTAGCAGGTCTTCATGGGGCCATGGCCGCAGCTAATCCCTTGCCATGGATCCCCCATTTCATCCTCAGTGAGCCTGCAATCTGGATCCACTTAGCACCCCACAGTTCAGTGTTGTAAACTGAGACTGAGGTGCTTGTACATGGCCAGGACTAGACAGGTGGCCAAGTCTCACGGGGCTGCTCAGGTGAGAACTTAACTTCCCTGTATCTGAACTAGTCCTGGACTCTGTGTCTCTGAGTGGCTGGCAGTTGAGCCTAGGAGAATGTGTTCTGGGCTTCCTCTTGTCTCTGGGTGTCTCTGGGCACCTCTGTGTGCCATTGAGTCCTGGCCTGGGTTGCTGACAGCTGGGTGTTTCCAGTTGAGCTTCCTGAAACATCTGCACCAAGTGAACCATCCTCTCCATATGTTCCCACGTGGTTCCCTGACACGGGGTTCTGATGCTGGGGCCACTACCCTGGGAAAGCAGCTTAGTATGTTCCTTGTTCACTCTTTTGAGCCAGCCATCTATGCAGGCCAACTATCACCAAACCACAGTGCCTGGTGATCAGAGCCGTCAGAGTTCTGTTGGGACTTGTCACCAAGGAACTAAGGTCATGTGCTGGGGTCCACAGCTGAGGCTCCTCCTCTGATGCCTCCTTTGTTTTTATTGTGAGCTAATCTGTGTCCTCAGAAACAGCAAGTTAAAAAACTAGCAAAATTTGTGTGTTTTTAGACTTTTCCATCCAAATGATCCTTTCCCTTGAGGATGAGGTGCACAGTTTCCTCATTAAGAGATTCCTCAAATTTATTTTGACTGTCTTTTCTGGACTTATGTTAGTTTCATTTCATTATCACTAAGGAGCATGGAGCTGTTCCCAGAATGCCCATAATAATTTTCCTTGAAGGATATGAAATGTTTCATGTTTTAACACCCATGTGTACAGGAAAAGAGGATTCATAGCAAGTTTTACTCTCATATGCCTATGAATGATCATTTCATCCTTGGATGTTTTCCTCAGCCACATACTGTAGTGCTTCATACTCTGACCTCCACTGAGGAGGGACTACAGTTGGTGAGGGAAAGGGGAGGCTTTGCAAGGCCATGGACATCATCACCCAATTCTGATGAAGGACACATGGGCATCCCTCATGGGGAATTTGTCTCCTAGTCACTGTTTTCACTTCCTGTTCTCCCATCCCAAGTGGACCATGGGCTTTGTGTGCCTGCTGGGTAGTTTGCCTTTCCTAGAGGTGATGGTGCTGAGCCTGTTCACTCTCAATTCTATTGGTTGGTCCCCTTCAAGCAGCATCTCTGTGCTGGGCCCTCCACGTACTGTTGTTTAATAGTGGTAGAGCCACCACACACTTTCATGGGGTGGAAATCACCAACTGCAACTTGTTCATGCATCTGTCACCCATCTACTGATCCCATTTGTTCTGTTTCCGGGTTGGCCCTGGAAAGCCAGCTGCCACAGCCATTCTTACACACAGTCTTGAGTGGACATAGACTTTTATTTCAAAGAAAAATTACTTAGATGTGAAATTGCCAGATTATATGTCTTGTGTATGATTAGCTTACAAACTGTTAAGGTACACTTGGAAGCATTTTTGAAAATCAGAGTTATGTTACTGAGTATTGAACTTATGCTCAGGTTTGCCAAGTGGGCACTTATACTGCTGAACTAAATCTGCAACCCTGTTTTCTTATTTTGTTTTGCTTTGTTTTGTTGTGTTTTTATGCTATAATGTTATGTTATGTTATGTTATGTTATGTTATGTTATGTTATGTTATGTTGTGTTATACTATGTTTAGTGTTGGTGAGGATTTTGAGTCTCCTTCAGTGCATTTTCAGTGCTTTCTGATTTCATTTTGTATAACTCACCTGATAAACTATGACATATCACATAATCCTGGGTAATTTAATTTTGGAAAAAATTTAAAAAGTTAATGAGAGCCAGGTTTGGTAGTAACCATCTCTAATGCCAGGAGTTACAAGGCTGAGGCAGCGAGATTGCTGTGATTTGAGGTCAGCCTGGGCTACAATGTGAGTTCAATGAAAGCCTCAACTTCATAGCAAAATCCTGTCTCAAAAATAAATAAACAAATCAAAATAAAAGATACATTAAAAAGGTTTTAAAAGACACAAAAGTCATCTATAAATCAACAAATCAAATCTTGATAAATTTTTCTTACATATATACTTCAGTCAGCACAATGAACATTAAGTTTACAATGAGGTAGACATTGATCTACTGCCATGAAGTTGAACTGTTTCATTTTTTGACCTTTTAACTGAGATGAATGTATATATGCTACTGAGTATACACTCTTAGGATTTGGAGAGTGTAATATAAAGAAAATTTGATAGTTCTTTTTATTTTTGTACTAACTTTTTATATGGAAGTAGGGTTTGACAAAATGTGTAATAGTCACAGTACAAAAGAGAGGAAAAGAAAGTGCTCTAAACTATATAACTGCATGTATATTTAAATGTATGAGATAGAAAATGATATCACAGAGTTTTATTGGATCATTGAACAGAACTGTTTGCAGTATCATTGTTGGAATGTCCACTCTACAAGCTTTAATTTTGTGACTTGAACAATTATTTCTAAGATGGCAATATGTAATCCATTAACTAGTGACCTCCTACTGCACATTTTTTTCTTCTGTAAATCTGTATAACTTGTACCCCTTCACTGTTTTTTTTTCTTTTCTTTTCTCCTTAAATAAAAAAAATTTTTAAAAAATAGGAAGTAGGGTTTGAACAAAGGATTACAGTTTTTTGGAAAGACTTTTTGTCTTATTTTAATGTAACTCAAGTACATATTAATAGGGACCACATAAAAGATGCTTTTGTTAAGTCTATAAAAGGATAAAATTCGGAAGGATAATGAGAGAATAACATTGGCTACTGTACTGTGCACAATGATTTCTTAATGATCTGTATTTTCATACATTTGTAAAATTTGTTAATGTTTTTACAAATTTTAAAGCATGATCACACTAAGATTGTGAGTTTCCCAGGCCAGACTTAAACCTTTCCTTATTCAATCTCCCTCCCTCTCCCAGAGAGCTAGGATTGCAGGTATTATCTTGAGTTGGTAATCAGCAGTAATTCTATGCATTCATAGAATGAAATATTTGGCTTTGATCTTTAGACACTTTGCAGAGAGAGTGGATCTAGTTAAGCTATGTACCAACTTCCTAACTGGCAGTTTTTTCAAAGTAAGTAGGATTGAAAATGCCATTAACACTGTTTGTAGATTCTCTGTTTTGAAACTGTGGTCATCATGTGCTTCAGAATATCACTGCAAATGCCTTCTGCACTGGGACTGAGGCTTGGTGTTCTTGAAGCACATTCTGGTTTTTTTTTTTTTTAATCCCTCACGGAATTTGATGATTGAAGTCAAACCACAAGAAAAGTGTGAAAGCTAATGCCTCTTGGGAACACTGCCCTCCAGAAGGCCAGGACAGTGTAAAATATAATTTTTTTCAACCGTTGGACTTTCCAACCTTTTTTGTTTTGCATTCAGTTTCTATGAGTTGAATACTGAGGTTTGCACTTAGCTCCATGGCCTTCCACATTTACAATTCTTTTTATTTTCATCCAGGTTCTGGATAAGTGGCTGTATTGCTGAGCCTGTCCTTAAACTTGTGATGCTGCTGCCTCAGCCTTCCAGACTGCTGGAATTACAAGCCACACCACCAGACCTGGATTCATCACAGTGTTGTTAAAAACTCATTGGCTGAGCATGGAATGTTGAAAATGCCTGCAATGCCTGCCCTCAGGAGGATGAGGCAGCAGGATTCCTGGGAGTTCCAGACAAGCCTGCAACACATTCTGAGTTCAGATTAGGCCAGAGCTACACAGGAAGAACTTGACCAAAAACTGAAAAAGAAATAGAAAGAAAACTAAAGGAAAGGAAAATGAAGGAAAGTGGAGGGGCAGGGAGAGAGGAGGGAAGGGAAGGAAAAAGGAAAAACAAAACAAAATTCCTGGTGACTGTATGAGTTTTTCTCTACTGGGCTGGCCTTTTTAATCTGAGGTCCAGTTCTTGCAGTATAGGACCCTTTTGACTGTTGTCACTTTATTATATACCAGAAAAGTATGTATTTTGTTGCCTCTAACTTTAATATTTTTTCCATGGCTATAGGATGACATGTCTTTTCCATGGCTATAGGATGACATTGTCTTTTCCTGTGCATTCTCATTTTGTTTTTTCTATTTGTAGGAAAATGGCACTGATATTTTGACAGGAATGGCATTTAAACACCTGGTTGCTCTGGGTAGCATGTACATTATAACAACAGGAATTCTTCCCATCCACCATCACAGTCTGTCTTTTCTTCTCTTAGTGCCACTTCACTCATTGCTTCAGTTACTACAATTTTCCAAGAACAGGTGAGTTTGGTTTAAATTTTACATAACTATTAACTCTTTTGAATGAATTATGAGATGAATTGTGTTCCTTGTATTTGGGGCTGCAGTTTTTTTGAGGCACATAGATATGAATTGATTATGACATGTGGATTTTGTACCATGAAACTGATGATATTTTTCAATTTGTTCTAAAAGTATTTCAGTGGAATTTTAAGTTTCTTATATGAAACATTGTGTCCTCAGGAAACAGAGATACCTCTTAAGTCTTCCTGTCTGATTTGGTAAACTTTTGGGTTCTTATTGTTGACTAAACTATAGCACTAGGACTTCAAGTAGTATGTAGAAAGAGTTCAAAGCCTGGTCTTGTTCCTGACCTGAGAAGCCAACCTGTAGCTTGTCAGCCTCTGGGCATGATGTCAGTGATCGGCTTGTCATGTCCATTCTTTTCTGTGCTGAGATTCATTCCTCCTATATGTGGTATGTGAATGGTTCTAATCATGAAATGATGGTGAACTTTTCAATTTCTCAAAGTGATTTTTCCAAATCTCTTGAGGGGTTAGCTGTGCCTCATGCTGTGAATGTGGCAACTGACACTGAATGATTTGTGCAAGTGGAACCATTCTAGCACCACTGAGGGTGAACCCAGTGTTTATTGTGGTGTTTAAATTTTGCATGTGCTGCTGAATTTATCTGATGAGCATTTAGTTGAATATTTTTGCGTATGTTCTTTAAGAATACTGGTCATTAGAGAATTACCATTTTTTTAAATGAATTATGGTCTGGCTTTGTCATCAGGGTGACTTCGTCATCTAAAAGGAATTGGTGCTGGTTCCCTTTCCTTGAAAGATGTGAAAAATGATTAGTATTTATTCCTTTTCAAAATTTTATTTTGAAGTTAGTAAAATACAACAGAGCAAACAGAACAAAGCAAATCGAGACAATGCAGGGAAATTGGTACAGACCTTCAGAGCAGGGTCCATGATAACAGTAATAGTTACCATAGTATATCTCATTATCTTCACAATTGGTTTCCATTCAACTAGTTATAGTGAAATCCAAACACAGAACATTTTAAAACCAGTCAAAAGATAATATTGAATAGCGCAAAACAATTAATCAGAACACAGCAAAAGATTAAAGACAACATTGGTTTTCAAACACAAGATAGAAAGAAATCCCCCATATTTTCTATATTGCACACAGTCATCATCCCAAGAGATGCTCAGAATTCTGCCTCTCCTTGCTAACCAAGGGTGGCTAAATGAGATGCATGGCTCTCAGTCCATGCACCAGTAGGCTCATGGGAGATGCTGACTGGTTCTCCTCCTGGCTTGCACCAGGGGTGCTTGCCAGGAAGGCAGGAGAATTGTTTTCTTGTTCAGCTGCCTAAGTCCCGCCATGGCCAGATCTAGTATTTATTCTTTACTATACACTTCATACAAGTCAGCAGGGCATTTATCATATTCTAGCCTTTGTTGTTGTTATTAAGCAGTTATGATTGTTGACTCATTGACCGTGTTTGTTAATGCTATGTCAAATGGTGTGTATTCTTCTGAGGATGTGTGTCAGGGAAGCCATAGGAGATCATGTACTGATTAAGGGTCACATCACATTTCACTTAGGGACATAGTAATTTGCTTTTGTATTTTCAAACTTCCCCTACAATATATATTTTTGTGAGTAATCCGTTAAGTTATTTAGTCTTTTAAAGCACATTGTTGCAGGTGCAGTTACTCCTGGAGGACACTGGGGCAGGCTAGGGCCAGGTCTCTTATTTCAGGCTTTGTACCCTTGCCTGCCTGCAGTGTCTCCACTTCCTGACCTGCTGCCTGTAAACACCTGTCCTGCTCCACAGCTGTGGTGAATCCACATGTGGCAGTTGAGATCTCACCTGGGTGGAAGACAGTCAGTCAATGTAGGCTCTGAAACATGCTGATTTTCTTGTACAGAGTTCCCCTGAGTGAGCCATGGGGCCTCAGGCCTGCAGGGAGGAGCTTTGGCAGCAGGGCCACAACAGCCCTCTCTTATCCAGCATGCAGTGTATGCTGTTTGCTGAGAAGCTGACTGATGGATCAGGAGTCCTGGACCTGAGCCTTTCTTGCACATGGTACACTACTAGGTGCCGTGGTGTCCTCCACATCTGCATGGTCCACCTTCCCCTGACTTCAGATCTCCACAGAGATCTGAGCAGCCCCAGGGTTCCCCTTACAGGCTCCAACTCTATGGTGAGTTTTAGTGTGAATTTTATGATCAGGAAATTCAATTTATATACATTTAACCTAGAAATTCCACTTCTATGGCTTCATTATAAAAAATAAAATTGAGAGACATGCATGATCTCTTCTTATTCAGTTATGAGTGTGGATAGTTAGAAACCATGAATGTACCACAGCAGAGCTGCTGAGCCAATTCTAAAATTATAGTCACAGAAAATGCTGAAAGAAGGCCATGTCCTAGACCATGTCCTGGATCTGACCTGAGATGATAGAAGAGCTCAAAGCCTGGCCCTCTCTCCAGCCAGCCATGAAGAGACCCAGGCCTGAATAGCAAGTGAGGAAAGAAGAGAGGAGCTCCTGGAGGGCAGAGCACTGAACCAGTGGGAAAGCCTTTTTGGAGTTTTTTCCATTTTTCCATTCCATTGCATTATTATAGTGTTCTAGTCAATATTCCTTTTATCCAAATGAGTTAATATTTAATTTTGGCTAATTTCTTCAATAGGTATATGAAAATGGATGATTTAATTTCATTATATATACTGAAAGTTATGCACAATACAGACACTTCAAATATCACTGTAAATATAAAATAAGTAGGCTTGATATTCAGCAAGCCAACACATTGTTCATGACTAACTTTTAAAATTCCAACACATAAAGCCATGAGGATCCTGCTGTGGAGAGTGTCCCTGCCCTTCCTACATAAAAGCCACCATGCTGACCTGTGTCTGCTACTGCCATAGAACAGCAAGAGTTTTTCTTCAGTATCTATGTTTCCAGCAAGGAAGTACTGAATCTTCCTGCTTTCAGGCAGCACAGGGAGTGTGCAGCTTGCACAGGAGCCTGGCACTGCCTGCCTTACACCCTTTTTCCCCACCTCATTCTTGCTGCAGCCCTGGAGGCAAGGGAAGGCAGAGCAGCCAGGATGCAGCAAAAATTCTGATTCCTCAGCCCCAGGGGCCTCACTTCCTGGGCCCTGGTCTCAGCCTACACCAGGATTCAGGTGCAATCCTGAATTCATCTGGCTTAGTGGGCAGGGCACCCAATCTGCACCTCTGGGGATAAAGACCATGAAGACCACTGTCTTCAGTGACCCTTCTACTCTGCAAATTTTGCTCCTATCTTTGAGACTGAGGCAGTAGCAATGACCATATTGTCATTGCATATCTTGTTGTTGTTATTTTTTCTGGCTTCTTTGTTTATTTAAGCATATATTTAGAACTGCGTTTTGCCAAAAAATATTTCCTTGTCTTTTCATTACCCAGTTAACAGAAGTTTTTACAGATTTCTACTGTAGTTCAAACGCTATGTGCTTGAATGCTTAGAATCCACTTTCAAGCTTGGTAGAATGAGGGAAGCAGAGGAGAAACTGAACTTGGGGACACTGCTGTGCCTTCCAGCATTTTGTACAGCAAACCCCGACTCATGCCTGTTTACCCATAACATATGGGCCTCAATACCAACTGAATCTGCCACTGACAAATGAGTTTCCTAAATTTACTTCAAACAATCCCATTTCCCCTCAAATTGCTAAGCACATGGTATAAGGATTCTTACACCCAAACTTGAAAAATAATTTCCAGTAAACAAGAGACTGCTACCCATCCTGAAATCATGATGGGATTTTATGTAAAGACGTAGTCTAATCCACACCAAAACAATCATGAGCTGAGAGGGGCAGAGATGGCTTGTGCAGATGGAAACATCTTGAAATTGTCAACCAGCAGCAGCATCAAGCAGGGAGCAGAGCTGCTGAACCCTCACATTTGGAATCGTCTTTTGGGTTTTGCCTTGGGTTCACTGAGGTGGCTCAGTAAATCTAGGTTGTTACAGTGCAGTGCCAAAGGGAAGTCATGTCCATGTAGCATTTATTTGGAGTTATTCTTTTGCAAATGTGAAACCTGCATGCATGAGGCTCCACACTTCTGCCATTGCAGACTCACCCACAGGCATTATTTCCATGACTTGTAAAGGGTCAGTTTATTTACACAACATGCAGAGTGCTGTTCTCAGCCTTGTTTTTCTCAGACTTGTGCATTTTCAATTATTTCTTCAAAGGAAGCTAAATGATTTCATCTGAGCAAAATTCAATTGTGTTACCGTGCTTCTGTGTGACGTCCTTGCTGAAAGACCTGAAGAAGGAAGTGAGGTGGACCAGGTGGGGGTTCAGCTCCAGAGGAATACTCTGCTCAGCTGTCAGGGGTACCCCTCACCTGACTGGCCACTCTGGCATCCGTATGCCCTTGCTCAGTGTTGTCCCTGCTGTTCGGAAGCACTGGTTTGCAGTGTAGACTCCCAACGCACTGGTTAGCCCATGTAAAACCTTGCTGTGCTATGAGTTTTTCACCCCTAGACCTGCACCTCTATGGCCCTGGCCAGAGTTCCCTCCAACAATCATGCATGGCATTCTGCAAACAGCTCTCTTGTGCATGCTGTACATAAAGGCTAGGGAGGGTCCCAGTTCCTTTCTGCTTCAAACAGTACTGTGAATCAAACTCTTGAAAAGAAATCTTGAAAATTTGTGTAGCATTCTGTGTTGGAGAAACCTCTCTTAGTCCTGTGAGGTCTATGTACGGCTCTGTATATAGCTGTGATGGGAGCTGTGGGACAGGACTCTGCTCTGTCCCCCATGTTCTCTCCTGTGCTGTTCAGCTCCTGTCTTAAAATGTGCCATTGGATGGGGACACAGCACATCCCAGTGACTTGTGTCTGCATGAATCAACTTTGGGAGGCTGAATGTTTTCTGCACCTGTTGGCCACAGGAGGTGATTTCCCTTCGAATTACAAGACTTCCTCACTTCTCTCACAAAATGGACTGGTGAGACCTCTTTTATTCTGCTAATTCAAACCCCGGGAAGGTGAAGCACTTTTATCACCAATCACAGCACTAAACAATGAACCAATCAGATGCTAGGTTTAGCTGTCTCTGTGACTTCCTGAGGCTTTTGTGGGGACACCCAGATACAAACCATAACACCTTCTAAAGTAAATCCTCTGAAGATGCCCATGCTCTGGACTAGAAGATGATTCCTTGCCTTAGTCCAGCATTTATCTTATTGTGTTTTATTAATTTATTTTGTAAGACTCTCACTGCGTAGTTCAGGCTGGCCTTCAATTCACTATGTAAATTAGGCTGACCTAGAACTTGTAACAATCCTCCTGCCTCAGTTTCCTAAGTGCCAGGATTACACGCATGTATCATCACACCCAGCTATTGTTTGTTAAGCTGTATTTATTGATTTACTTGACACTACTCAATTTAGTTACCTTTGTTATACTTCAGTACACAAAAATGCTTATCAATGTAATAAAATTCCAGCCCAATGTAAACAACTTAGCAACTTAGCAAGGCCCTGTCTGGTAATAAATTATGATAAAAGGACCAAGGCACTGGATTCAATCTTCAGCACAGCAAAATTAAATAAATCTATAAATAAACAGACTTCATATAAAATAATCTATAAATAAACAATACTGCTTAGAAATACATCTATAAAAATTGCTCATCAGTAAATCTATAAGAAAATAAAGCTTTTGTGGATAGCTCAGATGAGATGTGTTTTAAAGCAATTTTATTTCATTATAATTGACATACAATGAACTAACAGGTTTAAATACAAATTTGGATGAATCTTGACATGGGCCAGGGATATAGCTAAGGGGCAAAGTGCTCCCTGGCAAGCACAGGGTCCTGAACTTGGTTCCTGGTACCAAAAATAAACAATACTGAAACTAAAAACAAACAAAAATTCCTCTAGGAATCTTGTCATACATGAGCCACTTGAAAATCATCACCGAAGCGGTGATGTTTACGTGACCTTCACATTTTCCTTATGGCTTCTTATAATTGCTTTCTTCCATCCTAAGCAATGTGTCTGCTTTTTGTCTCTGGGAAACACTTTGTATTTTCTAGAGGTGACAGGTCTGTAACCACACAGGATGCAGAAGGTTTTTGTTTTTGTTTTGGGGGGAGCTGGTAGAGTTTATTCAATCCTCATAACCATGTTAGGTTTCCCAAGTGCTGCTCCTTGTCAGTGGCTGAGCCATCACATCCCATTGTGTGGATGAACCACAGATCCTCATGTGTCCATCAGCTGAGGCCCTTTTTGGTGTTTCCAGTTTTGAGTTCAAAAATAAAGTTGTTGTAGTCATTCTTGTGTTTGTATAGCTGTAGCACTGATTTCCAAGGGGAAGATACTCAGTGTGCAGTTGAATATTTCAGGTCTTGCTTGTTTAACTCAGAAATTGTTTAACTGTCTTTCAAGTAGTTGTTCAAAGCAGAGTAAAGATTTCTGGCTCTTCCTGTGACTATTTTTAAACCCTGTTCTTTTTTAACTCTTGTTCATTTATTTTTCAGTCTTTTTCAGTTCATTTTATAAAATTTAACAAAGGAAAGATTGTTTCTATTACATAAAATTCAGCATTTTTTGACTTTGGATTGAATTTTAAAGGTGGAAATAAACCCAAAATACTATATATATATATATATATATATATATATATATATATGCACATATGTAAATCTCCTATAATTTTCACATCACAAAACTTCTGCTATGTGATGATTAACTTCATTGTCAACTTGATGGGCTTGAGAGCTGTCCAAAAGATTAGTAAAGTGTACTTCTCAGCTTATCTGTATGGGTCATGGAGGGATGACAATAGGTACTCCATCTGGTCTCTGGCTCCTTCCTCCCTGGTGCTGTCCCTCTACTTTGCTTCCTGGCCAACATGGACTACTTAGAGCACTATACAAGAATGTAAATATGAGATAACAAGCTGTAAGAATTATGCAACAAAAACAGTGGTTCTCTGCTCTGCTCCACACTGCCTGCCACTGTTGCTGATGTCTTGAACATGTACATTCTCTGACCTTGGGAGCTCACCCAAGAAAATCTTCCTTGAGTTCCCAAAGCAGGCCAACAAGTGTTCACACAGTGCCCATGAACAGCTCATGTAAACTTCAGCCAATTCTTCAGCATCTCCAAGGAGAACATCAGCCTTTTGTGTTCTCTCCGTGACTCTGCAGTTGGCCATTTTAATCCTGCTTTGTAAATCCTTTATGTGTGACACATACACACATACACACACGCACACACACACACACACACACAAAATTAAATCTGACCCTCTGGGGAACCCTGACACAAACTGCCTCTAGCTACCTGTGCAACTTCCCATGAACAATTTCATGCCTCACTCATGTGAAAAATTCAAAGCAGAACTATAGCAGTGCTGTGTGAAGTATGGGTTAGTTAACAGAGGTGTTGGTATGAGGCCCACTGGGTTAAAATTCTGTCCACTTGTTTGTTATTGGAAAAGGTATTAAATGTTGGTGTCTTGTCTCACACAGCTATGAAAATGAAGATAATTATTAACTCCTACTCTTGTAAGAATTAACATATGTAAAACACCTCAGAGAGGCCCTGGCCTCACACCTGTAAGGGTTACATATGCTTGTTAGTATGTTATATTAACATGTAAACATATATTTAAGTTATGAAGACATCAGACGACGGATACTGAAAGCACTTATTTCTCTGTAATAAAAGAAGGGCAACAACACAAATAACAATGGCATCTGAGCACTTGCTATATGGTAGGGACCATGGGAAGAGCTCTGCAGGGTTTTCATTGGATCTTCACAACAGTGCCAAGAGATGAGTATTGCCATTCATCACAGTTTGTTTTTTTAATGGAAAAAACCCCGTAATATTTCAAAGCAAAATAATACGAGAATAAGAATAGTTTTAATTGAGGCTCCCAGAAGAGAAGAAGTGTACCTAAGGTGTCAGGCCCAGGAAGATTTGAGTCCAGACATCTATAAATTCCAAGCCTCAGACTCAGTCCACTCCTCTGCTTGCTCTCACAGCAAGCCTGGGGCTCAGTCTCCCAGAAGCTCAACCTGCAGCCACACCCAGCGTCAGAGAAACCCTAACCCCCACTGCCACGCCCACCACCTCATTCTTGCCTCCTGGAGGGCTGTGCACCTCCTGGGTCCCAGCTTCTGGCCCCGCCACTCACATCGCTTGGCCCCACCCCCTGGCCACGAGCGAAGTTTATACTCCACCCGGCCCAACCTGGGCGGCCGGCACCCAGGGAGGGTCCCTAGCCACTGGCCTTGGCATCCTACTTAGTCCCGCCCCGCCCCAGCCTCGCTTCACAGGGGATGCACGGAGTGGCCATTATGCTGCTAGCAACCCCTTCTGGAGACCTGAGCACTCTTCCTTCCTTCCTCCGCCTAGGCTGTGGCTGGGCTGGGACTGGGGTCTGGGCCAGGTAGGTGGGCGGCAGCCAGTGTTGAGTGTCAGCGCGACCCGGTGGCCCCGACTTTAGTGGTGCAGGAGCCCTTGGTCGGTGTTCCAGGGAAGCGGCAGGCGCGGCACTGGGGCGACCTGGCCTCAGATCTTCAGGGCCCTCCTTTCCTCCCTCCTCTCTGTCGGGGTCCCCATGTCCAGGCCTGGCATGTGGCCCAGGATCCTTGCGCCCCCCAGGTGATGTTGAGAGCCCAGCCCTGTTGTGGTACCTGTGGGCAGGGCGGCTGGGGGTCTCACATAGACTCTGCTCTCAGTGAGCCTGGCCCTGCTGAGCCAGGGACATTTACCCCAATAGGACGATTGTATTCCACTTGGAGCTCCTCCCTGCAGAGACTGAGAGAGGACCTAGATGTTATACTAAGACAGCAGTTATTATTCTACCTGCACATGCTTTGTCTACAATCCATTCCATTGATAAGGGCTTTCTGCTTGTTTTAATATTTGTGCCTCTTGGGTATTTAAGCTTTGTGAGGAGTCTCAATGTTTCATGGGGCTTTGAGGGATGAGAAAGTGTGATCAGCAGTTTAAAAATTTAAATCCACAAAAAAAATAATTCACCCACATTGTTGAACCTGCTGCAGAATACCCATCTTGTCCATATTCGGCTGTCTCTAACCGTACTCGCCAGTTCTGCTCACATCATTTGTGTATTTGCGTAGTGTTGATTTTTATATTATATGCATAGGTAGAGTTTTACTTAGTTATCCTGTTACTGACCATGTACACAAGTCTAGTTCCTCTTAGAAAAACTGCATTGAGCATATATCTTTTTTTCTTGGGATAAATTCCAGACATTGGAAATAGTAAATCAAAGTTCTGTGTTCTTTCACTGGTACTTGATATGAATGGCTTCTTAGACAAGACATGTTAACAATAGACACCTTGCAAAATTTAGGTATTTTCCCAATTATCTGGAGAAATTTGGAGTTCAGCAAGGTGTTGAGTCATTTTTTCTACCAGCGGAGAGGCCACACAACTTACTGTTGGATTTTATTTTTAACTGATGTACCATGATCATCCTTTTGTTTTGATTCACTCTATTCTGTTTTATTTCATTTGGTTTTATCCTCTTGACAATTAAAAAAAAAAAACACTTTCTTGAAAGGCATGGTGGGGTATGCCTGTAATCCCAGCACATGGGAGGGTTAGACACGAGGATCACAGGGAGTTCAAGTTTTGCCTGAAATACTTGTTGAGTCAAGGTCAGCCTGCAGTACATACCAATACCTTGTCTCAAAGGAAAATAAAACAAACAAACAACCAATTTTTTCTTCTTTTTTATTTTAATGTAGCACAGGTAGATATTAATAAAGTATGAAAGCACTTTTATAAATAGATTAATTTTTTTCATACCAGAATAGTGGTTAATACACTGTGTTCAATGATCACAGGGATTTCTGTATGAGCCATATGCCCATGCACTTTAAAAATTTGTCGTTTTTTTTTTAATTTTTGAGACAATCTCTAAATAATTTACTCAGCTTTCCAAGTTGGGTTTAAACTTGTGGTCCTCCTTCCTTACTCTCCCTGAGTGCTGGGAGAACAGGTATAGGATATCTTTCTTTGGTAATTCACAATAATTATGAATGTTTATGGGGTAACATGTGCTTTTGATCTATGTCTCTTTTGTAGAAAGTATCAATCCAGTTAATGTGTCTACCATGTGTCTACCACCTTACTAACCTACAAATACTTTCACAGTGACTACAACTGCAAATCCCATTGTTTAGCAGTTTTGAAAGCTATCCTTCTTATTAACTGTGGTCACCATGCAGTTTAGTAATCATTGAAAATTTCTTCTCTGTTGTTAATGAGACTTTGTATTCTTGGATGAAAATCCTCCTTTCTCCATCCCTCTTGGAACTGATCATTCTTTAAAATCAAAGTGCCCAAGAAAGATGTGGAGGCTCAAGCTGTTGGGGCACACTGCTCTCCAGAAAGACCAGTGTTGGTGTACTGCAGCCCTTCAGGTTGCTCCCAATTTTTTTCCTTAACTCAATTCTGGGAAGTGAATGCAGGCCCGTGCACTGAACTACAGTAAATTCTGTTTTTAAATTTCTTTTTTATTTTGAGTCAGGGTTTGCATAAGTAAGTACGCTGCTGAGACACCAATCTTGGGCATAGATTCTTACATGTCTGTGTGTGAACAGAAATTGATGTCAGAGACATTTCATTTTCAAAAACAAGATCCTCCATGCACACATCCTACTCTCATTGGTGTATTACTTCGTGATCAGATTCCTTTTCCTCTTTCCTTGTGGGCGCAGAGAGACTGAGCTCAGCATCCCCACAGCTTTCCCTGGTTCTTGTGACCCATGCTGATGCCTTGAACTCTCTATGTGGAGTGTAGCAAGGCTCCTAGTTTCCTCCCATTTCAAACGGTGCGATGAACCACAGTCTTAAACAGAAAGCTTGAAAAGTTATGCAGATCTCTGTGTGGGATAAATCTCTATTGTGAGCACTGCAAGGTCCAGGGACACCTGTGTAGAGCTGTGATGGGAGCTACTGGACAGGGCTCTTCTCTGCACACCATGTTCTCCCTAGTGATGTTCAGCACTTGCCTTAAAAGCCGCCATCAGTTGGGGACACAGCACATGTCAGGGATGTGTGCCTGCATGAATCAGCTTTGGGAAGCTCAGCATTTTCTACATTTGTTTACATGAGGTGATTCTCTTTTGAATTACAAGAATTTTTCATCTCTCACAGAATGGACTCATGACACTTCTTTGTCACTTCTAATACAAACTATTTATCTGCCTGCTGCTTGTAAGCAAATATTTCTTATTGTGGATTCTACATTATTCTTGGTTCTGTTTTTCAAATGTAAAGAATCAGATCTTTCTCTCTCCCTTGTACCACTGAAATCATGGGAAAGCTTTTCCAACATGACAAGATGAGTAGATAAACAATAGTCTTCACATTTTATCTGTACACTTTGGTCTATCTGGGATTTTCTCTTCTATTGAAGAGCAATAGCAGCCAGTCTCCTCTAGGAATATTTGACCAAACATAATCTGATGCATGAATATTAAAGACCCACAGTAATAAAATAGAGGGCAAAAAAGTCAGAGTGGGTAGGGAGTACCAAGAGAGAACAAGGATATGGAAGGGTCCAAAACTGAGCAGAGTGCTGGAACTCAATGGATATGGAAATTGTACAAATTGGTGATGTGATGACGTGCTACTGAATTGAATATGTTGAAATGCATGCTATTTTAACTTTTAATTAAATTTATCTTAGAATTTGATGTTGAGAATAATTATAAACCTAGGAGTAAACATCAAAACTGAAATAAATACAAGGGAAGGGGTTACAAGGGGACGGGAAGGTAAAAGCAGGTGCTTCACAGGATGTGGCCTAAGTGGAGTTCAAGACACCTGTCATGGCATGAGTAAAACTGCCAGTTATGGAATTCCTTAAGAGTGGATGCCTGACCCTATTTTTCACTTTCATCCTAGAGCTGGTGAGGTCACTGGAGGTGGGGATGACCAAAGCTCTACAATTGGGACTTGAGGTTAGTCAGGTACCAGCCCTGCACCAGCGGAAGGAGAACAATCACCAACTGTCCTTGCTCCTTGCAGGGCCCTGAACTTCCCAGTGCCTGTCACAGACAACTTTGTGCACAAATCCACCCCAGCAAAGTTTCTCATTCAGCTTTGACCAACTCATTTCTCCATGCTTCAGGGTTGCAGGAGGTCCCAAGACTGGAAGTCTTTCTCCTTGTCAAGTGTCTTATGCACTCCTCAGAGTCCCACAGACCAAAGCTGAAATCTTATGAAGGCAGTGCTTAGTTTCAGTGAGCTCAGGTTGGTCCAATTCAGCTGAAACATCTTGTAGAATTGGACACCAGCCTCCTACTCCAGTTGCAGAGAGCCCAGCCCAGCCTTCTCTCTGCCTTGAATGGGACAGTGCTGGTCCAAGAAGCCTTCCCCTGCTGATAGTAGTTCCTAAAAGTGCTGTGACCAGCTGTCCTCCTTTCTTTAATAAAGCATGAAATCCATCTTCCTTTCCCACCCTCGTGGTGTTTTCGCTGTGAGAAAGAGAACGCTGTCTGCAGGGTTACTCTACTTGTGCTTACTCTACAGGGTTGGTGCACTGTAAATATCTGTGAAGTGAGTGGTCAGAGGGAATGTGTTCTGCCTGCCATTCCTTCCTCTTCAGTTCATATAGTGATGCATCATTCCATTCTGTGAGCCTTCTGGGGACACCCCTTCCCCTATTATGTGTTCACATATACAGAGACCAGGAAGTTAGGCACATTCACAGTAATGTGGGTAGTACCTGATCTGTTCTTTAGAGGGACTTGTGTCCTGGATAACAAGGAATCACAAGAGAAGAGTGGCTAAATTTGTTCTGGTCATTGCATCAGTGTCACAGCCTATTAAATTGGTGGTTAAAGGCACTCACCAGCTCCTTTTATGATGTCTGTGTGAACCTGTGTCCTATGGTATCCCCTAGAGATTCCTGCTGTGGATACCTTGGAAGCCCATGGAATGACTCTCCAGTGTCCTTCACAATGAAGAGAACAGCTTCACCCAAGTGACAGATCCATGGTAGGAGGCAAGGCTTCCCCAAGGCTAAGAAAAACCAGCAGCACTGACAGGGTCACAGCTCTGAGGAGAAAGATCTGAGTTTAGACCCAAATCCTCCTCCTGACTTCTTATGTAAACCTAGAAAAGACACCGTGCCTCAGGTCTTTCTCAGAGTGCCCCCACTCACTATAAAGGTCATCCTGGCATCTACTTCCTAGCGACATTATCACCAGTCTGAGATGACAAGTGTAATGCCTGTTGGCTGGTGTCTTGTGTACATAGTGTACAGAATTAGACATTAAATCCAGGAATGGGTGCGATGAATGTGGAATACAGTGCTGCCTGGTGGTATTAAGTGACACTGATCTCCTGAACATATTCCCTGGTGGCATTGTGAGGGAGCAGATGTTCTTCAATTCAATCATCTTTATGTTCCCTAGGCATCACAATCTCTGCTATGTACTGGTGCTATGGCCTCGAGTCAGGACCTCACATAGGCTATGCAAGCACTATGGATGGTGTTGCACCCCCAAATCTTCTGGCATTGCTTCTACATTCACACCTGTTTGAATAAGCACTCCCATGACCTGACTCCTACTCAATAGCTGACAGCTGACCTTCTGATGCAAAAAGCTGAGTAGCCATTCCCTACATTATGGGCCTCACTTAGTGAATTATTTTTATTATTATTATTATTATTATTATTGTTGTTGTTGTTGTTGTTATTTTGCATTAGCAGTGCTGAAATTGAGCCCAGGGCCTCATGCATGGTAAGCAAGTACTCTATGCTGAGCTCTCTCCCTAGCTCCTTACTCACTCTTAAATAACTGAATATGGCAGACATCAAGTGATGCGAATACTAAGGTTCACGCATTAAAATAACTGTTATGCATCTTCTGTTCTTTCCCTCTTATGTTCTCTCTTATATTTTAGTATTCATTTTTCTCCCTCTCTGGATCTCTGACTGTGGGGAATCCACTGCTGTCTCTGAAGCTTGCAAGAGGAGAGGCTGATGAGCTTTGAGTGAGAAAAGGGAAAACCGTCCAAAAGGAATCAGGCTTCTGCCTTGGGTCCTGGCTGTAAGCAAGAGGCAGAGACTGAGAGCAAATTTTGCCCTAGTGCCATCTTCCCTGAGACTGTCTTCACAGAAATATGATGGTAGAAGACCCAGCAAAGCCTCCTGGATTCCTGATACACAGCAACTCTGAGAGAACAGAGTTTATCTCTTATAAGAACTGACCTGTCTTCTATCACATGTGTCTTGTCATATTTTGAAAATGTATGTAATGACTGGACAGAATTTGACCTCTCTGCCTTCTTTCACCAATCATAATCGTTAAAGATTATGTACAGTGAGATTGCTGTACAGTGTGTTCCAATGGATTTTCTTTAGTAGGTTCTCACTTTATGGTTTGCTGTGGTTTGTTTATTGATTCAAATGTTATTGGATATTCACATTGCAGTTTTCAGTTGTTGGAAACAAAGTTCATGTGAATATCCTATAAAATTCTCTTCATGACATAGAGAGTATTGTATGCACAGAATCCTAATATAGTCAGATGAGTTAATCTGAAATTAACTGCCAAAATGTTATCTGAAGTGAATGTACCACAAGCAAGAGAGAAGAAATTTCCTTTGTGCACTTCCTCACCAATGCCAGTATGTTTTGCCCCCAAAAAGAAAGTCTGCTTTTGTGCTCTTCAAAACATAAACAGGGTTTCTCTTGTGGGATGAATATTCTCTTACCTGATAATTGACAATGAAGGAGTCATGTAGAAACTGGAAACTGTTCCTGTGACTCCCAAGGGCATGTTGAAGGCCTTAGAAGTGATAGACTTGTGAGTCCACTGGAGGACTGGGAATCACAGCTGGCTCCTGTGGAAGTCACACTGCATGACCCAGGGTGTACTGACTTCTCCTGAAGTTAAGGCCCCATGACTAGGACAGTTCTTGTGAGAGTTCCCTGGTATTGCATGACAGGCTTTTGACTTGACAGAAGATGGAGGTGGAGGAGCCCCTAGCCCAAGGATAGGGACTCAGGGGACTGTTCCTCTCTACCCATAACACATGTGTACAGTCTAGACATCTTTGGAATATGGGAGCGGCCAAAAGATTTAAAGCAAAATGTGGGTGAAACAGTCCCACCATGGGTGTTATACCTATGGGAAAATGACAAAAAGAAAAGGCAAAATGCAATCTCAAACATCAAGTCCATCAGGAGCAAGACCAACCAACATTGAAATAGAGGACTTTAAAAGTCATAAATCAGAAACTTCAAAAGATGGCAAGTGAAGTAAAGAAACAAATCCATGAAGCTATAGAGGAAATCAAACTAGAAATAATGTCTCATGTAAAGAAATAACAGAAGTAACAACTGTGGTAAACAAGTTTCTCAACATAGCTAGAGAAGAAATAGATAAAACAAAAAATAAAGGAGCATGGTATATTGAAACTATGAATGAACAATGTAGAAAACAAGCAGAATCTAGGAAACATATGCAAAGAGATATCCAAGCAACAAAAAAAAATTGGAAGCTGGAAAAACCATTTAAATGAAGCTGAAGATAGAATTTCATAATTTGAGGACAGTATTGCAGGGAGTGATCATGAAAGTGTAGAACATATAAAAATAGCAAAGCATCATGAAATGACAATCCAACAGCTTCAACATGATGCCAAGAGAAGCAATGTAGGACTAATAGACATCAGTGAAGATGCAGGAGTCAATGCAAATGACATAACTAAGCTATTCACATAAATAATAACAGAAAAATTTCCAAACATGAGGAAAATTCTGATATACAAAAAAGTGAGACACACAAAGTGCCAAACAGTCACAACAATCATAAGTCTATGGTCAAACATATAATAATTAAGATCACAGACATACAGCTTAAAAAAAGAATACTAAAACTGTTAGAGAAAAGACACAACTCACCTGTCCAGGAAAGACTATGATTACTACTAAGGCAAACTTTTCAGCACAAACCTTCAGGTTAAGAAAAGCTTGGAGTGAACAATTTCAAGCGCTAAGAGAAAACATCTTTCAACCTAGACTGATGTACCCAGAAAAAGTGTCTTTCAAATTTAAAGGAGAAACAAAATACTTTGATGACAAAGAACAACTTAAGAAATTCATGTCCATCAAACCAACCCTAGAAGGATTACTGAAAGACCTGCTAGATAGAGATAAAAATGACCACAATCTCCAGAACAACAGAAAGAAATGACCAGGCTGGGCAAGAAATTGAACAAGGGAGAAAAGCAGGAAATGAACAACAGGAATACAACATGGCAAAGTCAAGCCACTACATATCAGTGATATCCATAAAGGTAAATGGGCATAACTCACCTATAAAAAGAGACAGAATGGATCAAGAAACAGGACCCCGGTTGACCAGAAAATGGCAGCTTGGTAGGAGATCAGGCGGAGAGTCTCTCCGGAGAAATCATATTAGAAGCTAGAATATGACAACATGGATAGGGCCAGACAAACAGTAACAATTCTTATTAACCAAGACAGTGAAGCTGGAGGATTTAAAGTTGTGCTGAGACTGTGAAGGCTGAAAACAGGAGGCTGCAAATCCCACGCCTTTAAATCAACAATTTGACCAGTGGACCCAACAGGAAAAGCTGTGTTGGCTTTTGGTGACTGCTGGAAACTGAGACCTGAGATCCCGAGAAGCAGCCAGGACTGCAGAAGAGCATGAAAGGCTCTCAAGCTCCAAAGCCAAAAACTGAGCACATTTCTGACCATTCCGCGCTGTGCCGGGAATGCATGCAGCACGGATTCCTTACTGTTCCACACCGTACTGGGAGTGCACACTGCGTGGATCTCTGACCATTCCACACCGTGCCAGGAGTACACACAGCGTCGATTCCGTTCCACACCATACCGCGATCGCATGCAGCGCAGATTCCTGACCGTTCTGCGCCGTGCTGGGAGTGCACGCAGCGCAGATTTCTGACCATTCCTCACCATGCTGGAAGTGCACACAGCGCGGATTCCTGACCTTTCCGCGCTGTGCCAGGAGCACGGGAAAGGTGGGCGGGGTGGACCTTTGTGAGTACTGGGGACCCCGCAGCTGCTGGGGTTGGCCAGAGAACGTCTTATAACTGGGCAGTGCCTGCCACCATGGGGATATCAATATCACAGAGTCTGGTGGCAGCCATTTCACAGTTGGGCAGAACCTACAGCTCAGTGGCATCACTGAGTCCCCCTGTAGGGAGGACTGGTGGAAGGCATCTTGAAATTGGGCAGAGCCTGAGTACATGTTGGCTTCAGCATCATACAGAGAACTAGTGGGAGACATCTTGAATTTGGGCAGTTCTGCTGTTCTGGTGCTCCTGTCACAGAGAGGTCTGGAAGAGAACAGCTGGGATTTGGGCAGGACCCTGTGCCATAGTGACATTAGTCAGCTGCTTCTGGTACAAAGAGAACTGGCAGGAGCTACTGGGGCTAAACCAAGCCTCTGCTTGGGGCCCAACAAGCAGATACAAAATATTCACAACTCAGTGACATCCAGAAAGTACAGCCTAATTTACGGATTGAATGGCGCAGAGGCTGGAGACTAGCCTGTACTGCCCCTGCATCCCAGCCTACCCCAGATAACAGCAGATTGGGGAGGACAGCAAAAACTCAAGTCAGCATGCTTCTGAAAGGCCCTAAGCAATTTGGAGAGGGCCAGAGAGCCCCAGGACAGTCTGAAAGAAACCAGAAACGTGACAAGAGATAAAAATAAAAAAAATCTCCAGCTGCCCAACATGAGAAAATAAGCCCAGGAAAAGTAAACACCCAAGAGAACAAGCACAGTAACCATCCATTGCTCGACACAGCATCAGCTGAAATTAAAAAGTACCTTCATGATCTCATAGAAGAATTTAAAGCTGTACTCTGGATTCAAGTGAGACGAGATATAAAGAGATTAATTAAAGAAATGACAAGCCCCACCCAAGAGAGCACAGATGGAAGAACTGAGGAAATCAGAAAAGAAAGAGAAACTTCTGAAGAAGAATTTAAACATAACTTAGAATGCATGAAACAGATCCAAAGAGAATACCAGGAAACTAAAAACTCCATTAAACACTGGCACAATGCCTTGACAGAAACTAAAGACAGCCTTCTGAAACTTGAAGAGAGATTTATGGCATATGATCGTGAAAGAAAAAGCCTCTTAAGAATAACAAGGAACCAGAAAGAAGCAATTCAAAAACTATAAGATGACAAAAAGATACATAACTTCAGAATAAAGAATGTGAGTGAGGAAGCAGGAGCAACCAAAAATGAAATACAAAGAATATTCACAGATATATTAAAGCAAAATTTCCCATATTTAGCAAAAAGAAATGATTTCCTGATAAAAGAGGCATACAGAATGCCAGCTACCTACAACCAAAACAGATCTATGCCTAGACATATAATAATCAAGATTCCAGAAATCCACCAAAAGAACAGAATATTAAAAGCAGCCAAAGAAAATATGCAGATTACCTACAATGGGAAAACTATCAAAATAACAGCAGACTTATCAACACAAACTCTTAAGTCAAGAAGGGTGTGGGGAGAAATATTCCAAGTCCTGAAAGAAAATGATATGCAACCGAAGTTCATATACCCATCAAAACTCGCTCTCAAAATTAACGGAGAAATAAGATATTTTCAAGACAAGGAGGAACTGTAGGAGTTCATGGCCACCAATCCAACTATACAGAGAGTGCTGAAGGACATTACACAGAAAGAGAGGAAGAGATACCAGGATTCCAGCAACAGTGGCAGAGAGGCCTCAGTGAACAGGGCAGACAATGGAATGAGGAAATAAGGTGGACAAATTATAGCAGAAAAGTGGAGTAGCAGACATGAGGCAGAGACAGTAAGCTATAGTCTTTAGTATAGACAGAGCTGAAACTCTATAAAAAAAAAGAAAAAGGCAGAGGTCATTGTTAATGGTGTATAAGGATTTAAAAGACACAGTCTTATTGACATATTTAGTTTGAATTTAATATATACTGGTCTGTCCACTCATATCAGATTTGAGGACACAGACATCTTGACCCAAAAATAGCAGGTTATACCATGGTAACTATCCTTACTTTCCTATTAACTTAAAATGAAATCCTACAATACTTACATTGTCTTACTGTGACTGATCTTAATTGAATCTGAATCATAAGACTATGGGTTGGCCATGGCTGATTTTATTTGAAATTGGCATGCTTGTTTGTATCAACCCTAAAAGTAGAGGCAACTACTCTGAGGATGACAAGATGTAAAGGATATCCACACTGGTATTTATTAGTAACAGCTCTCAAATCCTACAATGCTGTCAAAGTTAAGTTTTTATAAAAATAGGTGATACTATATTTAACTATAATAAGCCAGTGTGGTGGTCAAATCTATTGAAAATAACAAGAGAAAACATAGTAACTATGGAAGATCATCTATATTGTGGTCTTATATGTCTTATCCATTGCATGTTTTGCTAGGAAATTGTTTTGCTGTCTTGCTATGAGTTGGTATTCCCTATAATACAGAGGGGATAGATATATATGTAGAAATTCACACATGGGTTTTTTTCTCTTCTTTTTAATTATTTATGGGAACAGATTATATAATGCAAGATGTAATGAACAGATACTCTGAGGAAGAGACGCTAAGAAACCCGAGGCTAATTTTGTAGCATTATGATAGAAATTCTAGCAATATTATTGTTCGCTGATTAGAATGACATTGGACTGGTTTCTTGAGTTCAACTTCAGCATATGTAGAAATGGGGACAGCTATCACAAAGAGAATGAGAGATGCCATGGTAGTTACTATTGTCTTCCCTAATTTGGAACTTGAGGACCTAAAAATCCTCCAATGATTTGATTAGTTCTATAATATACAATAAGTATATAAGGTGGGTGAAAATGGGGACAACTATTTGTAAGAAATTAGAGACAGTTAGATAGACAATGAAGATCTCCAGTGGGCTTGCTGCGAAATCTGTATGTCTTTAAATTGTTTTTTTAACTGCTTTGTTCTGTTTTGATATGTTTAATCTTACCCTCTTTGAGATGTAAAACAAATGTGTAAGACTGATAACAATATTACTGAGCTCTTGTTCGATCATAGAGCAGAAGGGTTTGTAGTGTCACTTTATGAATGTCATTCTAAATACTTTAATTCTATAACATGAACAGGTATTTCTAAGATGACAATGTGTAACTTATCAACCAGCAATTTCTTACCATTTGTTTTTCTGTAAGTTTGTATTATTTCTACCCTTTTTTATCTCCATGTATTCTTTTGTTTCCTTTTCTTTAAATAAAAAAAAGAGAATTTTAGTGCAACAAACATGTAGATGCTTCAGACGTAGCAGGCAGGGTGCCAATCACACCTTTCCATCCAAAGGGTCCATTGTCTCTGAGGATGAAGCACTCATTGTCTTCTGTTAGAGATCTGTCAAATTTTATGGTGACTTTCTTTCCTGGTCTTATGTTACTTTCAATTCAATTCCATTAGGAAGTATGGACATGTTCTCAGAATACCCATAATAATTTTCCTAAAGAATGTGAATGTTTCATGTTATAACCTCCTCATGTTCAGGGGATGAGGAATCCTAGCATGTTTTCCTCTCAAGGGCTTAGAATGATTACTTATTCATGCTTAGATGTTTACCTCAGTGATACACTGTAGTGCTCTGTACTCTGAAATCCTATGAGGGGAGACATTAGGTGGTGAGTGCAAGGGGAGGCTTTGGCAGGCTGTGGACATCATCACCCTGTGCTGATGAAGGACACATGAGCCTCAGTCTTGGGGAACTTGTCTCCTAGCCACTACTGTCACTTCCATTGCTCGCATCCCAAACACACCATGGACTTTGTTTCCCTGATGGGTAGTTTGCCTTTCCTAGAGATGATGGGGCTGAGCCTTTTCAGTTGCAATGCTCTTTGGTTGATTTCCATCAAGCAGTGTCTCTATGCTAGGCTCTTCTTGTGCTGCTACCACCCGCCATTACAGGGTTGAACCAAGCAAGTGTGACTTGTTCATGTACCTGTCACCCATCATTTGAAGGCCATTTGTTATGCTTCTAGGTTGGGCCTGGAAAGCAAGCTGCTATACCCATTCTTTATAAGTGATTGAGTGGATACAGACTTTTATTTCAAAGAAAATGTACTTAAATGTGAAATTAATGGATCATATGCCTGGTGTATGGATAACTTAGAAATTTTTAATGGATTTTAGGAGACAGATGTTTAAAAAAGAGTTAGGTGGTTGATTTTTGTTTTGTTTTGTGTTATTATGCTGTACTATGCTATGCTATGCTATGTTACATTATGTTATATGTTGGTGAGGATTTTGAAATTCCTTCAGTCTGTTTTCAGAGCTTTCTGATTTCATTTTGTATAACCAAATTTAGGAACTATGAAAATATCATATAACTCTAAGTAGTTTTGTTTTGGAGAAAATTTAAAAAGGTAAACACAGTCAGGGATGTTGGTGCACACCTGTCATTCCAGTATTCAGAAGGCTGTGGCAAGAGGCTTGCTGTTTGGGGTCATCCTGGGCTACAATGTAATATCTAGGGCAGACTGACCTGTGTAGCAAAGCCCTGTTGAAAGAAAGAAAGAAAGAAAGAAAGAAAGAAAGAGAGAGAGAGAGAGAGAGAGAGAGAAATTGAAAGAAAAAAATAAGGTAAAAATGAAAAGTCAAAAATCACCTGTCAATTTAGAAATCAAATCTTTGTGAGGGTCTCATGCATATGTACTTTAGTCAGCACTCCTAGCATAAGGCCTACCATCATGTAGACATTGATCTACTGCCTGGTGTTTGCATTGTTTTATTTTTTAAAAACTTTTTACTGGAATGCCTCCAGATATGCTATTGAATATACCTTCTTAGGATTTTGGTAGCTCAGTATTTGGTAGCTCATCATTCTCTTGTTTTTTGTCCTGAATTTATATTTAGAACAAGAATTTGTTTAAGGGGTTACCATTATTTTGAAAGAGTAAGAAGAACCATATAACACTTTTTAAGTCTACAAAAACGGAAAAGTAATTACAGACTAATAGGGGTTAATGCACCTTGCACAGTGACTTCTGTGATTTCTTAATGATTGATATTTTTGCACATTTGTAAATTTTTGGTTCTTTTCTTTACAAATTTTAACGCATGGTCTCACTAATTTTCTAAATTTCCCAGGCTTGGCTTAAACCTTTCCTCATCCTTATTCATACTCCCAGAGAGCTGGGATTATAGGTGCACATTACCCTTAGTTGACAACTGGTCATACTATTGGGTATTCATGGAATAAAATGTTCGGCTTTGATCTTTAGACTGTTTGTTGAAAGAGTTGATCTAGTTAAGCTCTCTACCACCTTCCTCACCTTCAATCTCTTTCACAGTGAGTAGGACTCAAAACCCATTAACACTGTTGGTAGATTCTCTGCTTTTTGGTGTGGTCAGCATGCGCTTCAGAAGATCACTCCAAATGCCTTCTACACTGAGACTGAGGCTTGGTATCCTGAAGCATCTCTTTTTCTCTGACAACTCATGGATTCTGATGATTCTTTGAAGTCAAATCCTAAGAAGGTGTGAAGGTTGAAGCTACTTGGGACACACTGCCTTCCAAAAGGCCAGGCCAGTGTAAAATGTTGTTTACCCTCCTGGTCTATGTTCCAAGGTTTTGCATTTATTTTTGTTGTTGTTGTTTCTGTGTTTTATTCCATTTCTAGGGATTGAATAAGGGTTTTTCACTTGGATTCTTTGACTTCCCCCTTTAAAACTCTTCCTGTTTTGAGCCAGATTCTTAAAGAGTGGCTAAAATTCTGGGGCTCTCCTTGAATTTGTCATGTTCCTGCCTCAGCTATCCAGAGTGCTAGATTGCAAGCCACACGACCAGACCTGGTCTCATGATAGGGTTGTTAAAAACGCATTGTCTGAGCAAGGAATGGTGAAAATGCCTGCAATGCCTGCACTCAAGAGGCTGAGGCAGCAGGATTCCTGGGAGTTCCAGACAAGCTGGCCATACACTGTACATTCGCTCAGACCAAAGAGATACAGGGAGACCCTGACCAAGAAAAGAAAAACAAAAGAATAGGAAAGGACAGGAAAGGAAAGAAGAAAGGAAACAATATTCCTGGTGACTGGGAGAGTTGGTTTTTCTCTGGGCTGGCCCATTTAATCTGCAGTCCTTTTCTTTCAGTATAAGACAATTTTGATGGCTGTTCCTTTATAATATACCTGGAAACCAGGTATATTTTGGTGCCTCTATCTCTGATGTTGTTTCCAGGGCTACAGGATAACTCTTTGTAATTACTTGTTGATTTTCATATTCATTTTTCTATGTCTAGGAAAATAGTGACATTTTGCCAGGAATACATTAAAACATCGGGTTGCTCTGGGCAGCCCGTACATTATAACAACATGAATTCTTCCCATCCACCATCACGGTCTGTCTTTTCTTCTGTTAGTGCCACTTCACTGATTTCATCAATTTCTACAATTTTTAAACAGCAGGTGAGTTTGTTGAAATTTTACCTAAGCATTAATTCTTTTCAATGAATTATGAATTGAATTGTATTCCTTGTTTGGGAATGCAGTTTGTTTGAAGAACAAAGAAACAAATGGTTAGGACATGTGGGTCTTGTACCCTGCAACTTAAGTGAATTTTTTCGAAAAGTTTTTCAGTGGAGCTTTAAGTTTCTTATACCAAGGATGTGGCCCGAGGTATCAGAGACAATCCTTAATTCTACTTTTCTGATTTGGAAACCTTTAATTTCTTATTTTTGACTATAAAAGGGCTACTACTTCAAGAATAATCATTCAACTATGTTGAATGATTGCAACTTTTCAGACTCTGAGCATGGTGTCAGGGATGGGCTTGTCATCCATAATCTTGTCATGCTTAGCTGAGGTCCATTCCACATACACATGGTGTGTGAATGGTACTTATCATCACAGAATGGTGAACTTTGGAATTTTTCAAATTTGTTTTTCTAATGCTATTAAGGGGATAACTTTGCCGCATTCTCAGTGGCAAGTGACACTGAATGGTTTGTGCAAGTGGGACCATTCTTGCACCACTGAGATTGAGACCAGTGTTGATCACAGTGCTTAACTTTTGAATGTGCTGGTGAATTTAGATGGTGAACATTATCTGAATACATAGGAATTGTGGTCAATGGGGTGTTATCAATTTTTTAATTTTTATTTTATTTTTCTCTCACATTATTGTTTGGACTTTTTCTCAGGGTAACTTTTTCAGCTAAAAGAATTAGATGGTGGTTCTTTCTTTTCAATGTCCTGGAAAAATTGAAAGATGATCAGTATTTATTCATTATTAAACACTTAATACAATTCACCAGGGCATTTATCCTATCCTGGCTTTCATTGTTGTTATTAAGGAGTTTTGATTGTTGATTCATTGCCTGTGTTTGTTATTGCTCTGTGGCTCAGTGTGTTTGCTCCTGATGCTTGTGGGTCAGTGACACCAAAGGACACCCCATATACATCAAAGGTCACCTCTCATTTTACTTCAGGATGTCTCCATTTAGTTTTGTATCTTCAAATTATCCCTACAGAATGTATTTTTGTGGGTAACGCCTTTCAGTTACTTAGTCTTTTAATGCACACACTTATGGGGTGTGGTTACGGCTCTGGGATAGTGGAGCTGATCAGGGCCCAGTGACTTATTTCAGGCTTAGTACCATGAACTGCATGCAGTGTCCCCATCTCCTAACCTGTACTCTGTAAACCTTGTCTGGCTCCACAGCTGTGGTGAATCCAAATGCAGCAGTTGAGAACCTGGCCTGGACAGAAGACATTCAGGTAGGGTGGGCTCTGTAACAGGCTGACCTTCTCTTACAGAGCTCCCCTGAATGAAACAGGGTGCCTCAGGCCTGCAAGGAGGAGCTCCGGCAGCAGGGCCATTCCAGCCCTCTCCTGTCCAGCTTGTAGTTTGTGCTGTTTTGCTGAGAATGTTACTTGTGGATCAGGAGGCCTGGACCTGGGCCTTTCCTAGGCATGTTTCCCTGTTAGATGCCATGTTCTCCTCCACCTCTGCCTGCTCCATCTTCCTCGGACCTCAGGTTTCCATAGAGACCTGAGCAGCCCCGGGATTCCCCTTCCAGGCTGCAACTCTTTATGGAGACTTCAGGTGTTAAATCTGTGACTGTGAAATTCCACTTGCAGACATTTAACCTGGAAATTCCATTTTTAAGTTTTCATTATAAAAAATTAGATTTACAGACACCGTATTCTCTTTTTACTGTTACGGGTGTGAAAAGTTAGAAATCATGAATGTACTGTAGCAGAGCTGCTAAGTCAATTATAAAATTACAGCCACTGAAAATGCTGAAAGAAAGCCGTGTCCAAGGCCATGTCCGTGGTGTCTCATGAGATGGCCCCAAGCTTGTGCTGGCATTCTGTCCACCCAGCAGTGCAGAGACACAGGCCCGCACAGCAGGTGAGGAGCGGAGAGAGGAGTTCCTGGTGGGCAGACCATGATCCTGGGAGGGAAGCCTTTGTTTGTTTTTCCATTTTCCATTTGCATTGCCTTATTGATAGTGCCTCATTCAGTATTCCTTCTCCTATACTCAACTTAGGAAAAATAAGTAATGCTTCATTCCTTGAATAGATCAGAGAAACTGGATGATTTAGTTTTCATTTATGTATAATGAAAGATATGCACAGTATAGAAAATTGAAACATCACCTTATAATATATAAACTAAGCAATCTTGGTATTTAGCCAACACACTGTGTATGACTCACTTTTAAATACTAACACATGAGGCCATGCGGAGCCCCTCTTAGATGGGGCTCATCTGTGCCAGTGATTCTCAGAGATCAACATGAGTTTCTCTTTGGAGTGTTTTTCCAGCCAGAAGGACCTGAATCTTCTGCTGCCAGACTGTGCAGAGAGTGTGCAGCAGGCAGGGGAGCCCAGCACCACCTACCTTACACCCCTTCCCCCACGGAATCCATGCTGCAGCCCTGCTAGCATGGGAGACAGAGCAGCCAGGATGCAGCAAAGACTCTGCCTTCTCAGTCTCTGTGCCTGTGTCCTGGCCTCAGCTTCAACCAGGTGCCTGATACTGCCCTTGGTGGGGCTCACATAGTGGGTCTGACACACCCTCAGCTTCCTGGGCCAAGTCCATTTCCCACAGTGACCCTTTCATTCTGTAAATTTTGCTTCTCTCCTTTCTGAGGCTGCAGCACTGGAAGGAAACACATTAGCATTTCCTTTTCTTTTTCTTTGCTCTTTTCCTTTTTAAGGGGTTTCTAGGTTTATTAAAGCATATATTTAAAACTGAATTGTGCCAAAAAAAAACCTTTCTTCTCTTTTCACTGCCTAGGTACCTAAGTATTTACAGATTTGTACTGAAGTTCAGAACCTCGGTGCTTGGATGCTCAAAATCTACTCTGCAGCTTGGTAGCATGAGGGAAGCTATGCAGGAAATGAGCTTGGGGACATTTTTCTGCCTTTTAGCATTTCTTACAGCAAACCATGGCTCATGTCTGTTTACCCTCTGGATATGTGCTTCAGTAGCAACTGAATCTGCCAGAACAAAATGAGTTTCCTACATTTATTTCAGTTAATCTCATTTCCCCTCAACAGACTAAGCACATTGTTTAAGGTTTATTATACCCAAACTTGAAAAATGATTTCCAATAGACAAGAGGCTGCCACTCTTCCTGAAGTAATGATGGGAGTTTATGTAAATATGTAGTCTGATCCATACCTTGGCATCCACAAGCTAGAGAGGTGGGAATGGCTGGTGCAGATAACAAAAACCTCAAAATTGTCAAGCAGCAGCAGCAAGAAGCAGAGACCAGAGCTGCTGAAACCTCACATTGGCATGATGGGATGGTGTGGTGGGTTTGCCCTGGGTTTATCTAGATGGCTCAGGACTTAGTTTTGTATTCCATAGTACTGATGTTGTGTTTCATTATATATGTAACTATAATGATTTCTTAAGTGTTTAGTATTGTGTGCTGTGTTTTGGCCTGGCTTTCCTTGGCCTCCCAGGCTTATTTTTTATTCTCTGTAACAGGCAAAGGTTCACTCTCATTGGTTCTGTGAAGATTAGAGCCCAGAGTTCCTCACAGCAGGTGTCAGGAGGACCTGCAGGGATGTCTGAAGGATTGGGACCAAGGTTGGGGTCAGCAGTGACTTTCTCTTCCCTTATGTTCTGATGCTTCTGTCACCTGTATTTGTTGTTTGTTTTTGATACATGAACCTTCCTTTACACTCAAAATTTTATTTTTGACAAATTGATCCTGAGCACATGGATCTTAACTCTGTACAAAGGAGTCAGTAGTGTGACAGGAGAATGTGAGCTCAGGGAATGACAGTTGAGGGGCAACTGAGGAACAAAGTTCTTAGCACATGCACATCTTGGTGGAAGTGAGCAGTGCATTGGTTAAGGATAAATTTTCCTTGATAAAGGAGCAAGATGGGCCAGGATACCAGGTTATAGATCAGGTGCCTTAGTTACTTTTCTCATCATGGGACAAAACACCTGCCACCCACAGCTTAAAGGAGGAGAGGTTAATTCTGGCTCACAGTTTAAAAGTTTCAGTTACTGTTTGGCAGGCTCAAACATAGAAGCCACTTGGTGGTCTTGGGAGAGGAAAGCTGCTCACTTTAAGTCATTAAGGAAGCAAAGAGCAAAGGGAGGAACCAAGACAGGAGAAATCCCCACACCCCAGGAACCAGCCGCTTTTGAGTAGACAGGGTCTCCTAACAGTAAGTCAGTTCTACAGCTCCCCATTCAACATCTCCATAAAGCCCTACCCCGTGCACATGAGGCTTTGGAGGGGCTGCTACCTCAGCTAATAAACCAGCACACCAGAGGTCAACTTTGTATCTTCTGTGCCAAACAGTAAATACTATGGGCTAGAGAGGCCACAAGATTTCTTACAACTTCTCGTCTCTGCCACTGTACTGAAAAAAGCACCTATAGGACAGTGCATATGTACAAAGACATACACAAACATAGTTGTGGATGTCAAAATTTAAATGTCACCAAACTGTCATCTAATATGAAATATTAAACTTTTATCCATTTAGAAATATGCAATGTTGAGCCTGGTGGCACCTTCTGGGTGCGATAGCACACATCTCTAATCCAAGCATTCAGGAGGGTGAGGCAAGAGGGTCACTACAAGTTTGAGCCTAGCCTGGGCTGCATAGTGAGACTCTGTGTCAAAAACAAAAACAAAAACAAAATGTACAAGCCATTCTTACTTGTAGACCATACAACAGCAGGCAGTGGACCAGACTTGGCATCTAGGCAGGAATTAATCAGCATAGTCTCATAAAGGAGGTGTATGGGATGCAGAGGACAGAGATCCACCCCTGAAAGTCCATGAAGAAGCATTTCTGCCCCACCTGTGGTCTCCAGTGCTTCCAGTTAACTCGAAAGTGAGCAGCAGAATCACAGCACAATTTTTCCTTGTAAGAAGAATTTATTAAAGTGTCAGCAAATATAGAATGCAAATGTGTTTCAATTCTTTTGGGGTATGTTGGAGGAAGAGTTTTGTTTTTCTGTTCCTTTAAGAGGTGAACTACTTTTAACCTTGCTTGTGGTCTTGAGGAAGTCACTGCACTTTCCTGAGTCTTAATTTTTTTTCCACCATAGAAGATACAATTTGTAGAGAACATGCTCTTTGCAATGCCTGGTATTTAACAGATGGTCCCTAAATGATGGTGGTTTTGCTTCTACAGTCATATGCTGCATGCCAGCCAATGTTGGACTGCATAGATGATGGCAGTCCCATGAGATTACGTCACCTTCTGACAGTGCCTGCATCTTGATATATTAGTTCGTATAAATACATTTTATTATATGCGCACAATGACTAAGTCACTGAATCTGCACATTCTTTAGAATGTGTGCCTTCTTTTAGTGATGCAAGACAATATTACTAAAGAGTCAGATTCTCCATTCTGGGCTAGGTTTGATGTCTCTTTTGTTAGGAACAGGCTTTAAACTTGTTGAAAAGAAACAGCCATTTCTTGACAGTTACCAGTGTGGCTGCTCTATACAGGCATGAGGATTTGGCTGATTTGCAAAACTAATTTCTAGCAGCTTCCTTTTGCCAGAACCTTAGGGCTTATTTCCCATAAATTCATTAGCTCTAGTTAACCTTCTACAAAAGCAAAAAGTGCATTTTAACATCTCTGTGTTGATAAATAAAAAGAAACCCCTTTCACTGTCAGTGGTCCTACCTCAGGGCCTCTCTGCCTTGAATCCCTACCCTTCTGTCCTCAGGCTTGTGCTGTCACAGCCTGAGGGTCCCAAACTATAGAGACAGAGTATATTCATCCTGAGCAAAGAAGGTTGTGCAGTCCCCCAGGAACTATAAGGAGAGGCAGGGAGCTCAGGCCTGGCCAGTAGGGTGGGGCCACCCTTGCCAGCCTTCTCCTGCCCCAGCTCAGTGAACGCCCTTGCCCTCAGTGCCTAACTGTTGACCTCTTTAAGTCTGGTACAGACTAGAAAGATTTCCTTGAGCCCTTTGCCTGACTTTCTGCTTAGATCCAAGTGGACACAGACCTACTACATGGAGGTGGAGGAGAGGCAGAAAGCAAAGGGGAGGGTAGGAGAGGAGAAGTATGGGGGAGGACAAGGGGGTCTGAGGAAGATAGAGAGCCCTTTCTCACCACTGAGTCTAAAATTGCATGGGCTTAGCTAGGCCAGGGGACTCCCTCACCCTAAAGCACTTAAGAGACTGTGAGCTGCTTTGAGCAGCCCTGACTGTGTTACTGTTCATCAGATACTTGAAGGCAGGCAGCCAGCTCTGCCACAGAATCTACAGAGAGCCTTCCTCCTTGGTCAGTTCCAATGTGGGAAATATTAAAATATATGGAACCAAAGCTTAACAATCAACTGGAATTTGAAAAATAATAATTATGTACAAAAATTGGACATGATAGGACATGATTTGAAAGTCAAATGTCTTCAACCAAGTTTTTTTTTTTTAAAGATTAGCATAGTGGTGAATTCTCAAGGCCCAGATAATGGTGTCTTTAGAAGTGTTCTAATAGTTCCCAAACTCATTAGAAACTTTAGAAAACAGGCAGAATCTTCCTCACTTTTTTTTTCTGGATATACCTAAAAAGCCTATCTTTCATAAGAAAATATGTGAATCATATAATATAATGGCATTCTAGAGAGCAAAATAAACAATTAATGATAATTCTGAAAATTGTTTTTTTGCTAAGCTAAAGAAAAATGTTTACGTTGGCTTTTTGCAATCTCTTTTCCTGACAATAAATTGTAGGTATAAATGTATGCAACTTGAGGTTCTGACATATACATATATTATGAAATGATTACCACAATTACTATAATTAAGTATTCCCTAATATAGCTAACATTTTTTGGATGTGCGATTAGAAAATATCAGAAAATATCACTCAGCAAACTTTAGTTGCATGACAGGTTCTTACTAATTATAGTTAATAACACAGTTACTGATATCCTCTCTATTTTTATGATTTTGCTTCTTTTCATCTGTATATAAATGAGAGCATGTTGTATATCTCTTTCTGTGTGTGTCTTGAGTGAGAGCATTGTGCCCTCCATGTCTACCATGCTATCATATATGGATAGATTTCTTGCTTTTTACAGTCTGACTAATATTCCCTATACCCCTCACATTTTTTATTTTAAAAAGAATAGAATCAAGTAAAATAAAACAGAATAAAACCAATCAAAACAACCTAGTGTAAGTGACACATGACTTCAAAAAATAAGAACAGCACTGGTTACCATAATGCCTCTTTAAAATGGCTGCAAATACCTTCAGACATAGTAAAAGTCAAACAAAACAGAACAAAATAGAACCAATAAAAACAAAACAATGAATGCAGTAAAGGACTTTAAAACAAGACAATAGTAAATCCAAAATGACTACCAGAATATATCTTGCTATCTTTGAAGTAGCTGCTGGTGCCATTGAAGATAGTAAAATCAAACACAATAAAATGGAATAATACTCAACCCAACAAAACAACAAAAATGATACATGACTTCAAAACAAGATGATAGGGAATCAGCAATGGCCATCATCCTCAGAGAGAGAGACCCCATAGATACTACACTGCATGTTGCTGTCCTCTGAATAGATGATCAGACTACTGGCTTTAGACCTGCACAGTCAGTGAAACACTGAACACTACATTAATACAAGCATTAAACACTACATTAATACAAGCATTAAACTGTATTCTACCTCAATAGCCATCCTTTCAGCCTGGGTCAGCCTGTCACTTATGGCATGAATTGGCAGAGTGGAGATTGGCTCTTCTTCCCAACCCATGCACTGGAAGGGCTGGCATCTCACTGTCTCCATAGCAGCCTGCACATGTCGCCGATTTGTGGGGAGGGCTTGCTTTTTGGTGACTTCTTGTTCTCTTCCCCTACAGTCCATGAATGGTGCTGACACACAGGAAAAAGCTGGGGTCTGGCTGTGACCCCTAACATTTTCTTTAACCACTCATCTGTGAGCCACACCTGAGGTGACTCAGGGTCTTGTTTAGCATGAACTTCTGTGATTCCATTCCTTTGGCTGAATACCTGGAAGTGGAATTGGGTCACATTCTGTGTATGTGTGTGTGTGTGTATGTGTGTGTGTGTGTGTGTGTGTGTGTGTGTGTGTGTGCGTGTGTGTATGTGTGTTTGTGTGTGTGTGTGTGTGTGTGTGTGTGTGTGTGCGTGTGTGTATGTGTGTTTGTGTGTGTGGTATGGTATAGGGTGTTGAACTCAGGGCCTTTACTCTGTGCTGTATCACGAGCATTTTTTCCCCAGTCTTTTGAGACAAATCAGGCTGGCCGTGGGCCACTTTGTATCTGAGGCTGATGCTCCTGTCTCTGCCTCCTGAGTGCTGAGATTATAGGAGTTTACCACCACGCCTGGCTCCCACAGCCATTTTTGGTTGAAGCCCATTTGTACATAACTTATGAACTTTCCCAGGCTAGTTTTTTTTTTTTTTTTTTTAATCTTTTTCCTTTTTATCAGTACCAGGGATTGAACTCATGATGGCGCACTTGCAAAGCAGGTGCTTATACTGCTGAGCTAAACCCCCAGCCCCTCCCAGGCTAGTTTTGATGCTATGGTGCACCATGCCAGGGTGGTTGATTATTTTTCCTGGTGTGTAGAAACTCTTTTTAGTTTTGTAAAATATAATTTGTTCTTGTTTTGGGGGGCATTGTTTGGTTGGTTTACTTAAAATGTGGTTTTGTATGCTTTTTTTAATATGGCTTTTTGTATGTGTTTCTGGAGCCAACCAATGTTAAGGAATTTTCCAACTGGCCTCCCTCATTCCTATTATTTTAAAGATATTTCTAATTTCAATTCTTTCCCTTAAGCCTTTTATCCCTTTTAGGTGCTATTGTGTGTGGGATAAGGAAGAGGTCCAGTTTCCTTGTTTGCGTGTGGAGCCACAGTTGTCCCTACAGCACACACTGAGGAGACTGTCCCTTTGCTAGTGTGTGTGTCGGTGCCTTTGACAGTCTCATTAACTGCATTTGAATGGTTTTCTATCAGGACACCCTATTTGGTTCCTATTCTATGGTGTCTCTCATTTGTTCTGAAGGTCTCATATTGTTGCAGTATAATTCTATTTTCATTACTTTCATTGTAAAATATACTTTAATATCAGGTGCAGTGATATCTCTAGCTTTATTCTTTTCTCTGAAGATGAGAGGCTATTGAGAGTCTTTTGTGTCCTCATAGAATTTTCACAACTTTTTTTTATTTCTAGGAAAATGTCATTGATATTTTAATAGCAATGCCATTGATTTTTTTTCTGATTGATTTCAGGTGTTTTAATAATACTAATTCTTGTCTTCCAGTGTCATGGTGTATTTTTTGTGTTTCCTTCATTCATTTCATCAGTATTCACAATTTTAAATTACAGATAAATTTGACTTATTTAAATAAATTTAAGTATAGTATTTTTTTGTATTCATTAAGTGTATAAAGAAGCTATTGATTTTGAAATGTGAATTTTTTTCTCCTGCAACTTGACTGAATTTGTTGATTAGTTCTCAGGGTGTTTTAGTGCCGTCTTTAGGGTGTTCTCCATGTCATAACATGTCATCTGGATACAGAGACCATTTTACTTCTTCTGTTCTCACTTGGATGCCTTTGATTTCTTTCTGATGACTAATTCCTCTGTCCAGGACTTCCCGTGTTGTACTGAATACAAGTTTCAAGGTGGGTGGCTTTGTCTTGTTACTGATCTTAGAAGCAAAAATTTGAATGTTTTACCCATGAAACATGATGTTGTGGGTTTATCACACATGATGTTTACCAGGCTGAGGCTGCTCCTTCAATATCTAGACTTTGAATAATTTTTTTATCATGAAAGTATGTTGAAGCTTTTCAAAAGTTTTCTTCCAATCTACCTAGAGAGTATAATTTTTGCCTTTCATTCTCTGAATGTGGTTCACCATATAGAATCATTTGTACACATTAAAATATTCTAGCATGTCTAGACCAGTCTTGACTGTGGAGTTTAAACCTTTGAATTTGCTGTTATACTTGGCTCACTAGTTCGTATCTCTGTCTGTCTGTCTCTCTGTGCCTCCGTCTCTACTCTCTCTTTCTCTTCCTTCTTTTCTTTCTTTTCTATCATCTGTTTCTGGTGTTAGGGTGATTTTTGTCTTCTTAAAATGAGCTAGGAAGTAGTAAATTTAATTTTCTAGAAGAGATGAAAAAGTATTGGTGATTATTGCTTATTAAATCCTTGATAGAATTCACTGGGAATCGATCATTTGTTTTGTGTTTTTGAGGCACTTTGATTACTGACTCAATGTCTTTATTCCTTATTGATCTGTTTGTGTGTTCTATTTTCTTGTAACTTAGTCATTATTACCAAGGGATGTCCTGTACCCAATGAGTCACTTTCCATTTGTTACCAATCTAAGATTCCTAGCCTAGTAAGCACCCATGTTTTCCTGTATATTGCTATGGATCTATTCTGGAGATTGCAAATATATAAAAGATATGTTTTCTGTGAGTACCTTTGTTCATTTGCATGCTGTTTTAAAGCTCAGTGTTGGGAGCAGTGGTCACTGCTGGAGGAACCTGGGGGGGTTTGAGGCTGTGCCTCTAATTTCAGGTTTACATGCTGACCTCCGATCAGCTTTCTGAGAACCAGATGTTCTGGAAATTCCACCTGTAATGATCCATTTAAACAATGGGATTTATGGATTCAGCTCTATCAGGGGCATGAAAAGTTGGATACTAACTAGTGCTTAACAGAAGATGCTGTGGAATTGTACTTACAGTTACAGAACTTTAGTACATGTTCTGGAATTGGGCAGATATGAAGTTGTACAAATTGAGAATGCGATTAATACCACTGAGCCACACATTAAAACCAATGAAACTTTAGTTTTTGTTTAAAATTAACTCATGCCATAGTATTATAAAGGATTACAGAGGTAAGGATGAAAATGAAAATGGAAAGACATACAAGGGAAGGGAGGGAAAGGCAGTTGTTTTGCAGGACCCACCTCAGGCACAGCTCAGGCACTGACACCTACTGTGTCAGCCCCCATCAGCCCCAGCTCTGGAGTCCATGAGGATGAGCTGGTCCCAAGGATGTCAGGTCCCTGGAGGTGGAGTCTGCAGAAGCTCTGCAGGTGGAACTAGAGCTGGGTCAGGAGCTGGTCGTGAAGCAGCAAGAGGAGAAATGGTTGTGGACTGTCCATATTCCTTCCAGGGTCTAAACCTTCACAGTGCCTGTCAGAGACAGCTCTGGACATAAACCCAGCCCAGCAGTCTACCCACTCTGCCTCTACCACCTGACTGCCAGCAGTCTCAGGGTTTCCAGGATGCCCCAACATGTGGAATCTCTCTGTCTCCATGCTTCCTTCTGTCTGTCCTTTACTTACACTTTTACTGAGATGAGAGCTACCATATGGTATTTAACCTCATGTGTCTGATATGATTTAACACTGTATTTTCCAAGGACTCTTACAGAAAGTAAAGTGGTGATTGTCAGGAGCTGGGGTTAGGTGAGAGCAGTGTTATTGTCCAGGGGGTTCAGAGTTTTGGTTCTGCACTGAGTAAAGTGACCTGGACAGTGCTGACAGCTATACAATAGTGTAAATGTGCTGCACACCCCTAACCCATACTCTTACAGTGCCCATGTTGGTTAGCCTTTGTTACATGCACTCTATAGTTTAAAATGTAAATTAAAAAATGAGAAACTCATTTGATATTAGTACTGAAATTCAGACTTGACCATGTGCACATTTAAAGAATGGATCCTCTGCATCTCTAGCTTTCCATGTGAGTCCATTTTTCCTATCAGTGTCATCCTGGTACCTGGGAATCAGTGCTGCCTCATCCCTGCTGGTGTTTTGATCATGTAAGAATGGACAAGGGTCTGCTGAGCTGTGAACTTTCTGGAGCATTTGCTGGGTTTACTGTCTCAGGTCCATCCTTTCCCACAGAGGTGAATTTTAAATTGATGCCCATTTCCTCCCTGTGCAGCCAGTGTCATGGGAGCCCCAAGAAGACATCAGGCGTGGAAATCAGGGATTGTGTCCATCTGTGATGTGTAAAATAAGGGAGGCTTCTGTTTTCATGTGTTAAGTGACGCTTTCTGCAAACAGAGACTGTCTGAGAGACCATTTGACTTTCTCCTTTTCCATTTAGACCCTAATTCTTTCTCTTGCCTTATAATCTGGCATACATTTCCCAAACAGTATTGAACAACAGTGGTGAAAGTGGGACTCTTGGACTGTTCTTAATATTACTAGAAAGGATTTCAGGTTTTCTCCCTTCAGCATGACACTGTTTTGGTTTTGTCACATGGGGCCTTTACTGTATTGAGACACATTCCTTTTGTTTCTAATTTCTTGTGAGATTTTTAATCATGAAGTGTTGTTCCATTTTGTCAAATGTATTTTTCCATACTTGAATAGCAATGGCATTTTTGTATTTTAATATGTGGTCTATCATATTGATTGATTTACCTACATTGACTCATCCTTACATGCTGGGGTAAATCTCCTTTGGTCATGAAGAATGATCTTTGGATGTGCTGTTGGATTACATTTACTAGGATTCTTTGAGAATCTTTGCTCTGGTGTTCAGCATGGATGGTGGGATGTAGGGTTATTTTATTTCTTTTTTTGGTAGTTTTTCTGGATATGGTAGCAAGGTAATTCTGTCTTCATTAGATGAATTTGGAAGTATTCTTCAGTTATTTGGAAGTTTAAGGAGAATTGTTATTCTTTCTGATTTTAATTATCTTTGAGGAGCTAAAGATTTTTTTTATTTTATTTAAGAGGAAAAAGAGAAAAACACAAAACAAAACAAAGCGGTGTAAGGGTACACGTAATACAGAACTATAAAAAAAACACATAACAGTAAGAAATCACCTGTTAATAGATTACATATTATCATCTTGAAAATAGTTGCTCAAATCACAGTATCAAAGAATACAAGTTGGACATTCAAACAGGGAAACTGCAAACAGCTGTGTTCAATGATCCAAAAACATTGATATAGTCAGCTATTTAACACCCCTAAACACACTTGCTGTTATATCCGTTAGAGCTCTTTTTCTTTTTTTTTCCCCTCTCTTTTCTACAACAAAATTTACACATTTTGGATTTTATTACTCCTTAGTGCTTATTACTTTTTTGGGGGGGAGAGAATACAGTCAAATATGGCAAAACAAAGCTGTCAGTCAAAACCAAGGATAGACATAGCACATGATGTAGAACAGAGTACAAGGTTATCAACAATGGTTATCAACGTTGTCTCTTGTTTCCTTAAAAAGAATTGTCTATCTCATTAGATATTATAAAGTTGGACAAAACAGTAGAGAACAAGACCAATAAAACTTAGGCATTGTAAACATTACAGGACTTCCAAAGGAGACAATAGTCAAACCAGAATGGGCATCTTAGTGAATCTTATTGCCTTCAAAGTAGTTGCCTATAGCCTCAAACTTGATACTATCGCACAGAATGGAACAGAGTCTAATCAGTCAAAACAAGATCATGGGAGTATTACAGGACTTCAAAACAAGTTAATAGGAAATCAAAAAGAGTTACTATTTATATATCCTAATTTTTTAATTTTTTCTTTAATTAAGACAAACATAAGAAATGACTAAATAATTTCTTTTAAAAGAAGAAAGGGGAGATTGAGATAAAACAGGACATAACAATATAACAATAGAGGTCAAAGCATGACTGTTTCAGCAACCTAGTACTTCACCACCATATAACCCGACTTAATAGTAGTTACCATAGTGTCTGTCTTTTTCCTTGAAATATTTGGATAAAACTTCATATACTCTAGCTTCAAATATTTCCATATCAAGAAGCCCAGAATAAAGCCTTTCTAATTAATGAGTGAAAACTTTATAAGGCTTCAAGGCCACCTAATGGGGAATCATGAATACCACATATTTTTATATATTTGAATCATTACTTACATTAGGGAAACTATTCGGTATTCACACATGCGAGATTGATTTATTTCACTTATGAGTATGGTCTCAAGCTGCGCCCATTTATTGATAAATATCTCAATGTGATCCTTCTTTATAGCTGAATAATACTCCATTGTATAGAAATACCACAACTTTTTTATCCATTCCTCAGTTGATGGGCACTTGGGTTGTTTCCAAGATCTGGCGATTACAAATTGTGCTGCTATAAACATAGGTGCACATATATCACTGTGGTATGATGCTTTCAGTTCTTCTGGAAATATGCCTAGAAGTGGAATAGCTGGAATAAATGGGATTTCCAGTCCCAACTTTTTGAGAAATCTCCAGACAGATCTCCACAAAGGCTGTACCAGTCTACACTCCCACCAACAGTGCAGGAGAGTTCCTTTTTCCCCACAGCCTCTCCAGCATTTGTTGTTGGTTTTCTTGATCCTGGCCACTCTTTCAGGAGTGAGTTGGCTAGGGGCTTATCGATTTTATTTATTCTTTCAAAGAACCAACTTTTTGATTCGTTGATTCTTTGGATTGTTTTCTTAGTCTCTATTGCATTGATTTCTGCTCTGATTCTTATAATTTCCTCTCTTCTTTTGGCTTTGGGCTTGACTTGCTCTTCTTTTTCTAGCTGTTTGAAGTGTAGCATCAAGTTATTTATTTGTATTCGTTCTGTTTTCCTGATGTGGGAACTCAGTGCAATAAATTTTCCTCTCAGGACGGCTTTCATTGCATCCCACAGATTCTGGTACATTGTATCTGCATTTTCATTTTCTTTTAGGTATTGTTTAATTTCTTCTTTAATTTCTTCTGTGACCCACTGATTGCTCAAGAGTGTGTTATTCAGTTTCCATGTGTTTGCGGGATTTTTGCAGTATATTTTATCATTAATTTCTAATTTCAGAGCGCTATGATCCGATAACATGCAAGGGATGATTTCAACTCTTTTGCATTTGCTTAAATATGTTCTGTGAGCTAATATATGGTCTATTTTAGAAAATAATCCATGTACTGCTGAGAATAATGTGTATTCTGATGTTGTTGGGTGGAGCATTCTGTGTATGTCTATCAAACCCATTTGTTCACAGGTGTGATTCAGTTCTGTTATTTCTTTGCTCATTTTCTGTCTGGTTGATCTGTCCCTTGGTGTCAATGGCGTATTAAGGTCTCCTGTTACAAGTGTGTTACTGATAATTTGATTTTCATTTCTGTTAATAATTGTTTTATATAACTGGGTGCTCTGGAGTTTGGTGCGTATATATTTAAGATAGTTATCTGTTCCTCTTGGAGTTTTCCCCTTACGAGTATGTAGTGACCTTCTTTGTCCTTTATGGTCATTGTTGGTTTAAAGTTCACATTGTCTGCAAACAGAATGGCTACTCCTGCCTTTTTTTGGATTCCTGCTGCATGAAGAATTGTTTTCCATCCTTTGACTTTCAGTCTGTGAGTATCCTTCTGGGTTAGATGGGTTTCCTGTAAACAGCATATGGTTGGATTTTGTTTCTTGATCCATTCTGCTAGTCTGTTTCTTTTGATTGGTGCATTGAGACCATTTACATTAATGGTTATTACTGTTAAATGCTGGTTAATTGTAGGAATGTTATCTCTCTGCTGTTGCATCTTTATCTTTCTGTTCTGTTTAATTATTTGCTTTGCTTAGTGGTTTTTTCCTTTGTGTATCTAAACTGTCTTTCAATATTTTTTGCAGGGTTGGTTTGGTGTTCATGAAGTTCTTCAGCTGTTCTTTGTCATGGAAGTATCGTATTGCACCATCTATTTTGAATGATAGTTTTGCAGGATGTATCAGTCTTGGTTGGAAATCATTTTGCTTTAGGATCTGGAATATTTCACTCCATGCTCTCCTTGACTTTATCGTTTGTGCTGAGAAGTCTGCTGTGATTCTGATAGATTTTCCTTTATAAGTGATCTGTCTTTTCTCTCTGACAGCTTTTAATAATCTATTCTTGTGTTGGATTTCTGGGATGGTGATTATTATATGTCTGGGTGTAGTTTTATTTTGGTTATGACTGTTTGGAGTTCTATATGCTTCACTGATCCTGATGTCAGTTTCTAATTGCATGCTTGGGAAATTTTCAGCTATTACTTCTCTAAATATCCTCCTGACATCCTTCATGTTGTCTCCCTCTCTTTCATTAATCCCTATCATTCTTATGTTATTCTTCTTTCCATCGTCTTGCAGTTGTTGAATTGTTGTTTCCTGATTCCTTGTTATTTTCAAAAGATCTTTCCTTTCCTGTTCACTAGCTGCAATCCTGTCTTCAAAGTCTGAAATTCTATCTTCACTTTCATTAAGGTGGTTTTTACAACTTTCAATGGAGTTTTTTATTTCCTGTATTTCTCTGTACATCTGCATTATGTATTCTGTTTATTTCTTATATTGCTCGTCTAGGTATTCTATCTTTTTGTTTAGTTCCTCCAATTTTTTATCTGTGTTTTCTTTAGATGTATTTAGAATCTCTTTCTTTTTTTATCATTTCTTCTTTTATCTGGGAGATTATTTCGAGTTTGAATTTCTTTAAGAGGAGCTAAAGATTTAACTTATGCTATGCTAGACAAGAAGCTTACTACTTAGCTACTGCCTCAGGACTCTGCACCAGAACCCTGGGAACCCTGACTTCCCCTGAAGGCTACAACTTTACATAAAGGCATTGGATATGAATTCTGTGGGCACAATTTCAGAACTTACATACATTTGATCTAGAAATTCTACATCCATGAATGCCTAGATTTGCAGACTTACATGTCCTTGATCTGTTATGAGTTTGCAAGGTTCAGAGAAACAATAACATATTCCACAAAAGAGGCTGAAGGGTTAATTATAAAATTGCAAGCACAGAAAATGTTTAAGAAATCTTTCACCAGGCCATATCTCTAGTTCTAGAGATGACTGGAGCTTATGGCCTTCAGTGCACCTCACTCAGCAGCACAGAGACACAGGCCTACACACGAAGAGGACAGGGGAGAGGTGAGACCGCGGTTCCTGCATGGGGTGACAGTTTTCTTCATTCTTCATGCATATTGTATTCTTTATTTATGATAGTAAATGTTTCTTCTCTCATATTCAACACAGTTAAGAATAAAAAGTGTCTAACATTGATTATGTGAGTGAAAATGGATAAGATATAATATTGGTCTACATGCAGTTAAAAATGTTCACATTATAAAATTCTTCCAAATTCACTTCAGGGACAGATAAAAAATTCTCCCTGCCTGGCCTTCTGGAGCTCCTGTTTGTTAATGAGAAGCTGTGTCCTTCTCTCAAGCTCTGTCTTTCTCTGTCTCTTTTATTTGATCTGTCTCATGTTCTCATATATTCTTGTGTACCTTGTATGTTTTCAGGATGACATCATAGATACTTCATTTTGAAAACTGAGATCCTCTACACACACATCCTTCTCTAATCCATGTGTTATTTCATGACCAGATTCCTTGGCCTCTTTCCTTGTGGGCCCAGAGAGACCGAGCTCAGCATCCCTGCAGCTTTACCTGGTTTCCATAGCCCACTCTGATGCCCACACCATCTATGTGGAGGATAGGAAGGGTCCCAGTTCCTTCTTGATTCTAACAGTGCTGTGAACAACAGTCTTGAGAAGAAAGCTTAAAAACTTGTATGGCTTTTTGTTGCTGTTGTTATGCAGATTTATGTGTGGGAGAAACCTCCATGCTTAGCTCTGCGAGGTCCAGGGACCCTGTGTAGAGCTCTGATGGGAGCTGCAGGATGGGGCTCTGCTCTGCCCCCCCCACCCCATGTTCTCCTCAGTGCTGTTCAGCACCAGCCTTAAAACCTGCAGTCAGATGAGGACACATCACATCCCAGGAATGTGAACCTGAATTTATCTGCAGTGGGATGCTGCACATTTTATACACTTGTTGACTAGATGAGCTGATTCCCTTTTTAAATTGCAAGAGTTTGTCTCATCTCTCAAAACAAATGGAAAGGTTATTCCAACCTCAAAGATGAGTACATTTAATTTTTACTTATAAACTGTGGTCTATCTTGGATTGTCCCTATTATCAAATAGAAATATCCCTTAGTCTCTTTCAATAATGCTTGGCCAAACAGAGTTGGGATGCACTAGGTGAATAGAACTGAGTGCTGGGGTTCAGCAACCCAAACACTGCAAGTGATCCTCTCAACTCATGCTACCTAGAGCTGCTCAAATCTGTGACTTGGCACTTGGTCATGGCCAAGGCCATGGCTGTCTTTGCTGAAGCTGTGTCCCAGCCTTAGGATATCAGTAGCAGTAATAAAGTCTCCAAAAAGGAAGGGGTTGGCCCAGGTACCAAAAGGCAGAAGCATCTGTGGACGCTGTGCTGTGTGGGATCCTTGCCCCAAGGAAACTTGAACCTCTTGTCAGCCAGGGTGTGATGGGTTAGGGTTAGGGTCAAGGAACTGTGGATCCAAGCATGTGGTCAAGGTTTTCATGGGAAGTAGAGTGTCCATCCAGGGAGGTCATTCTGCACCCTCTCACATCCTTCCAGGCTCACATGGACAGGCAGAGTGGCCAGGCAGATATTCTGCCTTTATGTTCCATGAGACTCAGGCCACAGACAATGGAAACAGCTGCATCTCCTGCTCCATGCTCTTAAAGAGGGCACTGATTTCCTGGGTTGGTGCTCAAGTGTCCTCATGATTGATAAGTACTTGACTGTGAGCAGAGTCACCTTTTGCTAGAATATGACTGTGCCTTCAGAAATCCAGGCTGCCTGTTGCCTGCTGAGCACCCCAACATCTACCTGGTTAGTGCATTTTCCTCATTTTAAGAGGCAAGATTATGGCAGGTTTGTGTCTCAGATGAGTCTTACAGTCCTGATAAACTCAGGAGCCTATCATATCTCTAGCCCCTTTGTTTTCCTGACACTGTTACATAACTACTAAAGGAACAGAGTTGGGGGTGCCCCCTCCAGAGTTCAATGCCAGTAATATACACTGCCAGAGTATAGCAGAGTGAAGACAATTTCATGACTATTGGCAATTGAAGAGAATTCCTGGGGAATCTGTCAAAACTGCCTCTCCATCATAAGGGCATCTGGATTGTACTAGAGAGACCTATCATGCCCATATGGGGCAAACTGTTCCTCACCTATGGAGGGAGACACATTTCTGATCTCCTGGCATCACATTGTAGATCAGGCTACATTGTGCAGTGTTTTCAAAACTGGTGGATTAGATGCCTGAGGTCTTTGAGCACCAGTACTCCAAGCTTCAATACATTCTGTATCTCCCTCTAATAAATCTTTCTGGTGCTTGTTTCTTTTCTTTTCTTTTTTTTTTTTTTTTAATGTTGGAAACTGGGCATGCCGGTGCACACCTGTAATGCCTCACTCAGGTGGCTGAGGCTGGATCATTGCAAATTTGAGACCAACCTAGGTTACAAAGTGGGCTCAACTCCAGCGTGAAATGCACAAGGAGAACTTGTTTTCAAAAGACAAAACTATACTAAACAAATGGTGGATGAGAACACTTCTGAGTAGAGTACAGAATTTTGGCATCATAATGTATGCATAGCTTCTTTATGAGTTCCTTCATTTTTCCTCCCTTGCTCCTCTCTCTCTATGTCTCTCTGTCTCTGTCAATGTCTCTGTCTCTCTCGGTCTCTCTCTCTCTCTCTCTCTCTGTCTGTCTCTCTTTTCCTTTTCTTCTTACTTCTTTCTTTCCTTCCTTCCTTCCTTCCTTCTTTCCTTCCTTCCTTCCTTCCTTCCTTCCTTCTTTCCTTCCTTCCTTCCTTCCTTCCTTCCTTCCTTCCTTCCTTCCTTCCTTCCTTCCTTCCTTCCTTTTTTTCTTTCTGTTTCTCTGAGTCTCTGTAGTCTTCAACCTAGGCTTGAATTTCATATGTTTCTGTCTCAGATTCCTAGACTGCAGGCATTACAGTTGTGCACAACTCTGCCAGTTTCACAAGGTGATTATAACAAGCACTGTTCACACTAGATGACTTAGGGGGAAGAGTGTGTGTGGGCATGTGCTCTTTTGGTTGGTTTAAAGCAATTTTTTTGGTTTTTGTCTTTTGTATCTGGGATCAAATTCACAATCTTGTGCTTGCTAGTCATGAGCTTATGCTGCTGAGTTAAGTTGCCTAAAGCAACTTCTTGTGGTTTTAATTACCTTGAGGATGTCATCTGAAATAAATAAACAATTGGAAGTAGTGTTAGCAGTTAGTAGTATTATTTTCCTTAATCAACAACTTTCAAAGAAGTACTGCTTACTCTGTCTCCTCCTGCATAACAGCTAACTACTTGGGGAACGTCTCCTGCTGGGCCACCAGTAGGTTGGGAGCCCTGGACAGTTGTTCTTGACTGAAATGTCCATTGAGGTGACTTCATCCACTTTGGTAGTTGTTATGGAGTGCCTGCAAGAACTGTCACACCTCAGATACAGTGAACAAAACCAAAGGCCATGTGCCCTGACCTGTGGCACTGATGACTTCCTAAAGCCCAAATCCCTGGTGGGCACAACTTTAGAGAGGAGACTGAGCTTCATTGTTTTGCCATGATGTCCTTTCCTAAGCCCTGTGAAGGAAATTTGCCTCACTTACATATTTCCCCTGTCCCTGCAGGTCATTGAGGGTCTCAACTGTTCCAACCTGGACTGGAACATGGTTCACTGAGCAGCAGATGTGCAGTTCTACAGCTTGCTATTCTGAACATGATTTGAGAGGTGTCATTCCCAGGCTGAAGGCAAAGGCCAATAGCATCTCTTGACCCCACTTTCAGACATGGAGGCCAAGTAACTGGGAGTGTGGCCTCCCTTACTCCTTGAACCTGAGGGAGGTCACTTGAACTGGTATCATGGCATGGCAAGCTGAAGCACAGGATCAGTGCCAGGCAGCAGAGAAAAATCCAGACCCCTTGTGTGGCACCATGTGGGACCTGAGCACTATGAGGTGGTACAGAGAACAAGGAGCAGGTGCTGTGGAACCCCTAGAGGTGGGCAGTCCTTCTCTGATGTGTGGGCCCCAGTGCCTGTGTGGGCATGGTGTTGGCCCCCCTGCATTGAACAACAAACATCCCTGCCTGGTGTTGCTGGGTCAGGGTGACAATGGACACTGGCTGTGTGTGGAAGCCAAGTGGCCAACACAGACTATGTCTTACTGGAACCTGCCTGGGACATCCTCCCACACTATCATTCTTTTGTGGTTCCCTGGCCTAACTTTGTGTAGCCAGGGCCCTCATTGTCCACCCCAATCTTCCCTGGACCTTTGGATGGATTCACAGGAGGAGACACTGCATGAGTAGCTGACCAAAGTCCAGGTGTCACTGCTCTCTGCTGTCACCCAAAAGTACTGTGCGTGACACAATCAGGTTTCAGACATTGGGTGACTCAGGGCCTTTTTCTACTCATCTTCTTCCATCTTCCATTCCCTTTTTCCCCAGGCATCCCTCCCTCCTCCTCCTATACTCTAATCTCCTCCCAAGAGTACACAGCTTGGTTTCTGATAGCCCTGGCTGGATTAGAGAGTGCTCTGTGACACTCTCATTTCTTTTTGGGCCAGAGAAATTCCAGTACCCACAGTTACAGCTGCTTAGTTATCAAGTAGAACAAACTAAACTCAACATGTGTTGCCCATGCTCCAGGGCCTAGGATTGAGGTTATCAGAAACCCAAATCTTTGCTCCCAGCACTAGCTTTCCTCCTAAGAACATGATGGTCACAATTTCAGGGTCCAGGTCAGTCTGGGGATTCCTGACTGTGGAGAACCCAGGAGCTGACCTAAGGTGTGGGTCCATGTGTGACGCATGCATACCTGGATAAGTGAGAAGACAAATACTTTTGCTCCTGTCTGGTTCTAGGTAGACACAGTAACTTTGAAGTCCCAAGTGGGATGCACAGAATGGAATCGGGCTAGGGAACACAGGCTGGTATATCAAAGTGGGAAGTGGCAAGCATTGTGCTCAGATCTGGACCACACATTGAAAGGAAGGCCAAGTAAGAGTATCGCATGGCAATTGCATCTGGGCACAAATTCCTTCCTACTGGGGCCATGCTTCTCCATCCTTTGCCAAGACCAGCTGACTGTGTTATAAGGACTGACAGAGCCCTCAGCTGGAGAGAACTATTACAGCCATATTGGGAGGACTGGTCCTCACCTCTAGAGGGAGACACTTTCCTGCTCTCCTGGAATCACACTGCAGATCAGGCTGCATTGTGCACTGTGTGGTCAGAACTGGTGGGTTAGGTGCCTCATCTCTTTTAGCACATTTGTGCATTCTGTGTTTCCTTCTAATAAATCTTTCTGATGCTTGACTTTTAAAAAAATCTTGGAAGCCAGGCCTCCTGGCACACACCTGCAATCCTAGATCTTAGGAGGCTGAGACAGGATCCTTGCAAGTTTGAGACCAACCTAGTCTACAAAGTGAGCTAAAGTCCAGCATGAACTGCACAGTGAGGCCTGGTTTGAAAAAGTCAAAACTAAACTGAACGAATAAAAATGGTAGATGAAAACACTTCCCAGTAGAGTGTAGAATTTGGCATTATAATGTGTGCATAGCTTCTTTTTGTTTCCTTTCTTTATCCACCCCTTGCTTCTCTCTCTCTCTCTCTCTCTCTCTCTCTCTCTCTCTCTCTCTCTCTCTCTCTCTCTCTCTCTGAGTCTCTGTATTCTGCATCCTAGGCTTGAACTTCTGATATTTCTGTCTCAGATTCCCACAGTATGAGAATTGCAGTTGTGCAAAACTGTGCCAGTTTCACAAAGTGATTTCAACAAGCACTGTTTATTCTGGAAGACTTACAAGGTGAGTGTGTGTGTGTGTGTGTGTGTGTGTGTGTGTGTGTGTGTGCTCTTTTGGCTGGTTTAAAGTAACTCCTCATTTTTGTTTTTGTTTTTTTGGTATCATGGATTGAAGTCACAACCTTGCATTTGATAGGCAGGTGTTTATGCTGCTGAGCTAAGTGGCAGCCTAATGCAATTTCTTGTGGTTCTCATTACCTTGAGGATGTCATCTGAAATAAATAATTTGAAGGTGTGTTTGCAATTAGTAGTGGTATTTTCCTTAACCAACCCCTTCCTAAAAAACAAATGCTTAACCCTATCACCTCTTGCTTGGCAGGTAACTACTTTTGGGAAAGTCTCCTGCTGGGCCAACAGTAAGCTGGGAGGGCTAAACAGTTGTTCTTAACTGAATTATCCATTGAGGCAACTTCATCCGCTTTGGCTGTTGTTACTAAGTGCATGCAAGAACTATCATACCTCAGACACAGTAAACAAGCCCAAAGGCCCTGTGCCCTGACCCATGGCACTGATGACTTCTTAAGAACAAATCCCTGGTGGGCACAGGTTTAGAGAGGAGGGTGAGTTTCAGTCTACTGCCCTGGTGTCATTTCCTAAGCCCTGTGAACATTTGCCACATATCTATCCTGCTCCTGTGCCCTGCAGGTCACTGAGGTTCTCAGCTGTTCTGACCTGGACTGGAACATGGTTCTCCAAGCAGCCAATGTGTGGTTCCCCAGCTTGCTGCTCTGACCATGGATTGAGGGGAGTCATTCTGGGCTTAAGGCCCTAACATCTCTTGGACCCACTTGCACAAAGAAGCCAAGTAACTGTGAATGTGGGTTCGCTTACTCCCTGAACCTGAGGGAGGCCACTTGAACTGGTACCGTGGCACAGCAAGCTGAAGCACAGGATCTGAGCCAGGCAGCATGGAAAAATCCAGGCCCCTGAGTGTGGCACCATGTGGGAGCTGAGCACCATGAGGGAGAGTGCAGAACAAGGGCTGGAGCAGGTGCTGTGGAACCCCCAAAGGTGGGTAGCCCTTCTCTGATGTGTGGGCCCCAGTACCTGTGATGGCATCACGATGTCTCTCTTGTCTTCAGATAGGGAGAGCCCTGCCTGGTGTTGCTGGGTCGGGGTGGCAGTGGGCACTGACTCTGTCTGGCCGTGAATTTGCACAACACAGACTGTGTGACTGCCTAAATTCACCTACCCAGGCCCTTCCTTATCCAACCCAATCTTCCCTTGACCTTTGAGTGGAACCACAAAATTGTAGCTACCCACAATCCAACGAGAGCTGTTTTGTGCTATCACCCAAATGGTATGGTATATGACAAAATCAGGTTCCCGTCATTGTGTAACTCAGGGTGTTATCCTACTCTTCTTCTTCCATCCATTTTCTCTTTCCCTGGCATCCCTCCCTCTTCCTCTTATACTTCCTTCTCCTCCAAAGAGAACTCACCTGGCCTTGTTGTAGCCCTGGCCGGCCTTTGAGCTGCTCTGCACTGCCCTGGACTCTTTTGACAAGTAGAGAACCCCATGCTCACAGGTATGACTGATTTGTTGTTACCCAGAATAAGCTACAACCAAAATGTGTTGCCCTTGGTCCATGGTTCCAAAGTCTAGAAGATCTCAGGACATGGTGGTAAGAACTGGAGTTCAATGTTAATCTGGAAACCCCTGACTGTGGAGCATCCCAGTACATTACCTAAGTTGTGGGTCCCTGTACCTGGATACGTGGGGAGACAAATGCAGGTGCTGCTGTCTGGCAGAACACAGGAAGACACAGTAACTTTGAAATGGCTGATGTGGGATGGGCAGATATTAATCAGGCCAGAGAACAAAGGCTGGGTGCACCAGATCATGAAGCAGGGCCCTCAGATCTGAAGCACACTTAGTAATAAAGGCAAATAAGTGTGCCCTAGCCCAACTATGTCTGGGTTCAGATTCGTGCCCCTGCGGTCATGTATTTCGGTCCTGTCCTAAGAGAAATGGAAGATATTATAAGGTGTGCAGTGTAGCCAGCCTTCTAATGGCATGACTCTGGGCCCCTCAGGAGCTGGACAGCACCTGGAAAGGGGACAGGCCCAAGGCTTGCTTGTGTACAACGTGACACTATCCCAGTGACCAGCCTCAGATTATGGCCACTGTCATCTCTTTTCTCGTTTTGGCCACCTGGTTGCCAGGCTGCCATTGTGTTCTCACTGTTCCTGCCCACTGTGTCCAGAATCAGAGCAGAATCGATTGCCCAATTCCAGCTGCTCAGTGAGGTTGTAGGCCAGTGTGCTGGGTTGAGGCATAGACCTGTGCCATCATCAATGGGACTGCTGTTTTTTGAGAGGCTGTAGAGTGTGGCGAGAACCCCATGTGTTTTTATCCCCATACATGGATGCTGGGGTCATGATGTACATAGCAGGATTCCTGTGACTCAGGTGTCACTTTTTTACTGCAGCTTTCCTTCCCATGACCAGTTACTGGGAAGCTGTGTAGATGTGACTGTGCCAGATAAATGAATGTTGAAGGCCCTGCTAAGCATCTCCACCCAGAGTGCCTGGCAACAACTCAGCCTTCAAAGTTGGATGGGAGTGGGGGGAGGGAGGTGAAGGAAGACAAGGGATTTTTTCCTCAAACAAAGCAGCAACGGGGGGAGGGGGAAACTTCAGCTGTCACTGTTATACCCATTTCTGAGCCTGTATCCAGAGGCCAGAGAGGAGACAGCAGTTTTGATCACTTTGCTAGAAATCAGGGGTCTGAGCAGAGCTACACAGGCAGGGCTTGAGAGCTAGACTGTGGGGTCCTCCAGAAGATTTGCCTGTGTTTGGTTTTCATTTTCTGTTCCATGACTCAGTCATCACCAGCTATTGACAGTGTGGGTTCACTTGTCTACCTAAGAGTGAGCTGATTCTGGTGATCTCAAGCAGTCAGCACACAGTGAGGTCTCTACATGTCTCTGTTAGGTTGTGTATAGAGCAAAGTATGAAATACATGTTCCTATGATCAAATGATTGGTCCCAGAAACTCCATTAGGGAGGCGTTAGTTTGAGGACAGCTGATGCTTTGCTCTTGAGCCTGCATCTCCCTGATGGACTCCTTGATTGGTGCCTGGAAGGTGTCCTTCCTGTGTGAGATTTATCATTAGTTTTTCTTTTTTTTTCTCCAAAAGTAAGAAGTGGATTTACTTTTTGTTTATTTTGTTTGTAATTTATGATGTATTTTTTAGAACTAATTTGCAGTGTATATTGATTACATTGATGATAGCACATGGTTTATTTAATAGGCAGAATAAAAATTATACCCTATATGGTGCATTATAGTTCACCCATCAACCCGAGACTGTTTTCAAAATTGTTTGCATCCATCACCCAGTTCTTGTCACCAGCTGTTCACAGCACAAGTCCCAGCTCCATCTGGTTTATCCTTTCTTTATGGCCAATGCACTATGTCCTGATGCACAGTTAGAGAGCTTAGCAGAATTTGGCAAGGGGAGAGTGTTTGTGTGTTGTCATGGAGGGAACCCAGAATAGCCTAGAGGAGGTCATGAGCTCAGGATGTGTGTGGAAATTTAGCAGATGGTTCCTGCAGTGTTGATGGGCACAGACTCAGCACAGGGAGCTGTCTGAAGACACTACCCCCACTGCATGATATTTGGGAATGCATGGGGGCAGGGCTCACTGTGCCTCCCCTTCCAAGCTCAACTTTATGAAAAGTGGCAAAGCATGTGGAGTGTATGACTGTCAGGGTCCAGTGAGGTCGAAAGATCAATGCAGAGCCTGTGTCATACAGACAGGCTAGATGGCATTGAAAGAACTTTCTCTCAATTCACACAAAGTCCAGAAAGGTATTGACCTCTCATAGCATGACTCCAGGTACACCTGGAGAGAGAGATCAATCAAATGTGTTCTAAAGGTGGTTGCCCAAATCATAGTAGATTTATAGTTGGTTTTTAAAAAATGGCCTACTGAAACCAGTTAAAGTTTGGAGTCTCTGTAATCTGCATACTCTACCAGAAGAGGGCAAGATGATCCCACATTTGAGCCCAGACTGAGCAGTTTAGCTGCACAAGGAACCCCAGTTCAAATTTAAAAATCAAAAGGTAAAAAGACTGGTGATGTGGCCGTGTGAGAAGGCTCTGGGTGCACCCTCCTAAAAATATATGAAATTAGCACACTTGTAAAGAAACTGAATCAAATGGATTCTACAACTTCCATGAGGACATGTTGAACCAAATTTCCCCCACTGTCCAGAATGTTCTGAAATTTTGCATTTGTAACAGAAGCTCAATCAAAATATAGAGAATGTTCATCCATCTTCAAGAAAAAGAGACGAGGTGGTTCCATGCTGTTGCGCTGTCTGCTGAGATGTCATGGGCATGAACTGTCCCCATGGGAACACCAGAGCTTGATGGGTGCATTTCTCAGAGGTCACCATGGAGCTCTGTGTCCTGATACAGTGTATCTTCAGATCCTATGGACAGAAAAAGGTCCCACCCAGCTCCTAGGAGTGACCTAGAAACTCCACTTCTAAGACTCTACCCAAAAAATGACATTTACAAACCTGGCTGTTTCTTATGGGATAGAGGATGATGGGACTGTGTCCCGAGGTCCTACATGCAATCCCTGAAGACCGCTTCCCTAATACACACTCTTCACTCCCCGGCTTAAACACCCAGGCTGACCCTAAGATGAGACAGGAGGAAGAGCACATGGGAGGGAGGCCACTGTTCCTGGATGAAACAACAGTCACTATGTGGTTTCCTTTATTATTCACTCATATTGTATTGCATATATAAGTGTAAGATGTATTTCTTGTTCAAGAATAAAAATTGATTAAGTAATTGCATATTTGAAAGAATAATAAAGCACATTTATCTAACGTTATGGGTTTCAAGACAAAAACAAAATTAAACAGTCACTTCCAGCATCCTCTGGTAAAGGCGAAACTTGATTGCATTGATGCAGAAAATATAGGAGAGGTAAATTATGAGGCCATAAGATGAGTGCTGGCTGGGTTGGAGAAAGAAGGGGAAGAAAGCAAAACTGCTTCATGCACAAAATTGAGGAAAATGCGATGAAAATGGACAGTGGTGAAATTTGCATAACACTGAGAATGCCCTGAATGACACCAAGCTGAATATTTTAAACAACACTGAAATCTTAAACTTTATTTATATTGCTTCCATCCCTGGCATATCTCTGGGAAATCATGGTGGCACTAACTACAATGATTAGTAAATCTGGAAGAGAGGGGAAAGGCAGGTGTGGGTCAAGAGCTGCCCGCAGGTAGAGCTCAAGAGAAGATTCCTGTGGAGCTGCCAGGAGGTCCAGATCTGCAGCAAGTGGGCAAGGGAATCCAGGTGCTTGCTCTGGCTGTGGGTTCAGAGCAGATGAAGGATCTGGACATGGAACTGGCACTATAGTTGCAGGATAAGAAAAGATCATGAACTGTCCATGGACTTCTTGGGGCAAATATCACACTGCCTGCCAGAGGCAGCCATGTGCACCAACACAGCCTCAGCAAAGCCTCCCAAACTGCATCCCCACACTGACTGCTGAGGGTCTCATGCTCCTGGATCACCCAGCATCTGGAATATTTACTGAATTCCATGGCCCATCTGCTCCCCAGAAGACCACAGGCCACACCCCAGGGCCCCTTACCATTGGACTCATGCTCGGTGGCCTCAAGTGACTCCAGATGGTGCAGGAGAAGCTCAGCCTGGGGATCCACATGTGAGTAGACTTCCAATGCAGAGTCAAGCACAGAAGAGGTGGACCTGGGGCAATGAGAGAGGGAACTAAGTGAGAGGCCTGGACTTTCCTCTCACAAAACATGTGCAGGTCAGCTGTGGGAAGGAGGGTGTGGACCTCTTACCCAATCTCTACATTGTCCAGTCCCATTATCTTCCCTCTACAGTGGGGCATTATGGGCCCAACTATCCCTGAGAGGCTGAAAGAAGTTTCCATGGGAAGGAGTCTTTGCTTAATTGTATCCCACCTCTGCCTTCTTCAGGGAAGCCTGACACAGTGTCTCCCTGCCAGTCCCCAGTACAGGTCAGACTGTTGAAGTCAGAGACTGATATCTTCATGTCTTTGCATTCAAGGGCCCATTGCTGTCACTCCATGAATATCTGAGACATGAGGGGTCAGTCAGTGTCTGTCCTGCCTTTTTGTTGTCTCGAGCTCAGGCAGCAATTTGTTGTCCAATTCTCCTAGACTCTGTAGACCTCTTCTTGCATGGTCTTTACCCACATGTAGGGAGGCCCTGGGTCTGGAACAACTGCCTGGAGGTGTGCAATATCTGTTCTGCTGCCAAGAATGACTTTGTGGTCTCCAAAGAACATTGAAACTCTAAAGGGCAGTGGTTGCACCTGCTCTGCTTACAGGATCATGGTCAATACCCAGGAAAGTGTCTGCACACTTCTGTCATCATGTACATTTGTAGGTTGATGATATTTATATTCTCTTCCATGACATCTGGCAGCCATGGACCCTTTGCCATAACAAGTATTTCTTGCCTTGAACAAATTCTGAAGCCCATAAGGTGACTCTCCTATTTCCTTTCCAAAGAACAAAACAGATTCCCGTAAGTGCAGGTCAGTGAGGGAGTGGAAGGTCATCCATGAGAATCAGTGCAGCCTCTAAAGCAGGTCTCGCATGGGGCCATGACCAAAGCTAACAACTGGCCATGGAGCCCCAATTTCATCCACAATGACCATACAGGCTCGATCCACTCAGTACTCCTCCATTCAGCACTGTATCCTGGGGCTGAGAGAGGTGCTTGCACATGGCCAGGAAATGAATCCACAGGTGTCTGTGTCCCATGGGGCTTCTAAGGTAAGAACTCACCTTTCCAACATTGGGGCCTGTGGGATGGAGATGTTGGTCTTGGAGGAATCCAGAGAGGATGGGCTCGGCATGGCACAACTCTCCTGGAAGGCCAGCTCCTGAGGCTCCTTCAGGCTGTGAGGCCCATCTGCCTGTACCCTGCTTGCTGTACAGCCCTCTGCCAGGTTCTCTGGCTGACTTCCAAACTGTGATGAGACATTGGGGAGACATGGAATTGGTGACCTGCACCTGGCTTCTCAGAGATATTTGGGGCTGAAACAAAGCCCATACTCCAAATGGTCCACAGAGGCTCATGGTACAGGGGTAGCAGGGGGCCCAGCAGTAAAGGGATCTCACATTCAAAGTTATATTTCACAGGGGACACTTAGGAATACTAGCATGCTCAGAAGAGCTCCATGGATGAGAGACTAAATAAAACTCTATGCAGGAACAAATGTATGCATCCTAAAATGGCCTCCCATTTAAGAGATGAGAAAATGAAGGCTCATTCTGGATGCTCCGGCCGATTAGTGTGGCCCCACAGAATGTTCTCCAGGTTTCTGATGAAAAGTCCCCAGGAAGGATTTAAGTTCCTCTTCCACAGCCATGGAAGCCTGAGCAACTGTGTTCACTGCCCTCTTCTGGAATTCATTTAGCCCAGAGTCTCCTGCAATAGGAACTGAAGTGCATGGAAAAATTCTGTGAGACAAGCACCAGAGAATGGACAGAGTAGCATGCGCCTTATATTTGAAGTGAGCACATCTCTGGTGATGTGATGATGTATAAGAGCTAGGGACAGGGTGGAAAGACACTACCCAATGCTCCATGGACAACCAGCCCCGGATTTACAATGAGGAGCAATGGTAGAATTAAATCATGGCAGGTAATGTAGTGATTTGGGGTCTGTGTCCCCATTTTCTTGCTCCCACCTATGTGTGGACAGTGACCCTACATGTGACTAGGTAGGGGCTGAGTAGAGATGCTGTGGTCGTTGAGGACCTGGAGTCCAGGTACCTTGGGAGCAGTACATGGGCCCAGTGTTTGCCCAGCCCTGAAGGGAGGCGCTGAGAGGGTGTCCTGACCTGAAGATCCTCTCTGTCATCTGTGGCCCTCTACAGTCCCTTCTGCCCACACACCTTCCCCCTGTGCTATCACCTTTTGTGGATCCCAGAGCCTGCAGCAAGGCCATGGCACCCAGGGCCCAGTGACCAGCTTCAGACTGGTCTCCTCTGTGCTACTGTGTTGGTGTAGAGCCCAGGCTCTTGCAAGAAGCCAGAGGCTCTGAGGCTCTGAGACACCACAGGTTTCATTTTGTGAACCCACATAACATATTCCTCTAGGACAGACAGCTCTGTCCCATATTTCTACCCAGGAAGACAGAAGATGACTCTGTAGACTGTGGATAATGAGGGGCGCTGCCCTTCTCCTCTTGCCAGCCCTGTCCTGGTTGGGCACATGACAAGAGCCCAGTCCTACAACTTCCCAGCACCTGCTCCTGCCCAGGAGGATCTGACCTCAGTGCCTGTCCTCAGACCCCCTCACACTGTTGACTTAGGGCTGAAGTTGTGTAGGGGGACTCAGAGTGGTACCCAAGCCTTAATGTACCTGCCCTGGTCTCCGTGTGTCTGAGTGGTTGGTGGCTGAGCCTAGCGACACCTGTCCTGGGCTCCTTCTTGTCTCTTGGCGCTTGAGGGCTGGGGACAGTGAGCCCTCTCCTTTGCTGCCCTTGTTGTTTGGATGTGTGCTGGCAATCATCCTGAAGCCTCTGGGACGAGTGAACCATTTTTTCAGTCGATCCCACGTGGTCCCCCTATGCAGGGTCCTGAGGTTGGGGCCTCGAGTCCTGGGAAAGCAGCATAACATGCTCCCTGTTCACTCTCTTGAGCCAACTGTCTCTGAAGGCCAACTGTCACCAGACCAAGGTGTCAGGTGAACTGAGACTTCAGAATTCTGTTTGGACCTGTTGCCAAGGAAGTGAGGTCATGCACTGGGGTCCACAGTTGGGCCTGCCTTTAATGTCCCCTTTCTTTTTATTCTGGAACAAATCTGTATCCTCCTTGGAAACAGCAAGTTAAAACCCCAGAACCTTTGTGTGGGTTTAGACTTTGCTGCTCTTTGAAAATTTTAATGCAACAAACATGTAGATGCTTCAGATGTGGCAGGCAGTGTGCTAAGCACACATTTCCATCCAAAGGGTCCATTTTCTCTGAGGATGAAGCACTCATTGTCTTCTGTTAGAGATCTGTCAAATTTTATGGTGACTTTCTTTCCTGAGTTTATGTTAGTTTTATTTCAATTCCATTAGGGAGCATGGAGATGTTCCCAGTATACCTATAATAATTTTCCTGAAGAATGTGAATGCTTCATGTTACAACCTCCTCATGTCCAGGGGATGAGGATTCCTAGCAAGTTTTACTCTCATGGGCTTATGAATGATTACTTCTTCATGCTTAGATGTTTACCTCAGCCACACACTGTAGGGCTCTGTACTCTGACATCCTATGAGGAGGTAAATTAGGTGGTGAGTGCAAGTGGAGGCTTTGCCAGGCCATGGACATCATCATCCTGTGCTGATGAAAGACACATGAGCCTCATTTTGGGGAACTTGTCTCCTATTCACTGCTATCACTTCCGTTGCTCCCATCTCAAACAGACCATGAGCTTTGTGTCTCTGATGGGTAGTTTGCCTTTCCTAGATGTGATGGGGCTGAGCCTGTTCAGTTGCAATGCTTTTTGGTTGGTCTCCTTCAAGCACTGTCTCCATGCTGGGCTCCCCCTTTGCTGTCACCACCCACTATTATGGGGCTGAACCAAGCAAGTGTGACTTGCTCATGTACCTGTCACCCATCTTTTGATGGCCATTTGTTGTGTTTCCAGGTTGGGCCTGGAAAGCAACCTGCTATACCCATTCTTTACAAGTGCTTGAATGGATAGAGACTTTTATTTGAAAGAAAATGTTCTTAAATATGAAAATACTGGATCATATTCCTGGGTTATGGATAACTTAGAAATTCTTAATGAATCTTTGGAAGCTGATGTTTAAAACAGAGTTAGGTGGTTACTTTTTGTTTTGCATTGTGTTATTATGCTATACTATGCTATGCTATGCTATGTTACATTATATTATATGTCAGTGAGTATTTTGAAATTCTTTCAGTGTATTTTTAGTGCTTTCTGATTTCATTGTGTATAACCAAACTTAGAAACTATGAGAAGAATATCAGATAACTCTAAGTAGTTTTGTTTTGGAGAAAATTTAAGAAGAAAAACACAGTCAGGGATGTTGGTGCACACCTGTCATTCCAGTATTCAGAAGGCTGAGGCAAGAGGCTTGCTTTTTGGGGTCATCCTGGGCTACAATGTAATATCTAGGGCAGACTGACCTGTGTAGCAAAGCCCTGTTGAAAGAAAGAAAGAAAGAAAGAAAGAAAGAAAGAAAGAAAGAGAGAGAGAGAGAGAGAGAGAGAGAGAGAGAGAATGAAAGAGAAAAGAAATAAGGTTAAAGAGAAAAGTCAAAAATTGCCTATTTAGAAATCAAATCTTTGTGATGGTCTCATGCATATGTACTTTAGTCAGCACACCTTGAACAAGGTTTACCATCATGTAGACATTGATCTACTGCCTGGGTTTGCACTGTTTCATTTTTTAAAAACTTTTTACTGGAATGCCTCCAGATATGCTACTGAATATACCTTCTTCAGATTTTGGTAGCTCAGTATTAAGAGAATTTGATCATTCTGTTGTTTTTTTTTTGCTCTGAATCTATATTTAGAACAAGAATTTGTTCAAAGGGTTGCTATTGTTTGAAAGAATAATAAGAACCATATAGCAATATTTCAGTCTCCCAAATTGGAAAAGTAATTAAAGCCTAATAGTGGTTAATGCACCTTGCACAGTGACTTTAGGGATTTCTTAATGATTGATATATTCTTGCATTTGTAACATTTTTTGGTTTTTTCTTTACAAATTTTAACACATGTTCTCACTAATTTTATAAATTTCCCAGCTTGGGCATAAACCTTTCCTCATTTTTCCTCACACTCCTAGAGAGCTGGGATTCCATGTGTACATTCTCCTTAGTTGGCAGTTGGTCACAATGTTGGGTATTCACGGAATAAAATATTCAGCTTTGCTCTTTAGAACCTTTGCTGAAACAGTCGATCTAGTTAAGCTCTCCACCACCTTCCTCACCTGCAGTTTCTTTCACAGTGTGTAGGACTGAGAATCCCTTAACCCTGTAGGTAGATTCTTTGCTTTTTGACTGTGGTCAGCATGCACTTCAGAAGATCACTCCAAATGCCTTCTGCCCTTGGACTGAAGCTTGGTGGCCTTGAAGCACATTCTCTTTTTCTCTGACAACTCATGGATGAGTCTTTGAAGTCAAATTCTAAGAAAGGTGTGAAGGTTGAAGCTACTTGTGACACACTGCCCTCCAGAAGGCCAGGCCAGTGTAAAATGTTATTTACCCTCCTGGTCTATGTTCCAAGATTTTGCATTTGTGTTTTTTGCTGTTGATGTTGTTGCTTCTGTTTTTTATTCCATTTCTAGGGATTAAACATATAGCTTTGTACTTGGATCCTTTGAGTTCCCCGTTTAAAACTTCTTGTGTTGAGCAGGCTCTCTCTTTTTTTCTTTTTTTTTTTTTTTGGTAACCGGTACTGAACTCACAACCTCAGGCTTGCGAGGCAGGGGCTTAAGCCGCTGAGCTAAACTCCCAGCAGGTTCTTAATAAGTGACTAAATTTCTGGGGCTCTCCTTGAATTTGTCTTGTTCCTGCTTCAGCCATCCAGACTGCTAGAATTACAAGCCACACCACCAGACCTGGTCTCCTGATAGTGTTGTTAAAAACTCATTGTCTGACCAAGAAATGGTGAAAATGCCTGCAATGCCTGCGCTCAGGAGGCTGACGCAGCAGGATTCCTGGCAGTTCCAGACAAGCCTGCAACATACTGTGAATTCATTCAGGCCAGTGCAACAAAGGGAGACTCTGACAAGAAGAAGAAAAACAAAATAATATGAAAGGATAGGAAAGGAAAGAAGTAAGAAAACCAGATTCTGGTGATTCTGTGAGTTGGTTTGTCTATGGGCTGGCCCTTTTAATCTTCAGTCCTTTTCTTTCAGTATAAGACCTTTTGACAGCTGTTCCTTTATAACATAACTGAAAACCAGGTATTTTGGTGCCTCTATCTCTGATACTCTTTCCATGGCTATAGGATGACTCTGTAATTTCTTGTGAATTTTCATATTATTTTTTTCTATTTCTAGGAAAATATTAGTGATATTTTACCAGGAGTGCATTGAAACAGGTGGTTGCTCTGGGCAGCAAATACACTATAATAACATGAATTCTTCCCATCCACCATCACAGTCTGTCTTTTCTTCTATTAGTGCCACTTCTTTCATTTCATCAACTTCTACAATTTTTAAACAGCAGGTGAGTCTGTTGAAATTTTACCTAAGCATTAATTCTTTTCAATGAATTATGAATTGAATTGTATTCCTTGTTTGGGTTGCAGTTTGTTTGAAGTACATAGAAAGGAATGGATTAGGACATGTGAATCGTGTACCCTGCAATTTAAAAGAATTTGTTCTAAAAGGTTTTCAGTGGAGTTTTAAGTTTCTTTTATGCAAGGATGTGTCCCCAGGTATCAGAGACAATCCTTAATTCTTCTTTTCTGATTTGGAAACCTTTAATTTTTTATTGTTGATTATAAAAGGGCTATTACTTCAAAAACTCTGTTGAAAAGAGTTGCAACTCTTGTATGGTTCCTGACCTGAGAAGCAAGGATTTCAGCCTATCAGCCTCTGAGCACAATTTAGGAGATGTCATGCATAATTTTGTCATGCTGTGCTGAGGTCCATTCCTCCTATACATGGTGTGTGAATGGTTCTTATCATCACAGAATGGTTAAATTTTGAATTTTTGAAAGGTGTTTTTCTAAATCTATTGAGGGGTTAGCTTTGCCTCATTCTCAGTGGCAAGTGACACTGAAAGTTTGTGCAAGTGGAACCATTTTGCACCACTGAGATTGAGACCAGTGTTGATCACAGTGCTTAACTTTTGAATGTGCTGGTGAATTTAGCTGGTGAGCATTTACCTGAATATGTAGGAATTGTGGTCAATAGGGTGTTATCATTTTTTAAATTTTGTTTTATTTTTCTCCCACATTATTGCCTGGATTTTTTCTCAGGGTAACTTTTTCAGCTAAAAGAATTAGATGGTGGTTCTTTCTCTTCAATGTCCTGGAAAAATTGAAAAGTGATAAACATTTATTCTTTATTATACACTTGTTTCAATTCACCAGAGCATTTATCTTATCTTGGCTTTCATGGTTGTTATTAAGCAGTTTTGTATATTGACCCATTGCCTGTGTTTGTTATTGCTCTGTGGCTCAGTGTGTTTGTTCCTGATGGGTGTGGGTCAGTCACACCAAAGGACACCACATACCCATTAAGGGCAAAATCTCTTTTTACTTAGGGATGTCTCCATTTACTTCTGTATCTTCAAATTATCCCTACAGAATGTATTTTTGTGAGTAACTCCTTTCAGTTACTTAGTCTTTTAATGCACACACTTATGGGGTGTGGTTAAGGCTCTGGGAAAGTAGGGCCGATTAGGGCCTGGTAACTTATTTCAGGCTTTGTACCATGATCTGCCTGCATTGTCCCATTCTCCTGCCCTGTACTCTGTAAACACCTGTCCTGCTCCACAGCTGTGTTGAATCCACATGCTGCAGTTGAGAACTGTGCCTGGGTGGAAGACATTCAGTCAGGGTGGGCTCTGTAACAGGCTGACCTTCTTGTACAGAGCTCCCCTGAGTGAGACAGGGGGACTCAGGCCTGCAGCAAGGAGCTCTGGCAGCAGGGCCATTCCAGCCCTCTCCTGTCCAGCGTGTAGTGTGTAACCACACCCCATAAAGGAGGGAAATCTTTGTGTGTTTTTCTATTTTCCATTTCCATTCCATTATTGATAGTGCTTCATTCAGTGTTTCTTCTCTTATACTCAACTTAGGAAAAATAAATAGTGCTTCATTTCTTGAATAGATCAGAGAAACTGGATGATTTAATTTTCATTTATGTATAATGAAGGCAATGCACAGTGTAGAAAATTGAAACATCACCTTATAGTATATATAGTAAGCAGTCTTGGTACTCAGACAGCCCACACACCGTTTATGACTAACTTTAAAAACTCTAACACATGAGGCCATGCGGAGCCCCTCCTAGAAGCCGTCATGCTCATCTGTGCCAGTGATCTCAGAGATCAAAAAGAGTTTCTCTTTAGAGTGTTTTTCTAGCCCGGAGGACCTGAATCTTCTGCTGCCAGACAGAGTAGGGAGTGTGAAGTGTGCAGAGAAGCCCAGCACTGCCTGCCTTACACCACTTTCCCCCACCACATCCATGCTGTAGCCCTGCAGGCACAGGAAACAGAGCAGCCAGGATGCAGCAAAGATTCTGCCTCCTCAGTCTCAGTGCCTGTGTCCTGGCCTCAGCCTCCACCAGGTGCCTGATACTGCCCTGGGTGGGGCTCAAATAGTGGATCTACACACCCTCATCCTCCTAGGCCAAGTCCATTTCCCACTGTGACCCTTTCATTCTATAAATTTTGCTTCTCTCCTTTCTGAGGCTGCAGCACTAGAAGGAAACACAACATTAGCATTACCTTTCCTTTTCGTTGTTTATTTTTTTTGAGGTGTTTCTTGGTTTATTTAACCATATATTTAAACCTGCATTTTGCCACAAAACTTTTCTTCTCTTTTTCCTGCCCAGGTACCTAAGCATTTACAGATTCCTACTGCAGTTCAAACGCTAGGTGCTTGGATGCTCAGAATCCACTCTGCAGCTTGGTAGCATGACGGAAGCTATGCAGGAATGATCCTTGGGGCATTTCTGTGCCTTTCAGTATCTCTTACAGCAAACCATGACTCATGTCTTTTTACCCCCATGACATGTGCTTCAGTAGCAACTGAATCTGCCAGGACAAAATGAGTTTCCTGCATTTATTTCAGTTCATCTCATTTCCCCTCAACAGACTAAGCACATTGTCTCAGGTTTATTATATCAAAACTTGAAAAATGATTTCCAGTAGACAAGAGGCTGCCAGCCACCCTGAAATTATGATGGGATTTTAGGTAAATGCATAGTCTGATCCACACCTTGGCATGCACAAGCTAACAAGGTGAGAATGTCTGGTGCAGATACCAAAAACTTTGAAATTGTCAAGCAGCAGCAGCAACAAGCAGGAACCAGAGCTGCTGAACCATTACGTTTAGGTGATTGGATTCTGTGGTGGGTTTGCTCTGGGTTTACTGAGATAGCCATCTCAGTACTTGGTTTTGTATTCCATAGTACTGATGTTAAGTTTATTGTATATGTAACTATAATAATTTCTTAAGTATTTTGTATTGTGTGTTGTTTTTTGGCCTGGCTTTCCTTGGCCTCCCAGGCTTCTTTTTCCTCTCCTTAACAGGGAGAAGATAGGAACAGAGCTCTCTCTCAGTGGTCCTGTGAATGTTGGAGCCCTGACTCACTACAGCTGGTGTCAGGAGGAGCTGCAGGGGTGCCTGAACCCTTGGGACCAAGCCTGGGGTCAGCAGTGACTTTCTCTTCCCTTATGTGCTGCTGCTCTGTCACCTGTTTTTGTTGTTTGTTTTTGAGACATGAACCTTTCTTCACTGAAAATTTTATTTTTGACAAGTTGATCCTGAGTGCATGGATCTTAACTCGGTACAAAGGAGCCAGCCGTGTGACAAGAGAATGTCAGCTCAGAGAATGACAGGTGAAGGGAGACTGAGGAACAGAGTTCTTAGCAAGTGCACATCTTGGTGGAAGTGCACAGCACACTGGTTAAGGATAAAGTTTCCTTTGATAAAGGAGCAAGATGGGCCAAGATATCAGATGTGTACGCCAGGTGCCTTAGTTACTTTTCTTATCATGAGACAAAACACCTGCCACCCACAGCTTAAAGGAGAGGTTAATTTTGGCTCCCACTCTAGAATTTCAGTCAGTGTTTGAAAGCGCAAACCACTTGGTGGTCTGGGGAGATGAAAGCTGCTCACTTTAAGTCATCAAGGAAGCAAAGCACAATGGGAGGTGCCAGTAAGGGAGACACCCCCACACCTCAAGGACCAGCTTCTTCTTATCAGACAAGATGTCCTAACAGCAAATCAGCTGTACAACTCCTAGTTCAACACCTCCGTAAAGCCCTACCCTGTGCACATGAGGCTTTGTGGTGTGGGGCTGTTACGATTAGGCTATAAACCACTACACCAGAGGTCAGCACTTTGCATGCTCTGTGCCAAACAGTAAAATTTATGGGCCATAAAGGCCACAGGATTTCTTGCAACCTCTCGTCTCTGCCACTGTACTGAGAAAAGCACCTATAGGACTGTGCATATGTGCAAATAATGTACACAAATATAATTGTGGATGTCCAAATTTTAATGTCATCCAATGGTCATCTAATATGAAACATAAAACTTTTATCCACTTAGAAATATGCAATGATGAGCATGGTGGCACCTGCTGGATGTGATGGCACACATCTCTCATCTGAGTATTTAGGAGGCTGAGGCAAGAGGGTCACTGCAAGTTCGAGGCTAGCCTGGGCTACATAGTGAGACTCTGTCAAAAACAAAAACAAAATGTACAAGCCATTCTTACTTGTAGACCATACAACAGCAGTGGACAAGAACTGGCATCTGGGCAGTAATTTTTGGCAGTCCATAAAAGAGAGATGGGTGGGATGCAGAGGATAGAGATCCACCCCTGGACGTCCATAGAACAAGCGTTTCTGCCCCACCTGTGGTGTCCAGTGGTTACAGTTAACCCAGACGTAAGAAGCAGAATCGCAGCACTATTTTTGCTTGTAAGAAGAATTTATTAAACTATTACCAAATACAGAATACAAATATGTTTCAATTCTTTTGGGATATTTTGGAGAAAGACTTTTGTTATTCTGCTCCTTTGAGAGGTGACCTACTTTTAACCTTGTTTGTCGTCTAGAGAAAGTCACCGCGCTTTCCTGAGTCTTAATTATTTTTCCACTGTAGAAGATCCAATTTGTGGAGAACATGCTCTTTGCACAGTGCCTAGTATTTAACAGGTGGTCACTAAATGATGGTGGCTTTGCTTCTACAGTCATGTGCTGCATGCCAGCCAATGTTGGACTGCATATATGATGACAGTCCCATGAAATTACATCACCTCCTGACAGTGCCTGCATCTTGATATATTAGTTTGTATAAGTACATTTTATTATATGCACACAATGATCAAGCCATCCATCTGCATATTTATTAGAATGTGTGCCTTCATTTAGTGATGCACGAGAATATTACTAAAGAGTTAGATTCTCCTTTCTGGGCAAGGCTTGGTGTCTCTTTTCTTAGGAATAGGCTCTGAACTTGTTGAAAACAAATAGCCATTTCTTGATAGGTGCCAGGATGGCTGCTCTATACAGGGATGAGGAGTGGGCCAATTTGCAAAACTAAGTTCAAGCAGCTTCCTTTTGCCAGAACCTTAGGGCTTATTTCCCATAAACACATTAGCTCTAGTTAACCTTTTACAAAAGCAAAAAGTGCATTTTAACATGTTTGTGTTGGTAAATAAAAACAAACCCCTTTCACTGTCAGTGGTCCTACCTCAGGGCCTCTCTGCCTTGGATCCCTACCCTTCTGTCCCCAGGCCTGTACTGGCTGTGGGGAAGCACAGCCCGAGCGTCCCAACTATAGAGACAGAGTATATTCATCCTGAGCAAAGAGGGTTGTGCAGCCCCCCGGGAACTGCAAGGTGAGGCCTGGCCAGCTGGGTGGGGCCACCCTTGCCAGACTTTTCCTGCCCCAGCTCAGTGAATGCCATGGCCCTCAGTGCCTAACTGTTGACTTCCTTAAGCCTGGTACAGACTAGAAAGATTTCCTTGAGCCCTTTGCCTGACTTTCTGCTTAGATCCAAGTGTACCCAGACCTACAAATCATGTCCTATCATGTCCAATTTTTGTACATAATTATAATTTATGGAGGAGGAGCAGCAGCAGAAGAAGTGGGTAGGAGATGAGAAGTATTGGGGAGGAAAATGAGGGCTAAGGAAGATGGGGAGCCCTTTCTCACCACTGTGTCTGCAATTGCATGGACTCAGGTAAGCGAGGGGACTCCCTGACCCTAAAGCTATAACAGCTCTGAGGTGCTTTGAGCAGCCCAGACTGTGCTACTGTTCATCAGATACTTGAAGGCATGCAGCCAGCTTTGCCACAGAAACCACAGAGAGCCTCCTCCTTGGTCAGTTCCAATGTGGGAAATATTAAAATTTATGGAACTAAAGCTTAACAATCAACTGTAATTTGAAAAATAATAATTATGTACAAAAATGGGACAAGATAGGACATGATTTGAAAGTCAAATGGCTTCAACCATGCATTTTTTTTTTTTATAAATTAGCATAGTGGTGAATTTTAAGGCCCAGGTAATGGTGTCTTCACAAGTGTTCTAATAGTTGCCAAACTCATTGGAAACTTCCAGAAAACAGGCAGAATCTTACTCACTTTTTTCTGGAGATATCTAAAATTCTATCTTTCATAAAAACATATGTGATTCATATAATTGTATTCTAAATAGCAGAAGTGAACTTAATTCATGATAATTCTGAAAATTGTTATTTTGCTAACCTAAAGAAAAATATTAACATTGGCTTTTTGCAATCTCTTTTCCTGACAATAAATTATAGGTATAGATGTATGCCACTTGAGTTTCTGACATATACATATATTATGAAATGATTACCACAATTAGTATAATTAAATATTCCCTCATATAGCTAACATTTTTTGGATGTGCGATGAGAAAATATCAGAAAATTTCACTCAGCAGATTTTAGTTCCATGATAGGTTCTTACTAATTATAGCTAATATCATAGTTACTGATATTCTCTCTATTTTTATGATTTTGCCTTCTTTGTCTTCTGTATATAAACAAGAACATGTTGTATATCTCTTTCTGTGTCTGTCTTGAGTGAGAGCATTGTGTCCTCCAGGTCTACCATGCTATCATATATGGATAGATTTCTTGATTTTTACAGTCTGAATAATATTCCCTTTATCCTTCACATTTTTATTTTAAAGAGAATAGAACCAAGCAAAATAAAACAGAATAAAACAAATCAAAACAAACAAGTGTGACACAGGATTCAAAAAATAGGAACAGCACTGGTTACCATAATGCCTCTTTAAAATGGCTGCAAATACCTTCAGATATAGAAAAATCAAACAAAACAGGACAAAATAGAACCAATAAAAACAAAACAATGAATGCAATAAAGGACCTCAAAAGAAGACTATAGTAAATCCAAAATGGCTACCAGACTATATCTTGCTATCTTCAAAGAAGCTGCCAGTGCCATTGGCAGCTGCCAGTGCCATTATCAAACAAAATAAAATGTAATAAAACCCAACCCAACAAAACGAAAAAATGATTCATGACTTAAAAACAGGATGATAGTAAATCAGCAATGGTCATCATCCTCAGAGAGAGAGACCCCATAGATGCTACACTACACGTTTCCATCTTCTGAATAGATGATCACACCGCCGGCTTTAGACCTGCACAGTCAGTGAAACACTAAACACTACAAGCATTAAACTGTATTCTACCTCAGTAGCCATCTTTGAAGCCTGTGTTTCAATGGGTCAGCCAGTCACTTATGGCATGAGGTGGCAGGATGGAGGTTGGCTATTCTTTCCAACCCATGCACTGGAAGGGCTGGCATCTCACTGTCTCCATAGTAGCCTGCACATGGCACCGATTTGTGGGGAGCACTTGCTTCTTTATGACTTCTTGTTCTTTTCCCGCACAGTCCATAAATGCCACTGATGCACAGGAAAAGGCTGGTGTCTGGCTATGCCTCATAACGTTTTCTTTATCCACTCATCTGTAATCCACTCCTGAGATGACTCAGTGTCTTGGTTAGCATGAACTTCTGTGATTCCATTCCTTTGGCTGAATACCTGGAAGTTGGATTGGGTCACATAGTAGTTCTGTGTGTGTGTGTGTGTGTGTGTGTGTGTGTGTGTGTGTGTGTGTGTGCGTGTGTGTGTGCATGTGTGTGTGTGTGTGTAGTATGGCAGAGGGTGTTGAATTCAGTGCCTTTATACTGTGCTATCACCAGCATTTTCCCCCCACCTTTTGAGACCATTCAGGCTGGCCTTGGGCTCGCTTTGTCGCTCAGGCTGATCTCGAACTTGAAGTGATCCTCCTGTCTCTGCCTCCTGAGTGCTGAGATTATAGGACTGCACCACCATGCCTGGCTCCACGGCCATTTTCGTTTGAAGGCAGTTAAGAAATTGCCCAGGCTAGATTTGATGCTGTGGTGCATCATGCCAGGGTGGTTGATTATTTTTCCTGGTGTGCAGAAACTCTTATTTTTGTGAAATATAATTTGTTCTAGTTTCGGGGAGGTGTTGTTTCAGTTTTTTTTTTTTTTTTTTTTAATGTGGTTTTGTATGTGTTTTTTTGTATGTAGTTTTGGAGCCAACCAATGTTAAGGAATTTTCCACCTGACCTCCCTCATTCCTATTATTTTAAAGATATTCCACTTTCAATTCTTTCCCTTAAGGCTTTTATCCATTTTAGCTGATGTTTGTGTGGGAGATAAGGAAAAGGTTTGGTTTCCTTTGTTCGAGTGTGGATCCACAATTGTCCCTACAGCACACACTGAGGGGACTGTCGTTTTTCTCGTGTGTGTGTCGGTCCCTTTAACAGTCTCATTAAATGCATCTGAATGGGTTTCTATCTGGACTCATATTCTGTTACTATTCTGTGGTGTATCTCATTTGTTATCAAGGTCTCATATTGTTGCAGTATAATACTATTTTAATTACTTTCATTGTAAAATAAAATTTGAAATCAGGTACAGTGATGTTTCTAGCTCTCTTCTTTTTTCTGAAGATGAGAGATTATTAATAGTCTTTTGTGTCCTCATAGAAATCTTAGAATTTTTTTTTTATTTCTAGGAAAATTTCACTGATATTTTAATAGCAATGCCATTGATATTTTTCTGGTTGATTTCAGATATTTTAATAATACTAATTCTTATATTCCAGTGTCATGGTATTATTATGAAATATATATTATGACAAAAGAATCAAGAGTCTTGATTCAATCCCCAGCACTGCAAAAAATAAATAAATCTGTAAATAAACAAAATTGCTTGTAAATAAATCTATAAATAACCAAAGCTATGGTGGGTAGCCCAGTTGAGAAGTGTTTTTTTTTTAATTTTATTTAAAAGGAAAAAGAGAAAAACCAAAACAAAACAAAGCGGTGTAAGGGTACAAGTAATAAAAAAAAAAAAAACAGTAAGAAATCACCAGGTAATAGATTACATATTATCATCTTAGAGATAGTTGCTCAAGTCACAGTATCATAGCATACAGAGTGGACATTCAAACAGTGAGACTACAATCAGTTGTGTTCAATGATCCAACCAAAAACATTAATATGGTCAGCTATTTAACACATTTGCTAACCTAAACACACTTGCTGTTGTATCTTTTAGAGCACTTTTTTTCCTTCTGTTTTTTACAACAAAATTTACACATTTTGGGTTTTATTACTCCTTAATTCTTATTACTTTTTGGGGGAAAGAATAAAGTCAAATATGGCAAAACAAAGCTGTCAGTTCAAATCAAGGATAGACATAGCACATGATGTAAAACAGAGTACAAGGTTATCAACAATGGTTACCATAATGTCTCTTGTTTCCTTAAAAGGAATTGTCTGTCTCATTAGGTATTATAAAGTTGAACAAAACAGTAGAGAACAAGACCAATAAAACTTAAGCATTGTAAACATTACAGGAATTCCAAAGGAGACAATAGTCAAACCAGAATGGGTATCTTAGCGAATCTTATTGCCTTCAAAGTAGTTGCCTATACCCTCAAACTTGATACTATCATACAGAATGGAACAGAGTGTAACCAGTCAAAACAAGGTAGTGGGAGTATTACTGGACTTCAAAACAAGTTAATAGGAAATCAAATAAAGTTACTATTATATATCCTGCTAATTTTTTTTTAAATTTTTCCCCTTAATTAAAAAAACCATAAAAATATCTAAATAATTTTTTAATGAATAAGGGAGAGATTGAGATAAAAGAGGACATAACAATATAACAATACAGGTCAAAGCATGACAGTTTCAGCAACCTAGTGCTTCACCACCAAATAACCAAACTTAATAGTAGTTACCATAGTGTCTGTCTTTTTCCTTGAAACATTTGAATAAAACTTCACATACTATAGCTTCAAATATTTCCATATCAAGAAGCCCAGAATAAAGCCTTTCCAATTAATAAGTGAAAACTTTATAAGGCTTCAAGGCCACATAATGGGGAATCATGATTATCACGTATTATATATTTGAATCATTAATTACATTAGGGAAACTATTCAGTATTCACACATGCGAGATTGATTTATTTCACTTATGAGTATGGTCTCAAGCTGCACCCATTTATTGATAAATAACTCAATGTGACCTTGTTTATAGCTGAGTAATACTCCATTGTATAGAAATACCACAACTTTTTTATCCATTCCTCAGTTGATGGGCACTTGGGTTGTTTCCAAGATCTGGCAATTACAAATTGTGCTGCTATAAACATAGGTGCACATATATCACTGTTGTATGATGCTTTCACTTCTTCTGGGAATATGCCTAGAAGTGGAATAGCTGGAATAAAAGAGACTTCCAATACCAGCTTTTTGAGAAATCTCCAGACTGACCTCCACAAAGGCTGTACCAGTCTACACTCCCACCAAAAGTGCAGGAGAGTTCCTTTTTCCCCACAGCCTCTCCAGCATTTGTTGTTGTTGGTTTTCTGGATCCTGGCCATTCTTTCAGGAGTGAGATGATATCTCAGTGTGGTTTTAATTTGCATTTCTCTAATGACCAATGATGATGAACATTTTTTCATGTATTTCTTTGCCATTTGTATTTCTTCATCTGAGAAGTGAGTATTCATCTCAGATGCCCATTTTTGGACTGGATCTTTGAATTTTGGGGGTCTGAGTTTTTTTAATTCTTTATGTGTTTTAGACAAGAGTCCCTTGTCTGAGAGAGAGTTCACTAAAATCTTTTCCCAGTTTGTGGGTTTTCTTTTTATTGTGCTGGAGATTTCTTTTGACATGCAGAAACTTTTTAATAAGAAGTGTCCCAGTTATTGATTCTGGGAAGTATTTCCCGTGCGGTTTGAGTCCTGTTCATGAATTCTCTACCTACCGCTATGTTTCTACCCATTTTGTCTCCCAATAGATTTAGTGTTTCTGTTTTAATATTCAGATCTTTGAACAATTTAGATTTTAAGTTAGTACATGGTGATAGACATGGGTCTAGCTTTAGTTTTCGGCAAATGGAGAGCCAGTTTTTCCAGCACGATTTATTAAAGAGACTGTCGTTCTTCCAGTGAACCTGCTTGGCTCCTTTATCAAAGATAAGGTGGTTGAGTGTGTTTGTAGTTGTGGTTGTATCTTGTAATCTATTCCATTGATCTTTGGCTCTGTTTTGATTCCAATACCATGTTGATTTTACTACTGTTGCTTTGTAGTATAACTTCAAGTCAGAGATTGTGATGCCTCCTGCCTTTCCTTTGCTGCTTAGAATTGCCTTTGCTATTCTAGGTCTCTTCTGGTTCCAGATGAATTTTAGGAGTGATTTCTCTAGATCTATGAGGTAGGATGATGGTATTTTTATTGAGGTTGTATTGAATCTGAATTAGAGTTTTGGGAGAATGTTCATTTTCACAATATTTATTCTTCTTATCCATGAACAAGGGATGTCTTTCCATTTTCTGAGAACATTTTCAGTTTCTTTTTTTAGTGTATTATAATTTTCCCTGTATAGTTCTTTCACTTCTTTTGTAAGATTAATTCCTAAATATTTCATTTTTTTGGTTATTAGTGTGAAGGATGTGGCTTCTCTTATTGCTCTGTCAGTGAATTTGTTGTTGGTGTATAGAAATGCTATTGATTTTTCAGAATTGATTTTGTATCCAGCTACATTACTGAATTTATTTATTATATTTAAGCATCTTTCAATGGAGTTTAGTGTATCTTCTATGTAGAGTATCATTTCATCTGCAAAACAATGATAATTTAACTTCTTCTTATCCTATCTTTACCCCTTTTATTTTTTGCTCTTGCCTAATTGCTGTGGCTAGTACTTCCAGTACTATATTAAGCAGGAGTGGTGATAAAGGACATCCTTGTCTTGTGCCTGATTTTAAAGTAAAGGCTTTCAATTTTTGGCCATTTAGTATGATGCTGGCTGTTGGTTTGTCATAAATGGCCTTTATTATATTGAGGTAAAGACCATCTTTTCCAATTTTCTGTGAAGTTCTTATCATGAATGAATGTTGGACCTTATCAAAGGCTTTTTCTGCATCTATAGAAATGATCATGTGATTCTTACTTTTGGCTTTATTGATATGGTGGATTACATTTATTGATTTACGTATGTTGAACCATCCTTGCATTACTGGGATGAATCGCACTTGGCCATGATGTATAATCTTCTTGATGATTTGCTGCATCCTATTTGCCAATATTTTATTGAGGATTTTTGCATCTGTGTTCATTTGGGAGATCGGTCTATAGTTCTCTTTTTAGTTGGGTCTTTCTCAGGTTTTGGTACTAGAGTAATATTTGCTTCCAGGAATGACTTAGGAAGGATTGCTTCTCTTTAAATTTCATTGAATAGTTTGAGGAGTGTCGGTATTAGGTCTTCTTTGTATTTCTTGTAGAATTCTGCAGTGAATCCATCTGGGCCTGGGCTCTTCTTTGTAGGTAAGGACTTAATTACGTTTTCAATTTCAGTAACAGAGATTGGATTATTCAACAGTTTTACATCCTCTTCATCTAGCTTTAGTACCTCATATGTTTCTAAAAATCTGTCTATTTCTTCTGTGTTATCAAACCTTTGAGAGTAGAGGTTTTTGAAATAGGTTTTGATGATCTCCTGTATTTCTATTGGGTCTGTAGTGATTTCACCTTTTTCATTTCTTATTGCATGAAATTGAGCTTTTTCCTCCCGTTTTTAAATAAGGTTGACTAGGGGCTTATCGATTTTATTTATTCTTTCAAAGAACCAACTCTTTGACAAGTTGATTCTTTGGATTGTTTTCTTAGTCTCTATTGCATTGATTTCTGCTCTGATTTTTATAATTTCCTCTCTTCTTTTGGCTTTGGGCTTGAATTGCTCTTCTTTTTCTAGCTGTTTGAGGTGTAGCATCACGTTATTTATTTGTATTTGTTCTGATTTCCTGATGTGGGAACTCAGTGCAATACATTTTCCTCTCAGGACAGCTTTCATTGCATCCCACAAATTCCGGTAAGTTGTATCTGCATTTTCATTTTCTTTTAGGTATTGTTTAATTTCTTCTGTGACCTACTGTTTACTCAAGAGTGTGTTATTCAGTTTCCATGTGTTTGCAGGATTTTTGCAGTATCTTTTATCATTAATTTCTAATTTCAGAGCGCCATGATCCGATAACATGCAAGAGATGATTTCACCTCTTTTGCATTTGTTTAAATATGTTCTTTGAGCTAATATATGGTCTATTTTAGAGAATGATCCATGTACTGCTGAGAAGAATGTGTATTCTGATGTTGTTGGGTAGAACATTCTGTATATGTCTATCAAATCCATTTGTTCACAGGTGTGATTCAGTTCTGTTATTTCTTTGCTCATTTTCTGTCTGGTTGATCTGTCCCTTGGTGTCAATGGTGTATTAAGGTCTCCTGTTACAATTGTGTTACTGATAATTTGAGTTTTCATTTCTGTTAATAGTTGTTTTATATAACTGGGTGCTCTGGAGTTTGGTGCATATATATTTAAGATAGTTATCTCTTCCTCTTGGAGTTTTCCCCTAAGGAGTATGTAGTGATCTTCTTTGTCCTTTATGGTCATTGTTGGTTTAAAGTTCACGTTGTCTGCAAACAGAATGGCTACTCCTGCTTTTTTTTGGATTCCTACTGCATGAAGTATTGATTTTCATCCTTTGACTTTCAGTCTGTAAGTATCCTTCTGGGTTAGATTGGTTTCCTGTAAATAGCATATGGTTGGATTTTGTTTCTTGATCCATTCTGCTAGTCAGTTTCTTTTGATTGGTGCATTGAGACCATTTAAATTAATGGTTATTACTGTTAAATGCTGGTTTATTGTTGACATGTTATTTCTGCTGTTGCATCTTTATCTTTCTGTTCTGTTTAATTATCTGCTTTGCTTAGTGGGTTTTTCCTTTTTGTTTCTAAACTGTCTTTAAATATTTTTTGCAGGGTTGGTTTGGTGTTCATGAAGTTCTTCAGCTGTTCTTTGTAATGGAAGTATCATATTTCACCATCAATTTTGAATGATAGTTTTTCAGGATACATCAGTCTAGGTTGGAAATCATTTTGCTTTAGGATCTGGAATACTTCACTCCATGCTCTTCTTGACTTTATTGTTTGTGCTGAGAAGTCTGCTGTGATTCTGATAGGTTTTCCTTTATAAGTGATCTGTCTTTTCCCTCTGACAGCTTTTAATAATCTATTCTAGTGTTGGATTTCTGGGACGGTGATTATTATATGTCTGGGTGTAGTTTTATTTTGGTTATGACTATTTGGAGTTCTATATGCTTCACTGATCCTGATGTCGGTTTCTGATCGCATGCTTGGGAAATTTTCAGCTATTACTTCTCTAAATATCCTCTTGCCATCCTTTATGTTGTCTCCTTCTTTTTCATTAATCCCTATCATTTTTATGTTATTTTTCTTTGCATCATCTTGCAGTTGTTGAATTGTTGTTTCCTGATTCCTTGTTATTTTTAAAAGATCTTTCCTTTCCTATTCACTAGCTGCAATCCTGTCTTCAAGGTCTGAAATTCTATCTTCACTTTCATTGAGGCGGTTTACAACTTTCAGTGGAGTTTTTTATTTCCTGTATATCTCTGTGCATCTGCATTATGTATTCTCTTTGTTTCTTATATTGCTCATCTAGGGACTCTATCTTTTTGTTTAGTTCCTCCAATTTTTTAACTGTGTTTTCTTTAGATATATTCAGAATCTCTTTCATTTCTTTTATCATTTCTTTTATCATTTTACCTGGAAGATTATTTCGAGTTTGAATTTCTTTAAAGCTTCCTGGAGTTATTTGTTAATTTCAGTAGCTATTGTGTCCGATATTTGAGGTGAATGGCATACATTTTCTTCTATATACATTGCTCCTAGGATTTCTTGAGATGGGCTGCAGGTTTGAGGTTGTAATTTGGTCTTTTGTTTTTTCATTTTCCTATATTTCTGTGTTTCATGTGTTATTTGAAAGCTTACTCAAGGTCTGTTGGAAATCCCCTTCTATGTTCGCAGCTCCTGAGACTCTGGCACCCCATTACCCTAAGTCACTCGGCCTGTAGAACCAATGGCCCTCTTCTGCCTGTTTAGAACTCCATAGTTCCAGATAAGTTGGGCTTCAGGGACACTGTGCGCCCACCTGCTTGTTGGAAGCTCCACAGTTCTCCAAGCGCAACATGGATGGGGAGGCGGATGTAGATGCCTCAAACCCACTTATCTACTTCACTGCACCCAGAAGCCTGGAGGGTCCCCAACATTCTGGGCTTTGGGCAGAGTGCGCTTAGCACTCACCACAGGTCGCGGGGCCTCTGGAACCTGTGATGCTCCCCTGCTTGCTGAGATATCCACACTCCTCCAGACACATGGGGAGGCAGATGCAGGCGCCCCAGATCCGCCCAGCCACTCCTGTGCACACCGATGGTGAGGTGCAGGAGTCCCAAATAGGCTGGGCTCCAGGGATAGCATGCGCCCGCCTATTTGTTGGAAGCTCCACAGTTTTCTGAGTGCTGCCAGGATGGGGAGGCGGATGTAGATGCCTCAAACCCACTTATCTACTTCACTGCACCCGGAAGCCTGGAGGGTCCTGAACAGACTGGGCTTTGGGCAGAGTGCGCTTACCACAGGCCGCGGGGCCTCTGGAACCTGTGATGCTCCCCTGCTTGCTGAGATATCCACAGTCCTCCAGACACATGGGGAGGCGGATGCAGGCACCCCAGATCTGCCCAGTTCCTCCTCTGCACACCAATGGTGAGGTGCAGGAGTCCCAAATAGGCTGGGCTCAGGGGATAGCATGTGCCCGCCTACTTGTTGGAAGCTCCACAGTTCTCCAAGCACAGCCGGGATGGGGAGGCTGAGAAGTGTTTTTTAAAAGCAATTTTATTTCACTATAATTGACATACAATTAACTTACTGGTTTAAACTACAAAACTCAATGAATCTTGACATGGAACAAGGATATAGCTCAGTGGCAAAGGGCTCCCTGGCAAGTACAAGATCCTGTGTTTGGTTCCTGGTACCCAAAACAAAACAAAACAAAACTAAAGCTAAAAAAACAAACAAACAAAAAAAAACCCTAAGAATCTTGACCTTCATGAGCCCCTTGAAACCCCTCACCCCAGTGGAGATGCATACATCATTTTCACATTTTCTTTGTGGCTCAGTGTAATTGCTTCCTTCCATCCTAAGCAATGCATCTACTTTTTGTCTCTGGGAACCAGTTTTTTTTTTTTTAGAGGTGCCAGGTCTGTAACCACCCAGGATTGCGGGGGGGGGGGTGTTATTTGATTTTGTTTTTGTTTTTGTTTTGGGGGGAGCTGGTAGGGTTTTCAATCCTCATAACCATGTTAGGTTTCCTGTGTGCTTATCCTTGTCAGTGGCTGAGCCATCACATCACACTGTGTAGATGAACCACAAATCCTCATGTGTCCATCAGCTGAGGCCCTGTGTGGTGTTTCCAGCTTTGACCTTAAAAATGAAGTTGCTGCAGTCATTCTTGTGTTTGGATGGAGATAGCACTCATTTCCCCTGGGAAGGTACTTAGGTGTGAGGTTGCATCTTACAATTCTTCATGTTCAGCTCAGAAATTGTGTATCTATCTTTCAAAGTAGTTGTTCAAAGCAGAGTTAAGATTTCTGGATCTTCCTGTATTTTGTTTGTATATTTTTCAGTCTTTTTGACTGGATTTTATAAAACTAACCTAAGGAATGGTTTTTTTTATTATTTCTAAAAGAATTTATTAATTCTAGAATTCTATTCAACATAAAATTCAGCACTTTTTTGACTTTGGATAGAATTTTAAAGGTGGAAAACCCCCAAAATACTGTATATACGCACATATATAAATCACCTATAATCTTAGCATCACAAATCTTTTGCTATGTGATGATTAATCTTCATTGTCAACTTGATGGGCTTGAGAGCTGTCCAAGTGACTGGTAACGTGTACTTCTGGGCTCATCTGTACGAGTCATGGAGGAGTGACCCTAGGTACTACATCTGGTCTCTGGTACCTTCCTTCCTGGCACTGTCCCTCCACTCTGCTTCCTGGCCACCATGAACTGAGCATCTTTGCTCCAGCACACCCTCCTGCTGTAGTGTCCCTGCCTTGGAACCACCCAGGACTGAATCCCCTGAAACCATAAGCCAGATTAAACTTCTCCTCTTCTTAGTTGTGGGTCTTGGATTCTGTGTCCCACTAATGGGAAAGCTTGACCAGGACAATTGTTTTTATTTTCATATATATGCTTCAACCTATGCAGCTTTTGTAGAATTGACCATAATTAACCCTTACTCTGAGGTCAGATGTTTGAACTGTTTTCAATTTTTTTACCCCTTTAAATGAAATGTTTACAAACATACTGTTAAATGTATTGTTTCATGATTTAGAATTTTTGTGACTAATGGAATTAGATTATCCTAAAATGTAAATATTTACTTATTTTTTATGTTTGCTTTTATATAAATACCCAGAACACACAAATCCTTAGAAAGCACAATAGTGGTCCATGGCTGAGCATGGGGAATGGAGAATGACAGTTTAAGGAACCTGGGTTACCACTGGGGATGGTGGAGGTATTCTTTGCCAGGCATGATGAGGGTCTCATAGGCCTGAGTCATGAAATGCCACTGAACTGGGTGCTCCAGGACAGATGCTGAATTGTAGACTTGAATCTTGCCTTAATAAAGAAAGAAGCACAGAAGAGGAGTCTCCCTACCCCCACCACAGACATGCAGAGTGGGAGCCCCCTGAGGACAGTACTGGTCATGGAGAACTTTCCCAAACGCTTCTTCTCCTCTCTCTTCTGCTCAGAATGAAGGGATCAGGGACTTGTTACTGAGTGTAGGTAAAGAATCAAATGTGCAGTCAGGAAACAGGAGGCTTCATCTGTAAATTCTGTCCTTTGAGTGATATATTGGATGTATGTTATGATCAGGACCTGGGAGAGCATTACTCATCAAAAAATGAACAGAGAATTACAGAATTGTCCCTGAATCCACCCATCCCTTCTGGCCCCTTTATCACCTCTTATCTACCATCTAAAATATGTTAAAATATGCACGATACAAAATCCATTACCTTAGCCAGTGACCAGTTCAGTGTCATTAAGAGCATTTACCTTGTGCAGTCATGAGCACCATCCTGCTCCAGAACTTTATTTCCAAACTGCAACTGTGAACCCTCCCAGCAATAACTTCATTTCCCTTCTTTAAACCCCTGGAAACACCATTCTACTATCTGTCTTATGAATTGGACTCTGCTGGATAATCACATACATGTAATCAGATAATATTTTCCTTTTCTTTCTGTTTTATTTCACTTAACACAATATTGTAGGATACATATATAGTACCTGTTCATCCATCCTTTGGGGATTATTTCCATATTTTGTTTCATGGGAATAATCCTATTGTGAACATGGGAATGCAAATATCTGCTTGAGCTCCTGATTTCTATTAAGGTCTATAAGTAGATGTAGAATTGTTGAATCACAGGATAATTCTATACAATTTGGAGAGGACAGCTATGCTGTTCCCTACAGCACTGAGTCCATTTTACAACCACACAAACAGGTCATGAGGTTTTAGTTTCTCACTTTGATCCTCTGTACCAGGGACTGGGCACAGAATTTAATCAAGTTGCTGGCACTGATCATGCATCTGGGAAGCCTCAGACTACACTTCACCTGATGGGTTTGTGTGGTACATGGGGCAGTATGAACAGAGAGGGACTGGACCCAACCTGCACCCAGGTTAGGGTCAGTTCTGCAGTGATGAGAACTCTTTAGAGACTGTCCCCTTCTACACCATGGAAACCAGTAACCTAGTGACCCACGCCTTGCAGCTCCCCACTACCCAATGAAGCCCAGATGCCCCACAAAGCTGGCCTTTGCAGGGTGAGTGTGTGGATGCTCCACTTTCTGTGTTTTAGGGGAAAGAGCTAGATGAATCAGCTCTTGCTCCTACGTGACCAGTGGAGCAATGTTTGGCTGAGTCCTGAACTTAGTTGCTGACTTTCACAGTTCCCAGGGAACTGATGTTCAGTCTGGGATCTGCCTTGTGTGAGCTGGAAGAACTAGACTGTGTTTAAATGCCCTGTTCATGCCTGGGGCCCCAGTGAGTGCCAGAGGCTAGATGGGAGAGCTGGGGATGTAATCCTCACCCCTCAGTTTTCCTGGATCAGTGATAGGAAACCTTTTAGAGACCAAGGGCCCAAAATGCAACCAAAAGCTCACTCATTTATTATAGTGCCAACACTGCAATTAGACCTGAGTACTGACCTGAGGTTTTAGTTAGGAAAAAGAACTCATCCATTGACACATTTTGCCTTTAAAGAAAAACACAATCACAAAGTTTTCTATGACACAAACAAGTTTTTACTTAAAAGTGACAGTTAACATTTGGTATGCTTTCACAAAATTAATGATATCTTTGCTGGTGTATGCATACTGATAATTTGTCAAAGGTTGGCTCATTCTGCATTAGTTTCAGAGGAACACATGCAATTCTCAAGTCATCTGTTAATCTGTTTCATGTATCAGATTTAATAAGCTGAAAACAGTGGCCCACAAGCATAAGATGATCCAGAGTAACACAAGAATTCACCAGTGCTTTCATTGACTTAATTTTTTTTTGCTCTTTTTGAGACAGGATCTCACTATGTAGTTTAGTTTAGACTGCTCCCCAGCTCACTTTACAGCCCAGGCTGGTCTCAAACTTGCACCAGTCCTTCTGCCTCAACTTCCTGATTCCTGGAATTACAGGCATGCACCACCATGCATGGCCGATTTTAAATTATTTGGCAGAAAGTTCCACACTTCAAGGATTTTGTTTTTCACTTTAAAGATAGTAAAAATCAAACAAACCAAACAAAACAGAATAAACTCAATCAAAACAAAGCAAAAAACAAAGCAGTGAAATTGGCACAGAACTTCAAAGCAAGATATTAGGAAAACAATAATGGCTACCACAGTTCATCTCATTATCTTCACAATTGCTGTCCATTCCACAAGATATAGCAAAATCAAACCAAAAGAAAACAATAAAACCCATCAAACTGGAACACTGAAAAAAGCAAAACAATCAGAATGAAACAAAACAATGAGAAAAATATTGGATTTCAAAGATAAGATAGAAGAAAATCTCCCATATTTGCTATATTTCATTATGTTATCCTCCCAATAGATGCTCAGACCTTTGGTCCCAGACCTGCAAAGTCAAGCAAGCAATACAAGCATTCAGGTGCTTTTTGGATCTCAGTTGCTATCAGCTCAACATGTCCGCAGAACCAGCCAGTTGCTTATGGGAGAGAGCGATGCTGATTCTCAGCCCATGTGCCTGTGGTCTCACAGGAGGAGCTGACTTTTCTCTTCCTGGACCCCGCATGGCTTTTAAAGCTTGCCAGACAGCCTGGCTGGTTGTTTTCTTGGTGGGCTCCTCCTAGGCCCATTATGGCCCATTCTCGGGAGAAGCTGAGTTTTTTCCTCAGGATTTCGTTTTCAGAACTGCCAACTGTGCTGTCCTTTGTCATTCTTTCACACTCTGTCTTCTCAAGTGTTGCTCATTGGTCATAGAAATTATTTGTCCAACAGGTTTTTCTTGAAATTCCAATAATTGTATTTCCATATTTCCAAATCTAACCAGTGTTACGATGAACAATCAAGTTCTTCAAATTTGGCTTTATCTGGAGAAGAAAGAAAACACAGGGTGAGCTGGCTGTGTTGGCGCATGCCTATAATCCCTGCACTGAGGAGGTGAGGCAAGAGGATCTCTGCAAATTCAAAACTAGCCTGGGCTACAAAGTGAGCACAAGGTCAGCCTGAGCTGCACAGCAAGACACAGTTTCAAAAAACAAAAGCAAACAAACAAACAAAAAACTCCAGTGTTGTCTCCATGTCACAGAACTGTGAAAGTCTGGTACTAAGATTCTCCTTTGCAGCTACTACAATGGTAGCAAATTCTTTGTAGGTTTCCTGATGGCTTGTGGGATTGTCAGCAAATGTTGTAGAATTTTCTAAATGCATACTTAGAATTAGAAAATAATTCAGCTGCCTACTTTCAAGATCTCTTTCAAAAACCTGCAGTGTTGGATCAAATGTGTTGATATTACGATACATTTTTTCACCTGTTTTTCTAAACTTTGTAGTTTTTTGTTTAGTACACAGAAGTGTAGCATAAAATCTATGAAAACCGTGAGACTTTTATGTGAGGCCACATCAGTGACCTGTGGATATTTCTGCCATTTTTCATCCTAAACAGCCTTATTTCATCCAAGCAGCTGCAGATCTCCCCGGACACGTCAGCTGCTCAGCCATGGGACACCATTGTACCTAAGTAAATCAATACACTGAGCCATATTTTGCTATGCACAATAAAATTTAAAATCAGGCATCTACAGGAATATTTGTTTTAGAATGATAATTACAAGAACTAAGAGACTGGGAATAGTTCCAGTTTTCCTTCTAGAAACTCTCACCTTTCAGTTTCACCAAGTTTAGCAACACTTTTGTGGTTGGTGTCAAAGCGTCATCTGACACTTGATGTACAGTACCCAGCAGTTTCACCACACAGAGTGCACAGTGCTGTCCCACTGTGTGCAGTCACTCCAATGACTCTCTTCAGGCCTCCTGGGGTGATCTCTGCCATGTATTTTCAGTTTTGTGCTTTTTTTCCTCTTAGTCATTTTTTGGTTTTTAAACTTCATGTCTATGAAAAACATAAAAGTTTTTTAAAGGTAAAGCACCAAATACAAACCTACCCCTACAACAAAAATAGCTAATACTATTAGTTAACACTAAAGAATTGGGTGTTACCTGAATTCACAATCTATATCAGTGATTCTCAGTTGGGGTTCCTCTTGAATTTTCTGGCCATCAGCACAAGGAAGCAATGTTTTACTGACCAGCATCTTTTGGCCTGCCCTAAAAAAGGCATCTGAGTGCGTTGCCTACCTTGTGGGCTTTTGCTAGCATCACACCCAGGCCAAGCAAATATATCCTTGACTTTTTTTCATAAATTAGTCACACACAACTAAACATGATGCTGTTTATATATGCCAGGGGGACGGCATAACATTAAAAGTGTCTCTGTCTCTTAATTACAACCTCTTCATTAAAACTTAGATATTAAGTTTCAAATTTTCATAAGAAAACTCAAAGCTAAAATCTTGCATTAGTAAAAATAGATGTACTAAAACTCACACTTAATACGAGCAGAGTCAAAGGCCAAGGGTAAAGTGCCCTGTGTTGACAGGCAGAGAAAGATGTGGGGCAGGTACATGTCAAGAGGTGCCAAGGAGACCAGCAGTCACCAGAAGAGCTGAAGAACAAGACTCCCTTTGTGACCTCAAAGGGAGAATGACCATGTTAACACCTTGATTTCTGATTTTGAGTTCCCAGGCCTTTAAAGAACACATTTCTGCTGTTTTAAATCATTTGGTGTGTGGTACTCTAAGCTTTCCCTGGGAAGCTAATATAACAATTCACTGTGTGTGAGGCACTGCACCAAGTACTCCAGGTGACAGTGGGAAAGTAGCAAAGACCCTTCAGTGGGGGAGGCAGACTGTCCCCCTCTGTCCTTGGTGTGAAGTGAAAGCTTGTTTTCCCAGTCAGTGCCTGGTCAGGCATCATAGCTCGGCTCTTTGCTCATCTCTCTGTCAGCTTTCACACTTTGACAGCCCTCTACCCGGTTTGCAGTTAGATTTGGAAAACCTGAGATCTTTTGGGTCACCACACAGGCCATGGTGATCAATGCCTATGCTGAATCACGATCACTGTGGTCAGTTACACACCTGCACACCTATCTTCCCTCTAGGTTGTGAGGACCAGATGTCATGGGTTACTAAGTCTAGCGCCCTGCACATGCTAGACAAGAGCTCTACCACTGAGCGATGTGCCCAACACTGTCAGGGATTTTTAACATCACTTGTATTATTTAGCAAAGTGCCTGGCACAAGTGCCTAAAGACTACTAAAGAAACAGGTTAAGAACAAAGCTAACTTGGCATGCTACTACATGCCTGGAGAGCCAGCTGCTCAGAAAGCTTAGGCAGGAATACCATTTGACCTTATGAGTTTAAGGCTTGCCTCTCAAAAAAAAAAAAAAAAAACAAGTCTCAAATAAGCAAAACAGATCACTCTGAGGTTATGAATATATCTATCTATCTATATATATAGATAGATAGATAGATAGATAGATATATCCACTTAAAGAGATGTTAGGAGTTTCATAGCCACAGAACTGTAATTGCCCTCAAACTAGCAATTACCCAAAAATACATCAACCTGTGAGTAGAAGAGACTGGCCAGGAGAAGGGACAAATCAAGGTGAGACTCAGAGTCGTGAGAACAAATACATCTGTAACTACATGAAACAGGTCATAGATGTAATGGCTTGTGGATGGATCAATGTGTAAAACTCACAAACATAAAGATAAGTGAAAAAGTCACACACACCCTCAGAAAACACAAACTGTAAGAGCACATACAGGGATATAAATGCACATGCATATGTATAACTGATAAAAACAGGACAAATTATTCTCTGGATAGTATTTATCTTGGGGGAGGAGAGGAGAAGCAGCCAGAAAAGAGGATAAGAGGTGGATGTTAATTTCATTTATGAACATTCATTGAATTCAACATTTTCCTTTCTTATTCCTTGTTACCAAAGCTTCACTTTCCTAGCTGCCTTCCTACGAAACTTGTCAAAGTTGACTCGCTGCTCCGTCTCCACCTCCTGGCCATTCTGTGAACTACAATGCTCTGCTAGAGAGAGTTCCTGACGCAGCCAGGCTGAGTGAGAGGGATTCTGGTTAATACTTTGGGCAGAAGACAAAGCCAGCCAATCAGCCAAGCCCTTCTAGTGTGCAAAAACCAGTTTAGGGGCCTTTTGTTCAAGCACACAACATCTCTCAGACCCAACACCCACATGTGCACTCAAATAGAGTGGGACAAATCCATCAACCTAGTCACCTCCTTCTGATTGCCATCTCTCCTAGGCACCACAGATCTCACTTACAAGTGCAGTTTGCAGGTCGTAAATATGAGGAGATATCTTTATCGCACTCTACATCTTAAAAACACCCTACACTCTTGGGAAAACAAATGTATTTAATATACTATGAGGTTAGCAATAATTAATAGCAACACTATGTAGAAACTTTAACATGTATTTACTTAGATTTTACTCATAAGGCAAAGTTTAGATTTTTTAATAAAATACAGAATTTGAGGATTAAAGGACGTCTATAGAAATCTCGTAAATATAGGAAACTATGTTAATGACCATATATATATATAGACTTATTACCCAATACAATTGTATCTCATTCATGTAGTAGCAAAATGCTTATTTAATAAATCCCAGTAGATGTAGATCAAGCTTTAAGTGCCAGGACCAACTTTAAAGAGATGTCTAGATATTTAACGGCTGCTTAACCTTTACATGTACACTGTGTGACAGAGAGCACCTGCTATTTTTGTATGCACTAAACGTATGCAGCCTTAACTCTGTACCTGACATTCTCCTGATCTCAACAACAATTTTCCTGGGATGGGGACAGAACAACCAACCACCAAAGCAGTGGTGCAGCTGCTCCCAGAGCTTTTCTTGTCTTGGTTCATTTAGGAAGTTGCCACAGTCCTCTGGGTCGCTCTTTGGGCCCTGTTTGTGTTTTCAAGAACTTTCTGACAATATGGGGACCATCGTAAGAGAGGCAGGAGCCACTGTGAGGGGTTTAAGAGTGGAGGAGAAAGAACTCCACGTGCACCTTGGAAAATTAGTGATGCACAGCTGCAGAACAGGGTCAGGTCAGGGCGTTGGCAACACTAAGAGTGAGCAGCAGATGGAAGGGAGCTGCTTCCTGACCCAGGCTAACAGGATGCTTGCAGAGGGCAGGCCAGGCTCAACAGGCATGAGCTGCGAGATGGTGGAGGATGAGGACCCAATCAGATGTTAAGGGTGATCAGAAATCAGGGATGGAGGCTTATGGCCAGCTGAATTAGCAGGACACTTCCTAAGATTGGATAATGCAGATACCTGAGCCTGTCACAGAGTACATAGCAATTCTCCTCCATGACAAGACAGGAAACTCTACACAAGGCCCAGCATGAGTAGAGGTCCCCATCTCCTCTTTGTGAAGACTCCTCAGACCCTGTCAGGATCCTGACTAGGGTTTGGGCAAGGAGAGAATATTTGTCAGACACAAATGCAAGTGACACATGCCACTACCCAATACAATTCTTAAAAGTCAGGGCTGTGAAACAAAATAAAACAAAACCAGAAAGCTAAGATTAAGACTTCCTGAGGTAAGTCAGGAAATAGCTGTAGGAGAGTAGGCAAACCAGCTGAAGGTGATACTGCAGAATGTTCCTAGATTTAGAGAACAACTGAAGCTCTTCACCTCCTCCTCCAACACCCCTCACCCAGGAATGTCTTTGTTAACTAACAGTCAGATGCATGTGTGACTCAGGTGTCTGCCTAGGCAGGGAGCTGTCTCTGAAAATAACTCTGTGGGAATCCCCTGCAACAAACTTCACTGCATCTGCCTTATGGGGCTGCCTTGAGGAAGTGCACCTGAATTGCAACACTGTTTCCCATGTACTATTTTTTTAGACTTCTATTTTTCACAGCTGACACTGAATAACTAGTAAACATTCTTTTCCCTCTGCTGTTAAGAACGGCAGTGTCCCACTGAGGGGAAGGAAGTGCAGGCAATGTGAGTTAGACACCACTGTTGGCCCATGAGAGATGCACACATGAAAATTGCTTTTTGTTTGTGTCTGTGATAGTTTGGATTGTAATTGTCCCTCAGAGATCCTTGTGGTAGAGGTTTGGTCATCAGCCTGTGGCACTACTGGGAAGCCAGCATGAAAGAATGTAAACACAACAACATATACAGAGCCTGGATGATAAAGATACAATTGTTCTCTCTGCTTGCTGCCTGCTGCTGCTGATGGGCCGATGTCTGCCTTCCTGCTGTCTCTGGGGACCTCACAAGCAATTTACCCCTTAGCCTCCTCAACTCTGATAGCTATAAAGGCAAGGGAGTAAAGTTCCCTCCAGCAAGGAGGGGGTTCTGAGTAGGATACCCACGAGGCAGTCTTTGTCTAGAAGTTTTAATGGGTTTAGAAAAGAGCTACCCTATGGAAGACTACCTACTTTTCAGGGTTCAATCTATGCAGTGTTGTGAGGAATCACTCAGAATGCTTCACATTTCAGGGATATCTAAAGACAACTGAGGACCTGACCCTGGTTGTCTGCATAGGCACACAGTGGGATATAGTTATGTGACCATGACTTAGCACAGGTGAACTTGTATGCACTGGATAGAACTCTACACAAGAATGTAAATATGAGATAACAACCTGGGTAAGAATTATACAATAAAAAAACACAGTGGTTCTCTGCTGTGCTCCACGCTGCCTACCTTTGTTGCTGATGTCTTGAACATGTACATTCTCTAATCTTGGGACCTCACGCATGAACATCTTCCTTGAGTCACCGAAGCAGGCCAACCAGTGTTCACACAGTGCCCATGCACAGGCCATGTACCCTCCAGCCAATGGCCTGCCAGATTATGCTCTGGAAAGGTCTGGAACAGCTGAAGGACAGTCAACAGATGTTTCGGTAAGGTCCCTGGAGGATCACAACTCAGCAGGCTCCATTTTGGACTTCAAGATTCTGTTTTGGGGCTGCTGGCCTTAAGGCCTAGTAGAATCCTAACTCCTATTTCAGTAATTCCTGTTACAATGATGTCAACCTAAATCAGTCACCCTGGAACCATGTCTACAATAAATCATTAATAGGAAAAGGGACGCTAAAAATGTACAAACAATAGTTACCTTTCTACACAGAAAAAGTGCAAATATTTCTAATTTTTTCTCCTTGTTTGTTGGACTTTTTGAAATGTGTGAATATTATCATAATTATCAAAACAATGATTAAGGGGCAAACAGAAAAAGAAAAATTAGAGGATGGGGAGAGGATTCAATGGTGAAACTTTCAAAGCCCCATTGCGTGGTGACCTGATTTAGGCCTCTGCTCCCTCCCACTGCAGGACAAGCCATTGTCCTCTTGTTTTTCTTAGGGAAACACAACAGCCTTGTTCTTCTTCCTTGATGGCCAGGGATGCATGGCTGAAGAATCAGCTGCAAACAGTTTCTCCTGGCCACCTCTGACTCAAGAACACCATGGAAATGCTGTTTCTCACCTCCAGTCTCTGTACAGCTGCTAAAATAAGTGATTGCTTTTAAGTGAGAAAATTAAGCATGGAAAAGTGACTGGATCTGTTTAAGGTCATTTCTGCAATTGTAGAGTCAGCATGCAGACCCTGTTCCTGGTATTTGACAGTCAGCTCCTGCCACCTGAGGCAAGGGATCATTCCGCTACAGTACATTGCTTGGGGACAAAAAAACTTCCATCAAATAATAGCAAGATTCTTAGCCTTGGACCTCTTGATTCATATTCCACATGCAAGAGTCTGAGCCTTGAAAATATCTTCAATTAGCTTGGACCTAAAACTACAGTTCCCTGGTCAGTCATTTGGACTGAACATCCACCATAGTACATTCCCATAGCTTAAATTCCAGGATAAGAAAGGGAGGGCTGGAATGTATCTTGAGGTAGAGACTTGCCTAGCAGGTAGAAGGTCTTGAGTTCCATGCCCAGCATGAGATTGTATAACTGCTTACAAGTGATTTTTAAGACCAGAGGGAGAATGAAAACTGGACAGAGGAACACTATTTGCTATAGTAAAGCAAAAGAAATGACAAGCTTAGTGCCTACACTAAGGAAATCTGATGAGACCTCATTTCACTATAGAGCCTTATAAGTAGTGAAATTCTGTGTGATACAAATCTAAAATTGTGTGCTACTGCTTGTTTTCTTTCTGTCAACAAAAGTGCACCATTTTTGTGTCAGACATTGAGGTGAGTACTGAGAAACAATGATTACCTGTTGTTTTAGTTACTTTTCACTGGTTGTTGAGACAAAATACCTGATGCCCAACATGAAAGAATGAAGGGTTTATTTCTTACAGATTGGAGGTTTCAGTCCATCCTCAGTTGGCTCCAAGGCAAAATGACATGGCTGAGAGGCAGCAGTTTGTGGTGGATACAAACAGCAAGCATGAACAGCAAAAGAGAAAGGCAGGCCTTCTTCCCACAGGTACACTGTATGTTCGCTCCACCGCTGTGTAGATGTAGCACTCATACCACCAATCTAAGTGTTAGACAATGAACCATTCAGAAATGCTAGATTTGGCCACATCCATGATTGCATGAGGCTTGAATGGTCACTGACATAAACCATGACACCAGTAGAGACAAAGAGCCTGCTCTCATACTCTCACCACAAAGCTTACAGTCTATTGATATTTATCAAATCACTATCCAAATATGGGCTGAGCATTCCTAATATGAAATCTGAAGTCTGAAATGCTTCAAAGTCCAAAACTTTTTACTACTGATACAGTGCCAAAAGTAGAAAATTCCACAGCAAGAAATTTTGTTTTCAAACACAAAATGTTTTTTAATTAAGATTATTGGCACATTTTAGGTGTAAATTATGATCATGTTAACCACGGGAAATTTGTAGCATACATGATATGAATCTTTTTTCTCCATTCCCCTACCTTTCCTTCAAGTCTCTTCCCCTCCTTATTTATGAAAGGTTTGTTTCTTTCTTTTCTCATTAATTTTTTTTGCCTTCCTTCCTTTCGCCCTCCTCCATCCCTAATTCCCCATCTCATTAGATAACATTCACAATATGTATTTTATTTTGGTTCTTATCTACATTTTCAATTTCCCACAACAGGAAAACAACTCAGTACACATGTTAAACACGACATTATTAAAAATATAATGTAAAATTATCTTCAAGCTATGAATATGAAGTATATATGATCTATAAATAAATTTCATGTTTAGACTTGGATCCCATCCTCAAGATAACTTATTATATATATGCAAATTCTCCAATAAACCAAAAATTCACAAATTCCAAACACATCTGGTCCCAATCATTTTGTATTAGGGACAGTGAATATGCAGATGTTTAATTAACAATCTTATGGAAGAAGTACAAGGGCTGATCAAGATATACTAATTATAAAAATAAAACAAATAAACAGCTAATATTAAAAATTTTTAAATTTACTACAATAAAAGATATGTGCCCATTAATTCTCCTTTAAAAAATACCTCCTTAAAATAAATAAAATACACCTCCTTGCTTCAAAGACACTTCTTCATTTGTTCTTGCTTTTTTGAAGCAGTTTTGGAAGTCCACTTATACAATTGTCTACAAATTGAGATAAATAATATAGTGACTGATGCTGCTGAGTGCCATCCAATGGAAAGGACAGCTCATAAATATATTTTGGTGTGTCCTCACCCACCTGATTCATCAGATCTGGACCCTTGTGACTTCTGACTTTTCTGCAAAATCAAAATGACCATGAAAAGTAAATAGTTTGAATTGATTCAAGACATTGAAGCAGCCACAACAGCAAAGCTAAGATCCTTATAAGAGGACATCCAGAATTGATTCAGAAGAAAAAGGCAAGAATGATGGAATAAGTGCATTCAAATGAAGGAGGAACTGGGTGTGGTGGTGCACACCTGTAAACTCAGCACTTGGGAGGCTGAGGCAGCAAAATCTGAGTTTGAGACTAGCTTGGGCAACACAGTGAGTTCAAGGACAGCCTGAGCTGCATAGCAAAATCCTGTCTCAAAAAACCAAAAAACAACAAAAAAGAACACCTAGCTGATTGGTTTAGCACAGTTTTGTGTTTGTGTTTAGATTACTGACTTACTAAAGATGGAAGACCTTCCCTGTGTATGGTGGGCAACCAATAGGCCTGCATCCTGGATGCAGTAAAAAGAGAAAGTAAAATGTCTGGCTCTGCCACTTCAGAAGAGTTCGAGTGCTTGCCATCACCTTAGGTGTCATTTCCAGTCTCCTAGCACAGATTCTTTTGCTTCCTGCCAGGGACTCTTCCAGGACTCTGCAGTGAGGTCCAGGACTCAGACTATTGACTGGATCTTTTGCATCTCCAAGGAGAACATGGCCCTTTTGTGTTCTCCACCTGACTCTGCAGATGGCCTTCCTCAGACTCCTCTGTAAATCCTTTAAGTGTCACACACACACAAATTAAATCTGACCCTCTAGTGAACCCTGACAAAAACTGCCTCTACTACCTGTGCAACCTCCCATGAACAATTTGCTGCCTCACTCATGTGAAAAATACAAGGCAGAACTGTAGTGGTGCTGTGCTAACTATGGGTTAGTTAATGGAGGGGTTGGTGTGAGGTCTCTTGGGTTAAAATTCTATCCACTGCTTTGTCATTGGAAAAGGTATTAAATATTGGTGTCTAGGCTCACACAGCTATGAAAATGAAGATAATTGCTAACTCACACTCTTGTAAGAATTAACATATGTAAAGTGCCTCAGAGAGGCCCTGGCCTGACACAATAACTGGTACATATGCTTGTTATTATGTTATATTAACATGTAAACATACTTTTAAGTTATGAAGACATTAGACGACAGATACCGAAAGCACTCCTTTCTCTGCAATAAAAGAAAGGCAACAAAGCAAATAACAATGGCATCTGAGCACTTGCTATATGCTAGGAACCATGGGAAGATCTCTGCAGGGTTTCATTGGATCTTTACAGCAGTGCCAAGGAATGACTACTGCCATTCATCACGGTTCGTTTTTTGAATAAAGTAAACCCCACAATATTTCACAACAAAATAATAGGAGAATAACAATAGTGGAAATTGAGGCTGTGAGAAGCATAGCAGTGTGCCTAATGTATCAGGGCCAGAAGTTTTGAGTCCAGACATCTATAAATTCCAAGCCTCAGACTCAGTCCACTCCTCTGCTTTGTCTCACAGTGGGCCTGGGGTTCAGGGTCTCCCAGAAGCCTCATCAGAGACCTCCACCTGCAGCCAAACCCTGCTTCAGTGGGGACCTAACCCCCACTGCCAGGTCCACTGCCTCATTCTAGTCCCACTGGCAGGCTTGCACCTACTTGGCCCCAGCTTCTGGCCCCGCCCCTCACACCGCTTCGCCCTACCCCCCAGCCTTGAGTGAAGGTTCCGCTGCCCCCGCCCCTCCCCCAGGGGGCCGCGCCCTGGACGCCCGGATCCGTGCACCTCCACATCCCGCTCTGTCTCGCCCATCCCCCAGCCTCGCCCTCGCAGCTATTGCTGGTCTTGTGTGTGGAGTCGCCATTTTGCTGGTAGAGATGCCATCTGGAGACCGCAGCGCTCCTCTTTCCTCGGCCTAGGCTGCTGTGGGGCGGGGGATGGGGCCTGGGGCCTGGGCCAGGTAGGCGGGCGTGAGCCGGCGGCGAGCGGCGGTGCGGCCTGGTGGCCCCGACGTTAGCGGCGCAGTGAGTCCTGCCGGCGGGTTCGCGGGCCGGGGCGGCAGCGGGACCGGCGCTCGGGGCGACCCAGCCTGGGTCCTGAAGGGCCCCTAGCTTCCTTTCTCCCTCCTCTCCGTCAGGGTTAGAATGGCCAGGCCTCGCGTGCAGCCCCGGGATCTTGGCCCAGCCAGGCGCTGTTGGGAGCCCAGCCTAGCTGTGGGAACTGAGGCAGGCAGCTCAGGTCTCACATGGCCTCTGCTGTCAGTGAGCCAGGCCATGCTGAGCCACTGATATTTACCCCCAAAATGACGATTTTATTCCACTCGGAGCTCCTCCCTGCAGAGACAGAGAGGACCTAGATGTTACAGAAAGGTAGCAGTTATTATTCTACCTGGACATGCTTTGGCTCAAGTCCCTTCCATTGATAGGGGGGTTTCTGCTTCTTTTCAAATTGGCGCCACTTGGGTGTTTAGGCTTTGTGAGGAGTCTGAATGTGGCATGGGGCTTTGAGGGATGAGCCAGTGTGATCAGCAGTTCAAAAATTTAAATCCACAAATAAAACTAATTCACCAACATTGTTGAACCTGCTGCAGGATACCCATCTTGTCCATATTCGGCTGTCTCTAACCATTACTCCCCTGTTCTGCTCACAGCATTTATGTATTTGCATAGTGTTGAATATTTATATTATATGCATAGGTAGAGTTGCACTTAGTTATCCTGTTACTGACCATGTATACAAATCTAGTTCCTCTTAGAAAAATTGGTGTTGAGCATGTATCTTTTTTCTTGGGATAAATTCCGGAAATTGGAAATAGTAAATCAAAGTTCTGTGTTCTTTCCCTGGCGCTTGATATGAATTGCTTCCTAAACAAGACATGTTTAAATAGACGACTTTCAAAATCTAGGTATTTGTCCAGTTATCTGGACAAATTTGGTGTTCAGCAAGGTGTTGAGTTCTTTTCTGTGCTGGCTAAGAAACAGGCCACACAACCTACTGTTTGATTTTGTTTTTAAGTCATGTATCATGTTCATCCTTTTGTTTTGATTGACTATTTTTTTTATTTGGTTTTATTCCCTTTAAAATAAATTTTTAAAAAAATTTTCTTGCTATGCATGGTGGCGCATGCCTGTAATCTCAGCACTCTCAAGGGTTACACAAGAGGATCACAGAGAGTTCCAGGCTAGCCTGAAATACATGGTGAGTTCAGGGTCAGCCTGCAGTACGTAGCAAGATGTTGTCTCAAAACAAAACAAACTAATAAGTACTTTTTTCCTCTTTTCTTATTTTATATAGCACAAGTAGATGGTAAAACAGAAAATATGAAAACATTTATAGATTAAAATTTTCATAACAGAATAGTTATACAATAATGATTCTTATACTGTGTTCAGTGATCCCAGGGAATTCTCCATGAGCTGTATGCCCATATACTTTAGTTTTTTTTTTTAATTTTTGAGACAGACTTTAAATAATTTACTCAATTCCCCAGATTGGGTTTAAACTTGTGGTCCTCCTACCTTAGCCTCCCAGAATGCTGAGAGTGCAGGTATAAGGTATCTTCACTTGGCAATTCACAATAATTATGTATGTTTGTGGGATGACATGCACTTGTGATCTATGGCTCCTTTGTAGAAAGAATCAATCAAGTTAATGTGTCTACCACCTTACCTACAGATTGTTTCACAGTGAATGGGACTGCCAATCTCATTGTTTAGCAGTTTTGAAAGCTATACTTCTTATTAACTGTGGTCACCATTCAGTTTATTGTAAAATTGAACATTTCTTCTCCATTGTGACTGAGACTTTGTATTCTTGGGTGAATATCCTCCTTTCCCCCTCCTTCATGGAATTGATCATTTTTTTAAATCAATGTGCCCAAGAAAGGTGTGGAGGCTCAAGATAGTTGGGGCACACTGCTCTCCAGAAGACCAGGTGATGGTGCTCTACAGCCCCTCACATCGCTCCCAGTTTGTCTGTGTTTTTTCCTTAACATAATTCTGTGAATTATAGCGCATGGCCATGCACTGAACTACACTAAATTCTGTTTTAAAATTCTTTTTTATATTGAGCCAGGGTTTCCATAAGTAGCTACACTGCTGAGACACCATTCTTGAACATAGATTCTTACATGTCTGTGTGTGGACGCACATTGATGTCAGAGACATTGCATTTTCAAAGTCAGTATCCTCTGACTTTGAACACACATCCTTCTCTCATCCATGTATTATTTCATGATCAGATTCCTTGTCCTCTTACCCTGTGGCCCAGAGAGATCAAGCTCAGCATCTGCACAGCTTTTCCTGGTTCTCCTGACCCACACTGATGCCCCGCACCTTCTACGTTGAGGGTAGCAAGGATCACATTTTCCTCCTGCTTCAAGCAGTGTTGTGAACAACAGTCTTGAAAAGAAAGCTTGAAAAGTTATACAGATCTCTGTGTAGGATAAATCTCTATTTTTAGACCTCAAAGTCTGGGGACACCTGTGAGAGCTGTGATGGGAGCTTCTGGACAGGGCTCTGCCCCACCCACCATGTTCTTCTCAGTACTGTTCAGCACTTGCCTTAAAGTCTGCCATCAGATGGGATCACAGCACATGTCAGGGATGTATTCCTGAATGAATCACCCTTGTGGGGCCCAGCGTCTTCTCCATTCGTTGGCCACACTTGGTGGTTCTCTTTTGAGTTAGAAGAATTTTTCATCTCTCACAGAATGGACTCATAGACACCTCTTTGACACCTCTAATACAAACTCTCTGCCTATTGCTTGTAAGGAAAGATTTCTTATTGTGGATTCTACATTATTCTTTTTCTGTTTTTCAAATGCAGTGAATCAGATCTTTCTCTCTCCCTTCTATCATGGGAAAGCTTTTCCAACATGAAAAGATCAGTAGATTTCTTACATTTTCGCTGTAGATTTTGGTTATTTGGGATTTTCTCTTCTATGAAAAAGCAATGGTAGCCAGTCTCCTCCAGTAATGTTTGGCCAAACATAATCTGATGCTTGAATATTAACGACCCAGAGTAGCAAATCACAGTGAGAGAAAAATCAGAGGTGGGTTGGGACTAGTAGAAGAGTACAGGCATATGGATGAGTCCAACACTGAACAGAAAGCTAGAAATCAATAGATGTAGAAATTGTACAAGTTGATGATGTCCTTATGTGCTACTGAATTGAACATGTTGAAACTAATGACATCTTAACTTTTAATTAAAATTATCTTAGACTTTAATGTTGAGAACAATTATAGATAATAAGACTAAAATGAAAGCTGAAAGAAATACAAGGGGTACAAAGGAAGGAAGGGGAAGGGAACAGAGGTTCTCTGCAGCACTTGGCTGGAAGTGGAGCTCAGGATTCTTGCCATGGAGCTAGTAAAAGCGCCAGTTCTGAAATTCCTTAAGAAAGGGTGCCTAACCTTAGTTTTCACTTTGATCCCAGAGCTGGCGAGGTCACTGGAGTCCAGCTGGCACAAACTCTGCAAGTCCGACTTCAGGTCATCAGGTACTAGCCTTGCATCAACAGAAGGAGAACAATCACCAACTGTCCTTGTTCCTTGCAGGCCCGAGAACTTCACAGTGCCTGTCACAGACAGCTCTGTGCACAAATCCACCCCAGCAAAGTTTCTCATTCTTCCTTGACCCACTCACTTGTACATGCCTCAGGCTTGCCAGAGATCCCAAGTCTGGCAGTCTTTCTCCATGTAAAGTGTCTTATGCAATCCCCAGAGGCCCACAGACCCAGGCCAATCCCTCCTGAAGGCAGGGCTCAGCTTCAGTGAGCTCAGGTTGGTCCAATTCAGCTGGGGCATCTTGTGGAGTTGAACACCAGCCTCCTGCTCCAGTTGCAGAGAGACCAGCCCAACCTTCTCTCTGCCTTGAATTGGGCAGTGCTGGCTCAGGAAGCCTTCACCTGCTGAAAGAAGTCCCTAATAGTGCTGAGACCACCTGTCCTCTGTTCTTGAGGAAAGCACGAAATGCATCTTCCTTTCCCACCCTCGTGGTGTGTTGTCTCTGTGAGAAAAAGAATGGTATCTGCAGTGTTACTCTACTCATGCTTACTCTACAGGGCTGGTGCACTTAAATATCAGTGAAGTGAGTGAACAGAGGGAGTGTGTTCTGCCTGCCATCATCTTCAGTTCATATAGTGATGTATCATCCCATTCTGTGTACCTTCTTGGGACACCCCTTCCCCTAATATGTGTTCAAATGTACAGAGGCCAGGAAGTTAGGCACATTTACGGTAATGTGGATAGTACCTGATCTGTTCTTCAGAGGGACTTGTGTCCTGGATAACATGGAATCACAAGAGAGCAGTGGTTACATTTGCTCTGGTCACTGCATCATGGTCACAGCTTAGTAAATTGATGATTAAAGGCACTCACCAGCTCCCTCCATGATGTCTGTGTGGAATTGTGCCCCCTGGTATTCCCCAGAGATTCCTGCTATGGATACCATGGTAGCCAATAGAATGACACTCTGGTGTCCTTTATAATGAAGAGAACAGCTTCAATCAAGTGACAGGCCCTTGGTAGTAGGCAAAGCTTCCCTAAGGCTAAGAAAAAAGACAGTGCAGGCAGGGTCACAGCTCTGAGGGGAAAGACCTGGGTTTAGACCCAACTCCTCCTTCTGACTTCCTAAGACAAGACACCGTGCCTCTCAGAACCTTCACAGAGTGTCCTCCTGCACTACAGAGGTTACCCTGGCATCTACTTCCTAGGGACCTTATTGGCAATGTGAGATGACAATTGTAATGCCTTTGGGCTGATATCACATAGACATACTGTACAGAATTAGAGGTTAAATCCAGGAAGGGGTGCAATGGATGTGGAATACAGTGCACATAGGCCTGGCCCCCACTGCCTGGTGGCAGAAATGACACACAACTTCTGGACGTATTCCCTGGTAGTATTGTGAAGGGGCGGAATTTCATTGATTCAGTCATCTTTATGTTCCCTAAATATCGCAATTTCTTCTACGTATTGGTGTTATGCCCTCAAGTTAGGAACTCACACAGGCTAAGCAAGAACTATGGATGGAGTTGCACCCCAAAATCTACTGGCAGTGCTTCTATATTCACACCTATGTGAGTCACCACACCCATGACTGGTCCTACTCAATAGGTGACAGCTAACTTTCTGATGGCTACAACGTGAGTAATCCATTCCCTACCTAATGGGCCTCACTTAGTTATTTACTATTATTAGTGTTATTGTTTTGCATTAGCACTGAAATTGAGCCCAGGGCTGCATGCATTGTCAGCAAGTATTGTACACTGAGCTGTCTCACCAGCTCCTGACTCATTCTTAAATAACCAAATATGGTAGACATCATGTGATGCAAATATTAAGGTTCACACATAAAATAACTGTGATCCACCTCCTGTTCTTTCCCTCTTATGTTCTCTCCTCCTTTCCAGTATTTATTTTTCTCCCTCTCTGGATCTCTGGCTTGGGGGAAGCCACTGCTCGCTCTGCAGCTTCTCTGGAGAAGGTTTAGATTCATCTCCTGAAGGGAGAGATGTTGGCGAAGTGGAAGCGTGTAAAGTGACTTCACCTTGGGTGGTTGTTTTATCAATTTGAGGGGCTTGGCAATGCTGTGTAAGTAGCTCCAAGATTAGGTTCCAGTAGGCAAAGGCTGTAACTGGGACCTTTTCAGGGCCAAAGACCCGATAGTAATCCTTTAATGCATCTCCTACTCTTTCCCATCTTTTTGCATCAATAGAGCCCTCTAAAGGAAACCAAGGGCAAACCTTATGAATAAATTGAAAATACTGCAATAAGTCTTTTTCTTTAGCCTTTATCCCTCTTGTCTTTAAAGCTTTACTTAAACTTGATACAAAGCATTTATGGTCGCTTAATGCCTGACCCATGCCAGAGAAAAGGGAAAAGGATTGCTGTCCACTTACCATGACTCTAGCGGTGCAACAGGCTCCTGCGTAGCGTTGGTCACAAAACTTTTAGTTTCACTTCAATGCGTGTGTCTCAGGATGGCTCCCTCATTGAGCCCTTCATGCCAAGAGCCCCATGACAGGCGCCACTTGACCCGGCCTGCAGGTCAATTCAGATCTGTGGGGCAGTTTCCTGGAGAAGGGATGGGGATTAACACAGACAGGGCCAGACACAGAGTGTCAGAGACAAGTCAAGGGAGTCCAATTAAGTCTCATTTATTAATAAAGTGGTCACTGGTTTTATATGGCAGGGGTGGGCTGGTGGGACACGAAGAGGCTATGGGGTAATCTCTGATGGGTCATCATCATGTCTGTGTATGTGACGTAAGTAGGAGAGGACTATGGTTAATGTAGGCAGGTGCATTATGTGCCCATAGGAGGGAGAGGCAGAGAGACAGCAGTGGGGCAGTTACACCACTCCCTACAACAAATAAATAACCTAATGCTACATCTCAAGTTTCTAGAAAAGGAGGAGCAAGTCAAACCCAAAGCTCATACAAGAGAGACAATTGTAAAGATTAGAGCAGAAATTAATGCAATTGAAACTAAAAAAAATGCAGAAAATTAACGAATCAATGAGTTGGTTTTTTTTTTGAGAGAGAGAATAAACAAAACTAATAACCTTCTTATTAAGAAAAAGAAAAAATTCAAATCCACACAATAAGGACTGAAAAGATGGAAATTAGTACAGATGCCATGGAAATTCAAAAGATCATGAACACATACTTTGAAAATCTCTACTCACATAGAGTCAAAAACACAGAGGAAATGGACAGATTTCTAGAAACATGAATTATTGAGGCTCAATCAAGAAGATATAACAATTCTGAGTAAATCAGTATCAGCTACTGAAATTGAAAATGATTTATCAACTTACCAACAAAGGAATATCTAGGTCCTGATATATTCACGGCTGAATTTCATAAAGAATTTAGAGAATACCTGACTCCAATATTTCTTAAACTCTTCAATGAAATTGAAAGAGAAGCAGTCCTCCCTAACTCATTCTTGGAGTCAAGTATCACTATGATACCATTAGAGAAAGACACAACCAAAGCGGAAAAATACAGACCAATCTCACTAATGAACACTGATTCAAAGATTCTCTATAAAATATTGGCAAATAGAATGCAGCAAATCATTGAGAGGATTATGTAGCATGACCAACTGGGATTGATTCCAAGATGGCAGGCATGGTTCAAAATATGCTAATCAATAAATGTAATACTCCACATCAACAGAGCCAAAAATAAAAATCACGTGAACTTCTCAATAGATGCAGAAAAATCTTTTGATAAAATCCAACACTTGTTCATGATGAAAACCCTACAGAAAGTCAGAATAGATGGTATCTACCTCAGTCTCATAAAGACCATTTATGACAAACCTACAGCCAATGTTATGCTAAGTGGACAAAAACTGAAAGCCTTCACACTAAAATCAGGAACAAAAAAATGATGTGCACTATCACCACTCCTATTCAATATAGTTCTGGAACTATTAGCAGAGCAATCAGACAAGATGGAGAAATAAAGGGAATAAAAATAGGAAAAGAAGAAGTTAAGTTATTATTTGCAGATGACATGATACTTTGCATAGAAGACCCCCAAAAATCTATTAAAAGCCTATTAAGATGATAAACAGCAGCATACCTGGATAGAAAGTCAATACTCAAAAATCAATAGTATTCCTGTACACAAAATCTCCAAGAGAGAGAAATTATGAAATATCGCCTTTCACAATAGCATCAAAAAAATGAAATACTTAGGAATCAACCTATCCAAGAATGTAAAAGACCTATATGATGAAAATTATACTACTCTAAAAAAGGAGATTGAAGAGGATATTAGAAAATGAAAGGATATTCCTTGATCATAGTTAGGAACAACCAACATTGTGAAAATGGTGAAACTCTCCAAACTGTTATATATATTCAATGCAATCCCAATCAAAATATCATTAACACACCTTACAGATCTAGAGGAAATATTCCCCCAAATTCATCTGGAAACAGAAGAAACCTAGAATAGCAAAGGCAATACTGGACAACAAAGACAAAGAAGGAGGCATCTCAATTCCTGACTTGAAACTATATTGCAAAGCCATGGTGATAAAATCAGCATGCTGTTGGCAAGGAAATAGACCATAGGATCAGTGGAACAGATAGAAGATATAAACACTGCCACAGAGACACTCAGCCACCTTATATTTGACAAAGGAGCTAAACATGTTCACTGCAAGAAAGATAGCCTTTTTAATAAATGGTGTGGGAAAAATTGGCTTTCCACATGCTGAAGACTAAAACTAGACCCATGCCTATCACTATACATTTAACTAAAGTCAAAATGGATCAAGGATCTAAAAGTTAAAAAAGAAACACTAAATCTACTGGAGGACAAGTTAGGTAGAAATCTTGGAGACATAGGGCTAGGCAGAGAATTCATGAATAAAACACAAGCTGTATGGGAAATACTTCAAAAAATCAACAACCAGGATCTCATATTATTAAAATGTTTTTGAACTTCAAAGGAAATCACCAACAAAGTGAACAGAAATCCCACAGAATGGGAAATAATTTTAACTAACTATCCTTCAGACAAGGGATTCATATCCAGAACATATAAAGAATTGAAAAACATCAAATCCCCCAGATTCCAAGACCCTCTCCAAAAATGGGCATCAGAGATGAATATACAGTTTTCAGATGAAGGTATACAAATGGCAAATAAATATATAAAGAAATGTTCACCATCATTGGTTGTTCAAGAATTCCAAATTAAGACAGCATTGAGATTTCATCTCACTCTGGAAAGAATGGCCGCCATCGAGAAATCAACTGATAACAAATCTTGGTGAAGTGCACCACTGCACTTCTCCACTGTTGGTGTAAGTGCCGACTGTTGCAGCCACTGTGGAAATCAGTATGGAGATTCCTCAAAAACCTAGGATTTGAAGTTCCATTCAATCCTGCTTTTCTTCTAGGAATTTTCAAAGAAAAATTGAAAATGTCATGTCACAGTGATATATGTGCACTCATGTTCATTGCACAATTTGTGATAGGTAAATCTTGTAAACAACCAAAATGCTCATTAACTGCAGAGTGGATGAAAAGAATGTATTTTTACACAATTGATAACTACTCAGCTATAGAAAAGGATGATCTTGAGGCCTTTATTGGTAAATGTAGGCAAGTTGACAATGTGCTCATTAGTGAAATTAAAAGACTCACATTAGTAAATATCACATTATCTCTATGGTGTTAAAAGTAATAAAAAAAACTGACCAAGTAATGAGATCCAAAAAGTATAAAATATTGCAAAGGAGAAAGGGAAAATAGTGTTCTAAAGGAAATAATGATATGTATAATGTGTAAGATAGATGCCCATATTACTACATTTCTGTGAGATATTGAAAAGAAGGGTTTGTACTGCCTATGTTTAAGTAGTTAGCCACTTTTTACACTTTGTTTTTGTAACTTTAACAACTATTTTTAAGGTGACAATATATAATGTATCATCCAATGGTTTTATGATGTTAAATTTTAAAAATTTCTCTATTCTACTTTTTTTTCTATTTTGTTTCTTTTCATTTTCTTTAAATAAAAAATTTTTTAAAAAAGAAATGAATCTGGTATTCTCTACCCTCCAGGCCTTGCAGCAGGATCTGCTCATGCAGTGATGGGAATCCTTGGGATCCACCTGACTCTGCATGGCCATAAGCTGCACTGTGGTGGGATTAGTGGTATTATGCTTTACATTTATTGTTGTCGTGGTCTTTGTGTGCATGAGTCCACCCTAGGGGTCACTTACAATAAACACATTTTCCCTCATCTTTCAATTGGTGGAATATGGGAAACCACTTCACAGTGCTTCAGCCCCAAAGACTTTGAGGACATGTATGGACCTCACCTAACTAATTAGCATATGAACAGCATGAACACAATTCTATAAGCATGACTTATCATAGACAGCCATGGATATGCTGAAGCTTGTAACAGTACACAAGAATGCATTCCCTGATACGGATGGAGATATATATATAGAGAGACACTTGCTTACTGCTATTGCTAATGTTGGCTCAGGTGGTTTATTTTCTCTGGGCATCTTACCCACTAAAATACCCATTCACCTCCCTAACTCTGAGAAAATCCCATACCACAGACACAGGGAACTTTAATACCCCACAATACTAAAGTTGTGTGTGATTAACAGCCCCTGTGCCCTGTTCCAAGGCATTCATCACATCCTGAGGCGCAAATCTCTGTGGGGTACAACTTTAGAAAGAGATCGAGTTTCATGCCTGTGCCTTGGAGATCATTTCTTGATCTATGTGATAGACATTTGCCCCACTTCCATACCTACTCTGTACCCCACAAGGCATTAAAGTTCTCAAATGTTCTGACCTGGACCTGGAACGTAGCTCCCCAAAGAGCAGACATGCAGTTCTCCAGCAGACTGGTTGGAGCATGGTCTCAGGTGAGTCAGTCCCAGGCTGGAGGCCAAGGACAATAGTGTCTGTTGGCCCCACTCTCACACAATGGAGCTTCTTACCAGAATATCTTAGCCTCCCTTGATCCCTGAACCCGTGGGGACTCACTTTTTCTATGTGTTATAGTGTGTTAAAACCAGGCACAGCATTAAGGCATGGTAGTGACAACACATGTCTAGCACAACCCCTCCTGAAGGTGGCTCCCCATGGACTCTGCAAGCCATCTATTCTCAACATATTGTACCATCTTGGAGCTGATCACACTGAGGAAGTGCACAGAACAAGGGCAGGAGCAGGTGCTGGATCCCACAGAGGTAGGCAGCCCTTCTCTGTGTGTGGACCTCAGTGCCTGTCAGGGCATCGGGATGGCCCTCTTGAATGAATTAGGGAGATCCCTGCCTGGTGGTATTGAGTCAGGGTGGCAGTGGACACTGGCTGTGTCTGGCAGCCAAATGGGGCAACGCAGAGTGTATACCACTGCCACCTGCTCAAGACATCCTTCCACACTAATTCTTTTGTGGTTCCCCTGCCAGACTTTTTCTACCCTCCTTTTCCACTCCAATCTTCCTTGGAACTTTGAATGGAATCAAAGGAGGAGGCACTGCATGTGTAGCTGCCCAAAGTCTAGATGTCACTGTTCTCTGCTGTCACCCAAAAGGTATGGTGGTTGACAAAATCAGGTGTCCATCATTGAGAAACTTGGGGCCTTTTTCTGCTCTTCCATCTTCTATTCCCTAATTCCTCAGGCATCCATCCCTCCTCCTGTTATATATCATTCTCCTAAGAGCACACAGCTAGGCTTGTGCTAACCCTGGTTGGCCTGGGGGCTGCTCTGTGCCCCTTCCATCCCTTTTTGTCCCAGAGAGAATCCTGTACCCACAGGTATGGCTGATGGGTTATCACTTAGAGCAAGCTTAATCCATCCTGTGTTGTGCTTGGTCCAGGGCCTAGGATTGAGGTTACTATGAGCCCCTAATGTTGGTTCCCAGATCTAGAAGTTCTTCTTAGAACATGGTGCTTAGAATTTAGGTCTCAAGGTCAGTCTGAAAACCCCTATCTGTGGAGCATCTAAGGAGCTGACCTAAGCATTGGGTTACCATGTGATGCATGCGTATCTGGATATGTGGGGAGACAAATGCAGATACTCCTATCTGGCCGAATCGAGGTAGAAACAGTAACTTTGAAATGGCTCCTGTGGGGTGGGCAGAATTGGATCTGGCCAGGGACTAAAGGCTTAGTGCACCAGACTTTGAAGCAGGGACCAAAGATCTGGACCACACATTGGAAGGGAGGGAAATAAGGGTGCCCAAGCCCAACTGTGTCTGGGGACAAATTCCACCCCACTGTTACCATGAGTCTCTGTCCTTTCCCAAGACCAACTGACTGTGTTATAAGGCCTGGTAGTGTCATCACTCTGCTACTAGTATGTCTCTGGTTCTTTCAGGAGTGAACAGCACCCAGACAGGAGATGGCCCAAGGCTTACATGTGTATAACGTGCCACTGTCTCAGGGACTGACTCTCAGGTAAGGTGGTCATGGCCATTGCCATTTCTGTCTTGCCTGCTAGTTGCCAGGTGCTGCTGTGTTCTCACTTTTCTGCCATTGACTCCAGAGGCAAATACCTAGTGTTCAGGTCCAGGTGTCAGGGAGGCTTTACCCAAGTGTAGTGGGAGGAGGCAAACATCCTTGAGATGCACAATGGGCCGGCTGAGGTCTGAGTGGCTGCAGAGTGGGGTGAGAATCCCATATATTTCCTTCCCCACCATATTGATGCTAGGGTCTTGGTGTACAGTGCAAAGTTCCTTCCAGGTAACTGTCACTTTTTGCTAAATCTTTCTGTCTCACAACTCATCATGAGATCCTTAATTATTTTTATTAGTATATTTTTATTAATAGCTGTTTACAGTGTTTACTGATTATTTTGATGATAGGTCCATGGCACATGTGATGGGTGGAATGGAAATTAGGCCCTACCTTGTGCATAATGGTACAATCTGTCAACCAGTGACTGTTCTCAAGCTGTGTGTGTATGACAAAGTATGTCATATATAAAAAGTATGCTGATAAAAGAATGTTGAAGGCTCTGCTAATCTTCTCCACCCAGACTGCCTGGCACTAGCTCAGCCTTCAAAACTTGGTGGGAGAGGCAGGAGAGAAAGGTAGAGGAAGATAAGGTGCTTTCTCCTCCAAGACAGCAGATATACAGAGGTAAGGGGCACTTTCAGCTGTCACTGTTAGACCCACTTCTGAGCCTGTATCCTGAGGCCAGAGAGGAGACAGCAGTTTTGATTGCTTTGCTAGAAATGAGGAGTCTGAGCAGAGCTACAGAGACAGGGCTTGGGAGCCACACTGAGGGCTCCTCCAGATTTGTCTGCATTTGGTTTTCACTTTCTGTTCCATGACTCAGTCATCACCAGCTTTTGGCAGTGTGGGTTCACTTGTCTCCCCAAGAATGAACTGCTTCTGGGGATCTCGGGCAGCCAGCACACATCTAGATTTCTATGTGTCTATGTTAGGTTGGGCATAGAGCAAAGTATAAAAGTACATGTTCCTATGATAGTAAGATTGGTGCCAGAGACTCCATTACCAAGGACTTAAAGCTCATGCTTTGCTCTTCAGGTTTGCATCTGCATGAAGCACCCATTGCTTGCCAGCTAGAGTGCATCTTTCCTGTGTCAGGCTTCTCATCTGTTGCTCTTTTTTTCCCACATGTCAGAAGTGGATTTTCTTGCTTTGTGTTTGGTTTATAAATCATTGTATACTTTATTAGTACCTATTTACAGTGTATACTGTTTATGTTGGTTATAGGTCTATGGCTCATATGATATGTAGAATGGAAATTAGGCCCTACTTTGTGTATAATGGTACAATCCATCGACCAGTGACTGTTCTCAAAGTTGCCTGCACTGAGCATACATCTCAGGGCCAAGACATGGTGAGCACAAGGTGCTGCTTTGTCTGGATTTTCTTTTCTTTATATCAATGCAATGGGCAATGATGTAATATTTGGGAGCTTAGCCCAACCCTAACCCTTACACTAACCTGAACCGTAATCCTAACTCTAAGCCTAAAAAGTCACTGCCAACATTCTCTGGCCAAAGAAAACTTGATGTGGGACAAGACAGCAGATATACAGAGGTAAGGGGCACTTTCCTGTGGGAAATGTAACATAGATTAATTATGAGGATGTAAGATCAGTTGGGGTTCGGACAGAGCAGAAGGGGAAAGAAAAGAAAACATCTTTGGGTAAAAAAATTTGAAGAATATATTCTGGAATTGAACAGTGGTGAAATTTGCACAACATTGAGAATGCACTGATTACTTTAAACCATACTAAAATCTTACATTTTATTTATATTTGTTCTAACACATATCTCTGGGAAATAAGAGTAGCAGTGAATAGAATGATAAATAAATCTGGAAGAGATGGGAATGGCAGGTCTGGGTCAAGAGCTGCAAGGAGGTAGAGTTCAAGAAAAAAGCCCTGCTGTGGAGCCACCAGGAGGTCCAGCTCTGTAGCTGGTGGACAAGGGAATCCAGGTGCCTGCTCTTGCTGTGGGGCCAGAGCTTGTGAGGGAGCTGCAGGTAGAGCTGGCACAAGGTCAGCAGGTTCAAGTTCTGCATGGCCTGAAACTGGCTCAACAGTTCCAAGAAGAGAAAAGATGACCAACTGTCGATGGGTTTCTTGGGGCAAAACCTTCCCACTGGCTGTCAGAGGGAGCCATGTGCACCAACATAGCCCAAGCAACACAGTTGTAGATTACATCCCCCCACTGACTGCTGAGAGTCTCATGCTCCTTGGTCCCCAGCATCTGTGTGCTTTGCTGAGTTCCAAGGCCCATCCCCTCCCACAAGCCCACATCCCACATCCCAGGGTTACTTACCCTAGGGTCTCAGCCTTGGGGGGTTCAGGAGTCTCTAGCTGGTCTAGGAGAAGCTCAGCCTGGGGATCCACATGTGAGTAGAGTTCCAATGCAGAGTCAAGCACAGAAGAGGTGGACCTGGTACAGGGAAGAAAGGAGCAGAGTGAGAGGCCTGGTCTTTCCTCCAGCACTACATGCATAACTCACCTGTAGGGAGGTTGTATGAGCCTCCTGCCCAGGCTGTACAGGATCCAGCCACACCCTCTCCCACCCACAGTGAGGCAGTATAGGCCTAAGGAGACCTTAGTGGCTGAAAGAAATCTCCATGGGAGGGAGCCCTTGCTTAGTTGTATCACATGTCTACTTTCTTCAGGGAAGCCTGACAGTGCTTCCCTGCCCTTCCCCAGTGCAGGTCAGCTTGGTGAAGGTGAGAACTGGAACCTTCCCTGTCTTTGCACTCAAGGGCTCAGGGCTGCCACTCCATGAATATCTGATAAGTGAGGAGTAAGTTGGTGTCTCTCCTGCCTCTCTGCCATCTCTAGCTCAGGCAGTGATCTATTGTCCAGTTCTCTTTGCCTCTGTATAACTCCTTGAGCATGGTCTATACCCTCATCTGGGAGACGTGGGGACCAAAACAATGGCCTTGAGGTGAGCAGTATCTGTTCTGTTGCCAAGGGTGACTCTGGACTCCAAAGAACATCAAAACTCAAAAGGCAGTTGTTGCACCTGCTCTGATTACAGGATTATGGTCAATACCCAGAAAAACGTCTGCACACAGTGTGTCTTCATGTACATTTGTGGGTTGATTACACTTGTCTTTCATGACATCTGATAACCATGGATGCTTTGCTATACTCAAGATTTCCTGCTTTGAACAATCCCTGAAGCCCAGACAGTGAATCTCCAGTCTCCTTTCCAATGAAAAGAACTGCTTCCCCCAAGTGTTGGTCAGTGAGAGGGATAGAAGATCATCCATGGGAATCAGCACAGCCTCTAAAATAGGTCTTCAGCACAGCCTCTACAATAGCCAAGGCCACAGCTAAGCACTTACTGTGGAACCCCCATTTCATCCTCAGTGAACCCTGATGTCTTGATCCACTCAGCACACCACCATTCAGTATTGAAAACTGGGGTTGAGTGAGTCCCTTGTACATGGCCAGGACCTGAATCCGCAGGTGGTCAAGTCTCTCTGGGCTGCTAAGGTAAGAACTCACCTCAGCTTTGGTGCCTCTGGGGCTGAGAATTCAGCCCTAGAAAAGTCCAGAGAGAAGTGGCTGGAGCTGGGCCAGCTGTCCAGGAAAGCTGGCTCCAGAGGCTTCCTCAGGCTGTGAGGCCCATCTGCCTGCACCAGGCTTGCCATACAGACCTCTGCCAGGTTCTCTGGTGACTGAGTTCCCATCTGTGGTGAGATAGTGGGGAGACATGGAATTGATGTCCTGCACATGGCATCTCGGGGGTTTGCGGCTGAAGCAAAGCCCACACTCTAAATGGTCCACAGGGCTTCATGGTACAAGGCTCACAGGAGGACCCCAACAGAAAGGGGAATTTCATATTGAAAGTTACCTTTCATGAGGGACACTTAGGAATACTAGCATGCTCAGTTCACCTTGATAGAGGAGAGGCTGAATAGAACTCTATGCATGAACAAAACTATGAGTAATAAGATGGTCCCCATTTTAGACATGAGAAAACAGAGGCTCATTCTGGATGTCCAAGTTCACTAATGAGGCCCACAGAATGCTCCTCAGGTTTCTGATGAAATGTCCCATGAAGGAATTAAGTTCCTCTTCCATAGCCATGGAAGATGAGCAGCTGTGTTCACTGCTCTCTTGTTCTCATTTAGCCCAGAGGCTCCTGCAATAGGAACTGCGGTGCCTGAAAAAAATTCTGTGACACAAGTGCCAGATAAATCAACAGAGTGGACTGACGTTTGAGGTGAACACGTCTCTGATGAGGTGATGATATGTAAGAGCTTGAGACAGGGTGGAAAGACAGCCAGCTAATGGTCCATGGACACCAGGCCCAGGACTGACAATGAGGTGCAATGGTAGAATTCAATCATGACAATAAATGAAGTGACTTTGTTTCTATGTCCCTTTCTCCTGCTTCTACCAACATGTGGAGAGTGATCTTGTCTGTGACAAGGTAGAGACTGAGTAGAGAGGATATGGTAGCTGAGCACTGGGAGTCCAGCTTCCTTGGTAGCAGGACTATGGACCCAGTGTTTGACAAGCCCTGGAGCGATGTGCCCAAAGTTCCTCTCAGTCATCTGTGGGCCTCCTTACAGTCCCTTCTGCTCACACACCCTGCACCGGAGCCCATACCTATTGTAATTGTGGGTCCCAGTATCTGGAGCAGGGACATGGCACACAGGGCCCAGGGAAGAGCTCCAGGCCAATGGTCTGTGTGCAGCACTGTAGCAGCAGTGCCCAGCAGCCTGGAGGAAGCCTGAGGCTCTGAGACACCACAGGTTTTATGTTGTTAATCTAGATAATCTTATGTTCCTCAAAGACAGACAGCTCTGTCCCAGACTTCTACCCAGAACCATAGGAGATGTTTATGGAGGCTGTGGATAAACATGGGCACTGCCCTTTTCCTCCTGCCAGCCTTGTTCTATGGGTAAGAACATGACAGTGACCCATGCTCAGAGATTCCCAGTACCTGCCCCTACCCAGGAGAATCTGCCCTCAGTGCCTCTCCTCAACCTCCCTCAGACTGATGACCTAGGCAGGAATTGTTTAGGGGGACTCACAGTGGTGGCCAGGCCTAAAGAGACATGTCTGGATTCAGTATATCTGAGTGGCTGGTGGCCAAGCCTAGGGACATCTGTCCTGGGGTCCCTCTTGTGTCTGGGCACCAGGGGCCTTGGGCCAGTGAGCCCTGCCCAGTGCTGACTTGTCTGTTGGGCAGTTCTCTGAGAGCATCCTGAAGCATCTGGGCCAAGTGAACCATCCTTTCACTTATTCCCAGGTGATTTTCTCATGTGGGGTCCGGCTGAGGCTTCTAGGCATGGGAAAGCAGCACAGCATATACACTGGTCACTCTATTGAGCTATGCGCCTGTGAAGGCTGTCGCCACACCAAGGTGCCTCGTGACCAGAGCCTTCAGAGTTCTGTTAAGGCCTGTTGCCAAAGAAATGAGGTCACAGGCTGGTGTCCATAGCTGGGCCTCCCCCTCTGATGACCCTTGTCTTTTTATTGTGGAACAAATCTGTGTTCACCTTAGAAACAGCAAAGTGAAAAACTAGAAAACTGTGTGTGGTTTTACACTTTGAAGTTTTTAATGCAGCAAACATGTAGATGCTTCAGATGTGGCAGGCATTGTGCCAAGCACACATTTCCATCCAAAGTGTCCATTCTCTCTGAGTATGAGTTGTTCACTGTCTTCACTGACAGATCTGTCACATTTTCCGAGGACTTTCTTTTCTGGGCTTATGATAGTTTCATTTCAATTCCAATAGTGAGCATGGAGATGCTCCTAGAACACCCATAATAATTTTTTTAAGGATGTGAATGTTTCATGTTATAACCCCTGTCTGTCCAGGGAAGGAGGATTCATAGCAAGTTTTACTCTCACGTGCCTATGAATGATTACTTACTCATCCTTAGATGTTTACCTCAACCACACACTGTAGTGCTCTGTACTCTGACATCCTGTGAGGGGAAACAGCAGGTGGTGAGTGCAAGGGGAGGCTTTGCCAGGCTGTGGACATCATCACTCCATGCTGATGAAGGACATATGTGTATCACTCCTGGCAAACTTGTCTCCTACCTACAGCTATCACTTCCTGTCCTCGCATCCCAAACAGACCATTGGCTTTGTGTCCCTGCTGGGTAGTTTGCCTTTCCTAGAGGTAATGGCACTGTGCCTGTTCAGTTATGATGCTCTTTGGTTGGTCTCATTCAAGCAGTGTCTCAGTCCTGGACTCACCCTCTGATGCCACAAACCACTAATATGGGGCTGAACCAACCACATGTGACTTCTTCGTGACTTGTCACCCATCTGCTGTTGGCCCTTTGTTCTATTCCATGGTCGGCACTTGAAATTCACCTGCCACAGCCATTTTTTAACACAGGCTTGAGTGGATACAGGCTTTTATTTTCAAGAAAAAGTACTTAAATATGAAATTACTGAATCATATTGCTGGTGTATGGCCAACTCAGAAATTCTTAAAGTGTCTTTGAAGCAGTTGTTTAAAGCAGAGTTAGGTGGTTGCTTTTTGTTTTGTTTTGTTTTCTTATGCTATACTATGCTATGCTATTTTATGTTACATTATGTTATTTTTTGGTGAGGATTTTGAAACACCCTCAGTGTATTTTCAGTGCTTTCTGATTTAATTTTGTATAATCAACTTGAGAAAATAAAAGAATATCACATAACTCTGTAGTTTTGTTTTGGAGAAAATTTAAAAAGGAAAACACAGTCAGGGTTGTTGGTGCACACCTGTCATTCCGGTACTCTGAAGGCAGATGGATTGTTGGGAATTTGAGGTCATCTTGGACTACAAGGGAAGATCAAGTCTAGCCTGAACTGCATAGCAGAACCCTATCTCAAAACAAAGCATAAAAGAAAGAAAAAAAAGAAAGAAAGAATAAGAGAAAAAATTTTTAAATAAAATTTCAAAAATCGCCTATGAATTCAAAATATAAATATTTGTGAGGTTTCTTGCAAGTGTACTTCAGTCAGCACACCTAGCATAAGGTTTACCATCATGTAAAGATTGATCTACTTGCTTTGTTTCAATGTTTTTGAATGTTTTACTGAGATGACTACAGATACCCTACTGAATATACCCTCTAAGGATTTGGCTACCTCTGTAAGAACATCATGATCATTGTTTTTGTACTTTCCTAAATTTATATTTAGAACCAGAATTTGATGAAGGGATTTCTATTTTTTAAATAGTAATAAGGACCTTAAAAGGATACTCCTTTTAAGTCTATGGAAACATAAAAATGATTGTAGAATAGTAGTGGTTAATGTACCTTGCCCTATGATTTCTTAATGATCAATATTATCATACATTTGTAAAATATTTAGCTTTTTTACAAATTTTGACCCATGATCTCACTAATTTCCTGAGTATTCCAGGCTAAGCTTAAACCCTTCATCATTCTTCCTCTCCCTCCCAGACAGCTGGGAATATACGTATACATACATTATCCTGAGTTGGTAATTGGCAGTAATTTTGTGTATTTGTGTAGTAAAAGTTTCAGCCTTGCTCTTTAGACACTTTGCAGAAAGAGTCAATCTAGTTAAGCTATCTGCCACCTTACTAACCTGTACTTTCTTTCAGTGAGTAGGACTGAAAATCACATTAACAATGGTTGTGGATTCTCTGCTTTTCCAACTGTGATCAGCATGCGCTTCAGGAGATCACTTCAAATGACTTCTGCACTGGGACTGAGGCTTGGTGTCCTTGAAACACATTCTCTGTTTCTCTGGTCCCTCATGGAAATTAATGATTGACATCAAATTCCAAGGAAGGTGTGAAAGTTAAGGCTACTTGGGGCACACTGCCCTCCAGAAATCCAGGCCAGTGTAAAACATTTACCCTCCCATTCTACTTTCCAAGGTTTTGTTTTGGTTATGGTTTTGGTTTTTCATTCAGTTTCTAGAGATTGAGTACAGATCTTTTGCATTTAGCTCCATTACCTTCCACTTTTAAAAATCTTCCTTTTTTTTCAGGAGTTTCTCAATAAGTTGCTAAGTTGGTGGGTCTATCCTTGAATTTGTGATATTTCTGCCTCAGCCTTCCAGGCAGCTGGCATTACAAGCCACACACCAGACCTGGTCTCATTATAGTGTTGTTAAAAACTCATTTGATGAGCAAGGAATGGTGAAAATGCCTGCAATGTCAGAACTCAGGCCACTGAGGCAGCAGGATTCCTGGGATTTCCACACAAGACTGCAACACACTCTGAGTTCAGCTCAGGCCACAATGACACAGGGAGACCCTGACCAGAAAAAGAAAATAAACATGTGGGAACAGACAGGAAAGGAAAGAAGAAATAAAACAAAATTCCTGGTGACTATGAATTGGTTTGTCTCTGGGCTATGCATTTTAATCTGCCGTCCTGTTCTTGCAGTATAAGATCCTTTGACTGCCTTCAATTTACAATATACCTGGAAACCAGGTATTTTGATACCTTTCCTTTTAGTGTTCTTTCCTAGGCTGTAGGATGACTCTTTGTAATTCCTTGTGAATTTTCATTTTTTTTTTCTAGGAAAGTATTAGTGATACTTTGACATGAATGGCACTGAAACAGCTGGTTGCTCTGGGTATCCTGAACATTGTAACAACATGAATTCTTCCCATCCACCATCACAGTGTGTCTTTTCTTCTGTTAGTGCCATTTCACTCATTGCATCAGTTTCTACAGTTTTTAAAGAAAAGGTGAGTTTGGTTAATTTTTTCCTAAGCATTAACTCTTTTTGATGAATTATGCAATAAATTGTGTTCTATGTATTTGAGGCTACAGTTTGTATGAAGTGCATAAAAATGAATTGATTAGGACATGTGGATCTTGTATCTCGCAATTTAAGTGATTTATAAATTTAACCCTAAAAGGTTTTCAGTGGAGTTTTAAGTTTCTTATATGCAAGGTTGTGTCCTCAGGAAACAGAGCCAACTCTTAATTCTTACTTTCTGATTTGAAAGGCATTGCTTTGTTATTCTTAACTAAATTCTAGGGTTAGGACTTCAAATATTATGTTGAAAAGATTTGCAAGTCTTGTCTTGTTCCTGATCTGAGTAGAAAATCTTGCAGTTTGTCTGCCTCTGAGCACCATGTCAGGGATGGACTTCTCATAATAAAGATCATCATACCTGCATAGCCTATGCTGCACTGAGGCCCATTCTTCCTACACATGGTGTGTGTGAGTAGTTCTTCCCATGACAGAATGTTCAACTTTGGAATTTTTGAAAGCTATTTTTCCAAGTCTATTGAGGGGTTAGCTGTGCCCCATTCTGTGAAAGAGACAAGTGACACTGAATGGTTTTTGCAGTGGAACCATTCCTGCAGCACTGGGATTGATCTTGGTGTTGATTGTGGTGCTTCACTTTTCCATGTTCTGGTAAATTTCCTGGAAGAATCCAAAAATGATTACTACTTATTCTTTATTACACATTTGAAAAATTTTTGAGGGACATTTATCTTAGCCTGGCTTTTGTTGTTGGTATTAATCAGTTTTGATTGTTGATCCATTGCCTATGTTATTTTTTCCTCTGTTCATCAGTGTGTTTGCTCCTGATGTGTGTGGGTCAGTGACTCCAGTGGAGACCACATTCCCATTAAGGTCACGTGTCATTTTACTTAGGGATGCCGCCATTTATTTTGTATTTTCAAGCTCTCCCTGTAGTATGTATTTTTGTCAGTCACTCCTTTCATTTACTTAGTCTTTTAATGCAAACTGTTCTCCTCGGGTGGCTACTGCTGGGGGAAACTGGAGCTGGTCAGGTGCCCGTCTCTTATTTCAGGCCTCATACCCTAGCCTGCCTGCAGTGTCCCCATCTCCTCACCTTCTCACTGTAAATACCTGTCCCGCTTCACAGCTGTGATGAGTCCACATGCAGCAGTTCAGATCTGGCTTGGGTGGAAGACATTCAGCCAATGTGGGCTCTGTAACAGGCTGACCTTTTCATAGAGATCTCACCTGTGTGAGACAGGGGGCCTGAGGTCTGCAGGTAGGAGCTCTGGCAGCAGGGCCTTTCCTGCCCTCTTCTGTCCAGTGTGCACTGTGTGCTTCTTTGCTGAGATGCTGACTTGTGGATCAAGAAGCCCAGAACTGGACCTTTCTTGCCCCTGGTGCAGCGGTGTCCTGTACCTCTGCCTGGTCCATTTTCTCCTGACATCAGATCTCCACAGAGATCTGAGCACCCCTAGACTTCCTCTTCCAGACTCCGACTCAAAGTGGAGACTTCAGGTATGAAATATTTGATTATGAAATTCAACCTGTATACATTTAACCTAGAAATTCCACTGCTAAGTCTTCATTATAAAAAATGAGATTGGCAGTCACATGTATTCTCTTCTTACTCATAGTGTGAAAAGTTAGAAACCATGAATTTACCACAACAAAGCTGCCAAGTGAATTACAAACTAACAGGCACTGAAAATGCTGAAAGAAAGCCATGTCCTAGGCCATGGCCCTGGTCTTCCCTGATATGACAGAGAGCTTGTGGCCTGGCCCTCTCTCCACTCAGCAGTGAAGAGACACAGGCACACATGGCAGGCAAGGACTGGAGAGAGGAGCTAGTGGAGGGCAGACCATGATCCTGGGAGGGAAGCCTTTGTGGTTTTTCCATTTTCCATTTCCACTGCATTATTGACAGTGCTCCACTCAATATTTCTTCTCTTATGCTCAACTTAGTTAAGAATAAGTAGTGTTTAATTTCTTGAACAGATGAGTGAGAATGGAAGATTTAATTTTCATTTATATATAATGAAGGATATGCACAGTACAGAAACTTCAAACATAAGAATAAGGATTCTTGGTATTCAGAAAATCAACACATTGTTTATGACTAATTTTTAAAACCATAACACATGAGATCATGCAGAGCCCCTCCATGGTGGGGAGGTGCTGCCCTCCCCACCCTAGAAGCTACCATGTTCACCTGTGCCAGTGACTCTCAGAGGACAGCAAGAGTTTTTCTTCAGAGTCTCTTTTTCCAGCGAGGAGGAATTGAATTTTCTTGCTGCCCAGAGGCACAGGGAGTGTGCAACATGCAGAAGAGCCCAGCACTGCCTGCCTTACAGCCTTTCCCCCACTGCATCCATGCTGCAGCCCTGCAGGCATGGGAGGGAAGAACCCCCAGGATGGAGGAAAGACTCTCCCACCTCAGCCGTAGGGGCCTCAGTGACTGGGTCCCGGCCTCTGCTTCCACCAGGTGCCTGATACTGCCCTGGTTGGTGCTCTCATAGTGGATCTAACACACCCTCAGCCTCCTAGGCCAAGTGCATTTCCCACAGTGACCCTTCCAGTCTGCAAATTTTGCTCCTCTCCTTTCTGACTGTGTCTGGAGCATTAGAACAAAACACAGCATTAGCATTACCTTTTCTCTTTCTTTCTTTCTTGTTTTTTTTTTTTTGTTGTTGTTGTTGTTGTTTTTTGGTTTCTTAAATTATTTAAGCATATATTTAAAACTGCATTTTGCCAAAAAGCTTTTCTTCAGTTTTTACTCCTCAGTTGTCTGGGGTTTTACATTTTTGTACTGCAGTTCAAACCCTAGATGTTTGGATGCTCAGAATCCACTCTGCAGCTTGGTAGAATGAGGGAAGCAAAGCAGAACTTGAACTTGGGGACATTTCTGTCCCTTGTAGCATCTTGTAGAGCAAACCCTACCTAATGTCTTTTTACCCCCGAACTATAGGCTTCAGTAGCAACTGAATCTTCCACTGACAAAATGTGTGCCCTACATTTTTCCAAATAATGTCATTTCCTCTCAAATGGCTATGCAAATAGTATAAGGTTTCTTATGCCCAAACTTGAAAAATAATTTCCAGTAGAGAAGAGGCTGCCACCCCTCCTGAAATCATGATGGGATATTATGTAAATGCATATTCTGATCCACACCCTGGCAGCCATAAGCTGAGAGATGTGGAGATGGCTTGTGCAGATAGGAATCACCTTGAAATTGTCAAGCAGCAGCAGCAGCAGCAAAAAGCAGGGGCCAGAGCTGATGAGACCTCACAGTAGGGTGATGAAATCTTGTGGTGGGTTTGCCCTGGGTTTACTGAGGCAGCTCAGTAACTCTAGGTTACTGCCAGGGTCCATCTTCCTGCAGTGCAATACAAAGGGGAAGTCATGTGCATGCAGCATTAACTGGGAGATTTTCTTTTGCAGTTAAGAAACTGTATGCATGAGATGTCCCCTCTGCCATAGGAGACCCCTCCCCGGAGTATTATTTCCATGTCTCCTAAAGGGTCAGTTTTTTTACACAACATGCAGAGTGCTGTTCTGAGTCTTACCTGCACCTCTGGGACCTGGGGCCAGGGCAGGGTTCCCTCCAGCAGCCAGGCACAGCATGCTCCACACAGCTCTCCTATGTCCACCTCACTTGTGGTCCATGTCTTGTGGGAGGGGTCCCCCCCAGACACTTCACTGTAGTGCTACTGAGGACTGCAGACATGCCCAGAGCCATCGGAGCCTGTGACACAATCTTCAATTCCTCTTCATTGGGGGATGAGAGAAATTGAATCTCTCCTTCTGTCAACTCTATTTCTGCACTGAAGGATTTTTACTGAGGGGAATCAACAGCAAGTATGTTGATATCTGTGAAGCAGCTCAGTGGTGCATGACTTCCTGCCTTTCCCACAGAACTAGCCAATGTACAAACAGCTTATATGTAAATACCTTTTAAAAATGTAATGTGGTTCTATTGTATGTGTCTTTCATGGCTCCTTTTTCAGAAACTCTTCTCACCTGATAGTTGTGTTGTTTTCTTGTTTTTTTTTTTGTTTTTTTTTTTTTTTTTAACTGAGGAAGAAAAGCAAAGACTGAGTGGCCCTGGTCCGGATACTGTGACCTCTCCTACAGCTGAGTCTTGGTCCTCTTCCAACCCATCCTTGTACTCTGTGCTGTCTCCACGCCCTCCCCCCACACCCTGGGAAGAAAGGGCACCTCTGTTTGGTTTAAGTGAGGCTTCTCAGGTGACATTTCTTCAACTAAGGAAAAACCTCTTTTCCACCTTTATATGGACCTTCTGCCCCTTTTTCTGTCTTCTGAGGCTGCTAATGACAAGTCCAAGGAGGACTCTGTACTGGAGAACTATGTTTGTGTCATTAATATATGCTTTTATAAATGCCAGATTTAGAAAAAGAAAAAAGAAATTTTGGTTACATTTATCTGTTTCACAGGTTCCTGATAGATTCCTGTGCTACTTCCCCTCACAAAGATGACATTGTCCAATAAGGACTTTGAGAGTAAAACCAAGAAAATCATTCACATTTCTGGCCTCTGTAGCTCTGCTTCACTAAGTGATGGGCAAATCTCCCAGACTCTGCCTTGCTCTGCCTCTGTCACTCTGTCTGTCTCATGCACATCTCTGTGTATACACACATTGATGTCAGAGATACTACATTGTAAAACCTGAGACCATCCACACACACACATCCATCTTGCATCCATGTGTTATTTCATAATGAGATTCCTTGACCTCTTTCCCTGTGAGCCCAGAGAGACTGAGCTCAGCATCCCTGTAGCTTTCCCTGGTTCCCATGGCCCACACTGATGGCCTGCACCCTCTACATGGAGGGTAGAAAGGGTCCCAGTATCTTGCTGCTTCTAACAGTGCTGTGAACAAGTCTTGAAAAGAAAACTTAAAAGGTAGTGCATCTTTTTCTTTATTTTTTGTGTTGTGAAGCTCTCTGTGTGGGAGAAACTTCTATGCTTAGCTCTGTGAGGTTCATGGACCCTGTTAGAGCTGTGATGGGAGGTGGGGAAAGGGGCTCTGCTCTGCCCCCAGTGTTCTCCACAGTGCTGTTCAGCACCTGCTTTAAAACCTGCCACTGGATGGGGACACAGCACGTCTCAGTGACCCATACTTGAATGTATCTGTAGTGGGATACTGTACATTTTATACACTTGCTGGCAATATGAGCTGATTCCCTCTTGAACTGCAAGAGTTTGTCTCTTATCTCACAAAACAAATGAAAAGGCAATTCCAACCTCAAAGATTAATGTGTTTAATTTTTAATTATAAACTGTAGTCTATCTGGGATTGTCCCCTTTATCAAAGAGAAATATCAGTTAGTCTCTTCCAGTACTGCTTGACCAAACAGAGTTGTGTTGAAGTGATGTAAAAACTTGGAGTAGTAAATCACAGAGGCAGAAAGATCAGTGGTGGCTGGGACTGGCAGGGAAGAGAGAGAATGGTGTCCAAATGGGAATGAAGTTTTGGGAAATGTTCTGGAACTATACAGAAATGAAGGTTGTGCACACTGAGAATGTGTACATGCCACTGCACTGAGGATGTTGATTAAAACAAATGAAATCATATCCTTTATTTAAAATTAATTTATGCCATAATATATAAAAGGATTATAGAGGTAAAGGCATGAAAATGGAAAAAAATCATGGAGAAGATGGGAAAGTCAGGTTTTCATCAAGAGCTGGCCTCAGGGTGAGGTTGAGGAGCTGCCAGCTGCTGACGGGCCCTGATAGCCTCAGCATTGGAGCTGACAGAGATCAGCTTCCTCTTGCTGGCTCTTCCTGTGGTCCCAGAGTTGGTGAGGGTACTGTAGTTGTGTCAGGCAGAAAGTCTGCACCTGGTCCTTGAGCTTGGTGCCCAGCCCACCATTCAACAGCAAGAGGAGAAAAGATCATCAGTTGCCCACATTCCTTGCACAGCCATCAGACTTCCAGTGACTGTCAGAGACAGCTCTGTGCACAAATCCACTACTAGGCAGTCTTCCCACACTGCATCTACCCACTGACTTCTGTGTCTCAGGGCTTCAAGGTGGTCCCTTAGCCTTGTCCCTTCTCATTTGTTCACAGGCCTGTACCCAGTCCTCCTCACTGTTGTTCTCTGCCTCACTGGGCTCACAGTGCTCCAGTTCAGGCAGGAGAAGTAACTTTGGAAGATCCATGTTGGTTTGCAGCTGCTGCTTGGAGCCAAGAAGCAGGCCTAAGGTCCTGGGGGTGCAAGGTGTGGGCGGCTGAGTGTGAGCTGGGTGTTCCCACCCTAACTACTCTCCCAAGGCACCCTGCTGAGTTGGATACCTGGCTGCTGCTCCAGCTGTGGAGAGCCCAGTTCCACCCTATCTCCACCACTAGTGGAGCAGTGCTGCCCCAGACAGCTCTGGGGGACTGACAGATGACTCCATGGGAGAGCCTGTGAACAGTGTTGTGACCCCCTCTCTGTTCTTCAGGAAAGCTGTACACACATCTGTCTAGTGCTCCCCAGTGGTATGTTGCCTTCACAAGGGGATGGAAAAGTGTCTACTATGGTACTGGGATTGTGCTTCATACATATGTGAGAAGTGAGGGAACAGAAGGGATGGGTAGTGTTCCACCTTTCCTCAGCTGTTAGATTGCACAGAGACTTGCCACCCAGTACTCTGTGCTTCCTCTTGAGTCCCCTTCCACTGATGTGTTTCCATATCTAGGGAAGCCCAGAGGAAATCTCATGTACCATAAATTTAGTAGTATATGATCTGCCATCCAGGGTGACTGTGTTGCTCCCACTAGTGTGGAAGGTCAAGAGGGCAGTAGCTACATCTTTGTTGGTCATTGGATCATGGTCAGTGCCTGGCAAAGTGTCTGTTCACAGTGTAGCTCTATGTATATTCATGTACTCATGGCACCTACTGGTTCTGGTGATGTCATCTGAATGGGCCTGGGGCCTCTGCAAGGCCCAAGAGAATCTGGCTATGAATAATACATCCTAAACCCCATAGAGCATCCTAGGAATCAGATTTTGCATAATGGCAAGTTCATGTTCAAATTTAACAATTTAATCATCAGTGAAAATCTCTTAAAGTAAATAAAAAAGCTAGAGATTTTGTGTTAATACCTGTGGTTCATTCCTACAATGGAAAAGAAAAACGTGTAGTGTATAATCAGTCAAATCACAAGAATTATTGCTTTGTCCTCCAGAAACTAATGTGGGTGTGAAAGAAACAGACACACACCACGATGTTCAGATGCATGAAAAACACCACAGTGGAGGGAAACCCTGGGTATCCAAACAATATGGGAAAGCTTTAACCACACATAGAAATAGTAAGGAACATGAAAGAATTCACACTGGAGAGACCTCATGTATGTAAGCAATGTGGGAAAGCTTTTACAACCAGTGGACATTGTAAGCAACATGAAACAATTCACACTGGAGAGAAACCTTATGTATGTAAGCAATAAGCAAAAGCTTTTATCAAATGTGGACATCGTAAACAAGATGAAAGAACACTTGAGAAAAACCCTATATATGTAAGCAATGTGGGAAAGCTGTTACCTCACCTAGAGATTTTAAAAGTCATGAAAGAATTCACACTTGAGAAAAACTCTATATATGAAAGCAATGTGGGAAAGCTTTTACCTCACCTGGAGATTTTAAAAATCATGAATTCACACTGGTGAAAACCGTATGTATGTAAGCATTGTGGGAAAGCTTTTACCAACATGGACATTGTAAGCAACATGAACGAATTCACACTGGAGAGAAACCCTATATATGTCAGCAATGTGGGAAAGCTTTTAGCCAATGTGGACTTTGTAAGCAGCATGAAAGTTCACACTCGATAGAAACCCAATATATGTGAGCACAGTGAGAAAGCTTTCAGTACAACTACATATTGTGTACTGCATGAAAATCTTCACACTGGCCAGAAACCATATATATGTAAGGAATACTGGAAAGCTTTCAGCAAAATGCTCATTGTCAAAACACATGAAAATATACCCTCTGGGGAGAAACTACATACATAAAGAATGTGGGAAAGCTTTCACCTCACATGGATATTGTAAAACACATCAACAACTTCACACTGGCGACAATACCTATGTATGTAAACAATGTGGGAGAGCTTTTACCACATATAGTCATTGGAGAACGCATGAAAGAATTCACACTGGTTGCTGGGGGTTTAGCTCAGCGGCATAAGTGCCTGCCTTGCAAGCAGGCAGTCATGAGTTTGATCCCCGGTACCGATAAAAAGAAAAAAGACCAAAAAAAAAAAAAAAAAAGAATTCACACTGGGAAGAAACACTGGCTATGTAAGCAATGTGGGGATGATTTCAGGAGCCAGAGTGAATGTGAAAATCAGGAGGAAACCCACACTGGGAATTCATTGTATACATTATGGGAATACTCTCAGCAAACATGATAATAGTTACATATCTGAAAGAGCTCACTGGGCAGAAATCCTATGTGGACTAGCAATGTGAGAAATATGTCAGTCAACACACTTTGTTAAATACATAGAAAAAGCCTCACTGATCTGAATTTTTAGATCTAAGTTTAGTTTTAAAATCCCAAGGAGTCCTGAAGAAATAATTAATACAAAAGTTTGATGTCCACATTTCTTCACAAATTTTCCAGAAATGACAAATCTGAGGTGGAGCTCTCCTCAAGTACATGTTATGTGATTTTTAGTTAATCACTTGTACTTATCTAGATTTTTTAAAGTGCATTTGTGCTTAAACATAGTGTCTTTTAATTAAACATGGTAAACTGAAATTACTTTTTCTGTTCAAATATGCGTAGTGTCTATGTACTTAATGTTTTGTCTTTAAAACTTAATTTTTGTATTTTTTGGTAAATTGTAATATTGATGCTGCATTTGTTGTAATCTTTTGCTTCATTTTCTGTGGCATAAATGATATTTCTGAAATTGATGCTATATTTGACATTAAGATATAAATTTAAAGAGGCTTGGAGCATACGTTTTTGACAAAGTTGTGTTCTTTTCACATGACTTGTACATTAATGAATGTTATGTTTTTCATGCTGTGACAAGATACTTGCTTATATCCTAACATCACTGGATTTATACCATGTACATTATGTTGCCTGTTTCTCTTTTTCCCTGGAGCAAATATTGTCCTTTATGTAAATCTTTGTTTTTCTAACCATTAGAATATTACCTGTTATATTTATATTGCATCTTTTGTATTATTAAGTTTTCTACCACATTTACCAAAAGTAAACCATACTGCTGTGAATTTCTAATTGCCCCACACTGACAGAACCATAACTTGTCTCCAAAAGCATATAACAAATTATATTAATGTCTCCAGAAAGTAAAAAATGTGGTATGATTTGTCAGTAACCACACTTTGAAAGGAATTTTTTAACTGTGGACTTGTTTTGGGGAAAAAGGTTGCTATTGAATGTTTCATGCAAATGCCTTTATTTTACTCTTTGGTGTTGTGAACGTATTATCTATTTTGTAATTATTACTGATATTTCCTAAAGCACTGAAGTAATGGCATGAAGGGAAATCTAAATTTTGAGCTGTCAGCACAGTGAAAAATAAATTTGCTAAATTATAATTCAGATTGCGTTCTGTTTTTTACTGAATTGTGAATTTATACAATTGCATGTCTCATTATTTATAAGGACAACTGCCTGATGTTTGTGGTTTGTGCTGATCATATTTAAACACATACAATGGGCCATGAGTCCCAGTTGGTATTCTGTGAACTGTGGTTTTCACTTCCATTTTATCAGTCATGTAATTTGTAAAGTGTTTAATTCAGTGTTGTTGAATATAAAATCTACTTAGGTTCCATTGGAATTATGCTGTTAAAAACTGGTGTCATGGAAACACAAGTGAGCACTGCATTAAATACCCCTAATCCAATGAAGATAGCTTGCCCTAATATCAGTTATGCTTGGACACATAAATTACTCTCTTGTTGTATAATCACCACTAAAACTATGTCTGTTTTATATCTGAAGTCTCTGACATGCTTTATGAAGTAAAAGAAATGTAAAATACATCATTAGCCTCTATGCACTACAGCATATGGCCAGATTCCCTGCAGCACATTTCTGCTTACCATCACCAGGAAGATGTGGAGTATGTATTTCTAGTAATAGAATATTGAATCTATAAGACATATATCCTGAGTACATTCACTTTCTCATTTTACCATGAAAATAAATCTTGGAGGTCCTGTTGATTCATGCTTGTAATCCTAGCAACTCAGGTGACTTAAATTAGTGGAAAAGAAATTTGAGTCCAGGCTACACAATTTAGTATGACCTGTCTCAAACTATATCTTCAAGTTCTGCAGATGTGGTCTAGTGCTTTAGTACTCGCCCCATGTCAACATTATTTTGATACTCACAGTTATACATCAGTGGTCCTTTTATCACTGGCCCACCTAGCAGTTATCCCCAAGCATCACATGGGAAGCAAATTTGTTTATGCACTGACTATGCTGAGCATCATTGGGGCAGTTGTAATTTTAATCCATTGATTCCTGTATTAAATATATTACTACTGTCACTTTTATATTTCTTGTTATTTTATAAAAACTAAAAAAAATTATGCAACTTTTGATCATCTTGTATTTAAATAATTGCACTGTTAAGGAGTTATGTATAAAGATCTAGGTTAAATGTGATTCATTTAGTCCCAGCATCAGTAGATGATGAGAAGAGAAGGTAATAGCTTAGAAGCTGACTTTGGGTGGCAACTTTGTTAGAAGATTTAGCAGAGTGCATAGCAGTTGTTTTTATACCTGCAACTGAGGTTTAAGGAAACAAGTAAGTGGAGGTCAAGAATATAAATTTAGGGATAGGATAAAAGAATCACAACTGCAAATCATGATTTTTCTTTCACTTAGGAAATGTACTTTTTATGGTAATCTGTGCAGCAGTCTCAAATATGCCTCTATTAGAGTAAAATATAGTAAACATGAATGAGCCATGCATTCCATGTTCTGAATGTAGAGGCATTAAAAAGAAACTTTTTTAACTTAATGCTATTGCTGGTGTTTTGTATTGAAAATAAGATAGGGTGAAAAAACAATCAAAAAGGATTATACAAGATTTCATAGTCCTGCACAAACATAGAAGCCAAAAAAAAAAAGAAAGAAAGAAATCAAATAAAAAAGGATGAAGAAATAATCTACAGAATGAGAGAAGTTTTGCATGTTACTCCCTGACAGCTAGCATGTAAAGTCAATAGGAACATGAAATGAATACACACTTTTTAGAGTAGATATAAATTGCCAAGAAATACCTGAAGAACTATTACGTGTTTTTGCACAAAGGAGAAATGCAAATAGGGACACCTTCATTGCAGAGAGAGCAAATCACCACAAGATCAAAAGAATGATCATGAGACCACAGGAGAAAAGGAACTATTTAACCTTGTCGGTAGAAATGTAAATAAGTAGTTCAATCATTACTGATGTCAGTGTGCAAAGTATTCAAATACTGAAGGTAGTAAGTCCAATCAGTGCAGTTTCCTTTAGTGCATCTCTTCCCCAAAGAGATAAGGACATATTGCAGTGATGCATGCAGATTCCTTTTTACTGCAGCAACAGTCACTTTTTCTATAGAGAACAGCAGTCCTCAGAGGAAAATTTATTACACTGACTTCCCACATCAGGAAAACAGAATGAATACAAATAAACAGCTTGATGCTACACCTCAAATATCTACAAATACAAGAGCAAGTGAAGCCCAAAGCCAAAAGAAGGGAGAACATTATAAAAATCAGAGAACAAATCAATGCAGTAAGAACTAAGAACACAATCCAAAGAATCAATGAATCAAAGAGTTTGTTTTGTGAAAGAATAAATAAAATTGATAAGCACCTAGCCTGCTACATTATTTAAAAATGGGAAGAAAAGGCTCAAATTCATGCAATATGGAATGAAAAAGACAAAATCACTACAGACTCTTGGGAAATACAGAAGATCATCAACACCTATTTTAAAATTTCTACTCACATTTGTTTAATAACACAAAAGAAATGGACAGATCCTAGAAACATATGAAGTACCAAACCTGGATCAAGAAGATATAAAACTGATGAATAACCCAATTTCTATTAATGAAATTGAAAATATAATAATATAATTCTCCTTATGTACAAAGAGGAGCCCAGGCCCAGACAGATTCACTGTGGAATTCTACAAGAAATACAAAGAACCTTAATGCCAGCACTCCTCACATACTTCAATGAAATCAAAAGGAAAGCAACTCTTCCTTAATCATTCCTGGAAGCAAATATTATTCTATTACCAAAATCCGAGAAAGACCCAACTAAAAAGGCCAATCTCCCTATATGAACACAGAAGCAAAAACCCTTAATAAAATATTGGCAAACAGCATGCAGAAAATCATCAAGATTATACACCACAACCAAGTGCGATTCATCCTAAGCATGCAGGGATAGTTCATCATATGTAAATCAATCAATGTAATCCACCATATCAATAAAACCAAAAGTAAGAATCACATGAGCATTTCTATAAATACAGAAAAAGCTTTTCATAAGGTGCAACTTCCATTCATGATAAGAACCTTACAGAAAATTGGAATAGATGATCTTTACCTCAGTATGATAAAGGCCATCTATGACAAACCAACAGCCAGCACCATATTAAGGGGCCAAAAACTGAAGGCTTAAAATAAGCACAAGACAAGGATGTCCCCCATCACCATTCATATTCAACTTAGTACTGGAAATACTAGTCAGAGCAATTAGATAAGAGATAGAAAAAAAGGGGTACAGATAGGAAAGAGGAAATTAAATTATTATTATTTGCAGATGACATGATACTCTACATAGAAGACCCCAAAACTACACTGGACGTCTCCTAGATATAATAAATATATTCATCAATTTAGCTGTATACAAAGTAATATTCAAAAAGTCAATAGCATTCCTATACACTAGAAACAAAATCATTGAGAGAGCAGTAAAGAAGTCACACCCTTCACACTACCATCCAAAAAAAAAATGAATTACTTTGGAATTGATCTCATGAAGAAGTAAAAACATATATGTGTGTGTGTGTGTGTGTGTGTGTGTGTGTGTGTGTGTGTGTGAGGAAAATTATAATATCCTGAAAAAGAAATCAAAGATGATCACATAAAATGGAAAGATATCCCTTGTACATGGATAGGAAGACTAAATATTGTGAAAATGGACTTTCTCTCAAAACTGTTACACAGATTCGCTGTGATCCCAACGAACATAACATCAACATAGCTCTTAGATTTATAGAAATCACTCCTAAAATTAATCTGGAACCAAAAGAGACCTAGAATAGCAAAAATAATTCTAACAGCAAAGAAAACATAGGAGACATCACAATCCCTGAGTCAAAGTTATTTTACAAAACAATTATAATAAAATCAACATGTTATTGGAATAAAAAAATTATAAAGATCAATGGAATAAGAAGATACAACAACAACTACAAACACAACTTACATTTGATATAGGGATCAAACATGTACCCTGGAAGAATGACACTCTTCAATAAATTGTGCTTGAAAAACTGGGTCTTCATAGGCTGAAAACTAAAACTAGACCCATGGCTATCACCAAGTACTTGAATACATAGGAGTAGGTAGAGAATTCATGGACAGGAATCAAAATACATGGGAAATACTTCCCAGAATCAATAACTGGGATCACATCTTATTAAAAAGTTTCTACACGTGAAAAGAAATCTCCAACATAGTGAAAAGAAAACCCACAAACTGGAAAAAATCTTAGTGAACTGTCCCTCAGACAAAGGACTTCTGTCTAAAACATGTAATGAATTAAAAAAATCAGACCCCCAGAATTCAAAGATCCAATCCAAAAATAGCAACTGAGATGAATACACAATTCTCAGACAAAGAAATACAAATGGCAAATAAATATATGGCAAAATGATGCTCATCATTTTTCACTAGAGAAATGCAAATTAAAACCACACTGAGGTTCCATCTCACTCCAGAAAGAATGGCCAGGATCAAGAAAACAGACAACAAATGCTGGAGAGGCTGTGAGGAAAAAGGAACTCTCCTGCACTGTTAGTGGGAGTTTAGTAGACTGTTGAAACCATTGTGGAGGTCAGTCTGGAAATTTCTCAAAAAGCTGGGATTGGAAGTCCCACTGGATCTAGCTATTCCACTTCTAGGCATATTCCCAGAAGAACTGAAAACATCATACCTCAGTGATATATATGCACTCATTTTTATAGCAGCACAATTTGTAATAGTTGGATCTTGGAAACAACCTAGGTGTCTGTCAACTGAGAAATGGATAAAAAAGCTGTGGTATTTTTACACAGTGGAGTACTACTCAGCTATAAAGAATAATCACATTGAGATATTTATAAATATATCAATGCAACTTGAGACCTTACTCTTATGTGAAATAAGTCAAACTAATGTATAAATACTGTATAGTCTCCCTAATGTAAGAAATCATAAGAGTACATAAGAGTTTATGGTGATCATGATTCCCCATTACATTGCTTTGGAGACTTATAATGTTCCCATTCAGTAGTTGGAATTGTTTTATCCTGGGTTGTTTGATTTTATTATCTGTGATGGTATGAACAGCTATTATGAAAACAACAAGATATTATAATGGGCACTGCTAATTTAATATCATCTTACTTTGAAGTGCAACCATGCTTTTGTTCTTCCATTTCCATTGGTTCCATCATGTTGTGTCTTATTGGATTTTATTATGTGTCATAGTATAAATAAATTTTTCATGGACAATGACATAATATGGTAACAATTTTTTCATTTTCTGTTATTTTGTTCTGAATGCCCTGTAATACTTTCATTCTCTTTAATGGTTTTATACTATTTTGTTATGTTTGATATTATTGTATATGAAGGTATACTCACCTCTTTCAAGGAAAGAGAGTTATGGTAGTTACTGATATATTGGGTGGTTTTGTGATGAAATACCGCATTGCATAAATTGTTCTGTTCTGAAAAAAGTAATTTGCAAGTCTTTCATATCCTTTACTGATTTTGCTGATGTGAAGAAAAATATTGGATGCACAATCCGAGTTCCTAATCATCAATTATTACAGCTCTATAGATCTATCTGAACTCATGGAAATTCAAATATGGGCTCCCCTTATTCCATCTAGAACTGGCATTGAACCTAAGTGGTTCTGCAGCATTTTACTAGACTTCTACAAGCACAAGACAGATAAGTTTCTCAGAGCCTCCCTCCTCCTTTTTGGTTTACATTTAGACAGTGTGTAACAATGCCATGTCTCTATGGTCAGCAGACCCTCATGTCTTTGCTTCAAAGTACTGTTTCTACCATCAATGCTATTTTAACATTATCTGTTTAACCTATTTGTGTTATTGACACAACTCTAGATAAAATGCAATTTTACTCTTCAGTTGAGCTAAAGAACTTCAAATTGCCTTTTCTCATTTTCTTACAGCATCTGGAATGTTAATGTTTCATTATTATCACCACTGTGAGTTTCTTACTCATTTGTTTTGAAAATATTATGCATGCGGAGAAACAGTATTGACCAAAAGCAAAGTGTTACACTGTCCTCAGCATCTCATGGCTCAGACTGACATATTCTCCTCTGTTGAGCATGGTGACTAAGCATAAATGCGATGAGATAGGGCAAATGTCTATCAGTATTCAGTAAAATTGAAAGGCCATGTCTGGGAGTGCAAGAAAGTGGCAGTGTTTGAATGAGACCTGAGTGATATGCACTTGTGAGTCATGCAATTATATGGAAAAATGTTGGGGCCATTGAAGCTGAATACATGTGTAGGCCTGTGGCATGGCCTGGGCATGATTGAACTGAGAATGAGGCGACATCACAGGGAGCAAGGTAGGGCAAGATAGTTTTCCTAAATTAGCATCGTTTGTAGCTCTGAGGGATCCTTGAGCCCCTCCCAATGTCCTGCTCAGCTTTCCTCACTTTTGTGCTCAAATCCTTGCTTGTTATAATTAAATATGTGCTTCCCAGCCTCAGTCAGCCAGCCACCTAGCAGAGCTATGAGCTCTGCGAAGGATTTAAGTCCTTCTGCAGCCCTAAAGATTTTGTCACTTGTTTCCTTTTTTGGGCCTTTGCCATGCATCTATTTGTGGGTTTGGGGGGTCTAGGCACTGACCCCAACAATTGGTGCCTGAATAGGGACTCTACAGTGGAGATGTCTGCTGTGGAGTGTTACTTACCTTTGCTGTGTTCCTGGTGCAGAAAATGGCCCTGAAAGCATGTCTATTTTATTTTGTTTGGAAATTCCTTTCATTTTCTTTGAAAAAAAAATTCCTTCACCAGGTAAGTCATGGGGATTTCTGTGTCTGAAGTGCAACAGAAACATAATTCAGAACTGCTTTTCCTTAGGAATGTGGGCCATGTTTGGTGCAACTCTTGTGGTCTATTTATGATAATTGTCCTTGGTATTCTGAGGTTGGTGTGGTCACTATGGCAGATTGGGAAAAGTATATATAAATTGCTGCATTGAGGACCTTGAGCTCTGATCTCTGTCTTGCACTTGGTATCTTTGCTGGGATGTGGTGACATTTGGCAGGCAGGTACATGGAACATCGCACCGTTGGCTTCCCAGTTTTCCTGGATGCCTCACTTATACTGCTTCTCCACCTCCTCTTGCTGCTGCCTCCACAAGATGCAAACCCCATAAAACCTCTGGGCAACTCTTCACCTGTTTGACCTCCCAGGCCAAAGATGGCCCAAGAAGCTAAACAACATGGGGAATTAATTGCTTGACCTGTTTTATATCAACAGGAAAAGAGCCCCACTTTGAAAGTTTGCAGTACTCTATTTAAAGAGTTAAAAGGGGCAAGGGATAATCTCAGTGGCCTAAGTGGCTGCCTGACACCCACAAGGTTGTGAGCTCAATTCCATGTTCCAAAAAAGAAAAACAAAGATAAAGAATTTAAAATGGCTAAGGAATATGGACTAAAAGTACTTTTATAATTGGCATTATTGAGGGTATTGTTCATGGTTTTGAAATGACCCCTTTGGAGTGGAAAGTCTCAGTGCATACTATTTTCACCCCAACCCAACATCAGGTGTGGCTCTAAGAACATACTGGTGCTGTAAACATGCAAGCTATAAATAATTTTGATTACTATATTCCTGTAGGAGCTGCTGAATTATGGGGGGAGAGAGATTTTTCAGATGTTTGCCAACAAGTTCATTACCACCATCAGGTTATTATTCTCAAATGGCTCAAATTGCTTTAAAACCTTGAAAAGAATCCCTTAAGCAGAGGGTTACAAGATTCCTTTAGTAATATTAAACAGGAGGCCACTGAACCTTGCCTTGCCTTCATAGAAAGACTATATAAAGCTATTGAATGCCAGGTGAACAACACAGCAGCAGCCTCTATCTTGTTAAAGCAATTAACATACAAAAATGCAAACCAAGACTACAAAAATGCTTTAAAGATGTTTCTGCGAAACCTGACCCTAGCTTGGAATTCCCTGATATGTTTTAGAAGTTTTGTACTACTTTTCATGATCCTTTACCTCCTGGGACAGTTGGCCTAGTTCTTTCCTGTTCACATGCATCAAAAAGAAGCACTTCTGTGATTCCTGGCCTCATTGATGCTGATTATGTGGGCATATTGTTGCTTCAGTTGTGTTCTCTCTTACACATTCTACTAATTTTTTTGAATCTGTAGCCCAACTAATTGTCTTGCCTTGTCTCCTCTAAAACTTGTGATGTTACTCATGGAAATTAAGCATTTGGCTCTACATTGGAGGCTACTGCTTATCCCCTGGGAGATGAATGCTGAAGCCTCGCTTTAACTATTCAGGTTTGCTACACACTGGAGCTAATGGAAATGCTTTATTTCTTGTTGTCCGTGCTGTTATGTCTCATCTCTTGAGGATGTACTGGAACACCTATAGGCCTTGGAATTGATTTAATCAATACTGTCTTACCACTTACCAAGGCTGACTTTTCCTCTTTGCTGTCCTCTGCGGTTCCCTCTGCAAGATGCAGAGCTGGGAATTTAGCTCAGTGGCATGAGTGCCTGCCTTGCAAGTGCAGTCATGAGTTCAATCCTTGGTACAAAAAAAAAAAAAAAAAAAAAAAAAAAAAGCAAAGCCTCTGCAAGTGGCTTTGGCTGTCTATGTTGGTTCTATTTTTATTGATATTCCCCTTGATCATTGTTTGTCTCTAATTACCCTACTTTCCTTTTCTCTTCAGACGTACTTGGTTAGTACCCATTTAAATAGTGCCCTCACTGTCTTCACTGATGGACGCCCCAATCATGAAGCTGTAACATATTTTGTTTATAATACTTGGAAACACCTGTATTCACTACCACAAACCTCTTGTCAATGTAATGAGCTGTCTGTGTTATCCTTGCTTTGCAAATTTTTTCATCCCAAGTCCTTAACTTAGTTACTGACATTTTATATGTACTTAATGCCAACCCACATTTATCTTCTCTTGTTATCTTTCCTGTAGCAATAGACTCACACTCAATGTCTCTTTTTTACATCTACAGGCTCCTCTTGCCTTCACCATGCACCTCTTTTTCTTTTACATGTAGTTAGTCATTAACCCCTACCTGGCATTTTATATGATAATGTTATTTCTGATCAAGTACTGCATATTCTGTTCCCTCTTTTTTTGGGCAGAGTCTTTTTGACATAGTGCCTCTATATGCAGTTCAGGCTGACCTTGAAGTTACTTTGTAGTCTACACTCATTTGATAACACTAAAGAATGTCCTGCCTTTTTGCACCAATCAGCTTCTTCCTTGCACAAATTGTTTCATATTCCACCTTCTGAAGCTAGAGCTTTTATTTCCACAGGTTTCCATTGTGCTGCCATGTCTCACCCTTTTCCCTGTGATGCTGTCAACTCTCTCGTGGCCTCTATTCCAGTGAACTTTGGTAAACATGCCACACACTGTTCCTCCTTAAATCTTTTTTCATTTCTTTATGTTTCTGTTGATACATTTTCTGGTTTTATTTGTGCTTCGCCGTTGCATGGTGAATCTGCTTCACATGTAATTTGACACCTCCAGGCTGTATTTGCAGTCATGGTTGTATCTTCCTTCATTAAAACTGACAACAGTCCAGCCTATACCTCACAGGGTTTGCTTCCTTTTGTTCCACATGGAACATATGTCATATAACTTGTATCCACTATAATGTCACTGACCAAGCAATCACTTAACAAGCTCATATCCTCAAATCTCTTCTCTTGAAACAAAGGAGAATAGTGCACTTCCTGCACAGGTTGTTACTATTCTTGTGTCCATGGTGCTATTTACTATAAGTGACTTCTCTTTCCCAGCAAGTCTTTCTTCTTCCGTCATTCAAATAGGTGTTTACCAGGATATATCTCTGACAAAGCCTTTTGTATTATTCAAAACAACTTCAGACTCAAGTGGGCAGGGGCTGGTGGCCCTGCTGATCTGGGGAAGAGGGGATGTTTCTGTGTTATTGCCAAGACCTTGTGTGGATTCCAGATCATTGTGTTTGCCCTGCATAGAATGAGTTGGCACCACAGGATACACAACATAATTCCACCATTTCACCTCTCCCTGAATCAAGTCTTGGATCCTTTTATACAGGCTCTCAGCTAGTTGGTCTATAAAAAATTCAACTGGTTGATTTATAGTTGTAGACTCTAACTTTGTAAGAAGGTATTGTAAATGGGCTTAAGGATATGCTCAAGTGCACTCTGATTTTCTGAGATGTTTGTCAGTCTGTCCATATATCAGTTGTCTATTTGTTTAGTTTGTTTGTAAGCAGTTGCTGGGAGTTGCTGAGCTAGTGATTGTTCAAACCTGTAAAGCAGAAAGCAAAAATGCCCATACAGGAGTGCTCATGTGGCCCAGAAAATCTGGGAAAGACCCTGAGTGCTGGAGGTGTACAGGTGTTCCAGCACTGGGAGCACAGGGAGTAAGAGATGAGCTAGTTTAACAAAGGGGTATGGTACAAGTATACAAATGGCCTATGAGGAACATAAAGAGATCTCACTGACCCCCCCATAAGCTCTGTGCTTATTTCTGTGTTTGTCTGAATCTGCACAGATTGTCTGTCTAGGTTTATCAACTTGTCCACTCTGTGAAAAGCTGTTCCTTTCATTTTGTGCTCAGTAATCTTTCTCTTTTTCCATATCTGGATCACATAATCAAAGATTTATTTGTTTACTAATTTATAAAGTATGCTTTTACCTTGGTTGGCCGCTCATCCAAATGTCACAAAGACTGGGTATATGAATGGAATATGTTGTTATTTATCATTGACTTGATAGTCTCATTATTTAGAAATTATATTGTTAAGATGAATAAACAAAGTCAGTCCCTTAGGACTGAGATTTCTGGGCAGGGCTCTGATTGATAAATCAGAAATCAGCTGCCTGGTAACATTTTAAACCAGTGCTTGTTTATTGTTCAGAGACCTCAATATTCTCCATAGCTTTATAGGAGACACTTTAGCTAAAGTTGTGAAATGTATTCCTAAATGTTCACATTGGTCATTATCAAAATAAGTAATACATTTTTTGCATTGAAGATGCCTTTGTAAAGGTTTCACATGGTTATGACAGTTGACTGTTATCAAATTCAACATGTATTAGATATATTCATATTTCTGGAGGCATAGGCCTCCAAGATAGTAAAATGTAGATTTCTTATAGTAGCAGACTTTTGTTTCATGTTCATACCCCTGCTAATATGAAAGACTTGTGAGATTCACATTCCACTAAAGGTCAATAAGTTTGTCAATAATACACAAGAAGCTTCTTGTGCATTAGATAAGTGTGACTGACTAAAATGGATATTTTATGTCAAAAGACAAATTCAGATTATTGCAAGGATGTCATAATATAATAATATGTATGGTTCTCATTCCTGATTTACGATGTAAAATATGTCACTGTTAGCATTAAAGGTATTCAAATGTTAAAATGTCCATAGGTAGTACAAAATATATTTCATTTAGTGTGCTAAGGTTTTCCATGTTTAGATAAAATAGTAATGTTAAGCTTACTGCCTCTAATATACTGTATTGTTATCAATCTTTTCTTCTGGATGTCCATCAGCCAAGGTCTAGAGACCAAAAATGAGAGACACAGATGGCCTAAATGGATACTCAATATTTTGGCCCCAGCAATTCAAGCTTGGAGGAGACCCAGGATGTAAAAGAAATTCTGCTTGCATCATCAGAAGATACTCAGTGAGTACCTCGTATTCTGATCAGGAAGATGATGAGACCAAAGAAGAAAGTGAACTTTGATGCAAGGTATGCCTAAGGAGAGTCACGAGTCACCAGAAAAATCTCCAAAGCTTTCACAGAAATCGACATGGTCAAGCAATGTCCATGACTCTTCCAGGTGGCTGACACTGACAGAAGAGATATGAGGAGCTATGCATGGCTATAAGATTGTTCTTCAAGAGACCTAACTGGCCTTGATAGGATGTAAAGAACCAATTGTCCTTAGCGCAGTCCTTATGTTAGCTTGGTCTTGAACCTTTTGCAGAAAAGTCTGGCCTCTGGAGGTACAGTGCAATGTAAAACATTGTCTGTGTGTGAATCTCAGTTCATTAACATCCTCTGACAATTGCTGGCTATGCTGGTAACTGACTACCATTATGAATGGATGGACTATGCAGTGGTAGAAGCTCTAAAATAGCTTCTCCATCTTCAGCTGGTCACCCATCTGTGTATCAACCAAACAAAAAAGAGGTATATGTTGGAGCCACTGAAACTGAATACTCATGCAGGGCTGTGATGTGGCACAGGCATGATTGAACTGAGAATGAAGAGATGCCTCAGGGGACAAGATAGGCCACAGCTGAGGCCACCTAGACACTTTCTGTGGGATAGTTCTCTGCAGTTAGCATCATCTGTTGCTCTGAGAGTGTCTTGAACCTCTCCCAAGATTCTTATCAGGTTTCCTCCATTGTCCACTCAACTCCTGCCAGCATGAGTTGGACAGCTGGCTAGCAGAGTGATGAGCTCTGTCAAGGATCTCTCTCCTCCTGCAGCTCTGAAGACCATGCTGTGTTTCTCATTTCTTAGGGCCTTTTTGGTACACCATTTTGGCGTCTTGGTGTCTAGGAAAAGACCCCAGCATGAAACATAAAATGTATCTATTTTAAAGACTCAGCACTGAAATCTGGTATTGTTGGGTGATGACAGGACCAAGTATCAAATTGTTTAAGACAATTCAGGTATACAGAAGCTGTTCTTTCCACTGTATTTTTTGGCTCACCAATGCCAAATCCTCTTACATGACACAACTTTCCTCAAGACATTTCCACTCCAATCAATGACCTACATATGAATTATTTTCTGTAGGACATACACATAGATATGCAGGTTTTATGATATGTCTCCACCAAGTCATCCTGATGAAAATATTAATAATCCAGAGCCATCCTGGGCCTGAGGGGAGAAATAGAAAGCTAATTTTTCCTTCCTGTGAGCTAGTGGAAGTCATATGGGGAATGGTAGGGGAAACTAGCCAATGTGCCCATGTTGTGATTATGTGGAAGCTATTCTAGTTCTCCAAAGAAAAACAAGAAAGTAACTTACACTTCCTATGATCTAACCCCTGCATTGGCTTGGAGAGGAGCACCACAATCACCTCCTCTCACCACCAACCATCTTATTGGTTTAGAGGACATGCTGAATTGATAGCAATTGAGGTATAACAACAACTTAATCCTTGTATTACTTGATTGACTTTGCAGCCTAAAGCTAGTATTCTTAAGCATGTGTTTAAATTGGGAAATAATGGTAAAAGAAGTTGCAAAACTTCATGAGTATATGGAACTTAAATAACAGTCTCCTAAACAACCAATGGGTAACAGATGAAATAAAGGATGAAACTTAAAAATACCTACAACCTAACAAGAATATAGATGCAAAATTCTGTACCTTATGGGATTCAATAAAAGCAGTCCAAATAGGGAAATTTATAGTAGTCAAATCTCACATTAGGAAATAGAAAGAACATAAACAAATAATGAAATGTTGCATCTCAGTCTTCCAGAAGAAGAATGGCAAGACAAACACAAATCCCATACAAGGGAGGAAATTATAAGACCAGACAAGAAATTTATGCAATGCAGAACAAGAAACCAATTCAAAGAATTAATGAATCAAAGAGGTGATTCACTGAAATAATAAACAAAATTGATAAACCCTTGGACAACCATATCAAAAAAGAGAAAAATAAAGACTGAAAACCATGCATTGAGGAATCAGAAGAATGAAATAACTACAGATCCTGTGAAAATTCAGAAGATCATCAGTACCTACTTCAAAAGCTTATACTTTCATAGGTTAGAAAATATAGAAATGCACTGATTCCTAGATACATATGAAATGCCAAATCTGATTTAAGAAGATATAAATAGAGAAAACACAGTATCAGTTAATGACAATGAAGATCTAGTTAAAAATTTATCAGCTTCTGGGCATGGTGATGCATTCCTGTAATCCCAGAACTTGGGAGGCTGAGGTACAAGGCTTGTTGTGAGTTCAAGACTAAACAACGCTACAAAATGAGCTCATGGCCAACCTAAACTGAATAATGAGTGCCTGTCTCACGAGCACTTTTTAAAAAAAAAGAAAAACAATGACAACAGAAAAGCAAATGACCAACATAAAAAGTTTAGGTCCTGAGGGATTTACTGCTGAATTCGACAAGAAATGTAGAAAAAAATTTAAGGCCACTGCTGTTTAATGATATGGAAAGAGAAGCTGTTCTCCCTAACTCATTCCTGGGAGGCAAGTATTACCCTGATACTAACACCAGAGAAAGACCCAACCAGAAAAATAAAACTGTAGGACAGTTTTCCTAATGAACATAGATGCAAAAATCCTTAACACGATACTAGCAAAATGAATGTAGCAAATCATCAAGAAGATTTGAAAACCTGACCAACTTGGATTCATTCCAAGAAGGCAGGGATGTTTCAGTACATGAAAATTAACAAATTTAAATGTCATAGCAACACAGTCAAAAACTAAAGTCACATGGTGATCATCTCAATAAATGCACAATAAGCTTTTGCTAAAGTCAAGCACTGATTTGTGATAAAAACCCTACAGTAAATAACAACAAATGACCTTTACCTAAAGCTGATAAAATCAAACAATGACAGGGGCTGGGAATTTAGCTCAGTGGCATAAGCACCTGCCTTGCAGTTGTGTGGTCATGAGTATGATCAACAGTACCGATAAAAAAGAAAAAGACAAAAAAAAAAATATCAGACAATGACAAAGAAAATGCAGCATCATAGTAAATGGAGAATAACTGAAAACTTTCATTCTACAGTTATGAAATGGACACAGATGACTACTATGACCACTTCTGTTTAATATAGCTCTGGAAACAGAACAATTAGATAAAAGAGAGAAATCAGAATAAGTATATAATAGAAAGTAGTTAAACTATTATTGTTCACAGATGATATGATATAGTAAATAGAAGATGCCAAAAACTTGACCAAAACAGTCCTAGAGTTAATAACCAAATTCAATAATATAGCTGGAGACAAAGTTGACAATCAAAAATCAGTAGCATTCTTGTACACAACCAGCAAACTCACCAAGAGAGAAGTTACAGAAACCACACCATTTAAAATAGCCTCCAAGTAAATGAAATACTTGGAAAGAACCTAACAAAGAAAGCAAAGGACTTACATATTGAAAATTATAGTACTTTGGAAAAGGATATTGAAGAGACTATCAGAAAATAGAAAAATATCCCCTGCCCATTCTGTGCATTGTCTTTTCACTCTTTTAGTGCTTTCTTTTGATGTACAAATATTTTTTAATAAGATAGGGTCCTGGTGGTTGATTCTTTAAAATTTTTATTTTGTTCACGAAGCCTCATTAGTGTTTCTGTTTTAATATTTAGATCTTTGATCTAGTTTGACTTATATTTATTTCATGGTGATAGAAATGTCTCCCGTTTAAGTCTTCAGTATGAAGAAAGTCATTTTCTTCAGGACCATTTATTGAAGAGGCTGTCCCTCTTCCACCGAACATATTTAGCTCCTTTGTCAAAGACAAGGTAGCAGAGTGTGTTTGTAGTTCTATTTGCATTTTCTAGTCCTTTTATCAGGTCATTTTTCTGCCAGAACTATGCTGATTTTCTGATAGTAGCTTTCTAGTATAATAGCAAGTCAGGAATTGTGATGCTTCCTGACTTGCCTTTGTTGCCCAGCAATGTCTTTTGCGATCTAGAGCATTTCTGTTTCCAAATGAATTTTAGAAATGTTTTCTGTACATTTGTGAGCTATCTTAATCGTAGTTTGGTAGGCAATGCATTACATCTATATGACAGTTTGCAATATGATTTTTTGAGTTTTCTCCATATCCTTGAAGGTAGTTTTACTGGTCTCTTATACTCACCAGATGAAACCTAACAGGTATGATTCTAAGAGTTTCAAACTGTTGAGTTCTTCTTCCCAAGGATATCCACAATAATATGATTTTTTTTCTGTTTGTTTGAGACAGGATTTCCCTATGCAGTTCAGGCTGACTGTGAACTCACTTCTTGGTCCAGTTAACTTAAACCGATTGTCCTACTTCAGCCTCTTAAGTCCTGGGATTACAGGTGTGAAACTAACGCTTGAAAAAATTACTGGTGTTATTTGAAACATGAAGAAACAGTCATGAGATACACATGTATTCATTAACTGCCATTCCCTTAAAGGAAAAGTGTCCAATTTAATACATAACATAATTGGAGTGCAGGGAATCACAAGATGTGTTTCTATCTCTTATGGGCTGGGGATGCCAGGCTAGACTACTGCAGAAACAGGAGATGTCACAGGTAGGAATATGAATCAAATGTGAGCATTAGTATTAAGAACTGAGAGAGTCTTGTATTTAAGGATGATGAAGAAAAGACCAGTGAAAAGCAATGAGAGACCTGGTGAGCTTAGCTTGTCCTGACTTTAGATCATGCTTTATTATAAGAATGAATATCACAAATTATGAAATATTCAAACATTATGTGCTTTTTACCCTAGAAAATATTGAGGCTTGGCACTGAGGCTCAGCTGTTTTGCAGCTTGGCATAACATGCCATTTTGTACCCTGCATTTATCTAGTGCCTTGTATTTGACCCAGGAAAATTAAAAATCACTCAGGGTATAAGTTCCATGAGAAAAGCAAAAGGAGCTGTACCCAAAGAAAAAAAAGTAACCTGCTAAAAAAAGAAGCAGGATACAGGTGTCAAATAAAAATTCATTTAAGATTCTAGCTAAATTGTTTCCAAACAGGATGTCTTTTGTGATTCTCTCTTTTAAAAATGCTTAACTTTCTAGTTCAGGGCCACTTGTTTGGATTCTGAAATGGGGAAGCGGGTCTGTATACAAGTGGTGGATTCTGATCTCAGCTACTTAAATTCCAACTTTATACTTTGGATGCTTGAATTCCTCCTGCATTGTTAACAAACTCTGCTCAAGATGCAGAAAGATTTACTGACACAAGCAAACATCTGGTTTAAATGTCAGTGCCCCTGAAATGAAAGAATAATAGTGAAAAGGAATGAAGAAAATGACAAACACCATGTTTTATGATGCCCACCTCTTTTCCACAGCATTAAAGAGGCTGAAACAGGAGAATGGCCATGTATTCAAGGCCAACCTAAGCTACATGGTGATGAAAGTCCAGCCAGAACTACAAAGTGAGATTACATCTTTAAAAACAAAAAATAAAAATGAAAAATATAAAAAAAAAACCAAGGGAGACAGAAAGACTGTTAAAGGAAAACAAAAACAATAGAGCTGACTGAAAGCTGACATAAATTGGCAATTATGGAATGATGCTGCAGAGGAAAGCTGGCCATGTAGTAGCATCTGGGCAGCAGTGACAAATAGAGTTAGAAATGGTGCCTATAGTGCTACAGCACAACAGTGATATCCTTCCTCCAATAAATCTGCAATTTGCTAGAATGAAGCGGTCCAAAAGCTCATGGAAATCTTAAACTCACAGCAAGCAAGTAGCTTCACACAAAGGCTTTGGAACATGGCCTTTAGCAGATATTTCATATTCAAATTGAAATAGGACAAGTACAATCCTGCCCTGTTTGTTGTCAAATGCACCAAGTTGGTTGGCTCACAACACTGAGGAATGAAGTCACAAACCAAAAGAAGTTCAGAAAGTTTTCTGGGAAAAAAGACAGAAGAATAGCCCTGGATTTTCAGGAATGTTCTTCAGTGTTTAAGTCACAGACCTATTGTCAGGGGTCATTTATACAGGAAAGTCACAATGTGGGTACAGTGTGGGTCTCAAACTACAATCAACCACTAAGCTTATAGCTGCTTAACTAATATCATTCATCAGGGGAACAAAGTCCACCAGAAAAGGTATGTTGAAAGAGCCAAGGCATTTGGTGGGAACAATAGTCCAGTTGTTCTGGTCATTGAGTATGGTAATTGAGGCCCATCAGGATTTCCTGGAGGAGGTGGTGGTAACTGTAGTATGTTTCAAGCTGTTATTTTTCTCTTCAGGAGGCATGTAGACATTGTCATTACATCTTCACCTTCTGGCTTTCTTCAGTTGTGCCTCTAGCAGGAATTGTCGTGTTTAGGTTTTTGCACTGCCTCTTTTGAGGTTCCATTTCCTCTCTGACAGTGTATCAATTCCTGTCTACTTTGACCTCCTCTAGTAAAATAGCAGTACTATTTGAATGGATAAAGTAATGTTTATACATTTAATAAAATATTATTTAATGGGGCCTGGGATTTAGCTCAGCAGACAGAAGCACCTGCCTGGGAAGTGCTAGGTTGTGAGTTTGATCCCGGTACCTAAAAAAAAGTCTTAAACTGCAATGAAAGAAAAGAATTTCATTTGTCAAGATATAGATTAACAAGATTTTAAATTAAATTTGTCACTGGGAAATTAAACATTGGTAATAGTCATATTTGGAATCTAAAGATGTTGGGCTGGGTATTGAGCTCAGTGGTCAAAGCACCTGCCTGACAAGAACAAGGTCAGGAGTTCAATCTCTGGTACCAAAGAAAAATCTACAGTTGTCAACCACCATGTAGTGCTATGAGCACAACTATTGAAATTGATAGTTGTTCATTAAAATTCTCAATGTTTCTTTTGTCATCTACGAAGTACCTACAAATAACATGGTAACTACAGTGAATAATACACTGTGCACTATACCATGGCTATTTGCTGAGAGCTGCTTTTATTTATTCCCCACGTAGTTGAAAGCTGAAAATGATTAGTGATGATAGAGAAACTGTGATAATAATTTTTCAATTTTATCGGATATTTCACTGCATCCATTAAGTGCATTTTATTTGCTACAATTGTGCTTAGTAAAGTAAATAATTCTTAATGTTACAGGCAGCTGTGTTAGAAATATAGGCAGTCAGGGGCTGGGGATTTAGCTCAGTGGCCTTGCAAGTGCCTGCCTTGCAAGCAGGCAGACCTAAGTTTGATCCCCGGTACTGATAAAAAGCAAAAAGACAAAGAAAAAAAATGTAGAAATATAGGCATTCAGATAGTGATATAATGGAATGAAACTCCTGACCTACTATGTCTGGTAGAAATTTGTGTTCTATAAAATAGAAGAATGAATTTTAGGAACAGAGGAGGTAAAGAGCAGAGAAAAAAGTGAAAGGTTTTTGCTCTTGATAGGATATTACAGCAGTGGGAAGCAGGCCAGGGAACATTTACCCTGAAGTCACTTACCCCTCCCTCAGGCAACTTACCTGTGGCATGAAAAGAGTCCCACTCAGCTACGGGCACATCAGCAATCCATCTTTAAGCACCACCCCAAGGAAAAAGTAGATATAATCCCCCTAACCATCGATCCAGCAGAAAAAGGCAGATGACTAGCGGTCAAGGTGGTACTCTCTACCGTCTTAGAATAAAGGCCATTTTTACTTTATGTTCTCTCCTTTACCACAATGAAAACCCTATCAGAAAGCTTCTGTCTGAGAAAACTGGAGGGGTCATAAGTGGGTTGTCAAGGACTCTGTATATTCTAGGGACTTTGTAGAATAAAATCATGGGGTGAGATGGGTTTAAGGTGGGGAAAATTGGGAACTCACAAGGCAGATGGACAGAGCTATGTTTAGCCAATATAATTAATTGTTCTGGTAAAATCATTTACACTGCAGACAAATGCGGAAGTGAGGTCATAGAAAGCAGGCATTTTACAGAGCAGTAACTCTCCTCTATGGGACTGGGAGGGTGACTCCTGACTTCAGCAGGGTGACAGGGAACTATTTAGAAAATCAATTTTTAGGATATAGATGAATTTGCTTGGTATTTTCTCTTGAGGCCTGTCCCGTAACAGGAGGTATCTGTCTCCCATAGCTGCAAGGTATGTGGGCTTCTGAGCTGGCCACTTCTAGGACCTGATCCGGTCTCCCTGGGTATATATTTCTAACTAACTCAGCTGCCTATAACACCAGGGTTTGCCCCTCAAGGAGCCAGAAAATAAGTTCAGATTGGTTAACAGGATTGGAAGAGACAATCACCTCCTGCTGTGGGCCAAATCTCAAAACAAAAGGTAAATTAAATACAACCAAGTGCTAAGGATCAACAGCCCAAATAGTTCTCTGATCACCCTGAGGAACACAAGAGTCCCCATCCCAACCCTCTACAAGAAGAGTCTCTGCTCTTAAACCTGCCCACTTACTATGACTTGCTCTCTCATTTGCTCCCAATTTAATCAATTTTACTTGAGCAATTAACCTTATTGGCTGACCACATTTCTACTCTGCCTTATGGTTAACTTTCAGATTCCCATTTTTCCCCTCCCCTGGACCCATCTAACCTCATGATTTAACTCTATACAATTTCCTCAAACAGACAGTCTTTGACAACCCACTCAGACCCTTCCTGTCTCTCAGACAGAAGCTTTCTTTCTCCCACTAAATATATTCCACTCTTAAACTCCATCGTTCCTAAAATTCATTCTTCAATTTTAGAGAACACAAACTCATACTGGATATATAGTAGGTAAGGAGTTTCATTCCCCTATACCATTAACATGGCCAAATTAACATGACTATACTTTTAGAATGTCTGAAATTTGTTCCTTTTCCTGCAGTTTCAAGTGATTAATACAACTCACAGTGATTATAGTCCTGGCAATATCTAAAATTGTTTACAACAGTCATTTTAAGTTTAAAATAATTGCTGTGATTGTATTATTTATCAAGACATAGACTTTGCCATGGCACTAGATTATATCTTACAAAAGAGAAGGTTCACCTATAATTGTTCAGAAAAATTTCTATGTTACTGCTTGCTTGAACAATTTTTAATTAGAAAAACTGTATTTTTTCAGTTTCTAGAAGGCTTCTATTATATTATTGAAAGCTATCTGTAGGCCTCTAGGACCTTGATTATATTTTGATGCATAATTCTGTTTTGAAACTTGTATGAAGATTTATTTTTATCTTAGGAGTAAACTCACTGCATTGACACTGATAGAGTGAAGCAAAAGCCCACTGCATTAATTTCCATTGGACACTCGTGGCATAGAGCATGTGAATTACTGAGGAGGTAAATTAGCTTCGTACATAAACAAGAATCAGTACTGTTATGATTTTGTGGCCCAATAGAGTAGCACAATAATAGGATTATTTCCAAAAGATGAGAAGTATAAAACAAAAAGAGGCCTTTATTCTTAGAACATGGAGAGAAATGACTGGCATCCCCCACTGCTGGAGTCCCGTAATCTCTCTGGCGGACACGTGGGGTGGGTGTATGTAAGTAGCCTCGGTTTGGGGTGGAACCTAAGGAGGGCATTAGGGATGCACAGGTAGCCCATTGGTCCTAGGTTTTGTGCCATAGGTAAATTTCCAGGGGCGGGAAGATGGCCTCACAGGTAAATTCCTAGAGGTGGGGAGACAGGGGCTTCCTGCTTCCTGTTGAGGCTTTCCTGGCTACAGAGTCCTATCTAGGCCAAAACCCTTTCACAGAATATAAGAAAAAGTAGAAGTGTCCTTTCTATTTAAAGAATGTGGAGAGGAGCCTAAAGCCACCAAGGGTTTGCCTTTTTTTTTCTGACTGATTATGGGATTACAGGGTATATATGAAATTTGGGGGTGCTGGCACTGACATTGATATCATGTAAGGAGCTGATTGGAATTTTCTTTTGGCCCCTGGGAAAGGAATGAGGAAGTTGTATTCAGGGAAAAACAAGGAAGTAGCCATATGGGTAAGCATCCCTTATTTGACCTTTCACACTGATGAACTACCACCATGATGTCCTGTGACTTATTCTAGGGCAAAACACTTTCGAGTACATCCTTCACTTTGAAGAAATGAAAATAAAGTATTTTTGCTACATGTCTTCTTCCATGGTTAGTGGTAAACAATTCAAAAGGAAAGTTTCCAGTCATTTCCTTACTGCATTGTAGATAGCATAAACAAAACTACAGATCAGTTCACTTTCAGAAAACAGAAGCAGCACTAAAAGGCAGGGATAAAGCCTTTCAATGCAAATGTCCCTTAAGAGGTGAAATCAACATTTAGAGTTACAATCATCTACTGATATCTCTGACTTCAAGAAAGAAAAATTTACACTGTTATTGCTATAGGGTAATGAAACTCCAGGTCTACTATGTCTGGTTTGAGTTTGTGTTTTCTGAAGTCAAAAAATGAATTTTAGAAAAAACAGATGTCAAGATAATATAATTATTGGGAGAAAGAAAGCTGTGTGAGAGAGAGCAAATGCATCCTGACTGGGTTGGCAAAGACTGTCTTTTCCAAGGACTTTTATAGAGTAAAATCAAATCATGTGGTGAGGTGGGTGGAAGGTTGGGAAAACTGGGAACTCACAATGCAGATGGGCATAAGATGGGACAGAGCTATGGTAGCCAATAAGATTAATAGTTCAGGTAATGTTGATTAAATTGGGAACAAGGGGGGAAGGGAGTCACATAGAAAGCAGGCATTCCTAGGAGCAGTAAATATTCCCTTAGGGGTTTGGGAGGGTTACTCCTTATTCATCAGGATGATAGGAACTATTTAGAATGTCAGTCTTTAGGATAAGGATACATTTCCTTGAATGGTGACTCCTGACTTCTTCAGAGTGCTAGGGAACTATTTAGAGTATCAGTCCATAGGATATGGATGAATTAGTTGATCTTCTGTCTTGAGGCTTACCCATAGCAGGAGTTGTCCATCTTTTCCATAGTTGCAATGTATCTGGGTTTCTGGATGGGCTCCTCAGAGGACCTAGCCCTGTCTCATTGCTAATCATAATTAACTAACTCAGCTCCACATAACAGTACTTTTAGGAAAATTGAATACAGATGTATTGTGCTCTGGGGATGACAGTGTGCAATGTATATACCAGTGTTGCTCCCTGATTCACATGTTTTGAAATTTAGTTTTAGTTTATTTTTTCTTTTTATCCTTGAAATGAAATGGATTTGGAAATGAAAATTGTGAGGTAAGGTAATTTGGTACACATATTCCTCTGTGTAGCTGAGATCAATACTGTTGAAGACAACAAGCTACAGAAGTCTCTGACTACTGTCTATCATTTGGGATCCTCTCTTGCAGGAAAGAGTTCCTTTCCCTTTTTATTTTTGACTCAGAAGGAGGGCAGTAGAGCAGCAGTCAATCAGTGATGAAGAGGTGGGCTATATGAAATGTCCAATCAGGCGAGACATGGCAGGAAGTCTCTTGGGTCTCTTCCCTTGTTTAGGAATTATTTACCTGTTTGAAGCACAAAACTTGGAGCAGAATGCTTGCTGGATCTCATTTACTGGTTTCGATGTCCTGTGGCCTGTTTGGCAAAGAACATGGGAGAACCTGTAGCCACAGAATGGTGAGGCTTTGGATGGCAGCCCAGAAATAGGGTGGAATTGGGAGAAGCCAGTTACAAGTGGTTAGAAGCAGTTCTGGTGTCTGTAGACTCAGGTATTTAGTTAGCTTCAGCTCCTGAGGTCTTCTAGCATTGGCCTTGGGTCATCCACTTTCCCTTTTTTCTCCTGCTGGGAGCAAGGATGATTCTGTGTCCCCAGAACTCTGAATTAACTATGATAGCAACAGACTGGAGGATCATCTTTGAAATTTTCTACTGCCCTGGCACCTCCACCATAGGGAGCAGAGGAAGGAGCTTGGGAAGCCCCTGACTCTGATGCATTTTGTAGCTGGAGCAGCAGGTGAGCTTGGTCTCTGCTCTCATTCCAGAGATCAGCAATATTGATGTTCTAAAGTTTATAAATGTATGTAATGCAGGGCCTCACAACGGAACTTCTTAAACTTGTACTTTTTTGTATTTGTAAGGATTGCCTAAATTTATGGTATGTTCTCACATTTCCAACTTAATGATAGGTGTTGGCAAGACCACGAGAATTCAGAGATGTGTAGTGATGTGTCTCAGTGGAGGAAGGCTTTCCAAACACCTGGTGAACTCCTGTGTACTATAAATAACAGTGCAAAGAATTTCTGAACATACTTTATGTGACACATGTGATCATAGACTATGCTTGTGAGAACAGCCATAGAGGTTTGAATTTTGAGAAAAATGAAGCAGATATAAAAGTGTCATCAAGGGCACGGTAAAGTGTGCCTGCTAAGGACAGATTCCAGAAAGAGCTGCCTGTTAAATTCTCACTGAGAAATGCCTAAATGTAGTCATTTGCATGAACATATATACATGTGATATCCTTCTGAATGGAAAGGAATATGGGTGTCATCTCTGAATTAAGAGCTGATTTAATAGCTTTGTTGATCATATACATTGTTTAAATATGGAAATGCTCTGTAATGGACTTTACTAATTCGTGTAAAGGAGATGCCTTAAATTGAAATTGTGTAGGAATATCAATAGTCTAGGCATGAAGGGTTTTCTACTTAGGGTGGATCAGACGATTATGGAAAGTATGTGGAAGTGACCAGCAGGACACAGTGTGCAAATAGCAGGACATACAACAGAGGGGGTCTTCACTAAAAGTCAGGTATTTCTTAGGGTAAGCATGAAGTTAAAGTTGGCTTATGATATCTTCCTTGAGGTGAATAACAACAGCTCTGGTAACAATCAGTATTCCACATCCCTGTCAACCCATGAGTTCTCTGTTATTCACTTGAGATCTAGTTTTGATTGTCTCAAATTATGACCCAGTATCATGAAGGTAAAATTTGAATTTTTTTTTGTACCAAGGATCGAACTCATGATCTCAAGCTTTCCAGTTAGGTTTCATGCTGCTGAGCTAAATAACCAGCTCTGAAAGTGTTTTCTGTATATTATGGATGATATCAAGCTTGTTCCTCAGAAAATGTTGAATATTGTGGAATTTTTCTATAATGTATGGCTATAATTTTTTGAAGCAAACCAAAGGTGTCTTATGCAGTCACTTTTCAAGTTTTACATTGTCTGTGGGGTGTCTCAGTCAGGGTTTCTCTGTTTCAGACAGCTCTGTAACTTAGGCCAGCCCCAAACTCAAGCAGTTCTCCTGCATCAGCCTCCCGAGATATATTTCTTATATCTGAATGGAAAGTGATCACTTGTTGACACTGAGTTATAATTTGAAACTTGTACCTGGTTTCATTGTTTATACATTGTTTACATACAGCAGTTTTCCATGAACATTTGAGTTATTATTTATGTACCATATTTGATGTTATTTATGTTTTGTTCTGTGAAACCAAATTCAAATATCAAAATGCAGCTTAAGTATATTAAGAACAAAGGACTCTGTGGCCTAACTGATTAGAAGAGATACCATTTGTAGTACATCAAAGTGATTGATGAGATATTTGTCTGCCTCTGTGCTTTATGGATGCTGGTCTTGCAGGCTCTCACTATGAGCTCTGCATTAAAGACAGTGCACAGCGACTCTTGCAGTCATAAGAATAAGTGCATAAGCATCAGTGCTCCTATTTGGCTATTACATTAGTTGTGCATTGCAATATAGCATGAAATTTACTGTCTCAAAAATGTGTATATAAAAAAATTAATCCCCAAAATACGGAATTCAGATTTGAAGAAATCAGTCTCCATTCAGCTGTTTCATTTGGTTTATTTGTTTAATTTAGTTTTGTTTTCTCTACATATATCAGCTAGATTTGAACCCCTTATGGAGTGCAGAATTGCCCTAACCTCAAAGCAGCACTTCTGTGTCAGCCTCTTGAGTGCTGGGATTATAGATATGTGTGTTTTTACCCTAGAAAATATTGAGGCTTGTAACTTAGCTGTGTTGTAGCTTGGCATAGTAGATGTCATCTTGAGCTTTGCATTTAACTAGTGCCCTGTATTTCACCCAGAAAAATGGAAAATCACTCAGGGTAGAAGTCCCAGGAGAAAAGCAACATGAGCTGTACCCAAAGAAAAAAATTAACCTGCTCAACAAAAGAAGCAGAATACAGTTGTCATCCAAAACTTATTATAAGATTCTAGCTAAACGATTTCCAACAGGATCTTTTTTGTGATTCTATCTTTTAAAACATCTCTAACTTTCCAGTTCAAAGCCTCATGTTTAGATCTTGAAATGGAGGTGGGGGCTCTGTATACAAGCAGTCCTGAGACCAGCTAATAAAGTTCCACATTTATCAATTGGGTTGCTTGGCTTCCTATATTGTTGTTCACATACTCAACTCAAGCTGCCAAAACCGTTACTGACACAAGCAAACACCAGGGTTAAATGACAGTGCCACTGAAATGAAAGAATAAAAGAGAAAAGGAGAGGAGAAAATGGACAAATGCCATGTGTTATAATGCCCACCAATTTTCCCCAGCAATGAATAGGCTGAAACAGGTGAATGGCCATGTATTCAAAGACAGGCTAACCTACATAGTGAGTGCAAGGCGGGGCGGAACTCCAAAGTGAGATTATGTCTTTAAATCAAAAAACTAAAGTGAAAAAAATAAACAACCAAGGAGACGGAAGGACTATTTAAAAAAAAAAAAAACAATAATAGGGCTGAGTGAAAGTTGACTTATGCAAAATGGGAATTATTGAATGATGATGCAGAGGAAGGAAGGCCATGGAGTGACATCCAGGAGGCAGTGACAAACACAGACTTAGGAATGGCACCTATTGTGCTACAGCACAACAGTGACCTCCTTCCTCCAATACATTTGCAGTTCACTAGACTGAGGACTTCTCAAAGTTCATGGAAATGTTAAGCTCATGGCAAACAAGCAGCTTGAAATCCAGGCTTTAGAATATGGCCTTTAGCAGACATTTCATATTTAAATTGAAATAAGAGAAATATAATCCTGCCCTGTTTTATGTCAAATGCACCAAGTTTAATTGCTCACAACATTGAGAAAGGAAGTCACAAACCAAAAGAAGTTAAAAAATTTTCTTAGAAATAAAGAGAGAAGAATAGCCCTGAATTTTCAAGAGTGGTCTTCAGTGTTTTGGCCACAGACCTATTGTCAGGGGTCATTTATACAGGAAAGTCACAATGTGAGTACAGTGTGTGTCTCAGACTACAATCAACCTATAAGCTTATAGCTGCTTACCAATATTATTCATCAGGGGAACAAGTCAGTCAGAAAAGGTATGTGGAAAGAGCCAAGGCATTTTGTCGAACAATAGTCCAGTTGTTCTGGTCATTGAGTATGGTAATTGATGCCTATCAGGACTTCCTGGAGGAGGTGGTGGTAACTGTAGTACATTTCAAAGGTGCTGTTTTTCTCTTCAGCAGCATGTAGACCTGGTCACTGCATCTTCACCTTCAGTTCTGGTTTTCTTCAGCTGTGCCTGTAGCAGTGATTGTGGGAGTTAGTTTTTTACATTGACTCTTTGAGGTTCCAGTTTCTCTCTGATTGTATATCAATTTCTGTCTACATTGACATCCTTTGCTAAAATCACAATACTATTTGAATGAATAAAGTGATGTTTATACATTTAAAAATATTCATTAATACAGGCCAGGGATTTAGCTCAGCAGGCAGAAACCCCTGCCTGGAAACTGCTAGGTTGTAACTTTGATCCCTGGTACCTATAAACAAAAGTAATTTGAACTGCAAGGAAGGAAAATAATTTCATTTGTGAAAATGTAAATTTACAAAATTTATAACTAAGTATGTCAATGGCAAATTAAACATTGTTTATAGTCATATTTAGTATCTAAATTTGTTGGGGCTGGTGATTGAGCACAATGATATAAGGAGCTGCCTGGAGAGCACAAGGTCATGAGTTCAATCCCTCATACAAAAATAATTCACAGTTGTCAATGATGCAGTGCTATGAGTACATTTTTTGAAACTGATACTTTTTAACTAATAGGCTCAATGTTTCTTTTGTGGTCTATGACATACTTGCAGATAACATGGCAATTACAGTGAATGATGTACTGTCCCCTATAGGTTGCTATATTCTGAGTTGTTTTTATTTTTTGTTTTCCCACATACTTGAAAATTGAAAATGTTGGCTGATGCTAGCTAGAAAAACTGTGATAATCATTTTTTTCAATTTAATGATATATTTTCTTATATCCATTAAGAATATTTTATTTGCTACAATTACTCCAAGTCAAATTGATAAACAATTCTTAAAGTTACAGTCAGCTGAGTTAGTTAGAAATACAGGCAGTCATATTGTGATATAGTGGGATGAAATTCCTGACCTTCTATATCTGGTATGAGTTTGTGTTCTCTAAAATGCAAGAATGAATTTTAGGAACAACAGATTTGAAGAGCAGAATATATTTATTGAGAGAAAGTGTTGGGAGCCGCAGCCCCGAGCCCGGTCGCCTCACTTGGCGGACGTGAGGCCTGTAGTAAAGAGTGAGGCCTGAGGTAGATTACCCCTCCCATCGAATATGTTAGTTTCCTGCTTACCGCGTAAACAACCCGCTCAACAATATAGTCTGCCTGGCAACTGATGATGTTAGCCAATCAGCTTGCCTTGCTTACTTTAACATGATTGGACACTGTACCCGTATATATACCGGTGCCACCCCTGGGCGGAAGAAGAAGCCAGATAAAAGCCCGGAAGTAGAAGCCCAAAAGGAGCCGCGGAGAGCGGACCGGTAGAGGCTTTGGGGCAGGCTGAAGCACAAAAGGAGCCGCGGGGAGCGGACCAAAGGAGGCTTCAGCTGGGAGAACCCAGGGCAGGCTGTACGGAGAAGGAAAATAAAAAAAAAAGGTTGTCCACTACCAGACTGTGTCGTGTGTCCTTCCTGCCGGCCGGGAGCGGACATCGACAAGAAAGAAAGTGAAAGTTTTGGGCTCTAAATAAGATATTTTGGAAGTGGGAGGAGGAAGCAGGGCACTTTTACCTTGAAGTTACTTTCTTCTCCACTATTCAACCTACCTGTGGCCAGAAAAGAATCTCAATCAGCTACTTGCATATCAGCAATGCCACATTTAAGCACCATCCAAGTCAATCACTATATGTATGCCACCCACACATTTCCAGACGAAAAAGCCAGACCCCCAGTGGTCATGGGATTCTCCCCATATTCTTAGAATAAAGGCCATTTTGATTTTATATTGTCTTCTTTACTACACCAAAAATCCTATCAGAAAGCTTCTGTCTGAGAGAAACAGGAAGGATTCTGAGCCCGTAGCAAAGGACTCTGGCTTTTCTAGGGACTTTATAGAATAAAATCATGTTGTGAGATAGGTTTAAAGTGGGTTAGATTACTGAGGTAACTGAGGAGGTAAATTAGCACAATAGAGAAGCAGAATATAAGAAATGTTAAAGTGGCCTTTTATTTAAATAATGTGGTGAGGAGCCCACAGCCACCAAGGGTGTGGCTGTTTCCCCCCCCCCCCGACTGACTATTGGGATATGGGGTATATGTGACTTTTGAATGGATGTTGTGCTTGGAGGGGACATTGATGTCATGCCAAGAGCTGATGGGAGTTTTCTCTAGGCCTCTGGGAAAGAAAGAGGAAGTGGTAATCAAGGAGAAAAGAGGAAGTGGCCATATGAGTAAGCATCCCTGCCAAAATTACAGATCAGTTCACTTTCAGAAAAAGAAGCAGTATTTAAAGGCAGGGATAAACCCTTCAATGCAAGTATCCCTGGCAAGGTGAGATCAACATGGTGTGATACAAACAACTACTGATTTCTCTGACTTCACAAAAGAGAAAAGTTTGTACTGATATTGCTATAGCAGAATGAATCTCCCGGTCTACTATGTCTTATATGAGGTTTTTGTTCTGTAAAGTCAAAGAATGAATTTTAGGAACAACAGAGATTAAGAGAAGAATATACTTATTGAGAGAAAGAAAGCTGCCTGAGAGAGAGAAGGTGTCCTGAGCAGGTTGCCAAACACTGTCCATTCTAGGGACCTTTATAGAGTAAAATCATGTGATGAAATAAGTTTTAGGTGGGGAAAACTAGGAACTCACAATGCTGATGGGCATAAGATGGGACAGAGCTATGGTAGCTAATAAGATTATAAATTCAGGTAAAGTTGATTTAATTGGGAACAAAGGGGGAATGGAGTCACACAGAAGCAGGCATTATTAGGCAGCTGTGACTTCCCTTAGGGGTTTGCGAGGGTGACTCCTGACTTCATGATAAAAACTATTTAGAATATCATTCTTTAGGATAAGGATTCATTTCTTTGAATGGTGACTCCTGACTTCCTCAGAGTGCTAGAAAACTATTTAGAATATCAATCCTTAGGATATGGATGAATTAGCTTATCATTTGTCTTGAGCCTTGGCCCATAGCATGAGGTGTCAGTCTTCCCCATAGTTGGAAGGTATCTGGTTCCTGCATGAGCTCCTTTGGGGACCTAACCCTGTCTCATGCCAATAGTATTTATATAACTCAGGTACCTATAACAGTACTGTTTGGAAACTTGATTACAGATGTCTGGTGGTCTGGGTGAATGATCTGGTGATGACAATGTGCAATATATATACCAGTGTTGCCCCCTGATTAACATGTTTTAAAATTTAATTTTAATTGATGTGTTCTTTTTTCCTTGAAAAAAAATGGATTTGAAAATTAAAAGCCTGAGGTAAAGCTCTTTAGTACAAACACTCCTCTGTTGAGCTGAGTTCACCACTGTAGAAGAATGGCAGCTCCAGAAGTCTCTGCACTACAGTCTATCATTTGGGGTCCTCTGTCACCAGCCTCCCAAGATATATTTCTTATATCTGAATTGAAAGTGATCACTTGGTGACAGTGAGCTATAATTTACAGCTTGGGCCTGGTTTCATTTTTTATACATATTTTGAAAATATAGCTGTTTTCCACTAACATTTCAGTTATTATTTATGTACCATATTTGGTGTTATTTATGTTTTGTTCTATGAATCCAAATTCATATTTCAAAATGCTGCTTAACTATATTAAGAACAAAGTACTCACTGGCCTAAATGAGATTTGAAGATACATCATCTGCAGTCTATCAAAGTGACTGATGAGACTTTTTTTCTTTTTTTAAATTTTGAAATAGGTAAAATACAACAGAACAAGGCAGAATAAGACCAACTAAGATCATACAGTGAAATTGGTATACAACTTCACTACAGGTTACTGGGGTAACAGAAATAGGTATCACAGTATATTTCGTTATCTTTATAATAGTTTTTCTTTTAAACACGTATATCAAAATGAGATGAAATACAGAACATAGAACTTATCAAAACAGAATATGGAATAGAGCACTACCATTAATCAGAATAGAGCCAAACAGTAATAAAAATATTTGCCTTCAAAGAGATAGTAGAAGGAAGTCCCCCTTATTTGGTCAACTTCCAAGGAGATGCTCAGATTTCTGGTTCATTTGCTAATGGGGGTAGGGGGGTGGGGTTATGACAGGATAGAGGAGTTGGGGAAATGGGATATTTGACTCTAGGTGGTGCATCAGTAGGTTCACTATTGCTTAGTAGGGAGACAGGCTGGTGCTTGGTTTCACAGCGTCCTAAGTTCCAATAATGCATGGATCTCAGGAGCTAATGCTGGTTATCCCCTGGAAGGGCTGCAGTTTGCCAGACTGCCACCACTCACCAGGGAGTGGTGGTGCTTGCTTGGCTTCCCAGTGTCCTAAGTTCCAACATGGCATGGATCTCAGGAGCTGCTGCTTGTTCTCCCCTGGAGGGCTGCAGTCTGCCAAACCACCACCGCTGACCAGGGAGAGGAATTGCTTGCTTAGCTTCCAAGTCGATTGATGAGATATTTATCTGCCTATGTGCTTTGTGGTTGCTGGTCCTACAGGCTTCTCACTGTGAGGTCTACTTTAGAGACAGTGCACAGGGAATCTTGCAGTGACTCTGCACAAGAATCAGTGCTCCTATTTGCCTGTTATATTAGCAGTGAGTTGAAATCTAGCATCAAATTTGCTGTCTTCAAAAATGTGTATATACACAAAATTAATGACAAACACATGGATTTAAATTTGAAGAAATCAGTCTTCATTCAGCTGTATTTTTGGTTTTATTAGTTTAGTTTAGTTTAGTTTTGTTTTATAGAGAGAAGCTTTCTGTATGTATATCAGCTGGATTTGAACACCCTATGGAGCTTAGAATTGCCCTGACCTCACCAAAGCCGTCCTGTCTCAGTCTTTTGAGTGCTGGGATTGTAGATATGGACCACCACACTTTGCTTTTGAATCAGATTTGTAGGAGAGAGTTTAAGATATACCAAATCTGGGGTCTCAATCTTCCTTTGAGGAATATATGAATGATCCTTCAGCGGGGGTGAACTTTGAGGATGTGGTCGTGAATTTCAGCAATGAGAATTGGAGTTTGCTGATTCCATTGCAAAAGAACCTCTACAAAGATGTGATGGGTGAAACTTTTAGGAACATGATTGCGATAGGTAAGGATGAAATCTTTTTGTCAGTCATGCTGTCCAAATATTGTTTGTTGCTCATCAGTGCTGTTTCATTAAAAAGAATGTGAAAATATTTTAAAAACTATCTCAGATTTGGACATGTTATATCATATATTTAAACAAAACCTATTAATTTGTATGTATTACTCAACTGAGTCCTGGTATTTCTATGTCTACAATTCAGGAGGACTTGGGGATATCCAGGAAGCTGAAAAAGAATGCAAAATTTACTGTAGATACTTAAGGTAATCCACACTCACAAGGAGAAGGAATGTTCCTGAGTAATTAGTGAGTCAGCAGAAAAATGACCACTATTCAATTAAATGTCAGTAATATTCTCCGAAGATGTATAAACTAGGTATGTATAATGAGTGAATTAAATCATAGAAATGTATGACATTGCATGTAGATGTATACGAAAGGCATACACTTTGAGTTATGATATTCTGCCTTCAGTTTTTCTACTGATGTATAATGTGAATGCAACATATTCATTATCTAAAAATTGCTGAGATTGCAATAGAATTTGAAATAAAACTGAGTGCTTGTGTTTCCAAGCCATGTTCTAGAGAATCAGCCATTCTAATTAAAATTCTTTGTAGGCTGGTGGAATATTAGCGCACTCATTTTGAATATCAGTATGCAGTTGTCTCTGGAAATTGATCCCCTCATACTTTTCCTGGATATAGTTTTAAAATCTCAAAATCCGCATAAAATACTGATACAGGCTTACTCATATACAAAGCAGATCAAGTTATAATAGATCAGGCCTTGAAGAAGCTTAGCTATCTATCACTGGATTTGTGAAGAAGGAAAATATTAATAGACTCTCTGTGATTGTGCATTCTTGTAAACCCAGCACACTATGAATAAGATTTTGCAGAATGGCAAATTCAAGTTCAAACTTCACAGCTTAATAATCAGTGAAAATCTCTTAAAACAGATTTTAAAAATCTATAGATTTTATGCTAATACCTGTTGTCCATTTCCAGCCTGGAAAAGAAAAAATGTGTTATATAATGTCAAAAAATAAATAATATAATGTCATTTGCCATAAGAAAGAGGTGGGCCTTTCACCCATCAATGGACTGAAATAACTCAGCTATAAAACCTAAAAGTTCACAGGGTTTCTTTTAGATAAGTAACCAAAATAAAAATTGTGGAATGAAGTGAAAGAGAGTTAATAGAGAAAAGTAAGACTGAACTACAGGTTAAGGACAGAAGGGTGATTGTGATGGGGAAACATATCAGAATGATCTGTCTGTGATACACATAAGTACCCATGACAGAAGAGAAGGTAAATATTCTGCATTTCAAAATGTACCACCTTTTGAGATTTACAAATGTGTACCGGTCTTTTGGGGATGGTTGTTTTCAACATATCTTACAAGGCCATTCTGTTGCTTCAAGGTCGGAATTTCTTAGCAGGCATTAAAAACAGAACTTGGCATTAATGCAGTCATTAAACAGAGACACATTTCACTGTGAATTTTTCTTTTTTTTAAATTTAATGTAAGGAAAGATTAAACAAAACAAAGTAAGTAGAAATAGTACTACTTTCAAAGTGAAAATGAACAGTAAGAAATCGCAAGAAGATGATTACATATGCTGTTCATAGAAATAGTTAATCAAATACAAAAGTGAAACATATGAAATAGGGATTCAAACAACAAGACTGCAAACAGTTTTGTTCAATTCTCCAACAAAAGCTTAGTAATATGGTTATCAATCCCATATGTGATTTTTTTTCTTTACAGAAATGTCAAGCTAAGGAAATCCTATGGACATACATCTTGGAATCAATGTAAAGAAGTATTCCTTTGTACTGAAGGAGGTAATGTGAATGTGAAAGAAACAGAAACACACCACAATGTTCAGATCCATGAAAAATATTGCAGTGGAGGGAAGCCCTATGTATGCGAGCAATGCGGGAAAGGTTTTACCACAGATGGAATTTGTAAGAAACATGAAAGAATTCACAGAGGAGAAAGACCCTACATATGTAAGGAGTGTGGGAAAGCTTGTACAACACATACATATTGTCAAGTACATAAAAGTCTTCACTCCGGAGAAAAATGTTATAAATGTAAGCACTGTGTGAAAGCTTTCAGCACACGTGCTTATTGTGCAATACATGAAAAACTTCGCACTGGGTAGAAACTGTATATATGTAAGAAATGTGGGAAAGATTTTAGCAGTAACATTCATTGTCAAATATATGGAAATGTTCACACTGGAGAGAAACCCTATTTATGTAACAATGTGGGAAAGCTTTTTACAAACATGCATATTGTAAGGTTCATGAAAGGATTCACACTGGAGAGAAACCTTATGTATGTCAGCAATGTGGGAAAGCTTTTAAAACACGTGCATATTGTAAGTTTCATGAAAGAATTCACACTGGAGAGAGACCATATGTATGTAAGCAATGTGGGAAAGCTTTTAACACACGTGCACATTGTAAGGTTCATGAAAGAATTCACACTGGAGAGAAACCCTATGTATATAAGCAATGTGGAAAAGGTTTTACCAATTCTGGAAATTGTAAGCAACATGAACAAATTCACACTGGAGAGAAACCATCTGTATAATTAATGTGGGAAAGATTTACCCTACATGGACATTGTAAGCAACATGAAAGTTCACACTCAAGATAAAACCAGTATATATATGCATCATGAGAATGGTTTGAGCACACATACATATTGCATAATGCATGAAAAACTTCACACTGGGCAGAAAACTTATATATGTAAGGAATGTGGGAAAGGTTTCAGCAGAAATGCTCATTGTCCAATACATTATACAATTTACACTCTTGAGAAACCCTGTGTATGTGAAGAATGTGGGAAAGCTTTCACCACACATGGATACTGTAAAATACATCAATGACTTCACACTGGTGAGAAACCCTGTTTATATAACAATGTGGCAAAGCTTTTACCGCATACAGTCATTGCAAAACACATGAAGGAATTCACACTGGGGAGAAGCACTAGCTATGTAAGCAAATGGAGACACTTCAGCAGCCAGATTTTAAGTGAAATACGTGAAGAAACTTACACAAGAGATAAATCATATGTGTTATGGGAATACTCTCAGCACACATGATCATTGTTACATATCTGAAAGAGCTCACTGGGCAAGGATCCTGTGTGGATTATCAATGTGAGAAATACAGCAATGCAAGTTTGTTGTTAAATACATAGAAAAAGTGTCACTATTCAGACAGTTTAGATCTAAGTTTATTTTAAAAATCCCGAGGAGACCTGAAGAAATAATCAATACAGAAGTTTGATGTCAATATTTGTTCATAAATTTTCCAGAAACAACAAATCTGAGGTGGAGCTCTACTCAATCACTTGTACCTCTCTAGATTTTTTAAAGTGTCTTTGTGCTTCAACATGGCATCTTGTAATTAAACATGATAAACTGAAACGAGCTTTTCACTTTCAAGTATGTATAGTGTCTATGTACTTAATATTTTGTCTTTAAATCTTAATTTTTATATTTTGGTGAATTATGATGTTTATTTAAAGAAAAAACAAAAAGTGTAGAAATAATACAGAGTTTCAGAAAAATAAACAATAAGAAATCACTAGTTGATTAGTTACATATTGTCATCTTAGAAGTAGTTGTTCAAGTTACAGAATTAAAGCCTACAAAGTTATATTCAAATAATGACACTGCGAACAGTTCACCTCAATGATCCAACAAAAACTTATTAATATGCTTATCTGTCCTACACACTTGTTTTTTTCTTAAAGAGGGTAAGATTAAACATGACGAAACAGAAGACAACAGTTCATAAAGAAACAAGGTAAGGAAACAGATTTCAAAACAAGTCCACTGGAGATGTTCACTGTCTATCTTACTGTCTAGTTTTCTTCCAAATAGTTGTTCCCATTTTCACACACATTGAATATATACTGAACATTATAGAACTAATCAAATAATTACAGGATGATGCAAGATTTTTTCGGTCTTTAAGACTGATTTTGGGGACGTCAATAATGACTACCATAATGTCTGTCATTCTCTTTGTAGTAGATGTCTTTATCTTTATGTATGCTGAAACTGAACATAAGAGACTAGACTAATGTCACTCTGAACAGTGCATAGTAGTATTCAGAGAAGGAGAAGCATGAGGAATTGCCTAAAAGAAAAGGCAGAGGACACTGTTAAAAGTGTATCAGGATTTAAAAGCTACAGTAGTCTTATTGCTCTGTTTAGTTTGATTATATTTTGTTCTGGTCTGTTACTCATATTAGATTTGAGGGCACAGAGAGATAACCCAAAAATAGCAGGTTATACCATGGTAACTATCCTTAATTTCCAATTAACTTAAACTGAAAGCCTGTATTACTTACATTATCTTCTATGACTGATCTTATTTGAAACTGGTTTGTTTGAATGCTATTTGGCCTTGACTGTTTTTATTCACATTTGGTATGCTTGCTGGTATCAAGTCCAAGAGTAGAGGCAACTACTGTGAAGATGACAAGATGTAAAAGATATCTATTGGGGGGCTGGGGATTTAGCTCAGTGGTTTAAGCACCTACCTGGCAAGTGTGAGGTCGTGAGTTTGATCCCCAGTACCAAAAAAATAAATAAAAGATATCCATTCCAGGTTTGATTATTAACTGTTTTCACGTCCTACAATGTCTTCAAAGTTGTATTTTTATACAAATAGCTATGTAATGTTTTGCTGAACTATATAGTGCCTGATGATGTGGACAATTCTATTGAAAAGAATAAGAGAAAGCATAGTAATACTGTATATCACCTCATATTGTGGTCTTATATATCTTTTACATATCATGATTTTCTAGGAATTGGTTTTGTTGTCTTGTTTTGATCTGTTTTTCCCCATAATACAGAAAAGATAGATATACACATAGAGATTCACACATGGGAGTAATTTCTAACCTATTTATGGGAACAAATAATATAATACACAATGTAATGAACAGATACTCTGAAGAAGAAGAGACACTAAGAAACCCAATGCTAATTCTGTAGCATTATGATATAAAATCGTGTAATACTATTATTCACTGTTCAGAGTGATATTAGTCTAATCTCCTATTTTTTGGTGAATTATAATTTTAGCACAGATTTTGCTTTAATCTTTTGATGCACATGCTTCATTTTCTCTTTCATAAATGATGTTTCTGAAGTTGATGCAATCTTTGGCATTAAGATATACATTTATAGAGGCTTGGAGCATATGTTTTTGACAAAGTTGTGTTCTTTTCACATAAGTTGTACATTAATGTATGTTATGTTTTCCATGTTGTGATGAGACAAGATACCTGCTGATTTCCTAACATCACTGGATATCATACCATGCACATTATGTTGCCTGATTTTCTTTCTCAGTGGAGCCAATATTTGTCATTTAAGTAAACCTTTGTTTTTCTAACCATCAGAATTTTACCTGTTATGTTTATATTACATCTTTTCTTTGCTAGTAATGTTTCCCCACATGTACCAAAAGTGAACCATACTACTGTGAATTTCTGATTGCCACATACTGATAGAACCATAACTTGTCTCCAATAACATATCACAAAATGTATTAATGTCTCCAGAATTTATAAAATTTGGCTGATTTATGAGTAACCATACTTTGAAATCATTTTTTCTTACATGTGGAGTTGTTTTGGGGGAAAAGGTTGTTATTGGATATATCATGAAAATGCCTTTATTTTATTCCTTGATGCTGTGAATGCATTATACATTTTGTCATTATTACTGCTTTTTACTAAAACACTGAAGTAATGGCATAAAGGGAAACCTAAATTTTGAGCTGTCAACACAGTAAAAAGTATATTTGCAAATTAAGATTCAGATTGTGTTCTGTTTTACTAAATTGTGAATTTATACAATGGCATATTTTTTTATTTATAAGGACTAGTGCCCGATGTTTGTGGTGTGTGCCGATTATCTTTAAACACATATCTTTAAACACTGGGCCATAAGACCCAGTTGGTTTCCTGTGGCCTGTGGTTTTCACTTCCGTTTTAACATTCATGTAATTTGTAAAGTGATACTGCAGTGTTGTTGAATAAAAAATCTGCTTAGGTTCCAATAGAATTCTGTTGTTAAAAACTGAGGTTTCATGCAAACACAAGTGAACATTGCATTAAATACCCCTAATCCAGTGAAGATGGCTTGCCCAAGTCTCAGTTATCATTGAGAAAATAAATTGCCTGTTGTGCAATCACCACTAAAATTATATCTATTTTGTACCTGAAGAACCTGATGTACTTCACAAAGTAAAAGATACTGTGAAGTACATTGTCAGCCTCTATGCGCTATAGCATGTGGCTGGATTCCCTGCAGCACATTTCTGCTTACCATCAATGGGAAAATTTGGAGTTTGTATTACAGCTAATAATAGTATACTGAATCTATAAGACATATATCCTGAGTACATGCACTTTCTCATTTTATCATGAAAGTAAGTCTTACTGGTCCTGTTGATGCATGCTTGTAATCCTAGCACTGCAGTTGGCTTAAATTAGTGGAAGAGGAAGTTGAGTCCAACGTACAAATTAGTGTGAACTTATCTCAACATATATCTTCAAGTTCTGCAGATGTAGCTTAATGCTTTAGATCTCCTCTCTTTCTGTGAGTATTTTTTAATACTCACAATTACACATCATTAGTTGTCCTTTTATCACTTGGCCACCTAGCAGTTATCCCTGAGAATCACTTGGGAAGCACATTTGTTTATGCAGTTTATCCTGAGCATCATTGGGGTCAGTTGTCAATGTAACCCATTCATTCTTGAATACAGTATGAATACATTCATTCTATTGGCCTGTGTACAGTATGAATACATGCATTCTATTGAATACAGTAGAATTGTCACTTTTATATTCCTTGTTATTTTATAAAAACTAACAAAAAGTATGCAATTTTTGATCATTTTGTATTTAAATAATTGCATTGGTAAGGAGTTACCTATAAAGATTAGGCTAAAGGTGATTTCTTTAGTCCCAGCATCAGGAGAGAATGAGGTGGGATGATCTTGGCTTTGAAGCTGACTTTGGGAGGCAACTGCTAGATGATTTAGCAGAATGTGAAGCAAATTGTTTTTATCCCTGCATTTGAAGTTTAAGGAAACAAGTAAGTCAAGGTCAAGAATATAAATGTACAATAGGATAAAAGAATCACTACTGCAAATTGTGATTTTTCTTTCACTCAGGAAATGTACTTTTTTTGGTAATATGTGCAGCAGTCTCAAATATGCCTCTATTAGAGTAAAACATAGTGAAACAAGAAAGGACCAGACATTCCATGTTCTGAATGTAGAAGTATTAAAAAACATTTTTATTAATACTATTGCTGCTATTTTGTGTAGAAAATAAGGTAGGGTGACAAAACAAGCAAAAAGGACTTTATAAGATTTTAATCCTCCTGCATGAACATAGAAATCACAAAAAAAGTGAAACCAAAAGGATGAAGAAGTAAACTAAAGAATGAGAGAAATTTTGCCTGTTACTCCCTGACAGCTAACATGTAATACCAATAGGAACATAAAAGGAACACACATTTTTCAGAATATGTACAAATTGCCAAGAAATACCTGAAGAACTATTGAGCACTTTTGCACAATAGAGAAATGCAAATAGGGACATCATCTCATTGCAAAGAGAACTAATCACCACAAGATCTAAAGAACATTCATGAGACTAAAGGAGAAAAGGAACTGTTTAACCTTGTTGGTGGAAATGTAGGTAAGTAGTTCAACTACTACTGAAGTCAGTTTTTAAAGTATTCAAAAGACTAAAATTAGTAATTCTCATTAGTGCAGTGCTTCCTTTAGTGGGTCTCTTCCTCAAAGAGTTAAGGACATATTGCAGTGATGCATGCAGATTCCTGTTACTGCAGCAATAGTCATTTTCCTGTGAAGAGCAGCAGCAATCACTGCTCCATCACCACCAAATACCAATGATGAACAACAAATACTCACCAGTGTACTCCGTTTGATAAGTGATGTGATATTTTATTGTGAATTGTGCTGTAACTTAGGTTTTCCTAGTAGACTACAGGTCATCATAAATATGATAGTCATGCTAATGTCACAAGGCCATCACTAGGACACTATTACATTCATTAGATTTGATGTATTTATCTTTTTGAGGAAGCATGTTGCTATGAAGTTCAGACTGGCTTTGAGGTCACATTATAACCCAGAGTGGTCTCAAACAATTCTCCTTTCTCAGTGTCTCAAGTACTGGGCTCCACACAAGAGCCACCAAGCCTAGTTTAGAATTGGTATATTAAGTGCATATTCAGGATATTTTATTTCAACTCTTTTTGTTATTAAAGCATTTCCATATTTTACCTCCAGTGTCTGAATAAACATCGGCCTTATTGAGATGGTGATGTGCATACCACCAGCCTCCTGACATTCTCTGCTGGGTTCAGCTTCCAAGGACCTGCACCTGCCCAGGAGGATCTGCCCTCAAGGCGTGTCATCAGACCCAGTCACAATGTTGACTTAGGGCAGGAATTGTGTAGGGAGACTCATAGTGGTGGCCAGGCTTTAATGTACCTCTGCTGGACTCCGTGTGTCTGAGTGGCTGGTGGCTGAGTCTAGTGACACCTCTCCTGGGCTCCCTCCTGCCTCTGGGCCCTGAAGGCTGGGGACAGTGAGCCCAGTTGTTTAATGCCCTTGTCATTTGGCATTTGCCAGCAATCATCCTGAAGGCTGTGGAATGAGTGAACCACTTTTTCAGTCATTCCCACATGTTCTACCTATGCGAGATCCTAAGGCTGGGGTCTTGTGTCCTGGGAAAGCAGCATAACATGCTCCCTGTTCACTCTCTAGAGCCAACTGTCTGTGAAGACAAATTAACCAGACCAACGTGCTTGCTGGCCTGAGCCTTCAGAGTTCTGTTTGGACCTGTCTCCAAGGAAGTAAGGTCATGCACTGGGGTCCAGAGTTTGGCCTTCCTCTGTGATATCACCTTTCTTTTTGTTGTGGAACAAATCTATGTCCTCCTTAGAAACAAGAAGTTAAAATGCTAGAAAAACTGTGTATACTTTTAGACTTTATTACACTTTGAAGATTTTAATGCAGCAAACATGTAGATGCTTCAGATGTGTCAGGCTGGGTGCCAAACACAAATTTCCATCCAAAGGGTCCATTGTCTCAGAGGATGAAGGACTCATTGTCTTCTGTTAAAGATTTGTCAAATGTTAGGATGACTTCCTTTCCTGGGCTTGTGTTAGTTTCCTTTCAGTTCCATTAGGGAGCAGAAAACCCATAATAATTTTACCAAAGAATGTGAAGATCTCATAACCCCCATGTGTCCAGGGGAGGAGGATTCATAGCCAGTTCTACTCTCACATGCTTATGAATGATTATTTATCCATCCTTAGATGTTTAACTCAGCCATACACTGTAGTACTCCACACTCTGACCTCCTGTGAGGGGGGGGCAGCAGGTGGTGCATACAAGAGGAGGTGACATCATCATCCCGTACTGATGAAGGACACATGTGCATAGCTCCTGGGGAACTTGTCTCATAGCTGCTGCTATCACTTCCTTTCCTCCCATCCCAATCAGACCATAGGCTTTGTGTCGCTGATGGGTAGTTTGCCTTTCCTAGAGGTGATGGCACTGAGCCTTTTCAGTTGCAATACTCTTTGGTTGATCTCCTTGAAGCAGTGTATCCATGCTGCCACCCTGTGCTGCCACCTCCCACTATTATGGGGCTGAACCAAGCAAATTTGACTTTTCATGTACCTGTCACCCATCCTGTGATGGCCATTTGTTATGTTTCCGGGTTGGACAAAGAAAGCAAGCTGCCACACCCATTCTTACACAAGTATTTGAGTGGATACCAACATTTATTTCAAAGAAAATGCAACATATTGCTGGTGTATGGATAACTTAGAAATTCTTACTGTATCTTTGGAAGCAGATGTTTAAAGTAGAGTTATGTGCTTCCTTTTATTATTTTATTTTGTGTTATTATGCTGTACTATGCTATGCTCTGTTGTGTTATGTTAGATGTTGGTAAGGATTTCAAAACTCCCTCAGTGTTTTCAGTGCTTTCTGATTTGATTTTGTGTAACCAACCTGATGAACTTTGAGAATATCACATAAGTCTGAGCAATTTTGTTTTGGAGAAAATTTAAAAAGGAAAGCACAATCAGAGGTGTTGGTGCACACCTGTCATTCCAGGACTCCAAAGGCTGAGGCAGGAAGATTGTGAGTTTGAGATCATCCAGGACTACAAGGGAAGATCAAAGCCAGACTGAACTGCATAGCAAAACCCTGTCTGAAGAAAAAAGGAAAGAAGAAAGAGTGAAAAAAATATAAAAATGAAAAGTCAAAAATCGCCTTTCTAGTGAGAAATCAAATCTTTGTGAGGTTCTTTTGCACGTGTACTTTGGTCAGCACACCTAGCATAAGGTTTACCATCATGGATACATTGATGTGCTTCCTGCTGTTTATACTCTTTCAATTTTTTAATGCTTTTTACTTAGATGACTGCAGATATGCTGCTGAATATATCCTCTTAAGATTTGGGTAGTTCAGTATGAAGAGATTTTGATCATTCTGGTTTTTTTTTCTGTCCTAAATTTATATTTAGAACCAGAATTTGAGCAAGTGATTACTATTTTTATTTTGAAATAATAATAAGAATCATATAAAGATACACTTTTTAAGTCTATAAAAGATAAAATAAGTATAGATTAATAGTGGTTAATGTACTTTGTTCAGTGACTTCTGAGATTTCTTAATGATCAATATTTTCCTACATTTGTAAAAGCTTTTGTTTTGTACAAATTTTAAGACATGGTCTCACTAATTTTCTAAGTGTCCCAGGCTAGGCTTAAAACTTTCCTCATCTTTCCTCCCCCTCCCAGAGTGCTGGGATTACAGGTGTATATTATCCTGAGTTGGCAATTGGTAGCAATGTTGTGTATTCATGGAATAAAATGTTCGGCTTTGGTCTTCAGACACTTCATAGAAAGAGTCACTCTAGTTAAGCTGCCTGCCACCTTCCTAGCCTGCAGTTTCTTTCACAGTAAGTAGGACTCAAAATCCCATTAACACTGTTAGTAGATTCTCGGATTTTCTAACTGTGGTCAGCATGCACTTGAGAAGATCACTCCAAATGAATTTTTTGGGGCACCTGGGAAAGGAATGAGGAAGCTGTAATTAGGGAAAAAGTGGAAGTAGCCATATGGGTAAGCATCCCTGATTTGGCCATTCACCCTGATGACCTACCACCATGATGTCCTGTGATTTATTCTAGGGCAAAACACTTTCGAGTACATCCTTCACTTTGAAGAAATGAAAATAAAGTATTTTGGCTATGTGTCTTCTTCCATGGATGTTGGTAAACAACACACAAGGAAAGTTTTTAGTCTTTTCCTTAATGCATTGTATATACCATAAACAAAACTACAGATTAGTTCTCTTTCAGAAAACAGAAGAAGCACGGAAAGGAAGGTATAAACTCCTTCAATGCAAGTGTCCCTTAAAAGGTCAGATGAACATTTAAGAAGACAACTATTACTGTTTCTCTGACTTCAAGAAAGAGAAAAATTTATACGGTGTTACTATAGGAGAATGAGACATCTGAGCTACTATGTCTGGTATGAGTTTGTATTCTTTGAAATCAATAACTGAATTTTAGGAACAACAGATGTTAAGAGTAGAATATACTTATTGGGAGAAAGAAAGCTGTCTGAGAAAGACAAGTGTTTCTGAGTGGTTTGGTAAAAACTGTCTTTGTAGGAACTTTTATAGAGTAAATTCATGTGGTGAGATGGGTTGAAGGTGTGGAAAACTGGGAACTCACAATGCAGATGGACATAAGATGGGACAGATCTATGGCAGCCAATAAGATTAATAGTTCTGATAAAGCTGATTAAATGGGAACAAATGGGGAAAGGAGTCACATAGAAAGCAGGCATTCTTAGACAGCAGTGACTCTTCCCTTAGGAGGTTGGGATGGTGACTCCCAACATCCCCAGGATCATAGGAACTATTTAGAATATCAGTCTTTGAGATAGAGATACATTTATTTGAATGGTGACTCCTCACTCCCTCAGAGTCATAGGGAACTATTTAGAATATCAGTCCTTAGGGTATGGATGAATTTGCGTGATTTTCTGTCTTGAGGCTTGGCCCATAGCAGGAGGTGTCCATCTTCTCCATAGTTGCAAGTTGTCTGTGCTTCTGCATGGGCTCATTGGAGGACCTAACCCTGTCTCACTGCCAGTGGTATTTGACTAACGCAGTTTCCCATAACACTATTGTTCAGAAAATTGAATACAGATGTCTTGTGCTCTGGGTGAACGATTTGGGGATGACAGTGTACAATGTATATACCATTGTTTTCCCCTGTTTGACATGTTTTGAAATTCGTTTTAGTTTATGTTTTCTTTTTATCCTTGAAACCAAATGGGTTTGGAAATAAAAAGCCTGAGGTAAAGCTCTTTGACAGAAATATTGCACTATCGAGCTGCGATCAACACCGTAGTAGACAGCCAACTCCAGAAATCTCTGCACTACAGTCTATCATTTGAGGTCCTCTCTTGCAAGGAGGGGCTCCTTTCACTGTTTATTTTGACTCAGAAGGAGGGCAGTAGATCAGGAGTCAATCAGTGATGAAGAGGCGGGCTATATGAAAAGTCCAACCAGGCAGGACATGGTAGGTGGTCTCTTAGGTTTCTTCCAGTGTCTAGGCATTATCTACTTGTTCTGAGCACAAAACTGGGAGCAGAATGCTTGCTGGATCTCATTTAGTGCTTTCAATATCCTGTGGCCTGATTAGCAAAGAACCTTGGAGACCCTCTAGCCACAGGATGCAGAGGTTGTGGATGGGAACACAGAAATAGGGTGGAATTGGGCAAAATCAGTTACAAGGGGTTAGAAGCAGTTCTGGTGTCTGGAGCCTCAGATATTTAGTTAACTTCACCTCCTGAGGTCCTCCAGCATTGGCCATGGGTCATCCACTGTCCCTTTTGACTCTTACTGGGGGTAAGGGTGATTCTGCATCCCCAGAACCCTGACCTCACTATGACAGCAACAGACTCTAGTATCATCTTTGAAATTCTCTACTGCCCTGGCACCTCCACGATAGTGGACAGGGTAAGGATATTAGAGAGACACTGACTCTGATGCGTTTTGTAATTGGTGTAATGGTACTGAACTTGGTCTCTGTTCTCATTTTAGGTAGCAGCAAATCTTAATTGTCTGAAGTTTATAAATGTCTGTAATGCAGGGCCTCATAGCCACAAAAGCATTCCTTAAACTTGTGCTTTTTTGTATCTATAGTGATCACGTAAATTTATAGTATGTTCTCATATTTCCATTCTTATGACAGGTTTTGGAAAGGGTCCTGAGAATTCAGAGATTTGTAGTGGTGTGCCTCAGTGGAGGAAGGCTTCCCAAGCACCTGGTGAACTCCTGTGTATTATACAGAACAATGCAAAGAATTTCTGAACATAGTTAAATATTTAGGTGACACCCCTGCTCAAAGACAAGGTTTGTGAGAACAGCCATACAGTTTTGAATTCTGTGAAAAATGATGTAGATATGAAAGTGTTATCAAGGGCAGGGTAAAATGTTCTTGCTAAGGACAAATTCCAAAATGGGATGCCTGTTAAATCCTTATTGAAAATGCCTAAGTTTAAGACATTTGCATGGATGTGATATCCTTCTGAATGGAAAGGAATATGGGTGTCATCTCTGAATTAACAGCTGATTTAATAGCTTGGTTGATCATAGACATTGTTTAAATATGGAAATGCTCTGCAATGGACTTTACTAAGTGACATAAAGGAGATGCTCTAAATTGAAATTTTGCAGGGATATCAATAGTTAGGCATGAAGCGTTTTCTGCTTAGGGTGGATCAGAGGAGCATCGAAAGGATGTGGAAGTGATTGGTATGATGCAGGGTGCCAATAGCAGGACATACAACAGGGAGGGTCTTCACTGAAAATCAGGTAGTTCTTAGGATAAGCATGAAGTTGAAGTTGGGTTCTGATTGCTTCCTTGAGGTGAATAACACCAGCTCTGGCAACAATCAGTATTCTACATCCTTGAAACCCATGAATTCTGTGTTCCATACTTGAGATGTAATTTTGATTATCTCTACTTATGCCTCAGTGTCATGAAGGTGAAATTTGATTTTTTTTTTTGAAACACAGATTGAACTCATGACCTCATACTTGCCAGGCAGGATTTCATGTTACTAAGCTAAATAGCCAGCAATGAATATGTTTTCTGTATACTATGGAACATGTCAAAATTATTCCTCAGAAAGTGTTGAATGTTGTTGGAATTTTACTATAATGTACAGCTATAGTTTTTGAAATCAAACCAAAAGTGTCTTATGCAGTCAGTTTTCAAGTTTCACTTTGTGGGATTTTACAGTCAGGACCTCTCTATTTCATACAGTTCTGTAACTGAGGTTGGCCTCAATCTCAAGGCATTACTCCTGAATCATCCTCCCCAGATATATTTCTTATATCTGAGTGAAAGGTAATCACTTGGTGACACTAAGCTATAATTTACAACTTGTGCCTGGTTCCATTGTTTATACATTGTTTACATAAACAATTTTCCATTAACATTTGAGTTATAATTTAGGTACCACATTTCATTTTATTTATGTTTTGTTCTATGAAATGTATTTCAAATTTCAAAATGCTTCTTAAGTATATTAAGAACAAATAACTCAGTGGCCTAAATAAGATTTGAAGAGATATCATCTGTAATCTATCAAAGTTATTGATGAGATATTTGTCTGCCTTTGTGCTTTGTGAATGCTGGTCCTGCAGCCTCCCACTGTGAGCTCTGCTTTAGAGACAGTGCACAGGGACTCTTGCAGTGACTCAGCCCAAAATCAATGCTCCTTTTTAACTGTTACATTAAAAATGAGTTGCAATCTAGCATCAAAATTACTGTCTCAAACAATGTGTATATGCACAAAATTAATGACAGAGACATGGAATTAAGATTTGTTAAGTTTAGTTTTATTGAGACAGGCTTTCACTATGTATATCAGCTGTATTTGGACCCCCTATGTAGGCTAGAATTGCCTTGAACTCACAGCAGCCTTCCTGTTTCAGCCTATTTATTGCTGGGATTAAAGATATGCATGACCATACTTAGTTTTTGATTCACATTTTTATGAGAGAATTTAAGATGTCCCAGGCTTGAGTCTCAAACTTCTTTTGAGAAATACATGTGTATTTCTCATGTGGCTGTGAACTTCAGCAGTGAGGAGTGGACTTTGCTGAGTCCATCCCAAAAGAAAGTCTACAGAGATGTGATGGAGGAAACCTTTGAAAATGTATAAAATTGCATATAAATGAGTATAAAAAACATACACTTTGAGTTTTGATAGGATCCGACCTTCAGTTTACCTACCCATGTATACATTTGAGTACAAAACAATCATTATCAAAAAATTGCTAAAACTGCAGCACAATTTGAAATATAAATGAATGCTCATGTTTCAAAGCCATTCTCAAGAGAATCAGTCCCTTCTAATTAAAATTCTTAGTAGACTGGTGTTATGTTAAGTGAAGTTACACTGAAAATCATTATGCAGTAGTCTCTAGAAGTTGATCCCATCATACTTCTCCTGAATTGTATTTTCAAAAGAGTCAAAACAAACATAAAATACAGATACATGCTTATTCATATGCAAAGCAGATCAAGTTATAACAGATGAGGCCTTGAAGCAGCTTAGCTATCACTGGATTTGTGGAGAAGGAAAATATTAATAGTTTCTGTGTGAGTGTGCATTCTTGTAAACCCAGCACCCTGGGAATAAGATTTTGCAGAATGGCAAATTCAAGTTCAAACTTAAAAGCTTAATCATCAGTGAAAATCTCTTAAAATAAAGAAGCTAGACATTTAGTGCTGACACCTGTGGCTGATTTTGAGTATGGAAAACAATAAAATATGTGCTATGTAATCAGTGAAAAATAAATAATGTAATGTCATTTGCCATAAAAATAATTGGTTGCTCCTCCCATCAAGTTCAGTGAAATAGCTCAGCTACAAAATGTAAAAGGTCACAGTGTTTCTGTTAGATGACACACCAAAATATAAATTGTGGGGTGAAATGAAAGAGAGTTGATACAGAAAGGTAAGCCTGATCATTTGGATAAGGGAACTACAGGCTAAGGACAGAAAGGAGATGGCTATTGGGGAAAAATCAGAATGATCAATATGTGATACACATATAGACCCATGCCCAAAGTGAAGCTAAATGTTTTGCATTTCAAAATATACAAACTTTTAAGATTCCCAAATGTATACCACTCTTTTGGAAATGGTTGTTTTCCAAATATCTTGCAAGGCATTCAGTTACTTCATTGTCAGAATTTCTTAGCAGGCATCAAAACTGAACTTGTCATTAAGGCAGTCATTAGTACAGAGACCCATTTCAGTGTGATTTTTTCCTATTTTAAATTTTATTTAAAGAAAGACTAAATACAGAAAATGGGTAGAAATTATACTACTCTCAAAGAAAAAAAATAAATAAGAAGTAACATGTTGATGATTACATGATATCCACTTGTAAGTAGTTGCTTAAGACACAAAATTGAAGCATATAAAGTGGGGTCTCAAACAGCTAGACTGCAAAGAGTTCTATTTAAATACCCAACAAAAACTTAGTAATATAGTTATCAGTCCTATATGTAATTTATTTCTTTACAGAAATGACAAGGTAGGAAAATACTATGGACTTACATCTTGCAATCAGTATAAAGAAGTATTCCTTTGTATTCCAGAAAATATGGCTGTGAAAGAAACAGACACAAACTATGATATTCAGATCCATGAAAAATATCAAAATAGAGGGAAACATATGTATGTGAGCAATGTGGGAAACTTTTGCAACATGTGGAGATTATAAGAAACATAAAAGAATTCACACTGGAGAGAAACCATATGTATGTAATTTATGTGGGAAAACTTTTTATACAGGTGGAGATTGTAAGAATCATGAAAAAAATTCACACTGGAGAGAAACCTTTGTATGTAAGCAATGTGGGAAAGCTTTTACCGCACATGGACAGTGTAAGAAACATGAAAGAATTCACAGTGAAGAAAAACCCTATGTATGTAAGTAATGTGGGAAAGCTTTTACCCAACATGAAAATAGTAAGAAACATGAAAGAATTCACACTGGAGAAAAATTTCTTTTATGTCAGCAATGTGGGAAAGGTTTTACCACATGTGGACAGTGTAAGAACCATGAAAGAATTCACACTGGAAAGAAACACTCTGTATGTGAGCAATGTGGGAAAGGTTTTACCACAAGTGGGCAATGTAAGGAACATGAAAGAATTCACACTGGAGAAAAACCATATATATGTAAGCAGCGTGGGAAACTTTTTACCCAATGTGGACGTTGTAAGCAACATGAAAGTATTCACACTGGAGAGAAACCCTATGTATGTCACCAATGTGGGAAAGCCTTTATGCATTTTCACACCCAAGATAAACACATAGTTAAATTATATAAAAACAATTATAATTATATAAAAAACACAGTACAGCTTACCAGAATCTGGGAGATGCAATGAAGGCTGTCCTCAGAGGAATATTTATTGCACTGAGTTCCCACATCAGGAAAACAAGGAATATAAATAAACAACCTGATGCTACACCTCAAACATCTAGAAAGACAAGAGCAAGTGGAGCCCAAAGCCAAAAGAAGGGAGGAAATTTTAAAAATTAGAGCAGAAATTAATGTCATTTAGACTAAGAAAACAATCCAAAAATCAATGAATCACAGAGGTGGTTCTTTGAAACAACAAATAAAATTGGTAAGATCATACCCAAACTTATAATAAAAATGAAAGGAAAAGCTCAAACTCAGGCACTAAGGAATGAGAAAGGTGAAATCACCACAGACTCTGTGGAAATACAGAAGATCATCAACACCTATTTCAAAACCTCGACTCTCATAGGTTCATCAACAAAGAAGAAATGGACAGATGTCTTAGAACATATGAATTACCCAAGCTGGGTGAAGATGTAAAACTTCTGAATAACCCAATTTCTATTTATGAAATTGAAAATGTATATTAAGTTCTTATCTACAAAGAAGAGCCCAAGTCCAGTCGGATTCACTGCAGAATTCTACAAGAAATACAAAGAAGACTGAATGCTGACACTTCTCAAAATCTTCAATGAAATTGAAAGGGAAGCAATTCTTCCTAAGTCATTCCTGGAAGCAAATATTACTCTAGGACCAAAACCTGAGAAAGGCCAAGCTAAGAAAGAGAATGAAAACCCAACTTCCCTAATGAGCAAAGATGCCAAAATCCTTAATAAAATATTGGCAAACAGGATGCAGCAAATCATCATGAAGATTATACATCATGACTACAAGGGATTCATCACAGGAATGCAGGGTTGGTTCAACATGTATAAATTAATAAATGTAATCTACCATACCAATCAAGCCAAACATAAGAGTCACCTGATCATTTCTATAGATGGAGAAAAAAGCTTTTGTAAAATTCATTCATGATAAGAACCTTACAGAAAACTGGAAAAGATGGTCTTTACCTCAATATGATAAAGGCCATCGATGAGAAACCAACAGCCAGTATCATATTAAATGGCCAAAAATTGAATGCCTTTACCTTAAAATAAGGCACAAGACAAGGATGTCCCTTATCACTGCTTCTATTCAACATAGTACTGGAAATACTAGGCATAGCAATTAGAAAAGAGAGAAATAAATTGGGTAAAGATAGGGAAAGAGGAAGTTAAATAATCATTATTTGCAGATAACATGATATTCTACATAGAAGACCCCCAAAACTCCATTGAAAGTCTCCTAGATATAATAAATTCAGCAATGTAGCTGGATACAAAGTCTGTACCAAAAATCAATAGCATTCCTATACACAAACAAATAAATCATTGAGAGAAAAATGAGAAGCCACACCATTCACACTAGCATCCAAAAAAAAAAAAGAGAGAAATTCTTAGGAATTAATCTCAGAAATGAAGTAAAATACCTATATAGGGTAAATTATAATACCCTGAAAAAGAAATCAAAGTTGGTCTCAGAAAATGGAAAGACAACCCTTGCTCAAGGATAGGAAGAATAAATATAGTGAAAATGGCCATTCTCCCAAAACTGTTATAAAGATTCAGTGCAATCCCAATAAAAATACCATCAACAAACCACATAGATCTAGAAAAATCACTCCTAAAATTTATCTTGAACCAGAAGAGAACTGGAATGGCAAAAGCAGTTCTAAGCAACAAAGGCAAGGCAGGAGGCATCACAATCCCTAACTTGAAGTTATATGACAAAACTACTGTAATAAACTCAACATGGTTTTGGAATAAAAACAGATCTGACGATCAATAGAATAGATTAGATTATACAATCACAACTACCGACACACTCAACTACTTTATCTTTAATAAAGTGGCCTAACATGTTCACTGGAAGATCAATAGTCTTTTTAATAAATGGTGCTGGAAAAACTGGCTTTCCATATGCTGAAAACTAAAACTATTCCCATGGCTATCACCATGTACTAAACTAAATTCTAAATAGATCAAAGATCTGACAGAAACACTAAATCTGTTGGAAGACAAATTAGGTAAAAATCTTGACGACATTGGGGTAGATAGAAAATTCAAGAACAGGAATCAAAGTGCATGGGAAATACTTCGCAGAATCAATAACTGGGATCACATATTATTAACATGTTTCTGCATATTAAAAGAAATATTCAGCAGAGTGAAAAGAAAACCCACAAACTGGGAAAAAAATCTTAGTGAACTGTCCCTCAGATAAAGGATTTCTCTCTAAAACATGTTAAGAAATTTTAAAAAAAAATCAGACTCCAAAAATTCAAAGACCCAATCCAAAAATGGCATCTGAGATGAATACTCAGTTCTCAGATGAAGAAATACAAATGGCAAATAAATACATGAAAAAATGTTCATCATCATTGATCATTAGAGAAATGCCAATTAAAACCACACTGACATTCCATCTCATTCCAGAAAGAATGGCCAGGATCAAGAAAACTACCAACAACAAATGCTGGAGTGACTGTGGGGGAAAAGGAACTGGTTTAGACTGGTGCAATCATTATGGAGATCAGTCTGGAGATTCTTCAAGAATCTGGAATTAGAATTCCCATTCGACCCAGCTATTCCACTTCTAGGCATATTCCCAGAGGAACTGAAAATATCATACAACAGTGATATATGTGTACCCATGTTGATAGCAGCACAATTTGTAATAACCAGATCTGGAAACAACCTAATTGTCCATTAACTGAAGAATGGATAAAAAAGGTTGTGGTATTTTTTATGCAATGGAGTACTCCTGGGCTATAAAGAATGATCACATTGAGATATTTATAAATAAATGGACGCAACTTGAGACCATACTCATAAGTCACACTCACAACAAAGACCAGGGCTATCCTGAAAGGCACCACAGGTGTCCTCAGTGACACGGAGGCCCTGGGCTCCTCCGACGACAAGCACTGTCAGGTATGTGCCAGGAAGCAGCATGACAAATTCATCCTGGAGGCCAAGCAGCATATGTCTCCCCCTCCAAAGCCAGGAAGCAATGCTCGATTGGACCAAACCTCTCCAAGGGAACCAACAGCTCAGACAGCAAATCGTAGGAGAACCCACAATGGCTCCCTAACACCTCAACCCTCATCTCCCTTCTTCTACACCTATTTATCCTGAAAACTTTCCTCAGGTGGAGCAACTTCATTCAGTGCCATGCTGATATAATCCAGCTGGCATTAAGTTGACCACCAGTTCTCAATCCATAGCATTGATTTTACTATGGTTGCTTTGTAGTATAACTTCAAGTCAGGGATTGTGATGCCTCCTGACTTGTCTTTGTTGCTGAGAACTTTCTTTGCTATTCTAGGTCTCTTCTCACTCCAGATGAATTTTAGGAGTGATTTCTCTAGATCTATGAGGTAGGTTGATGGTATTTTTATTGAGGTTGTATTGAATCTGAATTAGAGTTTTGGGAGAATGTTCATTTTCACAATATTTATTTTTCTTATCCATGAACAAGGGATGTATTTCCATTTTCTGAGAACATTTTCAGTTTCTTTTTTCAGTGTATTATAATTTTCCCTGTATAGTTCTTTCACTTCTTTTGTAAGATTAATTCCTAAATATTTCATTTTTTGGTTGTTAGTGTGAAGGATGTGGCTTCTCTTATTACTCTGTCAGTGAATTTGTTGTTGGTGTATAGAAATGCTATTGATTTTTCAGAATTGATTTGTATCCAGCTACATTACTTAATTTATTTATTATATTTAAGAGTCTTTCAATGGAGTTTAGGGGGTCTTCTATGTAGAGTATCATGTCATCTACAAACAATGATAATTTAACTTCCTCTTTCCCTATCTTTACCCCTTTTATTTCTCTCTCTTGTCTAATTGTTCTGCCTTGTATTTCCAGTACTATGTTAAATAGGACTGGTGATAAAGGACATCCTTGTCTTGTGCCTGATTTTAAACTAATGGCCTTCAATTTTTGGCCATTTAATATGATACTGGCTGTTGGTTTGTCATAGATCGCATTTATTATATTGAGGTCAAGACCATCTAATCCAATTTTCTGGAAGATTCTTATTGTAAATGAATGTTGGACCTTATCGAAAGCTTTTTCTGCATCTATAGAAATGATCATGTGATTCTTACTTTTGGCTTTGTTGATATGGTGCATCACAGTTTTTGATTTATGTATGTTGAACCATCCCAGCATGCCTGGGATGAATCCCACTTGGTGATGATATATAATCTTCTTGATGATTTGCTGCATCCTATTTGCCTATATTTTATTGAGGATTTTTGCATGTGTGTTCATTATGGAGATTGGTCTATAGTTCTCTTTTTTAGCTGGGTCTTTCTCAGGTTTTGGTACTAGAGTAATATTTGCTTCCAGGAATGACTTAGGAAGGATTGCTTCTCCTTCAATTTCATTGAAGAGTTTGCGGAGTGTTGGCTTTAGGTCTTCTTTGTATTTCTTGTAACATTCTGCAGTGAATCCATCTGGGCCTGGGCTCCTCTTTGTAGGTAGGGACTTAATTACATTTTCAATTTCATTAATAGACATTGGGTTTTCAGCAGTTTTACATCCTCTTGACTTAGCTTTTGTACTTCATATGTTGCTAGGACTCTGTCTACTTTTTGTGTTTTATCAAACCTTTGAGAGAACAGGTTTTCCAAATTGGTGTTGATAATCTTCTGTATTTTTATAGAGTCTGTAGGGATTTCACCTTTTTCATTTCTTATTGCATTAAATTGAGGTTTTTTTCCCTTTTTAAAATAAGGTTGTCGAGGGGCTTATCAATTTTATTTATTCTTTCAAAGAACCAACTCTTTGATTAATTCATTCTTTGGATTTTTTTTTTTTAGTCTTTATTGCATTGATTTCTGCTCTGATTTTTATAAATTCCTCTCTTCTTTTGGCTTTGGGCTTGATTTGCTCTTCTTTTTCTAGCTGTTTGAGGTGTAGTATCAGGTTATTAATTTGTATTCATTCTGTTTTCCTGATGTGGGAACTGAGTGCAATAAATTTTCCTCTGAGAATGGCTTTCATGGCATCCCACAGATTCCAGTATGTTGTATTTGTATTTTCATTTTCTTGTAGATATTTTTTAATTTCTTCTTTAGTTTCTCCTGTGACCCACTGATTATTCAAGAGTGTGTTATTCAGTTTCCATATATTTGTGGGATTTTTGCATTATCTTTTATCATTAATTTCTAATTTCAAAGCGGTATGATCCGATAACATGCAAGGTATAATTTCAGCTGTTTGCATTTATTTAAATGTGTTCTGTGAGTTAATATATGGTCTATTTTAGAGAATGACCCATGTACTGCTGAGAAGAATGTGTATTCTGATGTTGTTGGATGGAACACTGTACATTTCTATCAAGTCCATTTGTTCACATGTGTGATTCAGTTCTGTTATTTCTTTGCTGATTTTCTGTCTGGTTGATCTGTCCTTTGGTGTCAATGGTGTGTTAAGGCCTCCTATTACATTTGTGTTACTGATAATTTGATTTTTCATTTCTGTTAATACTTGTTTTATAAAACTGGGTGCTTTGGAATTTTGTGCATACATATCTAAGATAGTTATCTCTTCCTCTTGAAGTTTTCCCCTAACGAGTATGTAGTGACCTTCTTTGTCCTTTTTGATCATTATTGGTTTAAAGTTCACTGTGTCTTCAAACAGAATGGCTATTCCTGCTCTTTCTTGGTTTCTTGTTGCATGAAGTATTGTTTTCCATCCTTTGACTTTCAGTCTGAGAATATCCTTCTGTGTTAGATGGGTTTCTTGTAGACAGCATATGGTTGGATTTTGTTTCTTGATCCATTCTCCCCGTCTGTTTCTTTTAATTGGTGCATTGAGACCATTTACATTAATGGTTATTACTGTTATATGTTGGTTTATTGTTGACATGTTATCTTCTGCTGTTGCATCTTTATCTTTCTATTCTGTTTTAATTATCTGCTTTGCTTAGTGGATTTTCCTAAGTGTATCTAAACTGTCTTTCAATATTTTTTGCAGGGTTGGCTTGGTGATCATTAAGTTCTTCAGCTATTCTTTGTCATGGAAGTATCTTATTCCACCATCGATTTTGAAGGATAATTTTTCAGGGTACATCCATCTAGGTTGGAAATCATTTTCCTTTAGGATCTGGACTACTTCACTCCTTGCTCTTCTTGACTTTATTGTTTGTGTTGAGAAGTCTGTTTTAATTCTGATAGATTTTCCTTTATAAGTGATCTGTCTTTTCTCTCTGACAGCTTTTAATAATCTATTCTTGTGTTGGATTTCTGGGATGGTGATTATTATATGTCTGGCTGTAGTTTTACTTTGGTTATGACTATTTGGAATTCTTTATGCTTCACTGAACCTGATGTCAGTTTCTGATCTCATGCTTGGGAAATTTTCAGCTATTACTTCTCTAAATATCCTCTTGGCATGCTTTGTGTCATCCCCTTCTTTTTCATTAATCCCTATCAATCTTATTTTGTTTTTCATTGTGCTGTCTTGCAGTTGTTGAATTGTTATTTCCTGATTCTTTGTTGTTTTTAAAAGATCTTTCCTTTCCTGTTCATTAGCTACAATCTTGTCATCGGGGTCTGAAATTCTATCTTTACTTTCTTTGAGGCAGCTTTTACAGCTTTCAGTGGAGTTTTTGATTTGCTGTATATCTCTGTGCATCTGATTTGTGTACTCTGTTTGTTTCTTATATTGCTCATCTTGGAATTCTATCTTTTTGTTTAGTTCCTCCAATTTTTAAACTGTGTTTTCTTTAGATATATTCAACATCTCTTTCATTTCTTTTGTCACTTCTTGTTTTACTTGGGAGATTATTTCTTGTTTGAATTCCTTTAAAGCTTCCCAGAGCTTCTTGTTTATTTCAGTTTCTATTATGTCTAATATTTGAGGTGTGTGGCATATATTTTCTTCTGTATACATCACTCCTAAAGTTTCTTGAGATAGCCTGGAGGTTTGAGATAGTAATTTGGTCTTTTGTTTTGTCACTTTCCCATATTTCTGTGTTTCAAGTATTATTTGAAAGCTTCCTCAGGGTCTGTTGGAAATCCACTTCTATGCCCTCAGCTCCTGGGACTCGGGCACCACATTCCCCCAGGCTACTGGGCCTCTGGAACTGGTGGTGCTCATCTGCTTGCTTAGAACTCCACAGTTCTCCAAGCACAGCCAAAACGGGGAGGCTATTGCAGCCACCCCAGAGCTGCCTAGCAGTTCCAGTGCACCTGGAAGGCTCAAGGGTCCCTATCAAGCTGGGATCAGGGGAAAGTGTGCAGGGCACTTACCCAGGACACTGGGCCTCTGGAACTGGTGACATTGCCTGGTTGCTTAGAACTCCACAGTCCTCCAAGCACATGGGGAGGCAGATGCAGGTACCCCAGACCTGCCTAGCAGTTCCAGTGCACCCAGAAGATGCGAGGGTACCAAACAAGCTGGGCTGGGGGGAAAGTGCAAGGGGCACTTACCCCAGGACACCAGGCCTCTCTGTCTTATTTTATTTAATATCTTATTTTGATTGGTTTTATTCTCTCATATTGTTTGATCTTATGATGCTAAGGGCAGTAGTTTCTTTTTTGGTACTAGGGATTGAACTCATGGCCTCACACTTGCCAGTGGCATTTAAACCCTGTGCTAATCCCCAGCACCTATGGGCAGCAATTTTGAAGATAACAAGAGCCATTGTGAACCATTGTTGATTTCATATTATCCTGTTTTGAAATCCTGTATCACTATCAGTGTTTTGCTTTCTTTGACTTTTTACTGGGTTATTTGGTTTTATTTTCTTTGAAATAAAAAAGATTAATAATCCAAATGCAAGAAAATCTGAGTAAAATTTATATTAATACATAGTTGTACTGTATCTTTACATTGGTTATCAGAATATTGTACATGCATTCAGCCTATCTGAACTTTTTATTTCACTTCCTGATCTCCCTTTTCCCCTTCCATCATTTGCTTATCCTGTTTCCACTTGTCAAATATCTCTCATTTTCCAATTACTGATCTTTTGTTTTTGTTAATAAATGTAAAATTATACACAGTATTTGTGTAGGTAAAGTCAGTCAACTATATATAGCAGCTTCCTGAATATACAAGTACATATAGATTTCATCATCCTTCCTGTGTTTCTACTAAACTCACAGATTTTGATTCCAATAAACAGAATCCCAAATTATGGTTGTGAAGTTACATTGTAACTGTGAAAATGGAAAGCCACAAGTGCACTGGGCAAACATGTGTTGATCACAAGCATATGAGTCAATGCCTGAAAAAAAATGTATCAGGTTCATCTACCAAAAAATTTGACTAAGGGGTGCCTGTATTTTGAGGTTTCAGATTTGCTCTGGCATATTCAGTAGGTCTGTTGAGTGATATGGAAGCAGCCAAGGTAATCATACTCGCTATTTATGCACATGTTAATTCTGTCAGTGCAGCAGGAGCTAATATTAAAAATTCCAAACCAAGTATTACAAGGTTAAAATCTTGTGCCATTGACAGTACCACTAAATTTCATGCCCCTATGATCCATTGTTAGTCTCAATTTATCTCATAGCTACTGTGTGATGTCACATCATGAAAAGAAACATGAATACAGTAGCAAGAGCAACATTCATAGAAAGACAGCACATTCACTGGGCACCAGTTACACTATAATTCAAATTACCATTACAGCATCAAGTAAAATTCCTTGCATAACTTATCATTTAAACTTCGATAGGTATGTATGTATATAATATGCTGTGTGTGTGTTTCATTACTATCTACTGTTGGAAGCATACATTAGGCACATGGAATCATGTTCATCAAATAAGGGACATTACACTTTTAGTTTAATAGAAAGGCACATTGCTCCTACATTACAGGCTTGTAACAACAGACGAAAAGTCAGAAATAGTCTGGAGAAGTCACATGACAGAACACTTTGTCAAATGACAAAATGCATGTACACTGTCCAAGAATATCTACTCTTCCATTCGAAAGTCTATATCACATGTTTTCTTAAAATGTTTTTAACTTACTCTCAGATCACTACATTGGTTTCATATGGGATATGATTGAACCTGAGAAGGAATAAACCTGGAAGAAGGATACATTTTTGAAAGGAAAATGCCTTTTTAAGATGTTCAGTATATGCTCTGGAAAAGAATATGTGGGTTTATGGTAATGGTTATGAGGCAGAAAAACAGCGTCTAATGGCAAAGACAACAGAAGTATCACCAGACAGAGAGCACTACTACACAAGCATCACCTGAACCTTTAGAAAACTACTGATAAGGAAGCAGATGAGTTTATGTTTGAGATATTGTACTCCAAACCGGTTTGATGACATATCACTTTTTGTGGATCTCTTCATAGTCTCAAAACTGTATCTACTTGTCCTTTTAAAGCCCATGTATAGTATCAGTATTTTATTTCTAATTTATTAGGTAACAAAACATGAATCATGGATGGACACAGAGTGATATTCAAAGATTTGAGTTCAACATGCTTGCCTTAATCTGTAAATATTGATGTGATATGCATTGATTACATCTTCAACATGAGGTTATAGTGGAGCTGACAGAGAAGAAGCAATGAATGTCCCTTGGTGCAGACTGGACAGTCATATTCCAGGTAGGTGGCCTCCAGCTGGAGATAACAACAACAGAACACTAAAAAATGCAAAGAATGAAATGCTTCAGACTGTTGGAATGTTAGACTCATACATAAAAGTCATGAAGAAGGCAGAAGCCACAGCCATTGAGGTTGTGAACCTAATTTCCTTGGGCTTTCTCCATTTTTGTTTTTGACATGCATAGACATATGGGTGTAAATCTCTAATTTGTATACATGAAATATTTGTTGTCAGGCTCAGAATTAGATTCTTTCTTGTAGATTCTGGAGAAAGGTGTGATGAATTTTGCAGTTTAGTGAGAACCTTAAAGAGACTTCAGGTAAGGGTCTTCTTCTAGTAAATATTAGTGTATAAGATGTTACATTTTGCCAGTGGGAAAAGAGAGCAGCTGGCCATGGTCAGATCCCAGATTTGAAATTTTACTACTTCTTGCATGGTCACCAGGATTCACTGTGGCACACCATTTCAGCAGTCAATATCATCCTCTATATGGAAAAGTTATTTACCTGTGTGAATGTGAATGTGTCCTTTGATCATTGGTGCAGCAGGTGGCTTTCTTCTCACTTTTGATTCTTGTGTAGAACACTGGTGCTCAAGGAATGTAATAGATATGTTAATAATTAGTATCTTGCTTTTATGTTTTCCTAGTTTTTTAGTTAAATGTGCCATAGAGAGATGTGGTGGTGCACTCCTGTAATTTTAGCATTCAGGGGAGCTTACACAAAGGAGTTGCACATTTACAAGTTTGCAGCATTGCTGGGCAATAGCAACATACTGAAACATTTCTCAAGAAAATATGGTTGGATATCGTGAGGATCTAGTGTACTCTGGACTCCGGGAAAGGCAAACACGCAAACATGCCTGACCGGGACATGGGGGGTGCAGCGCTCGGAAAGGAAAACAGAAGAGACACGGCACTTTTACTGCCTGCACCGTGTTGCACTGCACTGCACACACAATCTTTATTTTAAGATTCCTATATAGTAAACCGGATCAGTTCACAGAGCCCAGACAATTAAGTAGTGAAAAGGCATTCTTTGTGACAAGCTACAATGTGACAGACTACAATGTTTATTCTAAACTATCTAAGTGAAGTAAACAACCACAACCAGTTCTCCTAACTCCTCTAGCCCAGAAGGAAATTCATTAGCCCAAGAATGATGTTAATTTTGTTTGCTGCTAGTGTCACAAAGGGTGGCCAGCCACTTCCTCAAGACTTCTGCAAAGCAAAGCCAGCACACACAGTATGGTTTCCAGAGGGTGAGAGATCTCACTGAGAACAGGCATTCCTGTCCTACCTCTGTCTCGCATACTGGGGGCTATTGTTTACTGCAGGTTTGAGGGGGTTGGGGCCTTCAAAGTGACACCTCATCCCCCACAGCTGGAGATGTGTATATGTGCTCTGATATGAACTCTAACCTGTAAAAAGTAAAATGGCCTAGTTGGCTAAAAATTCTGAGAAAATTTTAACAATGAATCTATCTGCCCCATTCCATACTGCTCAATGATGATATCACATACATTATGCTCTACTAGTGGATTGACCATACATACTGTAAAATGCCCTCCCTCTCTGAGTTCTGCTGTCCCCAGGTGAAGCAGTGTAGAAATCTGAGCACACTTATTGATGTATTTCCAGGTGAGAACTGTAGCAATGTCTGACTTATTTATGTCTGACTTGGAAAGTCTACACCTGCTCTAGAAAGGCAAGAGCAAGTTTACCTTAAGGAAATCAACCCAATGGAACTGCAGCTATAACCCTTCTCTCCTTTCTTTTTTGTTTTCTTCAATTGATTCTCTTTCTCTTTTTCCTCAATTAGTCTTGAATTTAAACTTTCAAGTGAGTTATATTGTCCCTGCCTTTCTTGGTTACTTTTCTCTCATTGTTGAGACAAAATTCCTGATGTTCAAAGTTAAGTAAATTTTAGTTAACTACAAATTTTGGAGATAACAATTCACACTTAGCTGGCTTTAAAGGCAGAGTGGCATGGTTGGGGTCAGCTGTTCATGTTGGCTGAAAATGACAAAAGCTAAAGGACAAAAGAGGAAAACACATGTCTCCTTCCTTCTCTTACATTGTGTTCTGAAAAGACTTCCCACACCTGGGCAGATGGAGCACTCACACCAAATTCCCAGCACTAGGACAATGAACCAATCACAAATACTAGATTTGCCTCCATGATTGCATGACGCTTGAGGAGGTCTATCCAAACACAAACCATAACTGTGTCTTTTCTGATTATTCTCTCACTTTCTATTTCATTTGTTTCCTTAAATTTCCCAAAACTTAGGTAATCATTCTTGACCTCCAGCTTTGACTGTGCTGTGTATGACCTCATTCATCACTTTAGACAACCTCTATCCACATAAATGCTCTATTCCCCTATAAAATGGTAAAATAACTACACTAACGTGAAAACAAAAGCATAAAAGTGCATGGTGTATTTTTGATTTCATTAAATATTCACAGAGTTTCATCCTGTGGAGTTAGCCAGGTATGGTTGCCATAGTTAGTAGTTAAGCTGAAGTTGAGACAAGTGCTATTATTAACTGTACTATTTTAGCTAGTTAGTAATATATTATAAACAGTTCTCTCATGTAGGATAACACTGTGATTGCAGGGAGTCATAATCAGCTTCACAGTCCACCAACAAAAATTAGGGGCTAAACTTCAGGTGAATTTTGCATCCTATATACATTAGGATGATGCATTCTTGGGATAGCTATAAAAATGCAACCATATATGAAGGATATCCTTGAAATAAGCCTCAATATTAGTAATAAAGCAATATATCATATGAGATTGGAGCACATAGAAAAGAAAATGAAAGAGAAAATAGAAAATGACAAGATACAGAAGCAAAATCGAACCCTAGTCTTTCACCCCACTTGTTATTAGCCCAAAGCACAATGAGATAGATAAAATTGCATGTCAAAAGCTGGAGCTATCTGCCATGATAACAACAGAATTGTAAATACCAAAAAGTTTACAGAGAAATTCTATCAGATTAAAAATAATGCTTTAAGTCAAATTTGTTAGAGAACACACAACTAAAAGAATGTGTAACCTTAGAAAAATGATGAAAAACAAAAATTGCCATACATAGCAAAAAAAAATTGAATCCATGAAACAGATTCAATCAGAAATTCAAGAGATTAAAATGTATGTGATATATAAACCTGTAAGAGATTAAAAGTATATGCAAAAGACTGAACAAAAGAGAGTGTTAGAATTTCAGATTTTGAAGACAAAATTGTTGCTAGTGGTCATGAAAAGAATGCTATCATAAAACTAGGAAGAGACTATGAGAAATCAACAGGTACAAAATGAAGCAAAAAAGAATAATATGAGATTGATTGGGGTCAACGAGAAAGCTGGACACAGGACAAATACTATAAACAACTTCAGAAAAATAATGGCAGAAAACAGCCCAAGTACGGAGAAAGTATGTGACATATAGGGCAAGGGATTTAGCTCACTGACATAAGTGCTTGCTTGGAAGAGGTTGTGAGTTCAATGCCAAGCACAAAAAAAAAAAAAAAAAAAAAAAGAAAGAAAGAAAGAAAAAAATTTGACACATTCAAATGAAGCGTATAGAACTCCAAATAGATGTAACCAAACTGAAACTACACCAAGATATATTCAAGATTCTAGATTTCAGCACATGAACACAATATTAAAAGTGGGTAGGGAAAAATCACAGATCACTAATAATTGAAAGCCCATCAGAATCACAGTAGTCTTCATTGTAGCTTGGCATTACTGACACCATCATGAGCTCTGCATTTCACTAGTGCACTGTATTTGATGCAGGAGGATGGAAAATTACTTGGTGTACATGTCTTATGAGAAAAGCAGAATGAGCTGCACCTACAGGAAACAATTAACCTGCTCAAAAAAAAAGAAGCAGGATACAGGTGTAAACCAAAGATCAATGGAAGATTCTCCTTCAATAGTTTCCAATAGGATGTCACATTGTTGGTTTTCCCTGTTTAAAAGTTTGTAAGTTTCCGGTTCAGGGCCAATTGTTTGGGCTCTGAAATGGGCAGGGTCTGTATATGACTAGTCCAGAGTTCAGTTAATTAAATTCCAAATATATCAGTTGGGCTGCTCGGAATCCTATATTTTTATTCATGAACCTACCTCAGTATTCTCAACACAAATATCCAAGTGAAGAAGAGTTTGGACAGAAGTAAAAGTCTTGAAAGAAAAATCTTCCAATCTACATTTGATGTATACTGGAAAACTTTCAAAATTAGTGGAAACATAAGATACTTCCATCACAAAGAACAACTTCCAAATTGAACTGAGAAAAAATAATGAAAGTTACATAGAGAGGTAAAAATGGCCACAATTCCAAGAAAAGCACAAAAACCACCAGGCAGGACAAGTAATTAAACCTAGGAGAAAAGCAGAAAACCAACAGCAGAACAACATTAAAACAAAGACAAACCAATACATATCACTGTAAATGGCCTCAACTCACCTACCAAAAGAAGTAAATGGGGAGAATGGATCAAGAAACAAGATCCAAAAATATGCTGTATGCAAAAGACTTGTTTAAGGCAAAAAGAAATTCAGAAATTCAAAGTCAAAGGATGGAAAACAATCTTTCATGTAACAAGGACCCAGAAAAAAGCATGAGTAGCTATTCTCTTTGGAGACAATATGAACTTCAAACCAAGAATGACCAAAAAGATAAAGAACCTCACTCCATACTTGTTAAGGGAAAAATTTGAAAAGGATAAGATAACATTCACAAATATGTATGCATCTAATACAGGAGCACTTAACTACATAAGACAATTATTAAAAGACATGAAAAATCAAATAATTCACACAATTGATACAGGAAGATTCAATACCCTACTATCACAAACAGATAGATGAACTAGTCAAAAAACCAGCAAATAAATATGAAAGCTGAACCAAATCTGTGAACAAATGAGCTGAATAGATGTTTACCAACTATGTGACCCAACATAATCAGAAAAAGCTTTCTTGTCAGCTGTGCATGGGAGGTTCTCTAAAACAGACCATATATACTAGTCCACAGAACATGTTGAAGTAAATATGAAGGAAATGAAGTTACACCATGCATTTTACCTCACCATAGTGCAAGAAAATTGGGCAATAATGGTAAAAGAAATTGGAAAAAACTTCATAAATATATGGAAATTAAATAACACCCTCCTAAAAAAACAATTGGTCACAGATGAAATAAAAGAAGAAACTTAAAAATATCTACAACTCAACAAGAATATAGATGCAAAGTCCTGGATCTTATGGGATTCAATGAAAGCAGTCCTGACAGGGAAATTTATAGTAGTGAAATCACACATCAAGAAATAGAAAGAGCACAAAAAAATAATCTGATGTTTTCTCATTTCCAGAAAAAGAATGGCAAGACAAAACCAAAACCCACACAAGGGAGGAAACTACAAAGATCAGAGAAGAAATTAATGCAATGTAGACCAAGAAAATAATAAAAGAATGAATGAATCAAAGGGTTGGTTCATTGAAAGAATAAACAAAAATGATAAACCCTTAGCCAACCTTATCAAAAAAGAAAAGAAAACCTGAAAACCATGCATTGAGGAATGAAAACAGTAAAATAACTACAGATCCTGTGAAAATTCAGAAGATCATCAGTATCTCCTTAAAAAGCTTATGTTTTCCTATGTTGGATATTATAGAAATGGTTCGATTCCTAGATATATATGAATTGCCAAAGCTGACCAAAGAAGAAATAAAAATTCTTGTTAATGCAGTTTCAGTTAATGAGACTGAAAATCTAATTAAAATTTTATCAGCAGCTGGGCATGGTGGTGCTTGCCTATAATCCCAGACTTGGGAGGCTGAGGTAGAAGGATTGTTGTGAGTTTCAACCTAACCAGGGCTACAAAGTGAGCAGAATGTCACCAACTGCATAATGAGACCTTGACTCACGAACATGTAAAAAAAGAAAAACAGTGACAACAGCAGTGCATGCAAATCAACAAATTTTAATATCATATCAACACAGGCAAAGACAAAAGTCAAATGAAATGTTTTCTCTGAATTTGTGAGTTTTCCTAATAGTATTTTGATGGGAATTTCAATAAATCTATATTACAGTTTGCAATAAGATTTTTTTGAATTTTCTCCAAATCCTTGAAGGTAGTTTTACTGGATTCTTATACTCGCCTGATGCATGCTAATAGATATGGTCCTAAGAGTTTCAAACTATTGAGTTCCCATTCTCAAAGATATCCATATTAATATGACAATTTTTCTGTTTGATTGAGACAGGGTTTCCTTATGCCATTCAGACTGACTGTGGACTCAATTCTTAGTCAACTAAATTCACACTAATTAGCCCTCCTCAGCCTCCCAAGTTTTGGTAGTATAGGTGTGCACCTAAAACCTGAAAAAAACAAGGGAGAGAGAAAGATTGTTAAAAGAAAACAAAAATAACAGAGCTGAATGAAAACTGACTTATCTAAAATGGGAATTATGGAATGATGTGGCAGAGGAAAGCTAGTCATGTGGTGGCATCCAGGAAGTAATAACAAATACAGAGTTAGGAATGGTACCTATTGTGCTACAGCACAACAGTGACCTCCTTCCTCCAATACACATGCAATTTACTAGACTGAGGAGGTCCAAAAGCTCATGTGAATGCAAAACTAAGAGCAAATAAGCAGCTTATAACCAAGGTTTTGGGACATGGCATTTAGCAGATGTCTCACATTCAAATTGAAATAGAAGAAATATAATCCTACCCTGTTTGATGTCAAATGCACCAAGTTGGTTCTCTCACAACATTGAGAAATGAAGTCACAAACCAAAAGAAGTTCAAGAAGTTTTCTTGGAAAAAAAATTAGCCCTGGATTTTCAGGAGTGGTCTTCTGTGTTTTGGCCACAGACCTATTGTCAAGGTTCATTTATACAGCAAAGTCACAATGTGGTGCAATGTGGGTCTCAAACTACAATCAATCTATAAGCTTATAGCTGCTTAACTAATATTATCCAGCAGGGAAACAAGTTATCCAGAAAAGCTATGTAGAAAGAGATAAGCATTTTGTGGGAACAATAGTCCAGTGTTTCTGGTCATTGAGTAAGGTAACTGATGCCTATCTGGACATCCTGGAGGAAGTCGTGGTAACTGTAGTACATTTCAAGCTATTATTTTTCTCTTCAGGAGGCATGTAGACATGGTCACTGCATCTTCTCATTCAGGTCTGGCTTTCTTCAGCTGTGCCTCTAGCAGTGATACTTGTGTTTAGGTTGTTACATTGACTCCTTAGAGGTTCCCAATTCCTCTCTGACTGTATATCAATTTCTATCTACCTTGACCTCCTTTGAAAAAATCACAATACTATTTGAATGGATAAAGTGATGTTTATACATTTAAAAAATATTATTTACCAGTTATTTAGCTCAGCAGGCAGAAGCACATGCCTGGCAAGTGCTAGCATGTGAGTTTGATACCCAGTTCAGAAAACAAAATATAACTTAAAATGCAAGGAATAAAATAATTTCACATGTGAAGATGTAGATTAACAAGATTTTTTGTTAAATATGTCAATGGCAAATAAATTTTGCTAAAATTCATATTTAGTATCTAAGGCTATTGGGCCAGGATATTGAGTTCAGAGTTGCAAGCACCTGCCTGGCAAGCTCAAGGTCTTGAGTTCATTCCCTGGTACCATAAAAAATATCTACATCTTTCAACCATGCAGTGCTATGAGCACAATTGTTGAAATTGATAGTTAAAAGGCTCAATGTTTCTTTTGTGGTTAAGAAATACCTACAGATAACATGGTAAATAAAGTGAATGATATACTGTCCCCTATACTATAGCAATTTTCTTAAAGTTGTTTTTATTGTTTGTTTTACCACATGCTTGATGTTATACATGAACAAACAGAGCTTCGTTATATTTGTGTTGTGTTTGCCAATACCCAAGTTGTATGACCAAATTGCCTGTTGGTTACCTTTGCAAACGCAACTATTTTCTACAACTTGTAGTGCCATCATACTTTTCTGTGTGTGCCATCTTCCTGGGTGAACTAATAGATATGTTAAACATGGTTACCCTCTGCAAAGGACAGATGTTATCTAAAATTAGTTGACAAAGGATTGCAAATTGTTTTGAGACCTCTCTATCCTCTGCAAAGTGAAACAAATTTCTTCCACATTCCTTAGTGGATCAAGGATTTCTCATTCCTTCATCCACACCCATAAACCATTCACTTTGTAATTCTTTTTTCTACAATAAGCCTGAAAAAGTTTTAAGTGAGTTACACAGCTTTGCAAACTCCAGCTGTACTGTGTCCCTGGTACCAGGCAAAATAATTCAGCTTGCATTTTTTTGAAAAACATGTCTTGCCCCATTTTTGGACACCATTTGGATGGGCTCATTTTTGTACTGCAAGACTTAAAAGGTGAAAATGTTTGGCTAAGTGGAGAAACTGTGATAATCATTTTTTCAATTTAATCGTATATTTCACTATTTTCATTAAGTATATTTTATTTGCTAAAATTATGCTAAGTGAAATTGATAAACAATTCTTAATGTTACAGGGAGCTGAGTTAGTTAGAAATATAGGCAACCAGACAGTAATATAGGGGAATGAAACTCCTCACTGACTATGTCTGCTATGAGATTGCGTTCTTCAAAACCAAAGAATGAATTTTGGAAACAACAAAAGTGAAGAGCAGAATATATTTATTAAATGTAAGAAAGTGAAGGATTTGTTCTCCTCACCCAAAGAATCACTACTGTAAATCGTGATTTTTTTTCACTCAGGAAATGTACATTTTATGATAATTTGTGCAGCAGTCTCAAATGTGCCTCTATTAGAGTAAAACATAGTGAAAGAAGAATGAGCCAGGCATTCCATGCTCTGAATGTAGAGGCATTAAAAAAAAGTTTTTTACTTAATGCTATTGCTGATGTTTTGTATAGAAAATAAGATAGGGTGACAAAAACAAGCAAAAATGATTATGTAAGATTTTATACTCCTGCACAAAAATAGAAGCCAAAAACAGAATTCAAATAAAAAAGGATGAAAATATAATCTAAAGAATGGGAGAAGTTTTGCATGTTACTCCTTGACAGCTAGCATATAGTCAATAGGAACATAAAATGAATACACACTTTTCATAATGGGCACAAATTGCCAAGAAATACCTGAAGAACTATTGAGCATTTTTATACAAAGGAGAAATGCAAATAGGATCACCATCTCATTGCAGGGAGAACAAATCACCACAAGACCAAAAGAATGTACATGTGACTGCAGGAGAAAAGGAACTATTTAACTTTGTTGGTGGAAGGGTAGGTGAATTGATCTTCCACTACTGAAGTTAGTGTTCAAAGTATTCAAAAGACCAAATGTAGTAAGTCTGCTCAGTGCAGTGCTTCCTTAGTGGGTCTCTTTCCCAGAGAGTTAAGGACATATTGCAGTGATTCATGCAGTCTTGTTTCCTGCAGCAATAGTCACTTTTTTCTGCGGAGTGCAGCAGCAAGCACTGCTCTGTCAGCCACCAAATACCAACGATAAATAACAAATATTCATCAGTGTGCTCCATTCAGTAAGTGATATGATATTTTATTATGAAATGGGCCCTAAATTAGCTTTTTCCTAGTAGACTACAGGTCAGTATAAGCATGTAATGTAACAAGGCCATCACAATTACTCTGTGCTCATTAGATTTGATATATTTTTCTTTTTGAGGCAGCATGCTGCTATGCTGTTCAGGCTGGCTTTGAGATCATTTTATAACCCAGAGTGGCCTCAAACAATTCTCTTGCCACAGCCTCTCAAGTACTGGGCTTACACGCACAAGCCACCAGGTCCAGTTTAGATTTGGTATATTAAATACAATGCATATTCAGTACATTTCATTCCAACTATTTTGTTTGTTAATATATTGGCACATTTAGGCCCATTATCTGTAGCCACCGTAACCTTATTGAGGTGGTGATGTGCATAACACCAGACTCATGACATTCTGTCCTACGTTCAGTGCTGTCAGTGTCCTGCAGTGAAACATACGTGTACACGTGTATATATTGGTTTGTTTTTCTACTTGTCTTAAATAAGATTTTTAAAATTTCCTTGTATAATCAGAGAGTTGATAACCCTATCTACATTTTCACACAAATTCCCGCAGTTAATTAGAGTACAACAAATGCAGACGGGACATGGACCAAATAGTTTCTGTGTGAGTATGTGAAGGCACATGTGAAGAATACATTGTGAAGGTTTGTGTTCCTTAATATTTCATTTCAATGAACTTCACATGTTCTCACTGTTGCTTATGTGAGGTGGACCAGATGAATACTTTAAGATATGAAGTGGTACAAAGTCCTTTTTCTTTTTGTACTGAGGATCAAACTCATGACCTTGCACTTGCCAAGCAGATGCTCATGCCGCTGAGATAAGTCCTCATCCCCCATAAAGTCTGTTTTAGAATTTAAGTATCTAAATAAGTATTTAAGAAAGGGAAGAAAAGGCTCAAGTTCATGCAATAAGGGAGGAAATTATAAAAATCAGAAAAGAAATTAATGCAATAGAGACTAAGAACACAATACAAATAATCAGTGAAACAAAGAGTTGGTTCTGTGAAAGAATACATAAAATGGATAAGCACCTTACCTACCTTATTTAAGAAAGGGAAGAAAAGGCTCAAGTTCATGCAATAAGGAATGAAAAAGACAAGTATCTAAATAAGTGGTGGTTTGGTCACTTAGTAATGGTCAACTTGGACCAGCCAGTGAACTGAGTCATCATGGTTTTGGGAACAGAGCATGCATTGAAGAATTGTTGCAAACAGCATCAAAGGAGAAATGAAAGGAAGGTGCTAGGCTGTTCATTCTCATGGAGAAGCTGGTAGCAGTGATTCTCCAGATATGAACTCAGCCATCATCATCATTAGAGGAGTCAGGGCCCCATTTTACTTTGCATAGCTACTGTTCTCTTTTACAGAACTCTGGCCCTTATCATGAGCTTTATATCTTGGCTCCAGTACTGATCACTCAGCCTGATGGCACAGATCTTGCACCCAAGGACACAGAATTTGTAGCTTCCAGCGCTGAGCTTTGACCCTTCCTAGTACACAACCTTGATATAGACATACACGAGAAATTGGCAGTGACTCTAGATCTCCAGGTAAACTTGTGACAGTCCTTGACATGGGTTCTTTATGTCTTAGAATCATTCCTGGTTTGAAGAAGGTCACCACATACTAGTTAGGGGAAAACATCAAAAGAAAGAGATAACTATTGTAAATATATATGCACCAAATTCTAGAACACACAATTATGCAAAAGCAGCTATTTACAGAAATGAAAAATCAAATAAGCAATAATACATTTATAACAGGAGACTTTAACACACCTTGGACACCAAGGGACAGATGAGCCAGACAAAAATTCAGCAAACAAATAACACAACAGAATCACATCTGTAAACTAACAGACCTGATGGACATATACAGAGTGTACCAGCCAACACCATCAGAACATATATTCATCTCAGCAGTACATGGGACATTCTCTAAAACAGACTATATAATAGCCCACAGAATATTTTTAAATAAATGCAAAAGACTTGAAATTATCCCATGCATGTAATCAGATCATTGTGCCATAAAACTAGGAACTGCAAAAATCACACACACACACATGGAAATTGAATAATATACTCTTGAGCAATCAGTGGGTCACAGGGGAAACTAAAGAACAATTTAAACAATGTCTAAAAGCAAACAAAAATGCACATACAACTTACTGGAATGTGTGGGACTCAATGAAAGCTGTCCTCAGAGGAAAATTTATTACACTGACTTCGCATATCAGGAAACCACAAGAATACAAATAAACAATCTGATGCTACACATCAAATATCTAGAAAGTCCAAAGCAAATGGAGTTCAAAGCCAAAAGAAAGGAGGAAATTATAAAAATCAGAAAAGAAATTAATGCAATAGAGACTAAGAACACAATACAAATAATCAGTGAAACAAAGAGTTGGTTCTGTGAAAGAATACATAAAATGGATAAGCACCTTGCCTACCTTATTTAAGAAAGGGAAGAAAAGGCTCAAGTTCATGCAATAAGGAATGAAAAAGACAAAATCACTACAGACTCTTGGGGAATATAAAACATCATCAACACCTACATTAAAATCATCCACTCTCATTGTTTTAATAACACAGAAGAAATAGACACATTCCTAGAAACATATGAAGTACCAAAGTTGGATCAAGAAGATGTAAAAATGCTGAATAATCCAATCTCTATTAATGAAATTGAAAATATAATAGTTCTGCTTATGCATAGAAAGAGCCCAGGCCCAGACTGATTCACTGTGTAATTCTACAAGAAATACCAGAAGACTTAATTCTGACACACCTCAAATTCTTCAATGAAGTCACAATGGAAGTAATTCTTCCTAAGTCATTCCTGGAAGTAAATATTACTCTAGTACCAAAACCTGAGAAAGACCCAAGTAAAAAAGAGAACTCCAGGCCAATCTCCCTAATGAACACAGATGCAAAATGCTCAATAAAATATTGGCAAACAGGATGCAGCAAGTCATCAAGATTATACACCACGACCAAGTGTGATTCATTCCAGGCAAGCAGGGATGGTTCAACATATGTAAATCAATCAATGTAATCCACCATATCAACAAAACCAAAAGTAAGAATCACATGAGCAATTCTATAGATGCAGTAAAAGCTTTTCCTAAGGTGCAACTTCCATTCACAATAAGAACCTTACAGAAAATTGGAATAGATGATCTTTACCTCAATATGATAAAGGCCATCTATGACAAACCAACAGCCAGTATCATATTAAGTGGCCAAAAACTGAAGGCCTTTACCTTAAATCAGGCACAAGACAATTATGTCCCTCATCACCATTTGTATTCAACATAGTACTGGTAATACTAGCCAGAGCAACTAGAAAAGAGACAGATATAAATGGAGTAAAGATAGGAAAAGAGGAAGTTAACTTATGACATGATACTCTACATAGAAGACCCCCAAAACTCCATTGGAAATCTCCTAGATATAATCAATAAATTCAGCTATGTAGCTGGATACAAAGTCAATACTCAAAAATCTATAGCATTCCTACACATTAACAACAAATTCATTGACAGAGCAATAAGAAAAGCCACACCCTTCACACTGCCATCCAAAAAAATGAAATACTTTGGAATTAATCTCACGAAAGAATTTTAAAAATCTATATAAGGAAAATTATAATGTCCTGAAAAAGAAATCAAAGAGGATCCCAGAAAATGGAATGACATCCCTTGTTCATGGATGGGAAAACAAAATATTGTGAAAATGGCCTTTCTTCCAAAACTGTAATACAGATTTACTGCAATCCCAATGAACATAATATCAACATACCTCATAGATCTAGAGAAATCACTCCTAAAATTAATCTGGAACCAGAAGAGACCTAGAATAGCAAAGAAAATTCTAAGCAGTAAAGAAAAGGTGGGAGGCATCACAGTCCCTGAGTCGGTTATACTACAAAGCAATTATAATAAAATCAACATGGTATTGGAATAAACTCTCAACTATAGATCAATGGAATAAATTAGAAGGTACAAACACAACAACAAACACACTCAGCCATCTTATCTTTGATACAGGAATCAAACATTTTCACTGGAAGAACGACAGTCTCTTTAATAAATTATGCCTGAAAAACTGGCTCTCCATAGGCTGAAAGCTAAAACTAGACCCATGCCTATCACTATGTACTAAACCAAAATGTAAATGGATCAAATATATTAACATTATAACAGAAACAGTAAATCTGTTGGAAGATAAATAGGATATAAATATTGAAGACATAGGGGTAGGGAGAGAATTCATGAAAGGGGAATTGGAAGTCCCACTTGATCCAGCTATTTCACTTCTAGGCACATTCCCAAAAGAACTGAAAACATCATACCTCAGTGGTATATGTGCACCCATTTTTATGACAGGACAATTTGTAATAGCCAGATCTTGGAAACAACCTAAGTGTCCATCAACTGAGAAATGGATAAAAATGATATGCTATTTTTACACAATGGAGTACTACTCAGCTATTAAGAATGATCACATTGAGATATTCATAAATAAATGGATGCAACTTGAGACCTTACTCATACCTGAAATAAATCAAACTCACATGTATAAATACTGTATAGTCTCCCTACTGTAAAAAATGGTAAAAGTACATAAGAGTTTAAGGTAATCATGAGTCCCCATTACATTGCTTTGGAGACATATAATGTTCCCATTCTTTAGTTGGAATGGTTTTATCCTGGGTTGTTTTATTTTATTATCTGTGATGGCATGAACAGCTATTTTGAAGACAACAAGATATTGTAATAGGCACTGCTAATTTAATATCATCTTGCTTTGAAGTGCTACCATTCTTTTGTCCTTCTGTTTCCATTGGTTCCATCATGTATTTTATTGGATTTTATTGTGTGTGATAGTATAAACAAATCTTTTATGGCCAATGAGATAATATGGTAATGAGTTTTTATTTTCTATTATTTGGTTGAATACCCTGTAATACTTTCATTCTCTTTAATGGTGTTATACTATTTTGTCGTGTTTGTTACTATTGTATCTGAAGGTATATTCAACCCTTTCAAGGAAAGAGAATTATGGTAGCTACTGATATATTGGGTTGTTTTGTGGTGAAATTCTATGTTGCATAAATTTTTCATTCTGCAAAAACTAATTTGCAAGTCTCTCAGATCTTTTACTGATTTTGCTGATGTGAAGAAAAATGTAGGATGCATAATTTGATTTCCCAATAATCAATTATCACAGCTCTATAGACCTATCTGAACTCATGGAATTTCAAATGTAGGCTAGCCTTATTCCATCTAGAACTAGCTTTGAACCTAAGTGGTTCAGCAACATTTTAGTAGACTTCTACAAGCACAAGAGGGATAAGTTTCTCAGAGCCTCCCTCCTCCTTTTTGGTTACATTTAGACAGTGTGTAACAATGCCATGTCTCTATGGTCAGCAGGCCCTCATGTCTTTGCATCAAACTATTGTTTCTGCCATCAATGCTATTTTAACATTATCTGTTTAACCTATTTGTGTTATTCAAACAACTCTAGGTAAAATGCAATTTTACTCTTCAATTGAGTTAATGAGTCTTTTCTCATTTTCTTACAGCATCTTGCACTGTTAATTGTTCCTTATTATTACCACCATGAGTTTCTTACTCATTTATCATGAAAATATTATGCATGCTGAGAAACAGTGTTGACCAAAAGAAAAGTGTTACTCTGTCCTCAGCATCTCATGGCTCAGAATGATATATTCTCTTCTGTTGAGCATGGTGACTAAGCATAAATGTGATGAGACAGGACAAAGTCTATCACTATTCAGTACAATTGAAAGGCCATGTCTGGGAGTGAGAGAAAATGGCAGTGTTAGAATGAGACTGGCATGACATGCACTTGTGAATCCTGCAAATTTATGTAAAAATGTTGGGGCCATTGAAGCTGAATACCTGTGGAGGCCTGTGGCATGGCCTGGGCATGATTGAATTGAGAAGGAGGAGACATTTAAGGGAGCAAGATAAGGCTAGATAGTTTTCCTAAATTAGCATCATTTGTTGCTCTGAGTGATCCTTGAGCCTCTCCCAAGATCCTGCTCAGCTTTACTCAATTGTCCACTCAACTCCTTGCTTGCTCTGATTAAATAGGTCCTGCCCAGCCATCAGTCAGCCATACACCTAACAGATTTTTGAGGTCTGACAAGGATTTTAGTCCTCCTGCAGCCCTAAAGATTGTGTCACTTGTTTCCCTCTTTTGGGCCATGCATCTGTTTGGGGGTGTGGGGGGTCTAGGCACAGACCCCAACAATTACTGCCTGAACAGGGACTCTACAGTGGGGATGTCTGCTGTGGAATGTCACTTCACATTGCTGTGTTCCTGGGGCATAAAATGGACCCAAAAGCATGTCTATTTTATTTTGTTTGGAAATTACTTTTATTTTCTTTGAAAAAAATCCCTTCACCATTTAAGTCATGGGGACTTCTGTGTCTGAAGTGCAACAGAAACATAATGCAAAACTGCTTTTCCTTAGGAAGGTGGGCCATGTTTGGTGCAAATCTTGTGGGCTATTCATGATCATTGTCCTTGGTGTTCTGAGGTTGGTGTGGTTACTGTGACAGATTGGGAAAAAATACACAAACTGCTGCACTGAGGAGCCTTGAGCTCTGATTTCTGTCTTGCACACTTGGTATTTTTGCTGGGATGCTGTGACATTTGGCAGGGAGGAACGGCTGGTTTCCCAGTTTTCTTGGATGGCTCACTTGTGCTGCTTCGCCTCTTCCACTTGCTGCTGCCTTCACAAGATGCAAACCCTGTAAAACCTCTAGGCAAATTTTCATCTGTTCGACCTCCCATGCAGAAGATGGCCCAAGAAGGTAAACATGGCAAATTAATTGCTTGACCTGTTTTGTATCAACAGGAAAAGAGCCCCACTTTGAAAGATTGCAGTATTCTATTTAAAGACTTAAAAGGGACAGGGGGTAATTTTAGTGGCCTAAGAGGCTGCCTGACACCCATAAGTTTGTGAGTTCAATCCCATGTTCCTAAAAAAAAAAAAAAAAAAAAAAAAACCAAGAAAAATAAAGAGTTTAAAATGGCTGTCAAGGAATATGGACTTAAAAGTACTTTTGTAATTGGCATTATTGAGGATATCGTTCATGGTTGTGAAATGACCCCTTTGAACTGGAAACTCTCAGTGCATACTATTATCACTCTAGCCAAACATCAGGTGTGGCTTAAGAGCATACTGGTGCTGAGGACATGCAAGTTATGAATAATTTTGATTGCTATATTCATATAGGAGCTGCTGAGTTTTGAGGCGAGAGAGATTTTTCAGATATATGCCAACAAGTTAATTGCCACCCTCAGGCTATTATCCTCAATTGCTTTAAAAGCTTGAAAAAGACTCCCTGAAGCAGTGGACACACAAGGTTCCTTTAGTACTATTAAACAGGAGGACACTGAACCTTTCCTTGACTTTATGAAGATTAAATAAAGCTATTGAAAGCCAGGTGGACAACAAGGCAGTAGCCTCTATCTTGTTAAAGCAATTAACATACAAAAATGCAAATCAAGGCTACAAAAATGCTTTAAAAGATGTTTCTGTGATACTTGACACTAGCTTGGAATTCCCTGGTATGCTTTAGAAGTTCCTACTACTTTTCATGATCCTTTACCTCCTGGACAGCTGGCCAGTTCTTTCCTATTCACCTGCATCAAAAAAGAGGCATTTTGTTATCCTTGGCCTCAGTAATGCTGGTTATACGGGCATATTGTTGCTTCAGTTGTGATCTCTCTTACACATTCAACTAATTTTTTTGAATCTGTAACCCAGCTAATTGTCTTGCCTTGTCTTCTCTAAAACTTATGATGTTACTCATGGAAATCAAGCACTTGGCTCCACTGTGGTGGCTACTGCTATTCCCCTGGGAGATGAATGCTGAGGCCTGTGTTTAACTATTGACAACCTTTTCTTTTCAGGATTGCTACACACTGGAGCTGATGGTTTTGTTTTACTCCACTCACCTGGCAATACTTTATTTCCCATTGTCAGTGCTATTCCCTCTCATCACTTGAGGATGTACTGGAACACCTATAGTCCTTGGAATTGATTTAATCAATACTGTCTTACCACTTACCAAGGCTAACTTTTCCTTTTTGCTGTCCTCTGCTGTTCCCTCTGCAAGACTCATGTCTGGGAATTTAGCTCAGTGGCATGAGTGCCTGCCTTACTAGTGCACAGTCATGAGTTTGATCCCTGGGACCAAAAAAAAAAAAATCTGCAAGTGGCTTTGCTGTCTATGTTGGTTCCGTTTCTTTTGATATGCCCCAGGATCATTGTTTGTCTCTATTTACTCTACTTCCCTTTTCTCTTCAAACTTATTGCATTAGCAGCCCTTTAAATAGTGCTCTCACTGTCTTCACTGATGGAACCCCCCATCATGAAGCTGTAACATATGTTTTTGTAATAATTGAAAACACCTTTTTTCACTGCCACAAACCTCTTGTCAATGCAGTGAGCTCTCTGTGTTATCCTTCCTTTGCAAATTTTTTCAACCCATGTCCTTAACTTAGTTACTGCCTCTCATAATACTATCTCACACTTATCTTCTTCTCTTGTTGTCTCTCCTGTAGCAATAGACTCACACTTATTGTCTCTTTTTTACATCTCACAGGCTCCTCTTTGCCTTTAACATGCCACTCTTTTTTTTTACATATATGTAGTCATTAAGCCCTACCTGTTGTTTGATATGATAATGCTATTACTGATCAAGCACTGAATATTCTATTCTCTCTTTTTTTGGGCAAGGTCTTTTCAACAGTGTCTTTATAAGCATTTCAGCCTGATCTTGAGATAAATTTGTAGTCTATCCTCATTTGATAACAATAAAGAGAGCCCCACCTTTTTTCACCAATCAGTTTGTTCTTTCCACAAATTGTTTCACATTCCATCTTCTGCAACTAGAGCTTCTATTTCCACTGGTTTCCATTGTGCTGCCATGCCTCCCCCTTTTCCCTGTGATGCTGTCAACTCTAATGGCCTCTGCTCCAGTGACTTATGGTAACATGCTACACAGTGTTCCTCCTTAAAACTTTTTCATTTCTTCAAGTTTTTCTTGATACATTTTCTGTTTTTATTTGTGCTTCACAACTGCATGGTGAATCTGCCCAACATGTAATTCAACATCTCCTGGCTGCATTAGCAGTCAAGGGTGTATCTTCCTTTTTTAAACTGACAATGATCCAGCCTATACCTCACAGGCTTTTGCTTCCTTTTGTTCCATATGGCAAATTTGTTATGTAAATTGTATCCCCTATAATCCCAGTGGCCACACTATCATTGAAGAAGCTCATTATTCACTGAAATCTCTTCTCTTAAAATAATTAAAGGAGAAAAATGCACTTCCTGCACAAATTTTTACTATTCTGTCCATGGTGCTATTTACTGTAAGTGACTTCTCTTTGCCAACAAGGTTTTCTTCTTCCCTAATTCAAATATGTTTTTGCCAGGCTATATCTCTGACAAAGCCTTTTGTATCATACAAAACACCTCCAGACTCAAGGGTCTGGTGCCCCCGCTGAACTGGGTAAGATAGGATACTTCTATGTTATTGCCAAGGCCTTGTGTGGATTTCTGCTTATTGTGTTTGCCCTACATGGAATGAGTTGTCACCACAGGCTACACAACATAATTCCACCATTTCACCTCTCCCTGAATCAAGCCTTGGATCCTTTTATGCCAGATCTCTGCTAGTTGGTGTATTACAAATCCAACTGGTTGATTTGTAGCTGTAAATTCTAAATTTTTAAGAAAGTATTATAATTTGGCTTGATTAAGGATATGCTCAAGCGTGCTCTGACTTTATGTTTGTCAGTCTGTCCACATATCAGTTGCGTGTTTGTCCAGTTGGTTTGCAAGCAGGTCCTGAAAGTTTCTGAGCTTCTGATTGTTCATACCAGTAAAGCAGAAAGCAAAAGTGCCCATACAGGAGTGCTCAAGGTGCACAGAACATCTGGGAAATGTCCTGAGGGCATGGAGTGCTGGAGGTGAACAGGTGTTCCAGCACGGGGAGCGTGGAGTGTAAGAATTGAGCTAGTTTTCTTCTGTTTTATTCCTTCTGTTTTTATCTCACTTATCTTGTTTTTATCTCTCCTGTGGCCATGGGCTCACACTTAGTATCTTCTTTTTACATGTACAAATTATTTGCCCTCACAATGCTGCACTTTTTCCTTTACATAAATGTGGTCATTAAGCCCTACCTGGCTTTTTAAAAGGTAATGCGATTTCTGATCAAGGATTGCATATACTCTACAGCCCCCCCCCCACTCCTTTGGCCTTTTTGAGGAAGGTTCTCTCTATACAGTTCAGTCTGGCCTTGGGTTTACTCTATAGTCTATCCTCTTTTTGATAACACTAAACAAAGCCTTGTCGTTTTTCACCAATACACTTGTTCCTTGCATAAATTGTTTGACATTGTACCTTCTGAAGCTAAAGCTTTTATTTCCACTGGTTTCCATTGTGCTGCCATACCTCACCCTTTTCCCTGTGATGCTGTCAACTCTCATGGCCTCTGCTGCAATGAACCTTGGTAAACATGCCACACACTGTTTCTTGATTTCCTTTTCATTTCTTCATGTTTCTGTTGACCCGTTTTCTAGTATTATTTGTGCTTCACCACTGCATGGTGAATCCGCCCAACATGTAATTCAACATCTCCTGGCTACATTTGCAGTCATGGGTGTATCTTCCTTCCTTAAACCTGAATATGGTCCAGCCTATACCTCACAGGCTTTTGCTTCCTTTTGTTCCTCATGGAACATTTCTCATGTAATTTTATCCCCTATAATGCCACTGGCCAAGCAATCATTTAACAAGCTCATTATAACCTCAAATCTCTTCTTGAAACAATTAAAGGAGAATAATGCACTTCCTGCACAGGTTCTTACTATTCTGTCCATGGTGCTATTTACTGTAAGTCACTTCTCTTTCCAAAAAGGCTTATTACTTAATTCAAATATGTTTTTACCAGGCTATATCTCTGACAAAGCCTTTTGTATTATACAGAACATCTCCAGACTCAAGTGGGCAGGGGCTGGTGCCCCTGCTGATCTGGGGAAGAGGGAACATTTCTGTGTTATTGCCAAGGCCTTGTATGGAATTCTGCTCTTTGTGTTTGCTCTGCATGGAATGAGTTGTCACCACAGGCTACACAACATAGTTCCACCATTTCACCTCTCCCTGAATCAAGCCTTGGATACTTTTTACAGGATCTCAGCTAGTTGGTCTATAAAAAGGTGAACTAGTTGATTTATAGTTGTAGACTCTAACCTTGTAGGAAGGTTTTGTTATTGGGCTTAAGGATATGCTCAAGTACACTCTGATTTTATAAGATGTTTGTCCATCTGTCCATGTATCAGTTGTGTATTTGTTTAGTCTGTTTGTAAGCTGTTGTTGGGAGTCCCTGAGCTAATGATTGTTCAAGCTTATAAAGCAGAAAGCAAACATGCCCATACAAGAGTGATCAAGTGGCCCAAAACCTCTGGGAGGGACCCCGAGTGCTTGGGGTGTACAGGTGTTCCAGCACTGGGAGCACTGGGTATAAGAGATGAGCTAGTTTAACAAAGGAGTATTGAACAAGTACACAAATGGCCTCTGAGGAACTTAAGTTGTTCTCAAAAACCTCCACAAGCTCTTTGCTTATTTCTGTGTTTGTTTGAATCAGCACAGATTGTCTGTGTACGTTTATCCACTTGTCCACTCGGTGAACAACTGTTCCTTTCATTTGGAGCTCAGTAATCTTTCTCTTTTTCCATATCTGGATCACATAATCAAAGATTTGTTTCTTTACTGATTTATAAAATATGCTTGTACCTTGTTGCCAGCTATTCCAAATGTCACAAAGACTGGGTATATGAATGAAATATGTTGTTATTTACCATTGACTTGATAGTCTCATTACTTAAAATTGATATTATTAGGATGAATAAACAAAGTCCCTTATGACTGAGATTGCTGGACAGGGCTCTAATTGATAAATCAGAAAGTGGCTGCCTGGTAAAGTTTTTAACCAGTTCTTGTTTATTCATCAGAGACCTCAATGATCTCCATAGCCTTATAGGAGACACTTTAACTAAAGTCATGAAATGTACTCCTCAATGTTCACATTGGTCAATATCAAAAGAATTAATGCATTTTTTGATTTAAGATGCCTGAGTAAACTTTTCACATTGTTATGACAGTTGATTGTCACCAAATTCATGATATATTAGATATATTTATGTTTATGGAGGCATAGACCTCTAAGATTGTAAAATGGGGATTACTTATGGTAGCAGACTTTTGATTCATGTTTATACTTCAGCTAATAACAAAGACTTGTAAGATTCATATTCCACTAAAGGTCAATAAATTGGTCAATAATACATAAGAAACTTCTTGGGTATTAGATAAGGGTGATTGACTAAAACATATTTTATGTCAAAATAGAAATTCAGATTATTGCAAGGATGTCATGATACAACAATATGTATGGTTCTGATTTCTGATTTCCTATGTAAAATATATCAATGTTAACACTGTAGGTATTCAAATGTTAAAATATCCATGGATAGTAGAAAATACATTTCATTTAACATTCTAAGGTGTTTCATGTTTAGATAAAATAGTAATGTTAAGCTTACTGCCTCTAATATACTGTATTGTTATCAATCTTTTCTTCTAGATGTCCAACAGCTAAGGTTTAACCAAACAAAAAGGAGGGATATGTTAGAGCCATTGAAGCTGAATACTCATGCAGGGCTGTGATGTGGCCCAGGCATGATTAAACTGAGAATGAAGAGATGCCTCCTGGGACAAGACAGGCCACAGCTGAGGCCACCTAGATATTTTCTGTGGGATAGTTCTCTGCAGTTGGCATCATCTGTTTCTCTGAGGGGTCTTGAACCTCTACCAAGATCCTTATCAGGTTTCCTCCATTGTCCACTCAACTCCTGCCAGCATGAGTTGGCCAGCTGGCTAGCAGAGTGATGAGCTCTGCCATGGATCACTCTTCTCATGCAGCCCTGAAGACCATGTTGTGTTTCTCATTTCTTAGAGCCTTCTTGGGACCCTTTATTGCCATCTTGGTGCCTAAGAAAAGACCCCAACATGAAATATAAAATGTATCTGTTTTAAAGACTCAGCACTGAAATCTGGTATTGTTGGATGATGACAGGACCAAGTATCAAACCTGTTTAAGACAATTCAAGTATATAGAAGTTGTTCTTTTGCACTGTATTTTTTTTTGGTTCACCAATGCCAAATCCTCTTACATGACACAACTTTCCTCAAGACATTTCCAATCCAATCAATGACCTACATCTGAATTATTTTCTGTAGGACACACACATAGATATGCAGGTTTTATGATATGTCTCCACCCAGTCATCCTGATGAGAAAATTAACATTCTGGAGCCATCTCAGGCCAGAGAGGAGAAACAGAAATCTAATTTTCCCTTCCTGTGAGCTGGTGGAAGTCATAAGGGGAATGGTGGAAAACTAGCCAACATGCCCATGTTGTGATTCTGTGGAAGCTATTCCATTTCTCAGAAGAAAAGCAAGAAACTTACACTTCCTGTGAGCTAACTACTGTATTGGCTGGGAGAGGAGCACCACAATCACCTCCTCCCACCACCATCTGACTGGTTTAGAGGACATGCTGAGTTGATAGCAATGGAGGTATAAAAACAACTTAATCCTTGTATTACTTGATTGACTTTGCAGCCTAAGGATAGTATTCTTAAGCATGTATTTAAATTGTGAAATAATGGTAAAAAAAAGTTGCAACAACTTCATAAGTATATGAAACTTAACACTCTCCTAAACACCCAATGGGTAACAGATGAAAAAAGGAAGAAACTTAAAAATATCTACAACCTAACAAGAATATAGATGCAAAATCCTGTACCTTATGGGATTCAATGAAAGCAGTCCAAATAAGGAAATTTATAGTAGTCAAATCTCACATCAGGAAATAGAAAGAACACAAACAAATAATGAAGTGTTGCATCTCAATCTTCCAGAAGAAGAATGGCAAGACAAACACAAATCCCATACAAGGGAGGAAATTATAAGACCAGACAAGAAAGTCATGCAATGCAGAACAAGAAAAATATTCAAAGGATTAACAAATCAAACAGGTGGTTCACTGGAAGAATAAACAAAATTGATTAACCCTTGGACAATCATATCAAAAAAGAAAAAAATAAAGATTGAAAAACCATGCACTGAGGAATCAGAAGGATAAAATAACTACAGATCTTGTGAAAATTCAGAAGATCATCAAAATCTACTGGAAAAATGTATACTTTCATAGGTTAGAAAATATAGAAATGCACCGATACCTAGATAAATATGAAATGCCAATTCTGTTCCAAGAAGATATAAAAATTCTGAAAAACACAGTATCAGTTAATGAGAATGAAGATTTAATAAAAATTTATCAGCTGCTGGGCATGGTGGTACAGAACTTTGGAGGCTAAGGTACAAGTATTGTTTTGAGTTTGAGACTAAACAAGGCTACAAAGTGAGCTCAAGGCCAACTTGAACTGAATGAGAGCTGGTCTCATGAGCACATTGAAAAATAAGAAAAACAATGACAACAGAAAAGCAAATGATCAACATAAAAAAAGTCTAGGTCCTGGTGGATTTACTGCTGGATTCTACAATAAATGTAGAAAAAAAATTTAAGGCCACGGCTGTTTAATGATATTGAAAGAGAAGCTCTTCTCCCTAACTCATGCCTTGAGGCAAGTATTACCCCGATACTAACACCAGAGGAAGACCCAACCAAAAGAAGAAAACTATGGGACAGTTTTCCTAATGAACATAGAAGCAAAAGTCCTTAACAAGACACTAGCAAAGTGAATGTAGCAAATAATAAAGAAGATTTTAAAACCTGACCAACTTGGATTCATCCCAGGAAGGCAGGGATGTTTCAGTACATGCAAATCAACAAATTTAAATGTCATATCAACACAGGCAAAAACAAAAGTCACATGGTGATCATCTCAATAAATGCACAATAAGCTTTTGATAAAGTCAAGCACTGAACTGTGATAAAACCCTACAGTAAATAACAACAGATGACCTTTACCTCAAGCTGATAAAATAAAATAATGACGGGGCTGGGGATTTAGCTCAGTGGCATAAGCACCTGCCTTGCAATTGTGTGGTCATGAGTACAATTACCAGTACCAATAAAAAAGAAAATGACAAAAAATTCAGACAATGACAAAGAAAACCCCGCATCATACTAAATGGAGAATAACTGAAAACTTTCATTCTACAGTTATAAAAGGACATGGATGACTACTATGACCACTCCTATTCAATATAGCTCTGGAAACACTAGACAAAACAATTAGACATAAGAGAGAAATAAGAATAAGTATATAATAGAAAATAGTTAAATTATCATTATTCAAAGATGATATGATATTCTAAATAGAAGATGCTGAAAACTCCACCAAAACAGTCCTAGAATTAATAAGCAAATTCAAAAATGTAGCTGGAGACAAAGTTGACAATCAAAAATCAATAGATTCCTGTACACAATCAACAAACTCACCAAGAGAGAAGTTACAGAAACCACACCATTTAAAATATCCTCCAAGTAAATGAAATACTTGGAAAAAACCTAACAAAGAAAGTAAAGTACTTACATATTGAAAATTATAGTACTTTGGAAATGATATTGAAGATTATCAGAAAATAGAAAAATATCCCCTGCCCATTCTGAGCATTGTCTTTTCATTCTGTTAGTGATTTCTTTTGATGTACAAATAATTTTTAATAAGATGGGGTCACCGTAGTTGATTCTTTAAAATGTGTTTTTTGTTCAGGAAGCCTCATTAGTGTTTCTGTTTTAATATTTAGATCTTTGATCTAGTTTAACAGATTTATTTCATAATGATAGACATTTCTCCAGTTTAAGTCTTCAGTAGGAGGAAAGTCATTTTCTTCAGCACCATTTATTGAGGAGGCTGTCTCTCTTCCACTGAACATATTTGGCTCCTTTGTCAAAGACAAGGTAGCAGAGTGTGTTTGTAGTTCTATTTGCATTTTCTAGACTTTTTGGATGATTCTCAGGTCTGTTTTTCTGCCAGAACAATTCTGATTTTCTGATAGTAACTTTCTAGTATTATAGCAAGTCAGGAATTGTGATGCTTCTTGAATTGCCTTTGTTGCCCAGCAATGTCTTTGGTGACCTAGAGCATTTCTGTTTCCAAATGAATTTTAGAAATGTTTTCTCTACATTTGTGAGCTATCTTAATGGTATTTTTTTTTTGGCAATGCATTACATCTATATGACAGTTTGAAGTAAGATTTTTTGAGTTTTCTCTATATCCTTGAAGGTAGTTTTACTGGTCTCTTATACTCACCAGATGAAACCTAACAGGTATGATTCTAAGAGTTTCAAACTGTTGAGTTCTTCTTCCCAAGGATATCCACAATAATATGATATTTTTGTCTGTTTGTTTGAGACAGGATTTCCCTATGCAGTTCAGGATGACTGTGGACTCACTTCTTAGTCCTGTAAATTCAAACAGATTGTCCTACTTCAGCCTCTTAAGTCCTGGGATTACAGGTGTGCACCGAACGCTTGAAAGAATTAATGCTGTTATTTGAAACATGAAGAAACAGTCATGAGATACTCATGTATTCATTAACTGCCATTCTCTTAAAGGAAATATGTCCAATTTAACACATAACCTCATTGGAATATAGGGAATCACAAGATAAGTTTCTATCTCTTATGGGCTGGTGATGCCAGTCTAGACTACTGCAGAAACAGGAGATGTCACAGGTAGGAATATGAATCAAATGTGAGTATTAGTATTAAGAACTCAGAGAGTCTTGTATTTAGGGATGATGAGGAAAAGACCAGTGGAAAACAATGAGTGACCAAGTGAGATTAGCTTGTCCTGACTGTAGATCACATTTTATTATAAGGATTAACATCACAAGTTATGACATATTCAAACATTATGTGCTTTTTACTCTAGAAAATAGTAAGGCTTGGCACTGTAGCTCAGCTGTATTGTAGCTTGGTATAACAGATGCCGTCCTGCACCCTGCATTTATCTAGTGCCCTGTATTTGACCCAGGAAAATTAAAAAAGCACTCAGGGTATAAGTTCCATGAGAAAAACAAAAGGAGCTGTATCCAAAGAAAAAAAGTAACCTCCTAAAAAAAGAAGCAGGATACAGGTGTCAAATAAAAATTCATTTAAGATTCTAGCTAAATTGTTTCAAAGCAGGATGTCTTTTGTGATTCTCTCTTTTAAAAATGCTTAACAATCCAGTTCAGGGCCACTTGTTTTGATTCTGAAATGGGGAAGGGGTCTGTATACAAGTTGTGTGTTCTGATCTCAGCTACTTAAATCCCAAATTTATCCTTTGGATGATTGAGTTCCTATACTGTTGTTCACAAACTCACCTCAAGATGCAGAAAGATTTACTGACACAAGCAAGCATCTGGATTAAATGTCAGTGCCCCTGAAATGAAAGAATAATAGTGAAAAGAGGGAAGAAAATGAGAAACACCATGTGTTATAATGCCCACCTCTTTTCCACAGCATTAAAGAGGCTGAAACAGGAGAATGGCCATGTATTCAAGGACAATCTAACCTACACAGTGAGAGTGAAAGGCCAGCCAGAACTACAAAGTAAGACTATGTCTTTAAAAACAAAAAATAATAATGAAAAATGTAGAAAACCAAGAGAGAGAGAGAGACTATTAAATAAAAACAAAAACAATAGAGCTGAATGAAAGCTGACATAAATTGGCAATTATGGAATGATGTTACTTTGGAAAGCTGGCCATGTAGTAGCATCTGGGCAGCAGTGAAAAATAAAGAGTTTGAAATGGTGCCTATAGTGCTACAGCACAACAGTGACCACCTTCGACCAACAAATCTGCAATTTGCTAGAATGAAGAGGTCCAAAAGCTCATGGAAATCTTAAACTCAGAGTGAGCAAGTAGCTTCACACAAAGACTTTGGAACATGGCCTTTAGCAGATATTTCATATTCAAATTGAAATAGGACAAATATAATCCTGCCCTGTTTGATGTCAAATGCACCAAGTTGGTTGGCTCACAACACTGAGGACTGAAGGCACAAAACAAAAGATGTTCAAAAAGTTTTCTCAGAAAAAAGAGAGGAGGATAGTCCTGGATTTTCAGGAATGTTCTTCAGTGTCTAAATCACAGACATATTGTCAGGGGTCATTTATACAGGAAACTCACAATCTGGGTACAGTGTGGGTCTCAAACTACAATCAACCTATAAGCTTGTAGTGGCTTAACTAATATTATTCAAACTTGGAAGAAGTCACCCAGAAAAAGCATGTTAAAAATGCCAAGGGATTTTCTGGGAACAATAGTCCAGCTGTTCTGGTCATTGAGTATGGTAATTGATGCCTCTCTGGACTTCCTGGAGGAGGTGGTGGTAACTGTAGTAAATTTCAAGCTATTGTTTTTCTCTTCAGGAGGCATGTAGACATGGTCACTACATCTTCCCTTTCTGGCTTTCTTCAGTTTTGCCTCTAGCAGGGATTATTGTGTTTAGTTTTTACACTGACTTCTTTGAGGTTCCATTTCCTCTCTGACTGTATATCAATTCCTCTCTACTTTGGTCTCCTCTAGTAAAATAACAATACTATTTGAATGGATAAAGTAATATTTATATATTTAATAAAATATTATTTAATGGGAGCCTGGAATTTAGCTCAGCAGGCAGAATTGCCCGCCTTGGAAGTGCTAGGTTGTGTGTTTCACCCCTGGTACCTAAAAAAAAGTGTTTTAAACTGCAAAGAAAGAAAATAATTTTACTTGTGAAGATGTAGGTTAACAAGATTTTTAATTAAATATGTCAATGGCAAATTAAACAATGTTATTAGTCATATTTAGAATCTAAAGATGTTGGGCTGGTTATAGAGCTAAGTGGTCAAAGCACCTGCCTGGCAAGCACAAGGTCAGGAGTTCAATGCCTGGTACCAAAGAAAAATCTACAGTTTTCAACCATGTAGGGCTATAAGTACAACTATTGAAATTGATAGTTGTTCATTAAAAAGCTCAATGTTTCTGTTGCCATCTATGAAGTACCTAAAATAACATGGTAACTACAATGAGTAATAAACTGGGCACTATACCATTGCTATTTGCTGAGAGCTGCTTTTATTTTTTCCCCACATAGTTGAAAGATGAAAATGATTGGTGATGATAGATAGAGAAACTGTGATAATATTTTTTTCAATTTTATTGGATATTTCACTACATCAATTAAGTACATTTTATTTGCTACAATTATGCTAAGTGAAATAAATAAATAATTCTTAATGTTACAGGCATCTGTGCTATTTAGAAATATAGGCAGTCAGATAGTGATATAATGGAATGAATCTCCTGACCTTCTGTGCCTGGTAGGAGTTTGTGTTCTATAAAATAGAAGAATGAATTTTAGGAACAATGGAGGTGAAGAGCAGAATAAACTATTGAGAGAAAAAATTGAAAGATTTTTGCTCTAGATAGGATATTACAGCAGTGGGAAGCAGGCCAGGGGACATTTACCCTGAAGTCACTTACCCCTCCCTTAGGCAACTTACCTGTGGCATGAAAAGAGGCCCAATCAGCTACTGGCACATCAGCAATGCCACCTTTATGCACCACCGAAGTCAAAAAGTAGATATAATCCCCCTCACCATGTATCCAGCAGAAAAAGGCAGATGTCTAGTGATCATGCTGTACTCTCCACTTTCTTAGAATAAAGGCCATTTTTAATTTATATTCTCTCCTTTACCACAGTGAAAACACTATCAGAAAGCTCCTGTCTGAGAGAACAGGAGGGGTCATAAGTGGGTTGTCTGTATCTTCTAGGAACTTTATAGAATAAAATCATGGGGTGAGATGGGTTTAAGGTGGGGAAAATTGGCAACTCACAAGGCAGGTGGTCAAAACTTTGGACAGAGGTATATTTAGCCAATATAATTAATAGTTCTGGTAAAATCATTTACACTGCAGACAAATGGGGAAGTGAGGTCATAGAAAGCAGGCATTTTACAGAGCAGTAACTCTCCTCTATGGGACTGGGAGGGTTACTCCTGACTTCAGTAGGGTGACAGGGAACTATTTAGAAAATCAATTCTTATGATATGGACGCATTTGCTTGGTATTTTCTCTTGAGGCCTGTCCCATAACAGGAGGTATCTGTCTCCCCCATAGCTGCAAGATATGTGGGCTTCTGAGCTGGCTACATCTAGGACCTGATCCTGCCTCCCTGGCTATATATTTCTAACTAACTCAGCTGCCTATAACAACAGAGCTGGCCCCTCAAAGGAGCCAGAAAATAAGTTCACATTGCTTGCAGGATTGGAAGAGACAATCACTTCCTGCTGTGGGCCAAATCTTAAAACAAAAGGTATATTAAATACAACGAAGTGCTGAGGACCAACAGTCCAAACAGTTCTCTGATCACCCTGAGGAACTCAAGAGTCACCATCCCAACCCTCTACAAGAAGAGTCTCTGCTCTTAAACATGCCCACTTACTACGACTTGCTCTCCCATTTGCTCCCAATTTAATCAATTTTACTTGAGCAATTAACCTTATTGGTTGACCACATTTCCATTTCGCCTTATGCTTAACTTTCAGATACCCATTTTTCCCCTGCCCTGGACCCATCTAACCTCGTGATTTCACTCTATACAAGTGCCTCAAAAAGACAAAGACTTTGGCAACCCACTGAGACCCTTCCTGTCTCTCAGACAAAAGATTTCCTTCTCCCAGTAAATATATTCCATTCTTAAACACCATCATTCCTAAAATTCATTCTTTAATTTTAAAGAACACAAACTCACACCGGATATATAGTAGGTAAGAAGTTTCATTCCCCTATACCATTATCATGAGCCAAATTAACATGACTATACTTTTGTAATGTCTGAAATTTGTTTCTTTTCCTGCAGTTTCAAGTGATTAATACAACTCACAGTGATTATAGTCCTGGCAATATCTAAAATTGTATACAACAGTCATTATAAGTGTAAAATAATAGCTTTGACTGTATTATTTAGCAAGACCTAGACTTTGCCATGGCACTAGGTTATATCTTATAAAAGAGAAGGTTCACCTATAATTGTTCAGAAAAATTTCTACATGTTTGGCTGCTTAAACAATTTTTAATTAGATAAAATGTGTATTTTTTTCAGTTTCTAGAAGGCTTTTATTATATTATTGAAAGTGATCTGTAGGCCTCTAGGACCTTGGCTATAATTTGATGCTTAATTCTGTTTTGAAAATTGTATGAAGGTTTATTTTTATCTTAGGAGTAAACTCACACTGCATTGACACTGATAGAGTGAATCAAAAGCCCACTGCATTAATTTCCATTGGATACTCGTAGCATAGAGCATGTGAATTACTGAGGAGGTAAATTAGCTCCATACATAGACAAGAATCAGTACTGTTAGGATTTTATGGCCCAATAGAGAAGCAGAATGATAGGATTATTTCCAAAAGATGAAAAATATTTCCAAAAGAAGAGAAATATAAACAAAAAGAGGCCTTTATTCTGAGAACATGGAGAGGGATGACCGGCACCCCCCCACGGCGGGAGTCCAGTGATCTCTCTAGTGGACATGTGGGGTGGGGTTATGTAAGTAGCCTCAATGTGGGGTGGAACCTAAGGAGGACTTTAGGGATGCACAGGTAGCCCATTGGTCTTAGGTTTGGCACCATAGGTAAATTTCCATTGGCGGGAAGATGGTGTCACTGGTAAATTCCTAGGGGTGAGAGAGATAGGGGCTTCCTGCTTTCCGCTGAGGCTTTCCTGGCTACAGAGTCCTGTCTGGGCCAAAACCTTTCACAGAATACAAGAAAAAGTAGCAGTGTCCTTTCTATTTAAAGAATGTGGAGAGGAGCCTACAGCCACCAAGGGTTTGCCTTTTTTTTCCGGTGGATTATCGGATTATAGGGTATATGGGAAATTTGGTGGTGGTGGTACTGACATTGATATCATGTAGGGAGCTGATTGGAATTTTCTTTTGGCCCCTGGGAAAGGAATGAGGAAGTTGTATACAGGGAAAAAAGAGGAAGTAGCCATATGGGTAAGCATCCCTAATTTGACATTTCACCCTGATGAACTACCACCATGATGCCCTATAATTTATTCTAGGGCAAAACGGTTTAAAGTACATTCTGCAGTTTAAGAAATGAAAATAAAATATTTTTGCTACATGTCTTCTTCCATGTTTAGTGGTAAACAATTCACAGGGAAAATTTCCAGTCATTTCCTTAATGCATTGTGGGTAGCATAAACAAAACTACAGATCAGTTCACTTTCAGAAAACAGAAGCAGCACTAACTAAAAGGCAGGAATAAAGCCCTTCAGTGCAAATGTCCCTTAAGAGGTGAGATCAACATTTAAGAATACAATCATCTACTGATTTCTCTGACTTCAAGAAAGAGAAAAATTTATACTGGTATTGCCATAGGGGAATGAAACTCCCAGTCTACTATGTCTGGTATGAGTATGTGTTCTCTGAAGTCAAAAAATGAATTTTAGAAAAAACAGAAGTCAAGATAATATAATTATTGGAGAAAGAAAGCTGGTGAGAGAGAGCAAGTGCGTCCTAACTGGATTGGCAAAGACTGTCTTTTTCCAAGGACTTTTATAGAGTAAAATCTTATGTTGAGATGGGTTGAAGGTGGGGAAAACTGGGAACTCACAATGCAGATGGGCATAAGATGGGACAGAGCTGTGGTAGCCAATAAGATAAATAGTTCAGGTAAAGTTGATTAAATTGGGAACAAAGAGGGAAGGGAGTCATGTAGAAAGCAGGCATTATTAGTCAGCAGTGAATCTTCCCTTAGGGGTATGGGAGGGTGACTCCTTAGTTCATCAGGATGATAGGAACTATTTAGAATGTCAGTCTTTAGGGTAAAGATACATTTCTTTGAATGGTGACTCCTGACTTCCTCAGAGTGCTAGGGAACTATTTAGAATATCAGTCCATAGGATATGGATGAATTAGTTGATCTTCTGCCTTGAGGCTTAGCCCATAGCAGGAGTTGTCCATCTTCTCCATAGTTGCACTGTATCTGGGTTTCTGGATGGGCTCCTTGGAGGACCTAGCCCTGTCTCACTGCTAATCATAATTATCTAACACAGCTCCTGATAACAATATTTTAGGAAAATTGAATACAGGTGTCTTGTGCTCTGGGTGAATGATCTGGGGGTGACAGTGTTCAATGTATAGACCAGTGTTGCCCCCTGATTCACATATTTTGAAATTTAGTTTTAGTTTATTTTTTCTTTTTATCCTTGAAATGAAATGGATTTGGAAATGAAAAGCCTGAGGTACGGCACTTTGGTACACATATTACTCTGTGTAGCTGAGATCAACTCTGTTGAAGACAACCAGCTACAGAAGTCTCTGACTACTGTCTATAATTTGGGATCCTCTCTTGCAGGAAGGAGTTCCTTTCCCTGTTTATTTTTGACTTAGAAGGAGGACAGTAGAGCAGCAGTGAATCAGTGATGAAGAGGCGGGCTGTATGAAATGTCCAATCAAGCGAGCCATGGCAGGAGGTCTCTTGGGTCTCTTCCAGTGCGTAGACATTGTTTACCAGTTTGGAACACAAAACTGGGAGCAGAATGCTTGCTGGATCTCATTTACTTGTTTCAATGTCCTGAGGCCTGATTAGCAAAGAACCTGTGAGACCCTCTAAGTCACGGAATGGTGAGGCTTTGGATGGGAGCCCAGAAATTGGGTGGAATTGGAAGAAACCAGTTACAAGTGGTTAGAAGAAGTTCTGGTGTCTGTAGACTCAGGCATTTAGTTAGCTTCAGCTCCTGAGGTCTTCTAGCATTGGCCTTGGGTCGTCCACTTTCCCTTTTTCTCCTGCTGGGAGCAAGGATGATTCTGTGTCCCCAGAACCCTGAATTAACTATGATAGCACCAGACTGGAGGATCATCTTTGAAATTTTCTACTGCCCTGGCACCTCCACCATAGGGAGCAGAAGAAGGAGCTTGGGAAGCCCCTGACTCTGATGCATTTTGTAGCTGGAGCAGCAGTACTGAGCTTGGTCTCTGCTCTCATTCCAGGGATCAGCAATCTTGATTTTCTAAAGTTTCTAAATGTATGCAATGCAGGGCCTCATATCCACAATGGCACTCCTTAAACTTGTACTTTTTTGTATTTATAGGGACTGCCTAAATTTATGCTATGTTCTCGCATTTCCAACCCCATGACAGGTGTTGGCAAACATTATGAAAATTCAGAGATGTGTAGTGATGTGCTTCAGTGGGGAAGGCTTTCCAAACACTTGGTGAACTACTGTGTATGATAAATAACAGTCCAAAGAATTTCTGAACATACTTTATGTGACACATGTGCTCATAGACTATGTTTGTGAGAACAGAGGTAGAGGTTTGAATTTGGAGAAAAATGAAGCAGATATAAAATGTCACCAAGGGCACGGTAAAGTGTGCTTTCTAAGGACAAATTCCAGAAAGGGCTGCCTATTAAATTCTCATTGAAAAATGCCTAAATGTAGTCGTTTGCATGAACATATACACGTGATATCCTTCTAAATGGAAAGGAATATGGGTGTCATCTCTGAATTAAGAGCTGATTTATTAGCTTGGTTGATCATATACATTGTTTAAATATGGAAATGCTCTGTAATGGACTTTACTAATTTGTGTAAATAGATGCCCTAAATTGAAGTTGTGCAGGGATATCAATAGTTAAGGCTTGAAGGGTTTTCTGCTTAGGGTGGATCAGACAAGCATGGAAAGGATGTGGAAGTGACCGGCAGGACACAGTGTGCAAATAGCAGGACATACAACAGAGAGGGTCTTCACTGAAAGTCAGGTAGTTCTTAGGCTAAGCATGAAGTTAAAGTTGAATTATGATATCTTCCTTGAGGTGAATAACACCAGCTCTGGTAACAATCAGTATTCCACATCCCTGTCAACCCATGAGTTCTCTGTTATTCACTTGAGATCTAGTTTTGATTATCTTAAATTATGACCCAGTAACTTGAAGGTAAAATTTGAAATTTTTTTGTAGCAAGGATCGAACTCATGATCTCAAGCTTTCCAGTTAGGTTTTCATGCTGCTAGCTAAATACCCAGCTCTGAAAGTGTTTTCTGTATATTATGGATGATATCAACATTGTTCCTCAGAAAATGTTGAATATTGTGGAATTTTTCTGTATTGTATGGCTATAAATTTTTAAAGCAAACCAAAGGTGTCTTATGCAGTCACTTTTCATGTTTCACATTGTCTGTGGGAGGTCTCAGTCAGGGTTTCTCTATTTCAGACAGCTCTGTAACTTAGGCTAGCCCCAAACTCAAGGCAGTTCTCCTGCATCAGCCTCCCAAGATATATTTCTTATATCTGAATGGAAAGTGATCACTTGTTGACACTGAGCTATAATTTGAAGCTTGCACCTGGTTTCATTGTTTATACTTTTTTTACATACAGCAGTTTTCCATGAACATTTGAGTTACTATTTATGTACCATATTTAATGTTATTTATGTTTTGTTCTGTTAAACAAATTCAAATATCAAAATGCTGCTTAAGTATATTAAGAACAAAGGACTCAGTGGCCTAACTGAGATTTGAAGAGATATCATTGGTCTAACATCAAAGTGATTGATGAGATATTTGTCTGCCTCTGTGCTTTATGGATGCTGATCCTGCAGGCTCTCACTATGAGCTCTGCATTAGAGACCATGCACAGTGTCTCTCCCAGTGAATCAGCATAAGAATCAGTGCTCCTATTTGGCTGTTACATTAGCTGTGAGTTGTAAATTTGCTGTCTCAAAAAATTTGTATATATAAAAAATTAATCCCAAGGATATGGAGCTAAGATTTGAAGAATTCAGTCTCCATTCAGCTGTTTTGTTTGGTTTTATTTGTTTAGTTTAGTTTTGTTTTATTGAGACAGGTTTTCTCTATGTATATCAGCTAGATTTGAACACCTTATGGACTGTAGAATTGCCCTAACCTCAAAGCAGCACTCCTGCTTCAGCCTCTTGAGTGCTGGGATTTTAGATATGTGTGTTTTTACCCTAAAAAACATTGAGGCTTGTAACTTAGCTGTGTTGTAGCTTGGCATAATAAATGCCATCTTGAGCTTTGCATTTAACTAGTGCCAAGAAAAAATTTCACCCAGAAAAAAATGGAAAATCACTCAGGATAGAAGTCTCAGGAGAAAAGCAAAATGAGCTGTACCCAAAGAAAAAAATTAACCTGCTCAACAAAAGAAGCAGAATACAGTTGTCATCCAAAAATTATTATAAGATTCTAGCTAAATGATTTCCAACAGGATCTTTTTGTGATTCTATCTTTTAAAATATCTGTAACTTTCCAGTTCAGAGCCTCTTGTTTTGATCTTGAAATTGGGGTGGGGTTTTGTATACAAGTGGTTCTGAGACCAGCTAATGAAATTCCACATTTCTCAATTGGTTTGCTTGTCTTCCTATATTGTTGTTCACAAACTGAACTCAAGGTGCAGAAACCTTTACTGACATAAACAAACACCAGGATTAAATGACAGTGCCACTGCAATGAAAGAATAATAGTGAAAAGGAGAGGAGAAAAAGACAAATGCCATGTGTTATAATGCCCATCTTTTTTCCCTAGCCATGAAGAGACTGAAACAGGGGAATGGCCATGTATTCAAAGACAGGCTAACCTACATAGTGAGTGCAAGGCTGGCCAGAACTCCAAAGTGAGACCATGTCTTTAAATCAAAAAAACTAAAATGAAATAAATAACCAACCAAGGAGGCAGAAAGACTATTTAAAAAAAACAATAATAGAGCTGAGTGAAAGTTGACTTATGGAAAATAGGAATTATTGAATGATGCAGCAGAAGAAGGAAGGCTATGTAGTGGCATCCAGGAGGCAGTGACAAACACAGATTTAGGAATGGCACGTATTGTGCGACAGCACAACAGTTACCTCCTTCCTCCAATACATTTGCATTTCACTAGACTGAGGACTTCTAAAAGCTCATGGAAATGTTAAGTTCATGGCAAACAAGCAGCTTGAAATCCAGGCTTTGGAACATGGCCTTTCGCAGAACTTCGTATTTAAATTGAAATAAGAAAAATATAATCCCGCCCTGTTTGATGTCCAATGCACCAAGTTTAATGGCTCACAACATTGAGAAACGAAGCCAAAATCCAAAAGAAGTTCAAAAATTTTCTTCCAAAAAAAGAGAGAAGAATAGCCCTGAATTTTCAGGAGTGGTCTTCAGTGTTTTGGCCACAGACTTATTGTCAGGGGTCATTTATACAGGAAAGTCACAATGTGGGTACAGTGTGGGTCTCAGACTACAATCAACCTTTAAGCTTATAGCTGCTTAACTAATATTATTCAACAGGGGAACAAGTCATGCAGAAAAGGTATGTGGAAAGAGCCAAGGCATTTTGTGGGAACAATAGTCCAGTTGTTCTGGTCATTGAGTATGGTAATTGATGCCTATCAGGACTTCCTAGAGGAGGTGGTGGTAACTGTAGTACATTTCAAGCTGTTGTTTTTCTCTTTAGGAGCATGTAGACATGGTCACTGCATGTTCACCTTCAGTTCTGGCTTTCTTCAGCTGTGCCTGTAACAGTGATTGTATTTAGTTTTTTGCATTGACTCTCTGAGGTTCCAGTTCCTCTCTGATTGTATATCAATTTCTGTCTACATTGACATCCTTTGCTAAAATCACAATAGTATTTGAATGAATAAAGTGATGTTTATACATTTAAAAATATTCATTAATACAGGGCAGGGATTTAAGCTCAGCAGGCAGAAACATCTGCCTGGAAAATGCTAGGTTGTAATTTTGATCGCCGGTACCTATAAACAAAAGTAATTTAAACTGAAAAGAAAGAAAATAATTTCATTTGTGAAAATGTAGGTTTACAAAATTTATAACTAAATATGTCAATGGCAAATTAAACATTGTTAATAGTCATATTTAGTATCTAAATTTGTGGGCCTGGGGATTGAGTTCAGTGATACAAGGAGCTGCCTGGAGACACAAGGTCATGAGTTTAATCCCTCTTCACAGTTGTCAGTGATGCAGTGCTATGAGCACATTTATTGGAACTGATACTTGTTAATTAATAGGCTTAATGTTTCCTTTATGGTCTATGAAATACATGCAGATAAAATGGAAATTACATTAAATGATGTACTGTCCCCTATAGGTTGCTATTTTCTGAGTTGTTTCTATTTTTTGTTTTCCCACATACTTGAAAGTTGAAAATGTTGGCTGATGCTAGCTAGAAAAGCTGTGATAATCATTTTTTCAACTTAATGATATATTTCCCTGTATCCATTAAGAACATTTTGTTTGATACAATTACTCTAAGTCAAATTGATAAACAATTCTGAAAGTTACAGGCAGCTGAGTTAGTTAGAAATACAGGCAACCATACCATGATATAGTGGAATGAAATTCCTGACCTTCTATGTCTGGTATGAGTTTGTGTTGTCTAAAATGCAAGAAGGAGAGAGCACAAATAGCTATTTTGAAGAAAGCAACACAACATAAAAGCTAGTGCTGATTTAATATTGTCTTGTTTTAATGTCCCATCAAGCTATAGTACATCTGTTACCATTGGTTTTAACATGTTATATCTTACTATATTTCACTATAAGCTGTAGTATAAACAAAACTATAGGCAAAGAGATAATATAGAAACCATTGTTTGTTTTCTCTTAGCAGGTTCTAAATACCCTGTAATTATTGCATTCTCTTGAAAGGCTTCACACTGTCTTGATATTATAGCATGCAAAGTTACACTCAAATAATTTCAGGAAAGAGGCACTGTTGTGACTACTATCATGTTAGATTATCTGGTGGTGAAGTACAATGATTCTTGAATTGCTCGGTTCTGCCCTGCATTGTTCTATTACAATATCCTCTCTTATCTCAATCTTCCCCATATTTTAAATTAATCTGTTTTCTCTCTCTTTTTTCTTTAATTAAGGGAAAACTAAAATAAAGAATAACGGGACATATTATAGTAATATTTTGTTGTCCTATTAACCTGATTTGAACCCCAGTATTGCTCTCTCCATCTTGTTCTGCCTGATTATTATATATTCTATTTTGTTTGATAGTATCAAGATTGATGGTATAGGCAATCACTTTGAAGGCAATAAGATATACTATGATGCCCAATATGGATTGATTATCATCCTTTTTTTTTTTTTTAAATCCTGTAAGGTCCTCAGTGTAGATTTTATTGGTTTTGTTCCATATTGTTTTGATCAATTCTATTATACCTGATGATGTAGACAACTCAATTTGAAAATAGCAAGAGGCACAATGGTAACCACTTTTGATCAGATGCTATTCTATTTTTGCATCACGTGCTATGCCCACCCTTCTGTTCTGACTCTGTTTTGCTTAATTACATTTGTTTTTATTCTCTTGAAAAAAGTAATAAGAACCATGAGAGTAATAAAACCCTAAAAGTCTAATTGTTACTGTAAAACAGAGAGGAAAGTAAGGTGGACTAAGGGATATAACCGCAGGTATGTTCGAGAGCATAGGACAGAAAACCACGTAACTGAGCTTTTGTTGGATCATTGAATGGAACTGTCTCCAATTCCACTGTATGAATGTTCACTTCATATGCTTTAATTTAGTGATATGGAAAACTGTTTCTCAGAAGATAATGTGTAGACTGTTAACTGGTGATTTCGTAATGTATATATTTTTTTCTAGAAATACTGTATTATTTGTACCCTTTACCTGCATTGTTTTTTTATGTCCTTTCTTTTTTTTTCTTCTCTCTTTAAATAAAAAAATGGGCAATTGAAATGAATAGACATTTCTCAGAAGCATAGAAAATAAATATATCAAAAACTTTTCAACAAAAAAAATAAATAAAATGCAAGAATGAATTTCAGGAACAACAGAGTTGAAGAGCAGAATACATTTATTGAGAGAAACAAAGTGAAAGATTTTGCTCTAAATAGAATATTTTGGAAGTGGGAGGTGGAACCAGGGGACTTTTACTTTGAAGTCACTTTCTGTTGTAACGTGGGCCCCAGTATAAAGTCTACGGAAACAAGAGTCCAAAACTTAAGTGGCAAAGGCTTTATTGAGCCAGTCCTGGTGGCACAGTCTCTCCTGGATCGACCCAAAGACTGCGCGCCCAAGACTGGGGAAAGGGGTTTTTAAAAGTAAGGGAAAGTGAGGAGGAAACCTGTAAGGCCATTAAACCTGTTGACCCGCATCTGGAAACTGTATTGGTGTCCACTTAGCTCTGACAGTCCCGGGAGTTCTTGTTGTTGCTCAAATTCCTCCCATCCTGCAGACTGACATTATCTCAGAGTGGCAGGTCTGCAGCAATATTTGGAGAAGAAAGTGGAGAGTTAATTATCCCAGGACAGCTTGTCTTCGCCAGTGAGTGCAAAGGGGTCACGAGTTATGAGATGCTGGAACTTAAGTTTTACAAAGATCTGATATCTAACCCATTGATACATACAGAACAAAAGGAAAGCACCGATCGGGGTTTGGGCCATAGCATTACCCGGTAATTTCTCTTAAGCTAAGCAGTTCCTAAAATTGGGGCCGGCTCATCTTATGACAGATCATCACCGGGTCGGGGAGAGGTCACCAGAAACCCCAAATTCTTTATGGCCCAGATAGGTGGGTGGGGGGAGGCAATAAGGCGCGCTACAGAACAGGAAAATGGCGAGTATCTATCTTGTGGGAAGAGTAACTAAGGTTAGGTAAAAAGGTTAAACTCATGGGCAAATCTCCCTGCATATAAACAAGCTACTTCAAACAATGTGTAAATTAATGGGCCTTCTTGCCTTTTTTAGTTCTTTAGCGAAGAATAGAGGTGCCTAACCGTGATTAACAGCCCTTGTTAGCTTGTTTTAGCACCACTCTTCTTGTTTGTAGAGGGCTGCTCTGGTTAACATCTCAATTAAGTGAAATTCTTGCAATTCTTTACAGGGGAGAGTATTGCTCAACATATCAATTGGGTCACTTAACATATCAGTTAAGAAAAAAAAACATTTAGTAAGCCACGGTACAGGTTTGCTATAATACACAAAATGATGAAGCTACTTTCTTAGAGTACAATATTCCCCTCTGATGTTGTGACTTCTGGGCCAAATCCTTGGCCGTACTTAAGGTCTGCTGGGGACAAGCTCATATGCTTGTTGCCTGACCATCATTAATTTTATACTTTGTACCTGACGCTTGATATATGCAGTCAGCCTATTTACTATGCAGGGGCCCAAAGTAGCTAGCACTAGAATCACAATGATAGGACCGGCTACGGTCGCTATTATGTTGGTCATCCACGGTGGGAAGGAGAACATTTGCTCTGCCCACCCTAGAGCTCCTCGTCTTAGTCTCTCTCTTTCTTGTATGCCTCTTTGGAGTTCCGCTAAGTTTTGTCTAACTACCCCGGACTTATTGGCGTACAAGCAGCATTGCTCTCCCAGGGCCAAGCACAGTCCTCCTTTTTCAGCTGCAAGAGGTCTAGTCCTCTGCGATTTTGGAGAGCTACTTCAGCTAATGAGTCCATTGAACTCTCTAAGGCCTCAATAGCATTTTGGACTCTTTTTATTTCTTTATCTACCTGTTGGGATAGCATATTGTATTGGTGTATGCTAGCTCCCATGGACGCAGCACTCATCCCGAGGGCTGAGAATACACTAATCCCAGCCATAATAGGGAGGGCTGGACTTCTCTTATTGATCTGGGGACTGGCTTGGATGAGAACCCGGTTTCCTTCTTCCTCGGAGTGCCAGTAGATTCTAGGCAGAACCTGGGTTAGTACACACACCTCATCCTGGTCAACAACAAACTTTTTTGAAATCATACAAGGGAACCATCCTGAAGTACAAGCCCACCAATGGCTGGCCGGGGCTATTAGGGGAGTAGCGTCACCAGCTCCTGTGATGCGATAGGAGTGAGAAAGGTCGCAATACTCAGGGGCTGTGTGGCTAAAATGATATATGCAGGTACCAGTTATCCCCTCTAAATTGGTGCCTTTCCATAACGATTGGGGAAGGAGCATTTTGCATCTAGAGGGATCAGAGGCTAGTTTATCAGTGACCGTGATGTAGCCCTCATAGAAAGGGGGCTCTGGGGACATACACAGCCAGCATGGGATTTTTAAATCGCTATCAAGGGAACTGTTAAGTAGCTCAGCTGCCACTTCCAAAGGTTGGAATATTTTCGCTATCATAGAAGGTGGGGCGGAGGCTTTGGGCTCAGTCTGTGCCTGTCTAGACCTTCTCAAACCAGTTTTTGTAGCCCTTGTTGAAGGTTGCATCGAGGTTGGATCGAGGCTAGGCACTCTAATCTCTATCCAGTATGGGATGCCCCCTTCCCCCCTCCACATACACAGCTTTATCTGGGGCTGGTCTGTGTGGTAAATGCTCCCATTGCATGTGGCCTCAGTTACTTCAGTCGTCGGAGTGTGCCTCTGGGGTCGACTGAGTGGGAAATTAATGGGTGCCTTCTGAGTGGGGGCTGTCACTGGGCGGCGTCCTCTCCTGTAAATGACTACAGGAGGCTTTCTAGGTGGCTTGTATAAGATATTGATACTAATTCCAGGATCATGTCCAGATTTATAAATTTTAACAGCGTAAGTCCCTGCCCCAGCCACCTAAAATCCGTTGGATTTAGAAAGGTCAGCTGGACTGGATTACAAGTATAAACACCATAACAGTTTTTGTTTCCTATGTACTTGACAGCGAGATACTTTTTAGAGTTATAGTATCCATGTAGGCCCCCTGTGACACATGACCACGAATAACAATATTGATGTTTTGGATCGGAGGGACAGTACACATTATAATTGGGGTCGGGCTGGTTTTTAGGACATATATACAGGGATGCCTGCTTGAGTTGAAACATAACTTGCAGAGCTTTAGGCCCATGGCCAGAGCAGAGGTTATGGTGGACCGACCCACCTACCCTGCCAGTTGGGCTGTCATCATTAATTATTATCCCATTGAAAAGTATACATAGGTCAATGGTGACTTGATTTATCGTGCCTTTAGCTCTCCCTAGTTCCCTTTTAGTTTTCTCGTCTGAAACAATCCAGTCCCCATTCCCGGGGTTTACAATTACAATCGAGCACCAAGCCAAATACCATAGTACAGACATAATTTTATGGCTGAGAGTCCTTTACAAACTTTAACTTTAACGGGTTACCAGTCCGTTGTACTGTCCATCGGGGACCCTTTTCATCGTCTGTAGCTTCTAGTGGTTTGACTTGTGTGTGGTGGATCCACGAAGTCTTCCCTGCTACCTTGACGGAGGTGGGAGTGCTGAGCACCACGGTGAACGGTCCCTCCCAGCGCGGCTCAAGCGAATCCCGGTGGTGTCGTCACACCAGGACCGACGTTCCTGGCTCAATTGACGCTTGGGGCAGCGTTCCCAAGGGGGGGTTCGGATGTTTTTGTCTGAACAGCCTGTGAATTGAGGTCAGTACAGGCTGGAGACTCTGTAAGGACTTAATGAGATCTTGGTTAGTTACTTCGGTTGATTTGTCTTCTGACAACTTAGGAACTAAAGGTGGGGGTCTCCCGAACATAGCCTCAAAGGGGGAGATCCCAGAAACATATGGGGTGCATCTGGCCCTCAGCAATGCAAAGGGAAGAAGGCTCACCCAATTGTCACCAGTTTTTAAAGACAGCTTAGTTAAAGCGTCCTTAATGGTCCTGTTCATGTGCTCTACTTGTCCCGAGCTTTGTGGCCGATAGGCACAATGGAGTTTCCAACTGATTTTTAATACTTGGGCTAACTTTTGAGTAACTTGGGCTATAAAAGCCGGGCCATTGTCGGACCCCATTGATAATGGGAGGCCAAATCGGGGTATAATCTCATGTAGTAGCTTTTTAACTATAACCAGGGCTGACTCAGACTTAGTGGGGAAGGCCTCTACCCAGCCAATGAATGTGTCTACCATCACCAAGAGATATCGGTGTCCCTGTAAGCCAGGTTTTACCATATCCATGAAGTCCACTTCCCAGTGTTCTCCTGGGGAGGTTCCTCAATACCGGGTGGTTTCCAGTGGAGGTTTCCTGGTTGGGTTGACCAACAAACACTGTGGACATCTAGAGCTCAGAGAGGCAGTTAGTTTGGAGAGCTTTGGAATGAAAAATCGATCTCTGAACAATTCTGCTAGTTTAGTTCCTCCTAAATGAGTAGCCTGATGAGCTTGCTGCAAAAGCTCTCGTCCTAGTGCTTCAGGTAACAGCACTCGCTTGTCGGGGAGCTGATACCAGCCCCCTGGAGTGCGGGGCTTGGCTCCAAGTTGAGATGCTAGCTGTAAATCTGTCTTCGAATAAACAGGCTCTGACAAGGCTTGAGGGACTAGCATCAGGGCAGTTATTTCCTCTGCAGGCCCCTCTGATGTGGTTGCTATTTTTCGGGCAGCCTGATCGGCCAAATTGTTCCCTATGATGATGGGGTCATCTCCCACTTGGTGTGCCTTGCAATGAATAATAGCGACTTGCTGAGGTAGCCAGACAGCTGCTAGCAAGTCTAGGATCTGTGGGGCATTTTTAATCTTAGTCCCGGCCGAGGTCAAGAGACCACATTCATGGTAAATAGCCCCATGTACATGTACAGTAGCAAAAGCATATCTGCTGTCTGTGTAGATGTTTACCCTCTTTCCTGAGGCTAGCTTTAATGCCTCTGTCAGAGCAATGAGCTCTGCCTTTTGGGCAGAAGTGCCAGGCTCTAACTGCTTAGCCCAGAGTACCTCTTTCTCGGTGGTCACTGCTGCGCCGGCCACTCGCCTCTCGTCCTGAATGAAACTGCTTCCGTCGGTGAAATAATTGTAAGCATCCTTAAAAGGCTGGTCAGTTAGATCAGCTCACAAGTTCTGCTGTAACTCAAGAATGTCAGCACACTCATGGAGAGGCATCTGTTGGTTTTCTGGGTTATCGTCGGGCATGAGAGTGGCTGGGTTTAGAGCTGAGGAGGTCTTGAAAACTACTGATTTTGGGTCTAGAAGCAAGGCCTGATAGTGTAGAATTCTGGCATTCGAAAGCCATTTTTCTGGGGGGGTTTTAATAAGAGTCTCTAGGCTGTGGGAGGTTACCACAGAAATCTTTTGTCCAAAAGTGAGTTTCTTAGCCTCTTTGAATAGCATTGCCACAGCGGCCAAAATTCTCAGGCACGGAGGCCACCCTCCTGCCACTGGGTCGAGTCTTTTAGAAAGATAGGCTATAGGTCTCTTCCAAGGGCCAATATCTTGAGTTAGAACCCCTTTTGCTATGCCTCTGAGCTCATCTACGAACAAGGTGAAGGGTTTAGTAACATCAGGGAGCCCCAGGGCTGGAGCCTCAGTCAGAGCTCGCTTGAGCTGTTGGAAAGCCTGCTCGCACTCATCTGTCCAGTCGAGCGACTTTTGAGTCTCTCCCTTTAAAGACTCATACAATGGGCAAGCAATTTCAGTAAAGTTTAGAATCCATAGTCTGCAGTATCCGACAGCTCCCAGAAACTCCCGCACCTGTTTCTTAGTTTCTGGGGATGGGATTTGTAATATGGCCTGGATTCTTTCTTTTGATGAAGTCCTCTTTCCTTTTTGTAATTTATAGCCCAGGTAAGTCACGGCCCGACGACACAGTTGAGCCTTTTTAGCCGAGACTTTATAGCCTAATCGTCCCAAAGTTTTTAACAACTCCTCAGTTGCCTCTTGACATGTTTCTAGGCTCGTTGAGGCTATCAACAAATCATCTACATATTGAAGGAGCACTATCTCGGGGTGTTCCTCTCTAAATCCTAAGAGGTCTCTTGCTAATGCCTCATCAAAAAGGGTGGGAGAGTTCTTGTAGCCCTGAGGTAAATGTGTCCAGGTCAGCTGTTCCTTTACCCCTGTATCTGGGTCAGTCCACTCGAAGGCAAATAGGGGTTGACTCACCGGAGCAAGAGGCAGGGTGAAGAAGGCATCCTTCAGGTCCAGGACAGAGTACCAGGTGTTCTCCGGATTAAGGAGGCTGAGCAGGGTGTAAGGATTTGGCACTGTTGGGTGTAGAGTCAGAACTCATCTATTAACCTCTTGGAGATCCTGTACAGGGCGATAGTCATTTGTCCCCGGTTTCTGAACTGGGAGCAAGGGCGAGTTCCAGGGAGAGACACAAGGAATGAGAATACCATTGTCTCTTAGTCTCTGTATGTGGACTTTAATTTCATTCCGGGCTTGCAGGCTTATTGGGTATTGCCTTAAGCAGATGGGGCGTGCCTGAGGCAAGAGTTCCACCACATGGGGGACTTGGTTGACTGCTAGCCCTGGAGGGTTGTTTTCTGCCCAGACTTTTGGAATCTCCTGTTTCCATTTGTTCAGCAGTTCTAATTCTAAGTCAGTCCGTGACAACTCGGGTGCACCAGACAAATTTCCCAGCAGGCGGTAACTTTCTCCTTCTGGGACAAGAGCCAACACTCTAATACCCTCCGCTTTTGAGGGGGTGTTAGTCCCTAGCTTCAGTCTAGGTTCATTCGTAACAAAGTCAATTTGCACCTGTAATTTATGTAGGAGGTCCCGCCCTAAAAGGGGGTCCGGGCACTCAGGGACCCAAAGAAAATCATGTTGGACCAGTCTATGTCCAGGTCGAGCCAGACTAGCTGTCACCTTTGGGTACGATTTTCCGCCCCTTGTAGCTCCTATCACATTGACAGAGTGCTTGGTCAGTTTTCCTAATGGTTGAGTCAGCACAGAATAGGTGGCTCCTGTATCGACTAGGAAGTCCACCAGTTGCCCCCCCACTTGGAGAGTTATCCGGGGCTCGGGGGGTGGCAGCGAGCCCTGACCTCCTCATTTTTGAGACAGCAGGGCCTTAGTCTCTCGTACTGTCTTAGGCTTTAACTTTGGACAATCCTTACGCCAATGTCCCATCTCCTTACAGTACGCACATTGCTCTTTGTCTAGAGGAGGTCGCTGACCTCGAGCTTCCTTTTTCCTAGGGCTAGCTGACCTCTTGACTTCTTTTTCACAAAGTAATTCCAGTACTTTAGTCATCCTTTTGGTTGTTGTTTCTTGCAAGGTTTCCCTATTGTTGAAAACCTTTTGTGCGACCTCGACCAACTGGCTGAGAGGCATTCCCTCGAATCCCTCAAGCTTTTGTAACTTTCTCCTAATATCAGGGGCCGACTGGGACACGAAAGCAATATTAATTGCTCGTGCGTTCTCGGGTGCCATCGGATTGATTAGAGTATATAATCTATAGGTCTCTAAAAGGCGCTCTAAGAACACAGCTGGAGACTCATCGGCTAACTGCTGCACTGCACTCACTCGGGACAGGTTGGTGGGCTTCTTAGCAGCCACACGAAGTGCATCTAAAAGCCTCAGGCGATACTCATCGAGAGCCTTCTTACCTGCATCCGTGTTAGGGTCCCACTTGGGTCGGGAGGAGGGGAACAAGTGCTCAATTCGTTGCCAATCAGTGGATGGAGATCCATCCGGTTCTCAGACTCCCTTTTGCCCCAAAGCGCAGATTCGCATCCTTTCCTCAGCCGTGAAAAGGATGCGTATGATCTGCTGGCAGTCGTCCCAAGTGGGAAGGTGGGTGGAGAAAACAGACTCTATAAGGCTAATCAGAGATTCCGGGTCCTTCGAGAAAGGGGGGTTCTGACTTTTCCAGTTATAGAGGTCAGAGAAAGAGAAGGGGGTGTACACAAACACGGAGCCCCCACTCGGGGCAGGGACCTCCCGCAGAGGACACAGTGGCGCTGCCTCGTGGCCCTGTTCCAGAGGTCCCTCTGGTCGAGCGTGGTGGCGGGTTCGAATGGGCCGAGGCGGGGAGGGCGAGGTGGAGTCAGGTTGTGGCTCAGGGACAGGATACGGGGCAGGGGGTAAGGGAAGGATGTCTAGCGGGTCGGAGAAGTCTTCGCTCGGAGGTAAGACTGGAGGTGCGTTGGGCTTGGATGTCTCCTCTTCAGCCTTGGATTTCGGTTTGAGGGCTGCTAGGACTCCATTCGGAGGTGGCTCAATCCAAGGGGGAGCATCATAGATTATATCTATCCAAGCCTGGATATAGACAATCTGATCAGGGTGAGCGGGGGGCCCAAATACATACTGGGGGACCGCTCGAGCTGTCTCCATATCAAAGGACCCGAAAGGGGGCCAGACTCCTTGGGTCCCCAGGGGCCACTCCTGTGTGACAAAGGTTGTTAGTCTGGCTTTGCGAACCTTTTCCCCATATCTCCGACCTCGCCTCTGGAATTCTTTAAAGTGGTCAATGACAAGGCTAAGGGGAGTGCTGGGAACAGATTCGTTCCGACCCATAATGGACTCATTCTGACCCATAGCTGGTGGTGTCGCTGACTGGTTTTCCCTGCTGGAAAAAAAAAACTTAAAAGGCAAAGTTAGGGTTAAACAGAAAAGCTACAGAGACTAGGCAAACGGTCGGAATCACCTTTGCCCGCTCCGAATTCCAGGAAGGAGCTCCTAAGAAAAAAGGCTCTGTTAGAGTTAGGTGACCAAAAAGGGGAACAATTAGAACAAATGAACACACAGACCGACATACAAGACAAGACAAGACAAGACAAGCTGCAGCAGAATGGCCTTTGCTCAAAAATTAGTCAAATTTTGGGATCTGGAGGAATTAACAAATTTAACAAATGCAGTGGTTTCCCACCCAGGTGGAGTCACAAATGGCAAAAACCAATTGACTCCGTCCTCGGGGGCTTTACTTCCCAAATTAAGGGTGTCCCCTTCCGAACAGAGTGGTTCCTCACCCGGGGCAAATTCACAGATGGACAGAATTTGTCCGACAAACCAACTGACTCTGTCCTCGGGTGGTTCCCACTCCCAAATTGAGGGCATCCCCTCAAAATTACAAATTGACCATGGCCCAAACAAAACCTCCAGAGCACTTACTTTCAGATGTTCAGAAATGAGTCTGGAGTCTTGCTTCCATCCCGGACGAGCCCCCAAATGTTGTAACGTGGGCCCCGGTATAAAGTCCACGGAAACAAGAGTCCAAAACTTAAGTGGCAAAGGCTTTATTGAGCCAGTCCTGGCGGCACAGTCTCTCCTGGATCGACCCAAAGACTGCGCGCCCAAGACTGGGGAAAGGGGTTTTTAAAAGTAAGGGAAAGTGAGGAGGAAACCTGTAAGGCCATTAAACCTGTTGACCCGCATCTGGAAACTGTATTGGTGTCCACTTAGCTCTGACAGTCCCGGGAGTTCTTGTTGTTGCTCAAATTCCTCCCATCCTGCAGACTGACATTATCTCAGAGTGGCAGGTCTGCAGCAATATTTGGAGAAGAAAGTGGAGAGTTAATTATCCCAGGACAGCTTGTCTTCGCCAGTGAGTGCAAAGGGGTCATGAGTTATGAGATGCTGGAACTTAAGTTTTACAAAGATCTGATATCTAACCCATTGATACATACAGAACAAAAGGAAAGCACCGATCGGGGTTTGGGCCATAGCATTACCCGGTAATTTCTCTTAAGCTAAGCAGTTCCTAAAATTGGGGCCGGCTCATCTTATGACAGATCATCACCGGGTCGGGGAGAGGTCACCAGAAACCCCAAATTCTTTATGGCCCAGATAGGTGGGTGGGGGGAGGCAATAAGGCGCGCTACAGAACAGGAAAATGGCGAGTATCTATCTTGTGGGAAGAGTAACTAAGGTTAGGTAAAAAGGTTAAACTCATGGGCAAATCTCCCTGCATATAAACAAGCTACTTCAAACAATGTGTAAATTAATGGGCCTTCTTGTCTTTTTTAGTTCTTTAGCGAAGAATAGAGGCGCCTAACCGTGATTAACAGCCCTTGTTAGCTTGTTTTAGCACCACTCTTCTTGTTTGTAGAGGGCTGCTCTGGTTAACATCTCAATTAAGTGAAATTCTTGCAATTCTTTACAGGGGAGAGTATTGCTCAACATATCAATTGGGTCACTTAACATATCAGTTAAGAAAAAAAAAACATTTAGTAAGCCGCGGTACAGGTTTTCTATAATACACAAAATGATGAAGCTACTTTCTTAGAGTACAACACTTTCCTCTCCCCTATTCAACCTACCTGTGGCCAGAAAAGAATCTCAATCAGCTACTTGCATATCAGCAATGCCACCTTTAAGCACCACCCAATTCAAAAACTGTATGTATGCTGCCCACATATTTCCAGAAGAAAAAGCCAGACCTGCAGTGGTCATGGGGTTCTCCCCATATTCTTAGAATAAAGGCCATTTTGACTTTATATTGTCTTCTTTACTACACCAAAAATCCTATTGGAAAGCTTCTGTCTGAGAAAAACAGGAGGTATTCTGAGCCTGTAGCAAAGGACTCTGTCTTTTCTAGAGACATTATAGAATAAAATCATGTGATGAGATAGGTTTAAAGTGGATTAGATTACTGAGGTTACTGAGGAGGTAAATTAGCACAATAGAGAAGCAGAATACAAGAAATGTTAAAGTGGCCTTTTATTTAAATAATGTGGAGAGGAGCCCACAGCCACCAAGGGTTTGGCTGTTTTTTTTTTTTTTTTTTCCGACTGACTATGAGGATATGGGGTATATGTGACTTTTGAGTGGATGTGGTGCTTGGAGGGGACATTGAAGTCATGCCAGGAGCTGATGCGAATTTTCTTTAGGCCCCTAGGAAAGAAAGAGGAAGTTGTAATCAAGGAGAAAAGAGGAAGTGGCCATATGAGTAAGCATCCCTGATTCACCTTCTTCCATCTTGAATTACCACCATGAGGTTCTGTAATTGTTTGAAGGGCAAAGCTCTTTCAAGTACATACTTTGGTTTGAATGAAGAAATCAAAACAAAGAATTTTTGCTATCTATCTTCCTCCATGGCTGTTGGTAAACCATTCGTAAGAAATATTTTGAGTCAATTCCTTAATGCATTGTTGATTCCATAACAAAAATTACAGATCAGTTCACTTTCAGAAAAAGAAGCAGCATATAAAAATAGGGATAGTAGCCTTCAATGCAAGTATCCCTGGCAAGGTGAGATCAACAATGTGTGATACAAACTACTACTGAGTTCTCTGACTTCAAGAAAGAGAAAAGTTTATACTGATATTGCTATAGTGGAATGTATCTCCCGGTCTACTATGTCTGATATGAGGTTTTTTGTTCTCTAAAGCCAAAGAATGAATTTTAGGAACAACAGAGATTAAGAGAAGAATATACTTACTGAGAGAAAAAAAGCTGCCTGAGAGAGAGAAGGTATCCTGAGCAGGTTGCCAAACACTGTCCTTTCAAGGGACCTTTATAGAATAAAATCATGTGATGAAATGAGTTTAAGGTGGGGAAAAACTAGGAACATACAATGCAGATTGGCATAAGATGGGACAGAGCTATGGTAGCCAATAAGATTAATAGTTCAGGTAAAGTTGATTAACTTGGGAACAAAGTTGGAAGGGAGTCCCATAGAAAGCAGGCATTCTTAGGCAGCTGTGACTCTTCCCTTAGGAGTTTGGGAGGGTGACTCCTGAGTTTCTCAGGATGATAGGAACTATTTAGAATGTCAGTCTTTAGGATAAGGATGTATTTCTTTGAATGGTGACTCCTGACTTCCTCAGAGTGCTAGAGAACTATTTAGAATATCAATCCTTAGGATATGGATGAATTTGCTTACCATTTGTCTTGAGCCTTGGCACATAGCATGAGGTGTCAGTCTTCCCCATAGTTGCAAGGTATCTGGACTCCTGCATGGGCTCCTTGGGGGACCTAGCCCTGTCTCATGCCAATAGTATTTAAATTACTCAGTTGCCTGTAACCGGACTGTTTGGAAAATTGATTACAGATGTCTTAGGCTCTGGGTGAATGATCTGGGGATGCCAATGTGCAATGTATATACCAGTGTTGCCCCCTGATTGACATGTTTTGAAATTTAATTTTAGTTGATGTGCTCTTTTTTCCTTGAAATAAAATGGATTTGAAAATTAAAAGCCTGAGGTAAAGCTCTTCAGTACAAACACTCCTCTGTCTAGCTGAGTTTACCACTGTAGAAGAATGGCAGCTCCAGAAGTCTCTGCACTACAGTCTATCTCTTGGCATCCTCTCTTGCAGGGAGGGGTTCCTTTCCCTGTTTATTCTTGACTCAGAAGGAAGGCAGTAGAGCAGGAGTCAATCAGTGATGAAGGTGCAGGCTATATGAACTGTCCAATCAGGTGGGCCATTGCTGGCTGTGACTTCTGTCTCTTCCAGTGTCTCAGCATGATTTACCAGTTCTTAGTACAACAGTGGTATCAAAATCCTTGCTGGATCTCATTTAGTACTTTCAATGTCCTGTGGCCTGATTAGCAAAGAACCTCAGAGATAATGGAACCATGAAATAGTGAGGTTCTGGATGGGAGCCCAGAAATATGGTGGATTGGTTGAAACCAGTTACAAGTATTTAGGAGTAGTTCCAGTGTCTGGAGCCTCAGGTATTTAGTTAGCTTCAGCTCCTGAGGTCCTCCAGCATTGGCCATGTGTCATTCACTGTCCCTTTTGCCTCTTGCTGTTGGAAAGGGTAATTTGGGGTCCCCAGAACCCTGGCTTCAATATGACAGCAGCAGACACGAGTATCATCTTTGAAATTCACTGCTGGCCTGGTAACTCCACAATCTTAGGCATTGGAAGGAGCTTGGGAAGACCCTGACTATGCTTTTTGTAGCTTGTAGAGCAGTAATGAGCTAGGTCTATGCTCTCTTTCCTCAGAGTAGCAGATCTGAAATGTCTGGAGTTTATTAATGTATGTAATGCAGGGCCTCATAAATACAATGGCTCAACTTAAACTTGGGCTTTTTTGAATTTATAGTGATCTCCTAAATTGATACTAGGTTCTCATATTTCCATCCTCATGAGAGGTAGTAGCAAAGGTCCTGAGAATTCAGAGATGTGTAGTAGTGTGCCTCAGTGCAGAAAGGCTTCCCAAACACCTGGTGAACTCCTGTGTATTATACAGATCAGTGGAAAATAATTTCTGAACATACTTAATTATTTAGGTGGCACCCTTGCTCACAGTCTAGGTTTGTGAGAAAAGCCATAGAATTTTGAAGTCTGAGAAAAATGAAGCAAATATGAAACTGTTATCAAGGACAGGGTAAAAATTTGTGAAGGACAAATTCCAGAAAGGGCTACATGTTAAATTCTCATCGAAAAATGCCAAAATTTAGGCATTTGCATGGGCATATACACATGATATCCTTCTGAGTGGAAAGGAATAGGGGTGTCATCTCTGAGTTAAGAGCTGATTTATTAGCTTGGTTGATCATAGACAGTTTAAATATGGAAATTCTCTACAATGGACTTATCTAAGTGGCTTAAGGGAAAAGCCCGAAATAGAAATTTTGCAGTGATATCAATAGTTAGGCATGAAGGGTTTTTGGCTTAGGATGGATCAGAGGAGTGTGGAAAGGATGTGGAAGTGACTGACAGGATGCAGGGAGCCAATAGCAGGACATACAACAGAGAGTGTCCTCACTGAAAGTCATGTAGTTCTTAGAGTAAGTATGAAGTAAAGTTGGGTTCTGATTGCTTCATTGAGGTGATCAACACCAGCTCTGGCAACAGTTAGTATTACACATCCCTGTCAACCCATGATTTTTGTGTTCCACACTTGAGATCTAATTTTGATTATCTCTAATTATGCCCCCTTTTCATGAAGGTGAAATTTGAATTTTGTTTGTACCAAGGATCGAACTTATGACCTATGCTTTCCAGGTAGGTGTTCATGCCACTGAGCTAAATGCGTAACTATGAAAGTGTTTTCTGTGTATTATGGAAGATATCCACATTGTTTCTCAGAAAGTGTTGAGTATTGTTGGAAATTTTCTGTATTGTATGCCTATAATGTTTTAAAACAAACCAAAGATGTCTTATGCAGTCTCTTTTTAAGTTTCACTTTGTCTTTTCAGTGTCTCAGTCAGGATTTGTCTATTTTAGACAGCTCTGTAACTTAGAATAGCCCCAAATTCAAGGAAGAACTCCTTCACCAGCCTCCCAAGATATATTTCTTGTATTTGAATTGAAAGTGATCACTTGGTGACAGTGAGGTATAATTTACAGGTTGGGCCTGGTTTCATTTTATATACATATTTTTAAAATACAGCTGTTTGCCACTAACACTTGAGTTATTATTTATGTACCATATTTGATGTTATTTATGTTTTGTTCTATGAAACCAAATTAATGTTTCAAATTGCTGCTTAAGTATATTAAGAACAAAGTACTCATTGGCCTAAATGAGATTTGAAGAGACATCATCTAGTCTATCAAAGTGATTGATGATTTTTTTTAAATTTTGAAATTGGTAAAATACAACAAAACACAGCAGCATAAGGCCAACTAAGATCATACAGTGATACTGGTACACAACTTCACAACAGGTTCCTGGGATAACAGTAATAGGTATCACAGTATATTTTTTTTTTACCTTTGTAATAGTTGTTCTTTTAATCACGTATATCAAAATGTGATGAAATACAGAACATTATACAACTTACCAAAACACAATATTGAATAGAGCAGTACCATTAATCAGAATAGAGTGAAACAATAATAAAAATATTTTCCTTCAAAAAGATAGTAGAAGGAAGTCCCCCTTATTTGCTATGGTCATCTTCCCAGGAAACACTGAGATTTCTGGTTCCCATTTGCTAACGGGGGATGACAGGAGAAGAAGGCTAGGGAAGTGGGATGTTTGATTCTAGGTGGTGCATCAGTAGGTTCACTATTGCTTAGTAGGGAGACAGGCTGGTTGTTTGGTTTCACAACGTCCTAAGTTCCAACATAGCACAGATCTCAGAAGCTGCTGCTGGTTCTCCCCCTGGAAGGGCTGCAGTTTGCCAGACTGCCACTTCTCACCAGGGAGGGGAGGTGCTTGCTTGGCTTCCCAGTGTCCTAAGTTCCAACATGCCATGGTTCTCAGGAGCTGTTGCTGGTTTTCCCCCTGGAAGGGCTGCAGTCTGCCAATCCACAACTGCTGACCAGGGAGGGGAGGTGCTTGCTTGGCTTCCCAGTCAATTGATGAGATATTTATCTGCCTCTGTGCTTTGTGGTTGCTGGTACTGCAGGCTTCTCACTGTGAGCTCTGCTTTAGAGACAGTGCACAGGGAATCTTGCACTGACTCAGCACAAGAATCAGTGCTCCTATTTGGCTGTTACGTTAGCAGTGAGTTGCAATCTAGCATCAAATTTGCTGTCTTCAAAAATGTTTATATACACAAAATTAATGACCAAGACATGGATTTAAATTTGAAGAAAACAGTCTTCATTCAACTGTTTTGTTTGGTTTTATTTGTTTAGTTTAGTTTTGTTTTATTGAGACAAGCTTTCTATATGTATAACAGCTGGATTTTAACACCCTATGGAGCCTAGAATTGCCCTGACCTCACTGATCTTGTCCTGTCTCAGCCTTTTGAGTCTTGGGATTATAGATATGCACCACCACACTTTGCTATTGATTCATATCTGTAGGAAAGAATTTAAGATATCCCAAACCTGGGGTCTCAACCTTCCTTTGAGAAATATATGTATGATTCTTTAGGAGGTGGTGACCTTTTGAGGATGTGGTGGTGAACTTCAGCAATAAAGAGTGGAGTTTGCTGAGTCCATCCCAAAAGAACCTCTATAGAGAATTGATGGGTGAAACTTTTAGCAACATGATTGTGACAGGTAAGGATGAAATCTTTTTGTCACTCATGCTGTCAGAATATTGTTTGTTGCTCATCAGTGCTGTTTCATTAAAAAGAATGTGAAAATATTTTAAAAACTATCTCAGATCTGGACACATTATATCATATATCTAAACAAAACCTATTAATTTGTATATATTAATCTAATGAGTCCTGTTACTTCTATGTCTACAATTCAGGAGGACTTGGGGATATCCAGGAAGCTGAAAAAGAATGCAAAATTTACTGGAGATACTTAAGGTAATCTGCACTAACAAGGAGAAGGAATGTTCCTGAGTAATTAGTGAGTCAGCAGAAAAATGACCACCTTTCAATTAAATGTCAATAATATTCTCCAAAGATATATAAGCTAGCATATGTATGAGTGAATTAAATCATGGAAATGTATGATATTGCATATAGCTGTATATGAAAGGCATACACTTTGAGTTATAACATTCTGCCTTCAGTTTTTGTACTGATATATACTTGTGAATGTAACACATTCATTATCTAAAAATTGCTAAGATTGCAATAGAATTTGAAATAAAACTGAGTGCTCACGTTTCCAAGCAATGCTCTAGAGAATCAACCATTCTGATTAATATTCTTAGTAGGCTGGTGGAATGTTAGTGTACTCATTTTGTATATCAGTATGCAGTTGTCTCTAGAAATTAATCCCCTCATACTTGTCCTGGATATTATTAAAATATCAAATCCACATAAAATACTGATACATGCTTACTCATATACAAAGCAGATCAAGTTATAACAGATCAGGCCTTGAAGCTTAACTATCTATCATTGGATTTGTGGAGAAGCAAAATGTTAATAGACTCTCTGTGATTGTGCATTCTTGTAAACCCAACACAATAGGAATCAGATTTTGCAGAATGGCAAAGTCAAGTTCAAACTTCACAGCCTAATGATCAGTGAAAAATCTCATAAAATAGATTTTTAAAAAGCTATAGATTTTTTGCTAATACCTGTTGTTCATTCCCAGCCCAGAAAAGAAAAAAAATGTGTTATATAATGGCAAAAAGTAAATAATATAATATCATTTTCCATAAGAAATAGATGGGTCTTTACCCATCAGTTCAGTGAAATAGCTCTGCTATAAAACCTAAAAGATCACAGGGTTTCTTTTAGATGAGAAACCAAAATATAAACTGGAATGAAATGAAAGAGAGTTGATAGAGAAAGGTAAGACTGACCATATGGAAAATGGAGCTACAGGTTAAGGACAGAAGGGAGATTGTGATGGGGAAACATATCAGAATGATCTTATGTGATACACATATTTACCCATGCCCAAAGTGAAGCTAAAGATTCTGCATTTCAGAGTACCAACTTTTAAGATTTCCAAATGTGTACCAGTCTTTTGGGAATGGATTTTTCAACATATTTTACAAGGCCATTCTGTTTCTTCAAGGCCAGAATTTCTTAGCAGGCATTAAAAACAGAATTTGACATTAATGCAGTCATTAAAGTGAGATGCATTTCACTGTGAATTTTTATTTTTTTAAATTTAATATAAGGAAAGGTTAAACAAACAAAATAAGTAGAAATAATACTACTTTCAAAGTGAAAATAAACAGTAAGAAATCACAAGACGATGATTACACATGGTGCTCATAGAAATAGTTAATGAAATACAAAAGTGAAACATACGAAGTGGGGCTTCAAACAGCGAGACCACACAGTTTTATTCAACTCTCCAACAAAAGCTTAGTAATATGGTTATAAATCCTATATGTGATTTTTTCTTTACAGAAATGACAAGCTAGGGAAATCCTGTGGACATATATCTTGGAATCAGTGTAAAGAAGTATTCCTTGCTACTGCAGAAGGTAATGTGAATGTGAAAAAAACAGAAACACACCACAATGTTCAGATCCATGGTAAATATTGCAGTGGAGGGAAACCCTATGTATGCAAGCAATGCAGGAAAGGTTTTACCACACATGGAATTTGTAAGAAACATGAAAGAATTCACAGAGGAGAGAGACCCTACATATGTGAGCAATGTGGGAAAGCTTTTACAACATGTACATATTGTTAAGTACATGAAAGTTTTCACTCTGGAGGAAAACGTTATAAATGTAAGCACTGTGAGAAAGCTTTCAGCACATGTACTTATTGTGTAATCCATGAAAAACTTCAAACTGGGCAGAAATCGCATATATGTAAGAAATATGCGAAAGCTTTTAGCAGTAAAATTCATTTTCAAATACATGAAAATGTTCACACTGGAGAGAAACCCTATGTATGTAAGCAATGTGGAAAAGGCTTCTTCCAAACTGGAAATTGTAAGCAACATGAAAGAATTCACACTGGAGAGAAACCATATGTATGTAAACAACGTGGGAAAGCTTTTTTATTTTTTTTATTTTTATTTTTTTTAATTTTATTTAAGAGGAAAAAGAGAAACACAAAACAAAACAAAGTGGTATAAGGGTACACGTAATACAGAACTACAAAAACAAAAACAAAAACAAAAACAAAAACAAAACAAAATAGTAAGAAATCACCTGTTAATAGATTACATATTATCATCTTAGAAATAGTTGCACAAATCACAGTATCAAAGAATACAAAGTGGACATTCAAACAGAGAGACTGCAAACAGCTGTGTTCAATGATCCAAAAACATTAATATAGTCAGCTTTTAACAGACATGCAAATTGTAAGGTTCATGAAAGAATTCACACTGGAGAGAAACCATATGTATGTCAGCAATGTGGAAAAGGATTCACCAGATCTGGACATTGTAAGCAACATGAAAGCATTCACACTGGAGAGAAATCATACGTATGTAAGCAATGTGGGAAAGCTTTTAACACACGTGCATATGTTAAGGTTCATGAAAGATTTCACACTGGAGAGAAACCACATGTATGTAAGCAATGTGGGAAAATTTTTACCACAGATGCAAATTGTAAGGAACATGAAAGAATTCACACTGGAGAGAAAAGATATGTATGTAAGCAATGTGGGAAAGCTTTTAACACACAGGGAGATTGTAAGAAACATGAAAGAATTCACACGGGAGAGAAACCCTATGTATGTCAGCAATGTGGAAAAGGATTCACTAGTTCTGGACATTGTAAGCAACATGAACGTATTCACACTGGAGAGAAACCATATGTATGTAAGCAATGTGGGAAAGCTTTTAACACACATGGAGAGATTGTAAGAAACATTAAAGAATTCAAATTGGAGAGAAACCATATGTATATAAGCAAAGTGGGAAAGCTTTTAACACACGAGGAGATTGTAAGAAACATGAAAGAATTAACATTGGAGAGAAATCCTATGTATGAAAGCAATGTGGGAAAGGTTTTACCAATTCTGGACATTGTAAGCAACATGAAAGAATTCACACTGCAGAGGAAACATATGTATGTAAGCTATATGGGAAAGTTTTCACCCTACATGGACATTGTAAACAACATGAAAGTTCACACTCAAGATAATACCAGTGTATATAAGCATCATGAGAATGGTTTGAGCACATGTACATGTTGCATAATGCATGAAAATCTTCACACTGGGCAGAAAACTTATATATGTAAGGAATGTGGGAAAAGTTTTAGCAAAAATGCTCATTGTCTAATACATTATAAAATTTACACTGTTGAGAAAGCCTGTGTATGTGAAGAATGTGGGAAAGCTTTCACCACACATGGATACTGTAAAATACATCCATGAATTCACACTGGTGAGAAACCCTATGTATATAACAATGTGGCAAATCTTTCACCACATACAGTCATTGCAAACACATGAAAGATTTCACACTGGGAAGAACCACTGGCTATGTAAGCAAGTGGAGACACTTTCAGCAGCCAGATTGTAAGTGAAATACATGAAAAAAACCAAATGAGATAAATCCTATGTGCCATGGGAATACTTTCAGCATACATGATCATTGTTACATATATGAAAGAGCTCACTGGGCAGAGATCCTATGTGGATTAACAATGTGAGAAATATGGCAATCCATGTTTCTTGTTAAATACATAGAAAAAGCATCACTCTTCAGACAGTTTAGATCTAAGTTTACTTTAAAAATCCCAAGGAGCCCTGAAGAAATAATACAAAAGTTAGATGTTAATATTTCTTCACAAATATTCCAGAAATGGCCAATCTGAGGTGGAGCTCTACTCAAGTGCATATGTTGTATGGTTTTCAGTTAATCACTTGTACCTCTTCAGATTTTTTAAAGTGTCTTTGTGCTTCAACACGGCATCTAGTAATTAAACATGCTAAACTGAAATGGGCTTTTCACTTTCAAGTATGGATAGTGTCTATGTACTTAATATTTTGTCTTTAAACCTTAATTTTTTTATTGAATTGTAATGTTTATTTAAAGAGAAAAAAGAAAAATTGTAGAAATAATACAGAATTTCAGAAAAATAAACAATAAGAAATCACTTGTTGATTAGTTTCATACTCTCATCTTAGAATTAGTTGTTCAAGTTACAAAATTAAAGCATACAAAGTGATATTCAAATAATGACACTGGCAACAGTTCACCTCAATGATCCAACAAAAAGTTATTAATATGCTTATCTGTCCTACACTATTTTTTTCTTAAAGAGGGTAAGTTAAACATGACAAAACAGAACAGAAAAGTTCATAAGGAAACAAGTTAAGGAAACACAGATTTCAAAGCAAGTCCACTGGAGATGTTCACTGTCTATCTTACTGTCTCTAGTTTTCTTCCAAATAGTTGTTACCATCTTCACACACATGGAATATATACTGAACATTTAAAAAAAGGCAGAGGACATTGTTAAATGTGTATCAGGATTTAAAAGCTATAGTTGTCTTGTTGCTCTGTTTAGTTTGATTATATTTTGTTCTGGTCTGTCTACTCATATTAGATTTGAGGGTAACAGAGAGATAACCCAAAAATAGCATTTTATACCATGGTAACTATCCTTAATTACCTATTAACTAAAACTGAAACCCTATATTACTTACATTGTCTTCTATGACTGATCTTATTTGAAGCTGGTTTGTTTGAATGTTATTTGACCTTGACTGATTTTATTCACATTTGGTATGCTTGCTGGTATCAGGTTCAAGAGAAGAGGCAACTACTCTGAAGATGACAGGATGTAAAAGATATTTATTGAGGGGCTGGGGATTTAGCTCAGTGGCTTAAGCACCTGCCTGGCAAGTGTGAGGTCATGAGTTGGATCTCCAGTGCCAAAAAAATAAATAAATAAAAGATATCCATTCCAGGTTTGATTATTTTTTTAATTAAAGAGAAAAAAGAAAGGAAATAAAAAACAAAGCAGTAAAAGTGTACAAGTAATACAGAATTTCAAGAAAAAAATACAGTAAGAAATCACTAGTTAATAGGTTACATATTGTCATCTAAAAATAGTTGTCCAAATTATAAAATTAAAGCATATAATGTGGACATTCATACAGTGATATTGCAGAAAGTTCTGTTCAATTATCCAACAAAAGCTCAGTAATATGGTTTTCCATCCTACACATTCAAGCATGCAGTTATATCCCTTAGACCGCCTTCCTTTCCTCTCTTTTTTACAATAAAAATTACACTTTTTGGGTTTTTTTTACTCCCACAGTTCTTATTACTTTTCTTTGAAGGGAATAAAACCTAACGTGACTAAACAAAGATTTGGTTAGAGCAGAAGGATGGGCATAGTACATCATGCAAAAATAGAATATCAGGTGATCAAAAATGGTTACCATTGTGCCTCTTGCTATTTTTAAAAAGAGTTGCCTGTATCATCAGGTATAATAGAATTGATCAAAACAGTACAGAACAAGACCAATAAAACCTACACTGGAGACCTTACAAGATTTCAAAAGAAGATAATAGTCAAACCATAATGGGCATCATAGTAAATCTTATTGCCTTCAAAGTGGTTGCCTATACCCTCAAACTTGATACTATCAAACAAATAGAATATAGTAAAATCAGACAGAACAAGATGGGGAGAGCAATACTGGGGTTCAAATCAGGTTAATAGGAAAACAAATAGTTACTATAATATACCCCGATATTTTTTTAATTTAGTTTTCCCTTAATTAAAAAAATGAAAAAATAGTTTAATTTTAAAAAAGGGTGGAGATTGAGATAAAAAAGGACTTTGTAATAAAACAACCCTGGTCAGAATGGAACAATTTAAGCATCATTGTGTTTCACTCCCAGATAATCTAACATAATAGTAGTCACCATAGTGCCTCTTTCCTTGAATTATTTGAGTAAAACTTCATATATTATAGCATTGAGCATATCATGAAAGTGTGAAGTGATTCAAGAGAAAGAAAGAATTACAGGGTATTTAGAACCAGTTAACAGAAAATGAACAATGGTTTCTACATTATCTCTTTGCCTGTAAAAATTTTTGTTTATACTATCACATATAGTAAAATATAGTAAGATACAACATGTTAAAACCAGTGGAAACAGATAGTTTGTGTGAGAGGGACCATTCTTTTACCACTGAGATTGAGCCCAGTGTTGATCATGTTGGTTAATTTTGAATCTGCTGGTGAGTTAATGTGGCAAACATTTAGCTGAACACTTTTGTGTATGTTTTGTAGGAATATTAGCCAACAGAGTGTTTTCATTTATATTATTTTTAACACATTGTCTGGCTTCATTCTCAGGATAACTTTAACTTTGTCATTTAAAAGAAGTTGATGATGGATTTTTCTTTAACTTGATTGAAGAATTGAAAAACAATCAGTATTTATTCTTTATTATATACTGGATAAATTTCACCAGTGCACTTTTTGTATCCCAGCTTTGTTGTTGTTATTAAGCAGCTGTGATTTTTACCATTGCCTGTGCTCATTATTGCTCTGTTCATCAAACTATTTCCTTCTGATGCATGTGGTTTGGGGATATCAATGGACACCACATATCCATTAAAGGTCACATCTCATTTTACTTATGGATGCTAACATTTACTTTTGTATCTTCAATCTATTTCTATAATATATAATTTTGTGAGTAACGCCTTTCAGTTACTCAGGTTTAATGCACATTCTTGCAGGGCGTGGTTACTGCTGGAGGAAACTGGGCCTGGTGAGGGCCTGGTCCCTTATTTCAGGCTTCATACCCTGACCTGCCTGCAGTGTCCCCATCTCCTGACCTGCTCCCTGTAAACACCTGTCCTGCTCCATAGCTACAGTGAGTCTACATGTGGCAGTTCAGATCTGCACCTGGGTGGAAAACATTCAGTCAAGGTGGGTTCTGTAACAGACTGACCTTGTCATACAGAGCTCCACTGAGTGAAAGATGGGGCCTCAGGCATGTAGGGAGGAGCTCTGGAACCATTCCAGCTCTCTCCTGTCCAGCATACAGTGTGTGATGCTTTCCTGAGAACTTACTGATGGATGAGGCAGCCTGGACCAGGCCTTTTTTAGCTATGGTGTTCTGCACCTCTGCCTGGACCATCTCTCTGACTTTAGATCTCCACATAGATCTGAGCAGACTCAGTCTTCCTCTACCAGGCTCTATGCTGAGGCTTCAGGTGAAAAATCTACGACCCTCAAATTTATCTTATATTCGTTTAACCTGGAAATTCCACTTCTAAGGGTCATTATAAAAATGAGATTGATGGACACCATATTCTCTTCTTAATCAGTTAAGGTGTGGACTGTTAGAAACCATGAATGTACCACAGCACAGCTGCTGAGTTAATTATAAATTACAGCCCCTGAAAATGCTGAAAGAAGGCCAGGTCCTAGGCCATGTCCCTGATCTTTCCTGAGATGGAAAAGAGCTTGTGTCCTGGCTCTCTCTCCACCCAGCAGTGAAGAGACACAGGCCTGCACAGCAGGTGAGGACAGGAGAGAGGAGCTGGTCAGTTGCAGACCTCTCATCCTGGGAGGGATGACTTTGTGGTTTTTCCATCTTATTTTCCATTGCATTATTTATAGTGTTCCATTCAGTATTACTTCTCTTCTGTTCAATTCACTTAAGAATAAATAGTTGGTATTTTCTTGAATAGGTGAGTGGAAATGGATGATTTAATTTTCCTTTATGTGAAATGTAGGATAAGCATATAGAAGAACATTCAAGCTTCACTTTATAGATATATAAAATAAGGGGTCATTTTATTCAGAAAGGCAACACATCATTCATGACTAACTTTTAAACCCCCAACACATGAAGCCATGCAGATCCCGCTGTGGTGGGTGTCCTGCCCTCCCTACCTGAGAAGTCAGTGTGTTCATCTGTGTCTGGTCGAGGACACCCAGAATCTTCTTCAGAGTCTCTTTTTCCAGCAAGGAGGACTTGAATCTTTCTGTGCTCAGGCCAAGCAGGGAGTGTGCAGCATGCAGAGGAGCCCAGCACCTCCTGCCTTACACCCATTTCCACCACTGCATCCATGCTGCAGCCCTGCAGGCCCAATAAGGCAGAGCCATGAGGGTGCAGCACAGACTCTGACACGTCAGCCCCAGGGGCCTCAACTCCTGGGTCCTGGCCTCAGCCTCCACCAGGCTCCAGGCTCTGCCATGGATTGGACATTCATAGTGGGCCAGACACACCATCAGTGCCTTGGAGCAAAGTCCATTTTCCACAATGACCCTTCCATTTCTGCAAATTTTGACCCTTTTCTTTCTAAATGAGGCAGAGGCATTGGAGACAAAACCCCACACATTGGCATTAGTTTTTGTTTTTCTTTCTTTTCCTTCTTCTTTTTCATTCTTTTTCTTCTTCTTCTTCTTCTTCTTCTTCATCTTCTTCTTCTTCTTCTTCTTCTTCTTCTTCTTCTTCTTCTTCTTCTTCTTCTTCTTCTTCTTTCTCTTCTTCTTCTTCTTCTTCTTCTTCTTCTTCTTCTTCTTCTTCTTCTTCTTCTTCTTCTTCTTCTTCTTCTTCTTCTTTTCCTCCTCCTCTTTGTTTTCTTGGTTTCTTTGATGCTTTAAATACATATTTAGAGGTGTATTTTGCCAAAAAACATTCCTTGTCTTTTCACACCCCAGTTAACTGAAGTTTTTACAGATTTCTACTGCAGTTCACACCCTATGCATTTGAACACTCAGAATCCATTCTGCAGCTTAGTACAATGAGTGAAGCAAAGCAGAAACTGAACTTGGGGATGTTACTGTGCCTTCCAGCACTCTGACTCATATCTTTTTATGTCAAAAATATGGGCTTCAATAGCAGTTGAGTCTGGCACAGACAAAATGAGTTTCCTCCATTTATATCAGACAATCTCGTTTCCTGTCAAGCACATTGTATCCGGTTTCTTATGGCCAAACTTGAAGAATTAATTCCAGTATATGAGAGGCTGCCACTGGTCCTGAAATCATGATGGAACTTTTTGTAAACACATAGCCTGATCTACACCATGGGGACAGAAGCTAAGAGAGGCAGAGATGTTTGGCAGAGATAGAAACACCTCAAAATTGTCAACCAACAGCAGCAACAATCAGGAACCAAGTTGCTGAGCTTTCACAATTGGGTGATGGAATCATGTGGTGGATTGTGCCCTGGGTATACTGAGGAAGCTCAGTAAATCTAGGTTGCTGCCTCGATCCCCCTTCCATCAGTGCAATACAAACAGAAAGTCATGTGCATGCATCATTTATTTGCAATTTTTCTATTGCAGTTACAAAACCTGTATCTATGAGAGTCTACCTCTCTGCCATAGCAGACCCACCCACGGGCATGTCTTGTAAAGGATCAGTTTATACAAAATGCCAAGCAGTGTTCTCAGACTTGGTTTTCCAGACTTGTGCATTTTCAGTCATTTCTTGATGGGAAGCTAAACGATTTAGTTTGAGTAAACCAAGTGTGTTGCTGTGCTTCTGTGTGACATCCTTGCTGCCAGACCTGATGAAGGCAATGAGTGGGATCTGCCGGAGGTTTGCTCCAGAGGGACACACTTTGCACAGCTGTGTCAGGCAGGGCTGCCCCTCACCTGACTGGCCACCCAGGCATCCAAATGCCCTTTCCCAGTGCTGTTGCTGGCTTTGGGAGTCACTGGATTGCAGTGGAGATGCCCAGTGCACTGGCTGTCCCAGGGAAAACCTTGTCATGCCATGAGATTGTCATCCTTAGCCCTGTAGCTCCGTGGCCCCCAGGGCAAGGTTCCCCCCAGTTGCAGTGAACAGCGTCATCCAGACAACTCTCCTGTGCATACTCTACGTGGAGGCCACGGAGGGTCCCAGTGCCTTCCTGCTTCAAAGAGTACTGTGAATCAAACTCTTGAAAATTTGTGCAGCATTCTGTGTGGGAGAAAACTCTATTCTTAATCCTAGGAGTTCTAGGGAAGGCTGTTTAGAGCTCTGATGGGAGCTGCGAGATAGGGCTGTGCTCTTCCCTCCATGTCCTTCCCATTGTTGTTCAGCACCTTCCTTAAAATATGTCAGTGGATGGGGAAACAGCACATTTCAGGGATGTGTGCCTGCATGAATCAGGTTTAGGAGGCTCAGTGTTTTGTGTGCTTGTTGGCCATGTCTGTCAATTCTCTTTGAGTTAAAGAATTTGTCATTTCCCTCACAAAATGGACTCATGAGACCTCTTTCATACTTGTAATAAAAACCATCTATCTGACTATTGGTTGTAAAGAAATGTTTCCTGTTGTGATTTTTGCATTATTGTTGTTTTTCAAATGCAATGAACCAGCCCTTTGTAGCTCCCTTTGTATCACTGAAATCATGGAAAACATTTTCCAACATGAAAAGATGAGTACATACACAATGGTCTCTACATTTTCCCTGTAGATTTTGTCTATTTGTGGTTTTCTGTTCTATCAAATTGCAATAGCATCCAGTCTCCTCCAGGAATGTTTTGCCAAACAGAATCTGATGCAATGATATGAAAAACCCAGGGTAGTAAATCACAGTGAGAGAAAGGTCAGCAGTGGGTGGGGACTAGCAGGAGAGAACAGGGGTATCGATGGGTCCAGCGTTGAGCAGAAACCTGGAACTAGACAGATGTAAGGATTGTACCATTTGACAATATGCTTACGTGTGATTCAACTGAACATGTGAAAACTAATGAAATCTTAACTTAAAATTACATTATCCTAGAATTTAATGCTTCAAAGAACTATAGATTTAAGAGTAGAAATGAAAACTGATAGAAATAGAAGAAGTAAAGAGAAGGGGAAGTGAAGGGTGTTTACTTTGCAAGACTTGAGACCTATGTGGAGCTCAGGACACATGCCATGGAGACAGCGACAGACCTGCCTTGGAATTCCACCAGACTGGGTATCTGAACTTGATTTTCAGGTTGATCCCAGAGCTGGTGAGGTCATTGGAGGTGAGGCAGGCACAAGATCTGTAAGTAGACCTTGAGCTCAGTCTGGTACCAGCCCTGCTTTAGAAAAATCACCAACTGTCTTGCTCCTTGCAGGCCCCAAAGCCTCCCAAGGGCCTGTCAGGAACAGCTCTGTGAACAAATGCAGCCCAGGAAAGCTTACTATTTTGCCTCACCCCACTCACTTCTGCATGCCTCTGTGTTGCAGGAGGCCCCAAGTCTGAGAGTCTTTCTCCCTCTAAAGTACCCCATGTCCTCCTCAGAAACCAACAGATCCAGGCCAATTCCTTCTCACTGTAGTTCTCATTTCAGTGAGCTATGCTTGGCCCAACTCAATCAGATTTGGTTGGGCTGGTTGTCCCACCTTACTCAGCAGCACCTGCCAGGAGCCAAGAAGGGAAACTCTGATCCTGAGGAGGACAGGTGTAAGCAGCACTACAGGTCTGGCCTCCCTCCCAAACTGCCCTCCCGGGGTATCCTGTGTGCTAACCATAATCAGCTCTCACTTGCTCACAGAGTTCCCTGGACAGTGCTGTGACCACCTGTCCTCCACTCTTCAGGAAGCCTCAAATGCAACTCCCTTTTCCACCCTTGTGGTGTATTGCCTCTGTGAGAAAGAGATTGGAGTCTGCAGTATTAGTTTAATCATGGGTGCTCAACAGGGTGCTGCTCTATAACTATTTGAAAAGTGAATGGACAGTGGGAGTGCGTCCTGCCTGCCTTTCCTCCAACTTCAGTTCATATATGGATGCATCACCCCATTCTCTGTCCCTTCACAGGACTCCCATTCCCCTATTCTATGTCCATGTGTACAGAGGCCAAGAATTAGGGACACTCACTGTAATGTGGTAGTACCTGGTCTGCTCTCCAGGGTGACTGTGTGGCCTTCATGATATGGAAGCACTAGAGACCAGTGTTTGCATCTGCTCTGGTCATTGCATCGTGGTCAATGCCTGGTACATTGATGCTTTAAGGCAGCCACCAGCTCCCTCCATGATGTCTGTGTGGAACTGGGTCATCTGGCATCCCCCAGAGATTCTTGCTCTGGATACCATGGAAACACATGGAATGACTGCCCATTGTCCTTCAGAGTGAAGACAACAGCTCTGCCCAAGTGATGGATCTTTGCAAGAGGCAAAGTTTTCTCATGGGAAAGGAAAAACCACAATAAAGCCAGGGTCCCTGGTCCGAGCAGACATAGTTTTAGACCCAACTCTTCCTTTGTACTTCCCTTGTCAACTTAGACAAGACACAATGCCTCTCAGTTCCTTTCCAATGGGTCCCCCTGAACTATGGCATCTGCTTCCTAGGGACATCATCAGAAGTGAGAGATGACACTTTTAAACCTTGTGCACTGGTGTCATGTGTACACAGTATACATAATTACCGGTGAATTCCATGAAGGGGTGAGAGGGAGGTGAACACAGTGCACACAAGCCTGGTTCCTGCTGTATGGTGGTGGAAATTACACTCACCTCCTGGACATGTTTCCCTGGCGGCATCATGAGGGGGCAGAAGTTCATCAGATCAGCCATCATTATGTTCCCTAAGCATCTCAATTTCTTCTATGTATTGGTGTTGTGGCCTCAAGTCAGGACCTCACAGAGGCTAAGCAAGCATTATGTATGCAGATGCACCCCCAAATCCATGAGCACTGTGCCTACATTCACACCTGTGTGAGTCACCACACCCATGGCAAGGGTGCTCAACTGCTGACAGTTCACCTTCTGATGGCCACCTCCTGAGTAGCCCATTCCTTGAGCGTGGGTCACACATACTGTATTTTGTTCTGGTTTGTATTAGCCAGTCTGAAATTGAGCCCAGGTCCTTAGGCATGGTAGGAAAGTGCTATATCTTGAGCTCTCTCCCCAACTCCTTACTTGTTCTTAATAACAGAACATGGCAGATGTAATGCGATGTGACTATCAAGGTTCACACATAAAATGACTGTGACCAACCTCCTGCTCTCTCCCTCCTCTGTTCTTCCTTCCTTCCTCTCTGTTTCATTCTGTCTTCCTCTCTAAATCACTATCTCTGCATCTTCCCTGAGGAGAGGCTGACTCTTTGCAGAGAAAAAGGTTAACAGACAGCGGAGACATCAGACCTCCATCCTAACTGTGTTCCTGCCTGTTAGCAAGAGAGAGAGCCTGAGAACAGATTCTGCCACAGAAGTGTTTCCGCTGAGCATCCAGCCTGGTCAGGAGAAACTAAGGTGGATCCCTCAGCAGCACCTCCTGAATTCACAACTCACAGAACCTGAGAGAACTGAAGTTTACCTGTTGTACCTAAGTTTGCAGCCATGCATTCATCAGTGGTCACTGATGCGCTATAGCAGATGTGAGGTTCTGCCCCCACCCCTGTCCCTACCCTACTCCTCTCCTCCCTTATTCTCGCCAGGTGTTCTGTTCTCGCTTCTCATCTCTTTCTTGACTAATAAATTTTTGACTTTGAATCTCTAAATGATTGGTCCTCTGTCTTCTGCCACACAGACTCAACTCTGTACAGCATTAGGGCCTGCATGTCTCATGTTCAGGCATCAGTTCCATCTCAGTGAGGCTGTTCAGATGCCCCCATATAGTGACCTTGGCCTCTGTGTGCCCTTGCTTTATTGGGATATAGCCCTGGGTCTTCTCTTCCCCTACATTCTGCAGTGGTTTGTCCCTCTCCTCCAGCATTCCAGCTTCTGGATGGCAAGTGACATATTGTCCTGTTCTGTGTTGGTGCCAGCCTCGTTCAGCCCAGGAATAAGGTGAAAATTTGAGGCATGTAGATTGAATGAATCAGATCACTTTTCCTCTGAGCAACCCAGTGGGTGCCCATGGCATCACTGTGTGTGTGTGTGTGTGTGTGTGTGTGTGTGTGTGTGTGTGTGTGTGTGCATATATGTGTGTATCCCTTGGGATGCTGCTTGAAATCAGCCCCACATGTTTAGGCTCAGGTTCCAGGAGCTTGGGGGCTGCTTTTCTAATGCCTTTGGGAGTGGGATGGGTCCTGTGCTAGGAGGTCTTTTTCCTTTGGACTTCTCCCCTATCCTCTTCACTCTGCCCATGTCCTGTTCCTTGTGCCAGGCATTGACCCTCTCTGGGCACTGGTTCTAAAATGTCCATTGGGAAAGGAATAACACACATAGTCCTTTACTGTGGAGATTCTAGCATGCTTGGGGGTGAGGCACTAGAGGGTCACATGGGGTTCTCTTCACCTGGGCACTGTCCCCATCCACACCTGCCTGTAATTTGATACCATCCCTACTAAGGCCATCATCTTCAGGTTACCTCACATTACCATTGTCACATGCAGTCCATTGGGCAGGGCAAAGCCTGAATTTAGAACTCACCACTCACTGTTACTGATGCCTTGCCCCAAGCCTGTGACACTTTATAGGCACACTTGGTTCACAGACCATAGGAAAATTTTCTATCATCCATTGAATTCAGGAGCAACACCTTAGTTCACACTGGGGCACCCACATGCTCAGCTATTTCTTTGTGGGAAACCCAGTGACTGCTGAATCAGTGACCTAACCTCTCCTGCTGCCCAGCCCCCAGTGGCAGCACAGTGCAGTCAGGACTTGGGGGAATAACTTCAGCCTGGAGCATTTATAGCATGGAGCAACCAATCAGCTGGCCTCTGTGAAGGCTGCAGGGATTTACACCATGACACAGCAGATCTGTGATTGAAGTCTGCACCCCAGCCCCTGAGGAGTCATGGAGAGCTCTTGGGTCCCCCCATCTACCCCAGCCCTGCCAGGACCCTGGTGGATTCGAGTTCTGGGCTGGTTTTTACTACCTGGGACCTGATGCCACTGCTGTTTCCCAGTGCTCATTTCTCCCACTTGTTTGCCTCCTTGACCATTATGTTTCTTTTCTTATGTAAACAAGGCCTCATTGTTCTTAATTGGGCTGTGTTCAGGTGTCTAGTTCTTTGACTGAACTACTGGGTAAGAACTAAAGCTTATAAGTGGTGACATGCTGAGCCAGATTTTATGCAAATTTACTCTGTCCAGAGAAGGGAACATAGGCAGCCGTATTCATGACATTGCATGGAGATAAACCACAGGGGAATTCAATGGACATGCTGCCTGCTACACTGCACTTTCTATACTGGGTTATAGACTTTCCTTGGAACACACAGTGCCTCACATTTTAATGGTTGTATTACAACTAAAATACTTTACTTTTGTGATTTTTTCCTGTTAAGCACTCATAAATTAAAATTAATAATTTATCATTGGAAATATCTAAAGAATAAACATGGGTGTCACACTCCCATGGTGCTGCTCTGTAACAAAATAAAGTGTGTTAGTCTCTTTCATATGAAATGGATATGAAATGACCTACATGTAATTAAAGATGGAGCAGTTTTGATGTGTATATGTCTATAAAGCCAGGAACATAATTAACAAAACAAAGAATCCTAAGAATTACAAACAAATCCTGAATTCTTTTTCTATGCCCTGCCAAGAGTCCATGAATACATGCATGAGAAATTGATGCAGTCTGTCTGGATTTTCCCTTCTCAGACAAGGTGAGATTAAACAGTTACTTACAGCTGGGTAAGGCAGAAGAGAAACATAACTGCAGTGATGTGGAAAAGGTAGGAAAGGTAAATTACAAGGACATAGGATGAATAGTGGCCAGGACATTGTAGGAAGGAAAATAAAACAAAATATATTTGTGTAGTGAATTGATGAAAATGTTCTGGCAGAGGACACTGGTGAAGGTTTCACAATATGGAGAATTCACTATATCGTACCAAACTCATCAACTCCAATAAGAATAAACTCTTAAATTTCATTTACAATGATTCCATCACTTGCATCCCAGAATAAAATAATAATAAAGAGAATAATAAGTAAATCTGGAAGAGAAGGGAATGGCAGGTGTGGGTCAAGAGCTGCCTGTAGGTAGAGGTCAAGAGATTACTCCTGCTGGGGAGCCACCAGTAGATCCAGCTCTGCAGCTGGTGCAGAAAGGAAAGCATGTGCCTGCTCTTGCTGTGGGGCCAGAGCTGGTGAGGGAGCTGCAGGTGGAGCTGGCACCAGCAAATTCAGCATGCACTGGAATTGCCTCTGCAGTTACAGGAGAAGAAAACATCACTGACTTTCCAGGGACTTCTCAGGGCCAAACCTTCCCAATGCCTATCAGAGGCAGCTGTGTGCATGAACACAGACCCAGTAAAGCCTCCCAGACTGCATCCCCACACTGGCTGCTGAGTTTATCATGTTCCTGTGTCTCCCATCATCTGGGCACATTGCTGAGTTCCCTAGCACATTCCTGCTCTCAAAGCCACCACCCACATCCCAGGGCTCCTTACCCTGTGACTTAGGCAACAGGGACTTAGGAGGCTCTAGCTGGTCCATGAGAAGCTTGGCCTGGGAAGCCACCTTGGAGTTCAGCTCCAGTGAGGAGTCAAGGACAGGAGATGCGGACCTGGAGCAAACAGGGAGGTAGCACAGCAAGAGGTCTGGCCTCTCTTCTTACACTACCTACACAGGTTACCTTAGGGGGGGCACATGGGTCTCTAGCCCAGCAAGTTCAGTGTCCACTCCCACACTCTCCCAACTACAGTGTGGCAGTGTGGGCCTTGGGATTCCTGAGAGGCTGACAGAATGCTCCATTGGAGGCAGTCCTTGCTTAGTGGTTTGACACCACTCCCTTCTTTAGGGAAACATGACACAGTTTCTCCCTACTCTTCACCACTGCAGGTCAACTCAACAAAGGCAAAGACTGATATCTGCCATGTATTTGCACTCAAGGGCTCAGGGCTGGTGCTCCATGAATATCTGAGAAGTGAGGGGTCATCGATGTTTATCCTGCCTTTCTGCAGTGTCTAGGTCAGGCAAAGATCTGCTGCCCAGTTCTCTTGGTCTCTGTAGAACTCCTCCTACATGGTCTGTAACCACTTCTAAGGGAGGCCTTGGACACAGAAAGACTTCCTTGAGGTGAACAATATCTGTTCTGCTGCCAATTCTGACTCTGTGGCCTCCAAAGACCATCAAAATTCAAAAGGGCAGTTGTTACACCTGTTCTGCTTACAAGATCATGGACAATACTCAGAAAAGTGTCTTCACACAGGGTGTCTTCATGTGTATTTTGGCTTGATGACACCCACTCACTTTGCAATGATACCTGTGGGCCATGGACACTTTGCCATCCCTAAGAATTCCTGCCCTGAGCATACCCTGAAACCTCTAGAATGACTCTCCAATCTCCTTTCCAAAGAACAGAACAGTTTTCCCCATGTGTGTGTGTCAGTGAGGGGGATGGAAGATCATCCCTGGGAATGAGGACAGCCTCTGTAGCAGGTCTTCATGGGGCCAAGGCCACAGCTAATCCTTTGTTATGGATCCCCCATTTCATCTTCATTGACCCTGAAATCTGGATCCACTCAGCACCCAACATTTCAGTGTTGTAAACCGAGACTGAGGTGCTTGCACATGGCCAGGACATGAATACACAGGTGGCCAAGTCCCACCGGGCTGCTCAGGTGAGAACTTAACTTCCCTGTATCTGAACTAGTCCTGGACTCAGTGTCTCTGAGTGACTGGTGGTTGAGCTTATGGATATGTGTTCTGGGCTTCCTCTTGTCTCTGGGAACCTCTGGGCACCTCTGTGTGCCAATGAGTCCTGGCCTGAGCTGCTGACAGCTGGGTGTTTCCAGTTGAGCTTCCTGAAGCATCTGGAGCAAGTGAACCATCCTCTCCATATGTTCCCACGTGGTTCCCTGACACGGGGTCCTGATACTGGGGCCACTAGCCCTGGGAAAGCAGCGTAGCATGTTCCTGGTTAACTCTCTTGAGCCAGCCTTCTATGAAGGCCAACTATCAACAGACCACAGTGCCTGGTGACCAGAGCCTTCAGAGTTCTGTTTGGAATTGTCACTAAGGAAGTGTGGTCATGTGCTGGGGTCCACAGTTGAGGCTCCCCCTCTGAGGCCTCCTTTGTTTTTATTGTGAGCTAAACTGGGTCCTCCTTAGAAACAGCAAGTTAAAAAACTAGCAAAATGTGTGTGTTTTTAGACTTTTTCATCCATAAGATCCTTTCCCTTGAGGATGGGGTACACAATTTCTTCATTTAGAGATTTCTCAAATTTTATTTTGACTGTCTTTTCTGGACTTATGTTAGTTTCATTTCATTATCATTAAGGAGCATGGAGATGTTCCCAGAATGCCCACTATAATTTTCCTTGAAGGATATGAAATGTTTCATGTTATAACACCCATGTGTCCAGGAAAGGAGGATTCATAGCAAGTTTTACTCTCACATGCTCATGAATGATCATTTATTCATCCTTGGAAGTTTACCGCAGCCACACACTGTAGTGCTCTGTACTTTGAACTCCTTTGAGGAAGGACAGCAGGTGGTGAGGGCTAGTGGAGGCTTTGCAAGGCTGTGGACATCATCACCCCCTGCTGATGAAGTACACATGGGCATCCCTCCTGGGGAATTTGTCTCCTAGTCACTGTCACTTCCTGTTCTCCCATCCCAAACAGACCATGGGCTTTGTGGCCCTGCTGAGTAGGTTGCCTTTCCTAGAGGTGATGGTGCTGAGCCTGTTCAGTCTCGATGCTCTTGGTTGGTCTCCTTCAAGCAGCGTCTCTGTGCTGGGCTTTCCACATACTGCTGCTTATTGGTAGTGGAGCCACCACACACTCTCATGGGGCTGAACCCGCCAACTGCAACTTGTTCAGGCATCTGTCACCCATCTACTGATCCTATTTGCTCTGTTTCTGGGTTGGGCCTGGAAAGCCAGCTGCCACAGCCATTCTTATACACAGTCTTGAGTGGACATAGACTTTTATTTCAAAGAAAAAGTACTTAGATGTGAAATTGCCAGATTATATGTCTTGTGTGTGATTAGCTTACAAACTGTTAAGGTACATTTGGAAGGATTTTTTAAAATCAGATTTAGGTGGTTGTTTCCTTTTTGGTACTGAGTATTGAACTTATGACCTCAGGTTTGCCAAGTGGGCACTTATACTGCAGAACTAAACCTCCAACCCTGTTTTCTTATTTTGTTTTGCTTTGTTTTGTTGTGTTTTTTTATGCTACAATATGTTATGTTATGTTATGTTATGTTATGTTATGTTATGTTACAGTATGTTTAGTGTTGGTGAGCATATTGAGTCTCCTTCAGTGCATTTTCAGTGCTTTCTGATTTCATTTTGTATAACTCACCTGATAAACTATGACATATCACATAATCCTGGGTAATTTAATTTTGGAAAAAATTTAAAAAGTAAACGAGAGCCAGGTTTGGTAGTAAACATCTGTAATGCCAGAAGTTACAAGTCTGAGGCAGCAAGATTGCTGTGAGTTGAGGTCAGCCAGGGCTACAATATGAGTTCAATGAAAGCCTAAACTTCATAGCATAATCCTGTCTCAAAAATAAATAAGTAAATCAAAATAAAAAATACATTTAAAAGGTTTAGAAAGACACAAAAAATCTATAAATCAACAAATCAAAACTTGGTGAATTTTTCTTACATATGTACTTTAGTCAGCACACTGAGCATTAGGTTTACCATCAGGTAGACATTGATCTACTGCCAAGAAGTTGAACTGTTTCAACTTTTTTGACCTTTTAACTGAGATGAATGTAGTATATGCTACTGAGTATACACTCTTAGGATTTGGAGAGCATAGTATAAAGAGAATTTGATGGTTCTTTTTATTTTTGTTCTAACTTTATATATGGAAGTAGGATTTGAGCAAAGGATTACTGTTTTTTGAAAAGACTTTATTGTCTTATTTTAATGTAACTCAAGTACATATTAATAAGGACCACATAAAAGATGCTATTGTTAAGTCTACAAAAAGATAAAATACAGAAGAATAATGAGAGAATAACATTGGCTACTGTATTGTGCACAATGATTTCTTAATGATCTATATTTTCATACATTTGTAAAATGTGTTAATTTTTTTTTACAAATTTTAAAGCATGATCTCACTAAGATTGTGAGTTTCTCAGGCCAGCCTTAAACCTTTCCTTATTCAATCTCTCTCCCTCTCCCAGTGTGCTAGGATTACAGGTATTATCTTGAATTGGTAATCAGCAGTAATTTTGTGCTTTCATAAAATGAAATATTTGGCTTTGATCTTTAGACACTTTGCAGAAAGAGTGGATCTAGTTAAGCCATCTACCAACTTCCAAAATGGCAGTTTTTTCAAAGTAAGTAGTATTGAAAATCCCATTAACAGTGTTTGTAGATTCTCTGTTTTGTAACTGTGGTCATCATGCACTTCAGAATATCACTGTAAATGCCTTCTGCACTGGGACTGAGTCTTGGTGTCCTTGAAGCACTTTCTGGTTTTTTTTTTTAATCCCTCATGGATTTTCATGATTGTTTGAAGTGAAACCACAAGAAAAGTGTGAAAGCTAATGCCACTTGGGGCACACTGCCCTCCAGGAGGCCAGGACAGTGTAAAATATTATTTTTTCTACCATTAGACTTTCCAAGTTTTTTTGTTTTGTATTCAGGTTCTATGGATTGAATACTGAGATTTGCACTTAGCTCCATGGCTTTCCACGGTTAAAATTCTTTTTATTTTCATTCAGGTTCTAGATAAGTGGTTGCATTGCTGAGGCTGTCCTTAAATTTGTGATGTTGCTGCCTCAGCCTTCCAGCCTGCTGGCATTACAAGACACTCCACTAAACCTGGTTTCATCATAGTGTTGTTAAAAACTCATTGGCTGAGCATGGAATGTTGAAAGTGCCTTCAATGCCTGCACTCAGGAGTCTGAGGCAGCAGGATTCCTGGGAGTTCCAGACAAGCCTGCAACATACTCTGAGTTCATCTTAGGCCAGAGCTACACAGGAAAAACTTGACCAAAAATTGAAAAAGAAAAAGAAAGAAAACTAAAGGAAAGGGAAATGAAGGAAAACAGAGGGGGAGGAGGAGGGGAGGAAAGGGAAGGAAAAAGGAGAAACAAAACAAAATTCCTGGTGACTGTATGAGTTGGTCTCTACTGGGCTGGCCTTTTTAATCTGTAGTCCAGGTCTTGCAGTATAGGACCCTTTTGACTGTTGTCACTTTATTATATACCAGAAAACTCTCTATTTTGTTGCCTCTGTCTCTAATATTTTTCCCATGGCTATAGGATAGACTCTTTGTCCTTCCATTTGAATTTTCATATTGTTTTTTCTATTTCTAGTAAAATGGCACTGATATTTTTACAGGAATGGCATTTAAACACCTGGTTGCTCTGGGTAGCATGTACATTATAACAACATGAATTCTTCCCATCCACCACCACAATCTGTCTTTTCTTCTCTTAGTGCCACTTCACCCATTGCTTCAATTTCTACAATTTTCCATAACAGGTGAGTTTGGTTTAAATTTTACATTAGTATTAATTCTTTTTGATGAATTATGAAATGAATGGTGTTCCTACTATTTGGGGCTGCAGTTTGTTTGAAGCACATAGATATGAATTGATTATGACTTGTGGATTTTGTACCTTGAAAGTGAAGTTATTTGTCAGTTTATGCTAAAAGGTTTTCAGTGGAGTTTTAAGTTTCTTATATGAAACATTGTTTCCTCAGGAAACAGAGACACCTCTTAATTCTTCCTTTCTGATTTGGTAAACATTTGGTTTCTTATTGTTGACATTTCTTTTTGTTGTTATTTTTTCTGGCTTCCTTGTTTATGTAAGCATATATTTACAACTGCATTTTGCCATAAAACATTCCCTTGTGTTTTCACTTTCTAATTAAAAGAACTTTTAACAGATTTCTACTGTAGTTCAAACCCTATGTGCTTGAATGCTGAGAATCCACTCTCAAGATGGTAGAATGAGGGAAGCAAAGCAGAACCTGAACTTGGGGACACTGCTGTGCCTTCCAGCACTTTGTACAGCAAACCCTGACTCATGCCTGTTTACCCATAACATATGGGCTTCAGTACGAACTGAATCTGCCACTGACAAATGAGTTTCCTACATTTACTTCAAACAATCTCATTTCCCCTCAACTTGCTAAGCACATGGTCTAAGGATTCTTACACTCAAACTTCAAAAATGATTTCCAGTAAACAAGAGACTCATCCTGAAATCATGATGGGATTTTATGTAAAGACATAGTCTGATCCACACCCAGGCGATCATGAGCTGACAGGGGCAGAGATGGCTTGTGCTGATAGAAACACCTTGAAATTGTCAACCAGCAGCAGCATCAAGCAGGGAGCACAGCATTGAACCCTCACATTTGGGTGATGGAATCATCTGGTGGGTTTTGCCTTGGGTTTACTGAGGTGGTTCAGTAAATCTAGGTTGCTGTAGTGCAGTGCCAAAGGGAAGTCATGTCCATGTAGCATTTATTTCGGGTTATTCTTTTGCTATTGTGAAACCTGCATGCATGAGGTTTCACATCTCTGCCATTGCAGACTCGCCCACAGGCATTATTTCCATGACATGTAAAGGGTCAGTTTATTTACACAACAGGCAGAATGCTGTTCTCAGCCTTGTTTTTCTCACACTTGTGCATTTTCAATCATTTCTTCAATGGAAGCTAAATGATTTAGTTAGAGCAAACTTCAATTGTGTTGCCATGCTCTGTGTGATGTCCTTGCTGACAGACCTGAAAAGAAAGTGAGGTGGACCTCCTGGGGGTTCAGCTCCAGAGGGTTACTCTGCTCAGCTGTGTCAGTCAGGGCTGCCCCTCACCAGACTGGCCACTCTGGCATCCAAATGCCCTTGCTCGGGGTTGTGCCTGGTGTTGGGAAGCACTGGTTTGCAGTGTAGACTCCTAGCGCCCTGGTTAGCCCATGAAAAACCTTGCTGTGCTATGAGATTTTCACCCCTAGACCTGCACCTCTATGGCCCTGGCCAGCGTTCCCTCCAACAATCATGCACGGCATCCTCCAAACAGCTCTCTTGTGCATCCTCTACGTGAAGGCTAGGGAGGGTCCCAGTTCCTTCCTGCTTCAAACAGTTCTGTGAATCAAAATCTTGAAAAGAAATCTTGAAAATTTTTGTAGCATTCTGTGTTGGAGAAACCTTTCTTTTAGTCCTGTGAGGTCTAAGGATGGCTCCGAATTTAGCTGTGATGGGAGCTGCGGGACGGGACTCTGCTCTGTCCCCGATATTCTCTCCAGTGCTGTTCAGCCCCTGTCTTAAAATGTGCCATTGGATGGGGACACAGCACATCTTAGTGATTTGTGCCTGTGTGAATCAACTTTGGGAGGCTGAATGATTTCTGCAGCTGTTGGCCACAGGTGGTGGTTTTGAATTACAAGACTTTCTCACTTCTCTCACAAAATGGACTGGTGAGACCTCTTTTACTCCAATAATTCAAACCCCGGGAAGGTGAAGCTATTTCATCATCAATCACAGCACTAAACAATGAACCAATCACAGATGCTAGGTTTAGCTGCCTCTGTGGCTTCATGAGGCTTTCAGGGACACCCAGATACAAACCATAACAACTTTGAAAGTAAATCCTCTGAAGATGCCCATGCTCTGGACTAGAAGATAATTCCTTGCCTTAGTCCAGGGTTTATATTATTTTATTTTATTAATTTGTTTTTTGAGACTCTCACTGTGTAGTTCAGGCTGGCCTTCAATTCACTATGTAAATTAGGCTGACCTAGAACTTGCAATAATCCTCCTGCCTCAGCTTCCTAAGTGCCAGGATTACCCGCATGTACCATCAAACCCAACTATTTTTTGTTAAGCTGTATTTATTGATTTACTGGAGACTATTCAATTTAGTTACATTTATTATACTTCAGTATACAAAAATGCTATTAAATGTAATAAAATTTCAGCCCAATGTAAACAACTTAGCAACTTAGCAAGGCCCTGTCTGGGAATAAATTATGATGAAAGGAGCAAGGAACTGGATTCAGTCTTCAGCGCAGCAAAAAACAAACAAATCTATAAATAAATAAAACTTCTTATAAAATAATCTATAAATAAATAAAACTGCTTAGAAATAAATCTATAAATAAACACAATTGCTTATTAGTAAATCTATAGGTAAATAAATCTTTTGTGGGTAGCTCAGATGAGAAGTGTTTTAAAAGCAATTTTATTTCATTATAATTGACATACAATGAACTTACAGGTTTAAATTACAAAATTGGATGAATCTTGACATGGGCCAGGGATATAGCTCAGTGGCAAAGTGCTCCCTGGCAAGCACAGGGTCCTGAATTTGGTTCCTGGTACCAAAATAAACAAAACTAAACCTAAAAACAAACAAAAAAATTCCTCTAGGAATCTTGTCATACACGAGACCCTTGAAAATAGTCACCAAAGTGGTGATGTATACGTCACCTTCACATATTCCTTATGGCTCCTTATAATTGCTTCATTCCATCCTAATCAATGTGTCTGCTTTTTGTCCCTGGGAAACACTTTGTATTTCCTAGAGGTGACAGGTCTGTAATCACACAGGATTGCAGGGTGTTTTGTTTTTGGGGGAGCGGGTAGGGTTTATTCAATCCTCATAGCCATGTTAGGTTTCCTAAATGCTGCTCCTTGTCAGTGGCTGAGCCATCCCATCCTACTGTGTGGATGAACCACAGATCCTCATGTGTCCATCAGCTGAGGCCCTGTGTGGTGTTTCCAGTTTTGATCTCAGAAATAAAGTTGCTGTATGTTGGGAGCCGCAGCCCCGAGCCCGGTCGCCTCACTTGGCGGACGTGAGGCCTGTAGTAAAGAGTGAGGCCTGAGGTAGATTACCCCTCCCATCGAGTACGCTAGTTTCCTGCTTACCGCATAAGCAACCCGCTCAACAATATAGTCTGCCTGGCAACTGATGATGTTAGCCAATCAGCTTGCCTTGCTTACTTTAACATGATTGGACACTGTACCCGTATATATACTGGTGCCACCCCTGGGAGGAAGTAGAAGCCAGGTAGAAGCCCGGAAGTAGAAGCCCAGAAGGAGCTGCGGAGAGCGGACCGATAGAGGCTTCGGGGCAGACTGAAGCACAAGAGGAGCCGCGGAGAGCGGACCAAAGGAGGCTTCAGCTGGGAGAACCCAGGGCAGGCTGTACGGAGAAGGAAAATAAAAAGAAAAGGTTGTCCACTACCAGACTATGTCGTGTGTCCTTCCTGCCGGCCAGAAGCGACCACGACATTTGGAGGCCCGCCCGGGGACTGATCACCCCCGAGACGTGGAAGTGGACAACGCTCCAGTACAGAGCTGCGAGACAGGTGAGTTGGGGATAAGCCTGGGCTCTGGGTGGCGCGCACCTACAGGGCTTTTAGACTCCCCTCAGGCTCACGCGTAAGTGGCGGATTTTTGGGCCTCACGCGGTGAGTAACATATTAAAAAATGGGAAACATGCTAGGTAGCGGCACTAAGAGTGAGGGTGGTTGTGGAGAAAGCTCTCAAGAGCTTACAAAAGTACGCAGGGTATCTGAGCAGGCCCAGTCAGGGAGCTCCCGAGAGGGGTCCGTCAAGGGGAACAGAGATACTGAGGAGGAGGACGGGGCTCTAGCCTCGGAGTCGTCTGACTCCGAGGACGAGGGAAAGTTGAATGGCAAGGAGGCCAAAGAGACCAGCTGTCAGGAGCCTAAATCGCTCAATAAGGAGTCGCAGGGTTCTTTTCCAGCGTTGCCCCGCGAATTGCGCTCTGCTCAACCTGGTCTGCGGAGGAGTAGAGAGCTCCTGAGCGCTCCCCGGCGCGAGAGGGAGGCGAAGCCTTCCGCCCCACCTTGGGGGCCGTTTCCGGAGGCGATCCCTCGCCGCGGGGCGGCCGCCCGGGAGCTCCCTTCCTCTTCGCCAGAACAGGAAGTGATGCACGGGCCCCCATTTTCCGCCCAATCACGGCCGCCGTCTTATGCTCCGCCGCCGGCGGGTCGGTATTTTTACAGGCGGCTTTGGCAGGGGGGACGCTTGTCTCATGAGGTACATCCACCTGGGATAGATAGTGGCCCCTACGAGATATTTCCTGTACAAGTAGCTATGGGCCAGGGACGCAATGTATGGGAGCCTTTTGAGATAAAGCAGATTAGAGAACTTAAAAATGCAGTTACAACCTTTGGGCCGACTGCGCCTTACACCATTGCCATGCTGGAGAATCTGTCTTCTGGGCCCCTCACCCCCGCGGACTGGATTCAGCTGGCAAAGGCCTGTCTGCCCTCGGGCAGTTACCTGGATTGGCGAGCCTGGTATGCAGAGTTCTCTGCCGAGCAGGCTGAGAAAAACGCCAATCGAGGAAACCGGGGGTGGAACAAGGAAATGCTTATGGGAGAAGGTCGGCACGCTGATGACCAGACCCAGTTCCCCGGCGCTGTCTATGAGCAAATCAATGCCATAGGACTCCGCGCCTGGAAGCAAGTAAGTGGTGCTGGAACAGCCTCCTTGTGTCTTTCAAAAATAATTCAGGGTACCACAGAGCCATTTGTTGACTTTGTGGCCCGAATGCAAGATGCTGCCGATAAGATATTTTCTGATCCGGGAGTGGCTCAACCGCTGGTAAGGCAGCTGATTTTCGAACAGTGTACAAAGGAGTGCAAGGCAGCGATAGCTCCTCATAAGAACAAGGACCTCAATGCCTGGATTAGGATATGCAGAGAGATAGGGGGGCCGCTCTCCAACTCGGGAGTGGCTGCTCTCCTGGCCGCGGCTATACAGCAGAGGGGACCTCGCGGGTTAGAAGGGGAATGTAAGGCTAAAGGGTGTTTTGCCTGCGGGGAGCCAGGACACATTAAACGTCACTGCCCAAACAATGCAGATGCTAGGCCTCGTCCTAGGAATGAAGAACCATATGTTTGTGGGCGATGCAAAAAGGGATCACACAAAGCTGAGGAGTGTAGGTCGGTCTTTGATGCTCAGGGCAACCGTATTTGTGGACAAGATGCTAGAGAGCCAAAAAACGGCCAGAGGGGGCCCCCTTCGAAGGCGGGCCCCCGCCCCAGAGACAGGACAGCTCAGGGTGGCAGCCTTCAACAAGGGCCACCCCTGGGTCAGCAGGTGTGGACCTCAGTGTCGCCTCAGGACTTATATTAGTGCCTGATATGGGTGTTCAAGTGGTTGAAACCACTTTTAAGGGACCGTTACCCAAAAATTCCGTGGGTCTGGTGATCGGGAGATCCTCCACGGCCCTTCGGGGTCTCACAGTAGTCCCGGGGGTCATAGACTCAGACTACACAGGACATATTAAAATTATGGTTCAATCTCTTGTGGGTACTATGGTAATTAATAAAGGAGACAAGATAGCGCAGCTCTTGCTGCTCCCCAGTCTCCACAAGAGATTTCCCTCAAAGCAGAAAATTAGAGAAAGTCAAGGTTTCGGTTCCTCAGGGGAAGTCTTTGAGGGACTCCATATGACACTTGATAAAAGGCCCATGCTCTCACTTAAGGTCAATGGCAAGAATATAACAGGGCTCCTAGACACAGGAGCTGACCGTTCCATTATCTCCAGAAAGGATTGGCCTTCCAACTGGCCCACCAACACTGCAGATAACACGCTGCAGGGCCTGGGGATGGTGTCAGCTCCTCAGGTTAGTGCTTCAACCCTGCTCTGGTGCGATGAGGAGGGTCATCAGGGCCATTTCCAACCGTTTGTGTTGCAGTTGCCAGTGTCTCTATGGGGAAGGGACATCCTCACTCAGATGGATGTCACGCTTACGTCAAACTGCTCCCCCCAGGCTAAGGATATAATCAGGAACCAGGGATATACCCCCGGCAAAGGCTTGGGCAATGCCCTGCAGGGTCGGACATCCCCAATACCAGTAGAGAACAAAAAAGGTAGGCAAGGATTGGGTTTTTCTTAGGGGCCGCTGAAGAAGCTCTCCTACCCACTTCGATCAAAATCACCTGGAGATCAAATGATCCGGTTTGGGTACCTCAGTGGCCCCTGCCTAAGGAGAAGCTATTAGCCTTGTCAAAAATAGTCAGTACACAACTTAGATTAGGACACATTAACATTGTCTCCGATTCTAGGTATGTGGTCAATGCTATGCAAGTGCTTGAGACTGCCAGTTTAATTAGATCCACTTCCACAGTGGCTGGACTGTTCCTGTCTATCCAGACATTGCTTCAGAACAGACACCATAAGGTCTTCACCACCCACATAAGAGCACATACATCCCTGCCAGGGCCTATGGCACAGGGGAATGCGGCTGCTGACACTGCCACTCGCCCGTTATGGATTTTTACCTTACTAACACCAATCGAGCGAGCCCGTGCCTTCCATGATAAATTTCATGTTAATGCCAGGACACTAGCAAACCATTTCCATGTTTCTAGAGCAGATGCACGAGATATCGTGCGACTATGTGACTCCTGTGCCACATACAAACCTGCCATACCGATGGGAGTAAACCCTCGAGGTTTGATCCCTGGTGATGTTTGGCAGATGGACATCACACATATACAGGAGTTTGGGACTCTTAAATATGTTCATGTTTCCACAGACACCTGTTCTCACGTCATATTTGCAACAGCAGAAACAGGTGAAAAAGTGTCTAATGTGATCAATCATTGCCTGGCGGCTTGGGCCGCATGGGGCAAACCAAAAATATTAAAAACTGATAATGGACCAGCCTATATAGGCAAAGCTTTCAATGAGTTCTGCAAAATGATGGAGGTTCAATTAAAACATGGTATCCCATACAATCCCCAAGGTCAAGGAATCATTGAGAGGGCTCATAGAAGCCTCAAAGAAATTTTACAAAAACAAAAAGGGGGAGTAGGCCAAGGCCTGGCCCCAAAGGCACGATTATCCATGGCACTATTCACACACAATTTTTTAAATTTAAATAATGATAATTGCTCCCCAGCTGTGGAGCACTGCAACCCTTCCCCCAACCATAAAGGGTGGGTGAAGTGGAAAGATGTCCTGACAGGACAATGGATGGGCCCGGATCCAGTAGTCAGCTGGAACCGAGGCGCGGTTTGTGTTTTCCCACAGGAATCGGGACGAGAACCACTGTGGATACCGGAGAGACTGACACGGGCAACAAAGCCCTCGACTAAAGATCAGACCTGCCCTACTGGAGATCCATCACAGACCAACCAACAAGATGAATAGAAATAGCGGTAGCCCGAAATGGACAAAAAGATCCTCAGGCATATGCATGGCTTGCTCGATTGGCCTACGACCGAGTCTAGGGACGGTGAGCTTCCCACACTCCTCCTCTAAAAAATTATGATATAGCAGGGTAGATGAGTCAATGACGGGTAAGAGCGTGCCTCCCCAGCACGACTCGACCTAAGCCAGGCCCTACCCCATCCTGCACGTAAGCCGCTGGACTGTTAGATGCTGCCCAGGTCTAAATTTCTCTCCGAGGGGATTTCTTTACGGAGAGGAAATGAGTGCAAGCTTGTGTGCATCCAGGTTCCGTCCAGTTTGTGCCTGGCCCTAGAAAAAGGACGAGGGCCTCAGGGCCTTGGCAGACCATGGGACGGCCGACCAGGGTCTAAGCCAAGGACCTACGGTGGGCCTACGCATAGGGCATAAGCCTCTGCACCCAGTCCAGGAAGGGCTACGATGCGCACATTCATAAAAAATAAAAAAGGGGGAGATGTTGGGAGCCGCAGCCCCGAGCCCGGTCGCCTCACTTGGCGGACGTGAGGCCTGTAGTAAAGAGTGAGGCCTGAGGTAGATTACCCCTCCCATCGAGTACGCTAGTTTCCTGCTTACCGCATAAGCAACCCGCTCAACAATATAGTCTGCCTGGCAACTGATGATGTTAGCCAATCAGCTTGCCTTGCTTACTTTAACATGATTGGACACTGTACCCGTATATATACTGGTGCCACCCCTGGGAGGAAGTAGAAGCCAGGTAGAAGCCCGGAAGTAGAAGCCCAGAAGGAGCTGCGGAGAGCGGACCGATAGAGGCTTCGGGGCAGACTGAAGCACAAGAGGAGCCGCGGAGAGCGGACCAAAGGAGGCTTCAGCTGGGAGAACCCAGGGCAGGCTGTACGGAGAAGGAAAATAAAAAGAAAAGGTTGTCCACTACCAGACTATGTCGTGTGTCCTTCCTGCCGGCCAGAAGCGACCACGACAGCTGTAGTCATTGTGTTTGTATAGCTGTAGCACTGATTTCCAAGGGGAAGATACTTAGTGTGAGGTTGAATATTTCAAGTCTTGCATATTTAAGTCAGAAATTGTTTAACTGTCTTTCAAGTAGTTGTTCAAAACAGAGTAAAGATTTCTGGCCCTTCCTGTATTTTTAAACCCTGTTCTTTTTAAAACTCTTGTTCATTTATTTTCCAGTCTTTTTCAGTTCATTTTATAAAATTTACCTAAGGAAAGTTTATTTCTATAACATAAAATTCAGCATTTTTAGACTTTGGATAGAATTTTAAAGGTGGAAAATACCCCAAATACTGTATATATGCACATATGTAAATCACCTATAATTTTAACATCACAAAACTTCTGCTATGTGATGATTAACTTCATTGTCAACTTGATGGGCTTGAGAGCTGTCCAAGAGATTAGTAAAGTGTATTTCTGGGTTCATCTGTATGGGTCATGGAGGAATGACGCTAGCTACTCCATCTGGTCTGTGGTTCCTTCCTCCCTGGCGCTGTCCCTCTACTCTGCTTCCTGGCCAACATGAACTGCTTAGAGCACTATACAAGAATGTAAATATGAGATAACAAACTGTAAGAATTATACAACAAAAACAGTGGTTCTCTACTCTGCTCCACACTGACTACCACTGTTGCTGATGTCTTGAACATGCACATTCTCTAACCTTGGGACCTCATCCAAAAAAATCTTTCTTGAGTTCCCAAAGCAGGCCAACAAGTGTTCACACAATGCCCATGAACAGCCCATGTAACCTGCAGCCAATTCTTCTGCATTTCCAAGGAGAACATGGCCCTTTTGTGTTCTCCCCGTGACTCCACAGATGGCCATTCTTATCCTACTTTATAAATCCTTTATGTGTGACACATACACACACATACACAAATTAAATCTGACCTTCTGGTGAACCGTGACAGAAATTGCCTCTAGCTACCTGTGCAACCTCCCATAACAATTTCATGCCTCACTCATGTGAAAAATCCATGTAGCAGTGCTTTGCAAAGTATGGGTTAGTTAAGAGAGGTGTTGATATGAGGCCCACTGCGTTAAAATTCTGTCCACTCGTTTGTCATTGGAAAAGGTATTAAATGCTGGTGTCTTGGCTCACACAGCTATGAAAATGAAGATAATTCCTAACTCCTACTCTTGTAAAAATTAACATATGTAAAGCACCTCAGAGAGGCCCTAGCCTTACACCTGTGTTACATATACTTGTTAGTATGTTATATTAACATGTAAACATAAATTTAAGTTATGAAGACATCAAACGACGGATACTGAAAGCACTCATTTCTCTGTAATGAAAGAAGGGCAGCAACGCAAATAACAATGGCACCTGAGCACTTGCTGTATGTTAAGAACCATGGGAAGACTCTGCAGGGTTTTCATTGAATCTTCACAACAGTGCCAAGAGATGAGTATTGCCATTCATCACAGTTTGTTTTTTTAATGGAAAAAACCACGCAACATTTCAAAGCAAAATAATAGGAGAATAACAGTAGCGGAAATTGAAGCTCCCAAAAGAGAAGCAGTGTGCCTAAGGTGTCAGGCCCGGGAAGATTTGAGTCCAGACATCTATAAATTCCAAGCCTCAGACTCAGTCCACTCCTCTGCTTCCTCTCACAGCAGGCCTGGGGCTCAGTCTCCCAGAAGCTCCACCTGCAGCCACACCCAGCATCAGAGAAACCCTAACCCCCACCGCCACGCCCACCGCCTCATTCTTGCCTCCTGGAGGGCTCTGCACCTCCTGGGTCCCAGCTTCTGGCCCCGCCACTCACATCGCTTGGCCCCACCCCCTGGCCGCGAGCCAAGATTACACTCCATCCAGCCCAACCTGGGCGGCCCACACCCAGGGACGGTCCCTAGCCACTGGCCTCCACATCCCACTCAGTCCCGCCCCACCCCGGCCTCGCTTCACAGGGGATGCACGGAGTGGCCATTTTGCCGCTAGCGACCCCTTCTGGAGACCTGAGCACTCTTCCTTCCATCCTCCGCCTAGGCTGTGGCTGGGCTGGGACTGGGGTCTGGGCCAGGTAGGCGGGCGGCAGCCAGTGTTGAGTGGCGTCGCGGCCCGGTGGCCCCGATGTTAGCGGCGCAGGTGCCCTTGGTCGAGGGTCCGGGGAGGCGGCGGGCGCAGCACTGGGGCGACCTGGCATCAGGTCTTCAGGGCTCTCTCTCCTTTCCTCCCTCCTCTCTGTCGGGGTCCGCATGGCCAGGCCTGGCACGTGGACCGGGATCATTGCCCACCCAGGTTCTGCTGAGAGCCCAGCCCTGGTGTGGGACCTGTGGCAGGGCGGATCAGGGTCTCACATGGCCTCTGCTCTCAGTGAGCCTGGCCCTGCTGAGCCGCAGACATTTACCCCAATAGGAGGATTTTATTCCACTTGGATCTCCTCCCTGCAGAGACTGAGAGAGGACCTAGATGTTATACTAAGATAGCAGATATTATTCTACCTGCACATGCTTTGTCTCCAGTCCATTCCATTGATAAGGGCTTTCTGCTTGTTTTAATATTGGTGTCTCTTGGGTGTTTAAGCTTTGTGAGGAGGATGAATGTGACATGGGGCTTTGAAGGATGAGAATGTGTGATCAGCAGTTTAAAAATTTAAATACACACAAAAAAATAATTCACCCACATTGTTGAACCTGCTGCAGAATACCTATGTTGTCAGTATTTGGCTGTCTCTAACCATACTCCCCAGTTCTGCTCACATCATTAATGTATTTGCGTAGTGTTGAATATTTATCTTATATGCATAGGTAGAGTTTTACTTAGTTGTCCTGTTACTGACCATGTACACAAGTCTAGTTCCTCTTAGAAAAACTGCATTGAGCATATATCTTTTTTTCTTGGGATAAATTCCAGACATTGGAAATAGTAAATCAAAGTTCTGTGTTCTTTCCCTGGTACTTGATATGAATTGCTTCTTGGACAAGACATGTTAACAATAGACACCTTGCAAAATTTAGGTATTTTCCCAATTATCTGGAGAAACTTGGAGTTCAGCAAGGTGTTGAGTCATTTTCTATACCAGTTGAGAGGCTACAAAACCTACTGTTGGATTTTATTTTTAACTGATGTACCATGATCATCCTTTTGTTTTGATTCACTCTATTCTATTTTATTTCATTTGGTTTTATCCTCTTGACAATTAAAAAAAAACGCTTTCTTGCAAGGCATGGGGTTGCATGCCTGTAATCCCACAACATGGGAGGGTTAGACACGAAGATCACAGGGAGCTCAAGGCTAGCCTGAAATACTTGTTGAGTCAAGGTCAGCATGTAGTACATGGCAATACCTTGTCTCAAAGGAAAATAAAACAAACAAACAACCAATTTTTTCTTCTTTTTTATTTTAATGTAGCACAGGTAGATATTAATAAAGTATGAAAACACTTTTATAAATAGATTAATTTTTTTCATAACCGAATAGTGGTTAGTACACTGTGTTCAATGATCCCAGGGATTTCTGTATGAGCTATATGCCCACACATTTTAAAAATTTGTCATTTTTTTTTAATTTTTGAGACAATCTCTAAATATTTTACTCAGCTCTCCAAGTTGGGTTTAAACTTGTGGTCCTCCTTCCTTAGTCTCCCTGAGTTCTGGGAGTACAGGTATAGGATATCTTCCTTTGGTAATTCACAATAATTATGAATGTTTGTGGGGTAACATGTGCTTTTGATCTATGTCTTCTTTGTAGAAAGAATCAATCCAGTTAATGTGTCTACCACCTGACTAACCTACAAATACTTTCAGAGTGACTACAAATGCAAATCCCATTGTTTAGCAGTTTTGAAAGCTATCCTTCTTATTAACTGTGGTCACCATGCAGTTTAGTAATCACTGAAAATTTCTTCCCCATTGTTAATGAGACTTTGTATTCTTGGATGAAAATCCTCCTTTCTCCATCCCTCATGGAACTGATCATTCTTTAAAATCAAAGTGCCCAAGAAAGATGTGGAGGCTTAAGCTGCTTGGGGCACACTGCTCTCCAGAAAGACCAGCTGATGGTGCTTTGCAGCCCATCAGCTTGCTCCCAATTTTTTTGCTTAACTCAATTCTGGGAATTGGATGCAGGCCTGTGCACTGAACTACAGTAAATTCTGTTTTAAAATTTATTTTTTATTTTGAGTCAGGGTTTGCATAAGTACACTGCTGAGACACCAATCTTGGGCATAGATTCTTACATGTCTGTATGTGGACATACACTGATGTTAGACACATTTCATTTTCAAAACCAAGATCCTCCATGCACACATCCTACTCTCATTGGTGTATTAATTCGCGATCAGATTCCTTTTCCTCTTTCCCTGTGGGCCCAGAGAGAGTGAGGTCAGCATCCCCACAGCTTTCCCTGGTTCTTGTGACCCACTCTGATGCCTTGAACTCTCTATGTGGAGTGTAGCAAGGCTGGCAGTTTCCTCCTGCTTCAAACAGTGCGGTGAACCACAGTCTTGAATAGAAAGCTTGAAAAGTTATGCGAATCTCTGTCTGGGATAAATCTCTATTGTGAGCACTGGAAGGTCTGGGGACACCTGTGTAGAGCTGTGATGGGAGCTCTTCTCTGCACACCATGTTCTCCCCAGTGATGTTCAGCACTTGCCTTAAAACCCGCCATCAGATGGGGACACAGCTCATGTCAGGGATGTGTGCCTGCATGAATCAGCTTTGGGGAGCTCAGTATTTTCTACATTTGTTTACATATGGTGATTCTCTTTTGAATTACAAGAAGTTTTCATCTCTCACAGAATGGACTCATGACACCTCTTTGTCACTTCTAATACAAACTATTTATCTGTCTGCTGCTTGTAAGGAAAGATTTCTTATTGTGGATTCTACATTAAACTTGGTTGTGTTTTTCAAATGTAAAGAATCAGATCTTTCTCTCTCCCTTGTACCACTGAAATCATGGAAAGCTTTTCCAACATGAAAAGATGAGTAGATAAACAATAGTCTTCACATTTTATCTGTACACTTTGGTCTACCTGGGATTTTCTCTTCTATCGAAGAGCAATAGCAGCCAGGATCCTCTAGGAATATTTGGCCAAACATAATCTGATACAGGAATATTAAAGACCCAGAGTACTAAATCACAGGGTGAAAAAGTCAGAGTGGGTGGAGAGTAGCAAGAGAGTACAAGGATATGGAAGGGTCCCAAACTGAGCAGAGTGCTGGAACTCAATGGATGTGGAAATTGTACAAATTGGTGACATTATGACATGCTACTGAATTGAATATGTTGAAATGCATGATATCTTAACTTTTAATTAAAAGTACCTAAAATTTGATGTTGAGAATAATTATAGACATAGGAGTAAAAATCAAAACTGAAAGAAATACAAGGGGAGGGGATACAAGGGGATGGGAAGGGTAAAGCAGGTGCTTTGCAGGATGTGGCCTAAGTGGAGTTCAAGACACCTGTCATGGCATGAGTTATGGAATTCCTTAAGACAGGGTGCCTGACCCTAGTTTTCACTTTGATCCCAGAGCTGGTGAGGTTACTGGAGGTGGAGATGACCAAAGCTCTGCAGTTGGAACTTGAGGTTAGTCAGGTACCAGCCCTGCATCAGCAGAAGGAGAACAATCACCAACTATCCTTGCTCCTTGCAGGCCCCAGAACTTCCGAGTGCCTGTCACAGACAACTCTGTGCACAAATCCACCCCAGCAAAGTTTCTCGTTCAGCTTTGACCAACTCATTTCTGCATGCCTAAGGGTTACATGAGGTCCCAAGACTGGCAGTCTTTCTCCATGTCAAGTGTCTCATGCACTCCTCAGAGTCCCACAGGCCAAAGCCAAAATCTTCTGAAGGCAGTGCTCAGGTTCAGTGAGCTCAGGTTGGTCCAATTCAGCTGGGACATCTTGTAGAATTCAACACCAGCCTCCTGCTTCAGTTGCAGAGACCCCAGCCCAGCCTTCTCTCTGCCTTGAATTGGACAGTTCTGGCCCAGGAAGCCTTCCCCTGCTGATAGTAGTCCTTAAAAGTGCAGTGACCACCTGTCCTCTGTTCTTTAGAAAAGCATGAAATCCATCTTCCTTTCCCACCCTCGTGGTGTTGTCTCTGTGAGAAAGAGAATGGTGTCTGCAGTGTTACTCTACTTGTGCTTACTCTACAGGGTTGGTGCACTATAAACATCTGTGAAGTGAGTGGTCAGAGGGAGTGTGTTCTGCCTGCCACTCCTTCCTCTTCAGTTAATATAGTGATGCATCATTCCATTATGTGTGCCTTCTGGGGACACCTCTTCCCCTATTATGTGTTCACATATACAGAGGCCAGGAAGTTAGGCACATTCACAGTAATGTGGGTAGTACCTGATCTGTTCTTTAGAGGGACTTGTGTCCTGGATAACATGGAATCACAAGAGAACAGTGGCTACATTTGCTCTGGTCATTGCATCATGGTCACAGCCTAGTAAATTGGTGGTTAAAGGCACTCACCAGCTCCTTTTATGATGTCTGTGTGAACCTGTGTCCTATGGTATCCCCCAGAGATTCCTGCTGTGGATACCTTGGAAGCCCATGGAATGACTTTCCGGTGTCCTTCACAATGAAGAGAACAGCTTCACCCAAGTGACAGATCCATGATCGGAAGCAAGGCTTCCCCAAGGCTAAGAAAACCCAGCAGTGCTGACAGGGTCACAGCTCTGAGGAGAAAGATCTGCGATTATACCCAAATCCTCCTGACTTCCTATATAAACCTAGACAAGACACCATGCCTCAGGTCTTTCACAGAGTGTCCCCATGCACTATAGAGGTCATCCTGGCATCTACTTCCTAGGGACATTATCACCAGGCTGAGATGACAATTGTAATGCCTGTTGGCTGGTGTCTTGCGTACATAGTGTACAGAATTAGACATTAAATCCAGGAATGGGTGCGATGAATGTGGAATACAGTGCTGCCTGGTGGTAGAGATGACACTGACCTCCTGGACACATTCCCTGGTGGCATTGTGAGGGGGCAGAAGTTCTTCAATTCAGTCATCTTTATGTTCCCTAAGCATCACAATCTCTGCTATGTACTGGTGCTGTGGCCTCGAGTCAGGACCTCACGCAGGCTATGCAAGCACTTTGGATGGAGTTGCACCCCCAAAACTTCTGGCATTGTTTTTACATTCACACCTGTGTGAATTAGCTCTCCCATGACCTGACTCCTACTCAATAGCTGACAGCTGACTTTGTGATCCAAAAAGCTAAGTAGGCCATTCCCTACATTGTGGGCCTTACTTAATGAATTATTATTATTATTATTATTATTATTATTATTAGTGTTGTTATTTTGCATTAGCAGTGCTGAAATTGAGCCCAGGGCCTCATGCATGGTAAGCAAGTACTCTGCGCTGACCTCTCTCCCCAGCTCCTGATTCACTCTTAAATAACTGACAATGGCAGACATCATGTGATGCGAATACTAGGGTTCACGCATTAAAATAACTGTTACGCATCTTCTGTTCTTTCCCTATGTTCTCTCTTACATTTTAGTATTCATTTTTCTCCCTCTCTGGAACTCTGGCTATGGGGAAGCCACTGCTGTCTCTGAAGCTTGCAAGAGGAGAGGCTGATGAGCTTTGAGTGAGAATAGGGAAAACAGTCCAAAAGGAATCAGGCTTTGTCCTTCAGTCCTGCCTGTAAGCAAGAGATAGAGCCTGAGAACAAATTTTGCCCTAGTGCCATCTCCCCTGAGCCTGTATTTACAGAGATATGATGGTAGCAGATCCAGCAAAGCCTCGTGGATTCCTGATACACAGCAACTCTGAGAGAACAGAGTTTATCTCTTTTATGATCTGACCTGTCTTCTATCACATGTGTCTTGTCATATTTTGAAAATGTATGTAATGACTGGACAGAATTTGACCTCTCTGCCTTCTTTCACTAATCATAATCATTAAAGATTATGTACAGTGAGATTACTGTACAGTGTTTTCCTATGGATTTTCTTTAGTAGGTTCTCACTTCATGGTTTTCTGTGGTTTGTTTATTCATTCAAATGTTATTGGATATTCACATTGCAGTTTTCAGTTGTTGGAAACAAAGTTGAAGTGAATGTCTTATAAAATTCTCTTCATGACATAGAGAGTATTGTATGCACAGAATCCTAAGATATTCAGATGATTTAATCTGAAATTAACTACCAAAATGTTATCTGAAGTGAATGTACCACAAGCAAGACAGAAGAAATTTCCTTCATGCACTTACTCACCAAAACCAGTGTGTTTTGAACAAAAATGAAAGTCTCTTTTGTGCTCTTCAAAACATCAAGAGGGTTTCTCTTGTGGGATGAATATTTGCTGACCTAATAATTGACAATGATAGGAGGCATGTAGAAAATGGAAAGGGTTCATGTGACTGCCAGGGGCATGTTGAAGGCCTTAGGAGTGTTAGACTTTTGAGTCCACTGGAGGACTTGGAATCACAGCTGGCTCCTGTGGAAGTCACACTCCATGACCCAGGGAGTACTGACTTGTCCTGAAGTTAAGGCCCCATGACTAGGACAGTTCTTGTGAGAGTTCCCTGGTATTGCATGACAGGCCTATGACTTGACAGAAGATGGAGGTGGAGGAGCCCCTAGCCCAAGGAGAGGGACTCAGGGGACTATTCCTCTCTACCCATAATACATGTGTACAATATAGACAGCTTTGAAATATGGGAGCAGCCAAAAGAGTTAAAGCAAAATGTGAGTGAAACAGTCCCACCATGGGTGTTATACCTATGGGAAAATGACAAAAAGAAAAGGCAAAATGCAATCTCAAACATCTAGTCCAACAGGAGCAAGACCAACCAACATTGAAATAGAGGACTTTAAAAGTCATAAATCAGAAACTTCAAAAGATAGCAAATGAAGTAAAGAAACAAACCATGAAGCTATAAAGGAAATCAAATTAGAAATAATGTCTCATGTAAAGAAATAACAGAAGTAACAACTGTAGTAAACAAGTTTCTCAACATAGCTAGAGAAGAAATAGATAAAACAAAAAATACAGGAGTATGGTAAATTGAAACTATAAATCAACAATGTAGAAAACCAGCAGAATCTATGGAACATATGCAAAGAGATATCCAAGCAACAAAAAAAATATATTGAAAGCTGGAAAAACCATTTAAATGAAGCTGAGGATAGAACTTCATAATTTGAGGACAGTATTGCAGGGAGTAATCATGAAAGTGTAGAACATATAAAAATAGCAAAGCATCATGAAATGACAACCCAGAAGCTTCAACATGATGCCAAGAGAAGCAATGTAAGATTAATAGACATCAGTGAAGATGCAGGAGTCAATGCAAATGACACAACTAAGCTATTCACATAAATAATAACAGAAAAATTTCCAAACATGAGGAAAATTCTGATATACAAAAAAGTGAGACACACAAAGTGCAAAACAGTCACAACAAACATAAGTCTATGGTCAAACATATAATAATTAAGATCCCAGACAGAAAGCTTAAAAACAGAATATTAAAACTGTTAGAGAAAAGACACAACTCACCTGTCCAGGAAATACTATGATTACTATTAAGGCAAACTTTTCAGCACAAACCTTCAGGTTAAGACGAGCTTGGAGTGAACAATTTCAAGCCCTAACAGAAAACAACTTTCAACCTAGACTGATGTACCAAGAAAAAGTGTCTTTCAAATTTAATGGTTAAAGAAGATCCTTCGATGACAAAGAACAACTGAAGAAATTCATGTCCACCAATCCAACCCTAGAAGGATTACTGAAAGGCATGCTAGATAGAGATAAAAATGACCACAATCTCCAGAACAACAGAAAGAAATGACCAGGCTTGGCAAGAAATTGAAAAAGGGAGAAAAGCAGAAAATCAACCACAGGAAAACAACATGGCAAAGTCAAGCCAGTACATATCAGTGATATCCATAAAGGTAAATGGGCATAACTCACCTATAAAAAGAATCAGGTTGACAGAATGGATCAAGAAACAGGACCCCACAATATGCTATATACAACAAACACATCTTACTCAAAATTCATAGATTAAAAGACAAAAGATGGAAAACAGTTTTCCATGAAACAGGAACCCAGAAAAAAGCAAGGTAGCTATTCTGTTTGCAGAAAATATGAACTTTAAACCTAAAATGTTTAAAAGAGATGAAAAGGCCACCACATACATGTAAGTGAGAAACTGCAAGAGGAAGAATTACAAATATATGTGCACCAAATACAGGAGCACCCAACTATATAAGGCAAATAGTAATGGACATGAAAAACCAAACACAAGTATATAATTGCAATAGGAGACTTTAACACCCCACTGTTAGAAATAGATCAACAAGACAAAAAGGCAGCAAAAAAATAACAGCACTGAATAATACCTGTGAGCAAATGGACTTGATGGATGGATGTTTACAGAGTGTTCCACCCAACCACATCATAATTTATATTAGAATACACATTCTCCTCCGCTGTACATGGGACCTTTTCCAAAATAGATCATATATTAACCGATACAGCATGCTTAACTAAATGCAAAAGGAACAAAATTATCCCATGCATAAAATCAGAGCATATCTCAATAAAATTGGAAATCAATGGCAAAAAAGTGCAAAGTCTTCATATACATGGAAATTCAATAACAACTTTCTGAATAACCAGTGTGTTACAGATGAAATCAAAGGGCAAACAAAACAATACTTACAATACAATGAAAACACAGATACAACACACTGTAACCTATGGAACACAATGAAAGCAGTCTTCAGAAGGAAATATATAACAATAAATAGTCACATGAAGAAAATGAAATGAACACAAATAAACAACCTAATGCTACATCGCAAGTTTCTAGAAAAGGAGCAAGTCAAACCCAACACTGATAGAAGAGAGGAAATTGTAAAGATTAGAGCAGAAATTAATGCAATTGAAACTAAAAAATCTTACAAAAAATTAAGGAATCAGTTGGGGTTTTTTGAGAGAATAAACAAAATTGACAATCCCCTGGCCAGCATTATCAAGAAAAAGAAAGAAAGAAACTAAAAATCCACCCAATAATGACTGAAAAGAGGGAAATTACTACAGATTCCATGGAAATTCAAAAGATCATGAATACTTACTCTGAAAATCTCTATTCAGATAGGGTGGAAAACACAGAGGAAATGGACAGATTTCTAACAACATGAATATCAAAGCTCAATGAAGAAGATAAAACAACTTTGAATAACCCAGCATCAGCTACTGAAATTAAAAACAATTTAAAAACTTACCAACAAACAAAAGTCCAGGTTCTGATGAATTCATGGCTGAATTCCATAAAAGTTTAGTGAAGACCTAACTTCAATACTCCTTAAACTCTTCAATGAAATTGAAAGAGAATCAGCCCTGCCTAACTTCATTCTTGGAAGCAAGTATCACTCTGATAACAAAATCAGAAAAAGACCCAACCAATAAGGAGAACTAAAGGCCAATCTCACTAATGAACATTCATGCAGAGATTCTCAATAAAATATTAGCAAATAGAATGCAGTAAATCAGCAAGAAGATTATACACCATGACCAAGTAGGAATACAGGAATAGTTCAAAATATGTCAATAAATGAAATACTCCACATCAACAGAGCCAAAACTAAAAATCACATGATCATCTCAAAAGAGGCAGAAATAGCTGTTGATAAAGTCCAAAAACTGTGCATGATGAAAAGCCTATGGAAACTTGGAATAGATGGTATCTACCTTAATCTCATAAAGAGCATTGATGACAAACCTACAGCCAACGTTATACTAAATGGACAAAAATTGAAAGCCTTCACACTAAAATCAGGAAGAAGACAAACCTGTCCACTATCACAACTCCTATTCAATATAGTTCTGCAAATATTATTCAGAGCAATGAGACAAGAGGGTGAAGTCAGAGGAATAAAAATAAGAAGTTAAATTATCATTACTTGCAGACAACATGATACTCCACATAGAAGACCCCCAAAACTCCATTAAAATACTACTAAAGGTAATAAACAAGTTCAGCAGTGTAGCTTGATACAAAATGAACACTCAAAAAAATCAATAGCATTCCTGTACACAAACGCCATGAGGGAGAAATTATGGAAATATCATCATAGCATCTAAAGTAAGGAAATACTTAGTAATCAACCTAGCCAAGAATATAAAATGGTTATGTGCTGAAAATTATAGTACTCTAAAAAAAGAGATTGAGGAGGATATTAGAAAATTGAGGGATATTCCTTGATTGTGGTTAGGAACAACCAACACTGTGAAAATGGCCATACTCCCAAAACTGTTTCACAGATTCAGTTCAGTCCCAATCAAAATACCATTAACATACCTTGCAGATAGAGAGAAAATATTTCTACAATTCATCTGGAAACATAAGAAACGTAGAATAGCAAGGGTGATTTTGGGTAACAAAGGCAAGACAGGAGGGATCTCAATTCCTAACTTAAAACTATACTACAGAGTCACAGTAATAAAAATCAACATAGTACTAGCAGAGACGTGAGGATCAATGGAATAACTTAGAAGATGCAAACACTACCAGCCACCTTACATTTGACAAATGGGCTAAATATGTTCCCTAGAAGAAAGATAGCCTCCATAATAAATAGTTTTGGAAAAATTGGCTTTCCACATTCTGAACACTGAAACTACACTCATGTTTATCACCATACACTAAAGTCCAAACGGATCAAGGATCTAAATATTAAAAAAGAAACACTAAATCAACTGGAGAACAAGGTAGGTAGAAATCTTGGGGACACTGGGGTTGGCAGAGATTTTGTGAATAAAATGCAAACCACATAGGAAATACTTCAAAGAATCAACAAATGGGATCTCATATTATTAAAACATTTTTCACTTCAAAAGAAATCAACAACTAAGTGAAAAGTAAACTCACAAAATGGGAAAGAATTTTAGCAAACAGCCACTGAGACAAGGACTTATATCCAGAACATATAAAGAACTGAAAAACATCAAGCCCCCCAGATTCGAAGACCATCTCCACAAATGGGCATCAAAAATAAACACACAGTTCTCACATGAAGATATACAAATGGCAAATAAATATATGAAAAAATGTTCACCATTAATGATCATTTGAGAAATGCACATTAAGACAGCATTGAGGTTTCCTCTCACTCCAGAAAGAATGGCTGCCAACAAGAAATCAATTGATAACAAATGTTGGTGAGACTGTGGGGAAAAGGAACATCAAGAATTACCCCTGTGTTCCTGGAGTAAATCCCACTTGGTCATGGTGTATAATCTTCTTGATGATTTGATGGGAGTGCAGACTGGTGCAACCACTGTGGTAATCAGTATTGAGACTCCTCAAAAACCTAGGATTGGAAGTTCCATTCAATCCAGTTATTCCTTTCCCAGGTACTTTCACAGAAAAACTGAAAATGTCATGTCACAGTGATATATGTGCACCCATGTTCATAGCAGCACAATAGGTGATAGCTAAGTCTTCAAAACAACCAAAATGGTTATCAGCTGCAGAGTGGATGAAAAATGTATTTTTATACATTTTTACTACTACTCAGATATAGAAAAGGATGGTCTTGTGTTCTTTATAGGGAAATGGAGGCAACTTGAGAATATCCTGACAAGTGAAATAAACAACACTCACAGTAGTAAATATCACATTGTGTCTATGGTGTAAAACATATTAAAAAATGACAAAGTAATATGATCCAAAAAGTATAATAGATATTGTAAAGTAAAAAGGAAACTGCTCTAAAGGGTATAATGATATGTGTAGTGTGTAAGATAGATGTCCACATTTCTAAATTTCTGTTAATCATTGATAAGAAGGGTTTGCACTGTAAACGTTTGAGTGTTTAGCCACTTTTTATGCTTTTTTTGTAACTTTAACAATTATTTTTAAGATGACAATATGTAATGTATCAACTAGCGATTTTATGATGTTAATTTTATTGAGATCTGTATGCTACATTCTTTATTGTTTCTTTTAATAAAAAAAATTTTAAAAGGCATGGATGAGGAGTTCTCTGCCCTCCAGGCCTTGCAGCAAGAACTACCCATGCAGTGGAGGGAATCCTTGGGATCCACTTCACTCTGGGTGGCCATAAGCTGCACTGTGGTGGGATTAGTGGTATTATGCTTTACATTTCTTGTGGTTGTGGTTTTGTGTGCATGAATCCACCACATGGGTCATTTACAATAAGCATATTTTCCCTGATCTTTGAAGTGGAGGAATGTGGGAAACCACTTCACATTGTTTCAACCCCAAAGGCTTTGAGGACTGTATGGAACTGACCCAACTGAATAGCATATGCACAGCATGCACACAAGTCTATAAGCAGAACTTAGCATAGACAGCCATGGATGCGCTAAGGTTTGTGAGAATGTAATGCTTAATGATGGATGATATATCCAGGCTTGATAATAAAGATGCTTGTTTATTGCTGTTGCTAATGTTGGCTCTGTGTGGTTTCTTCTCCTTTTACCCACTAAAATATCCATTCACCACCCTATCTCTGAGAAAATCTCATACCACAGACACAGGAAACTTTCATACCCCACAAAACTAAAGCCTCTGTCCCCTGTTTCAAGGCACACATAACATCCTAAAGCCCAAATCTCTTTTGGGGTACAGCTTTAGAAAAGAGACCATGTTTCAAGCCTGCACCTTGAAGATCAATTCCTAAGCCCTGTGACAAACACTGCCTCACTTCCATCCCTCCTCTGTACGCACAGAGCATTAAAGTTCTAAAATATTTGGACCTTGCCTGGAACACAGCTACCCAAGCAACAGATGTGCAGCCTTCAAGCCAACTGGTCAGACAATAGGCTCAAGATGAGTCAGTCCCCAGGCTGAAGGCCAAGGACAGTGTTATCTGTTGACCCCACTGTCACACAGTGGAGTTACTCACCAGAATATCTTAGCCTCCCTTGATTCCTGAACCCATGGGGACTCACTTTTCCTGTGGATCATAGTGTGTTAAAACCAGGTACAGTATTAATGTGTGGTAGGGAGAACCCATGCCCATCACAACCCCTGCTGAAATCAGCTCCTTATGTACTCTGCAAGGCACCTATTCTTATCATGTCACATGTAAAGTATGTTGATAAATTATATGTTGAATGCCCTGCTAGCCATCTCCACCCAGCCTGCCTGGCAGCAGCTTAGCCTTTGAACCTCCGTTGGGCAAGCAGGGGAGGAAAGTAGAGGAAGACAAGGGGTTTGTCTGCCAAGACAGAAAATATAGAAGGACAAGAGACACCTCCAGCTGTAAGTGTTACACCCACTGCTGAGCCTGTATCCTGAGGCCAGAGAGGAGACAGCTATTTTGATCACTTTGCTAGAAATCAGGAGTCTGAGCAGAGCTACAAAGGCTGGACTTGGGAGCCCAACTGATGGATCCTCCAAAAGATTTGCATTTTGTTTTCACTTTCTGTTCCATGACTTAGTCATCACCAGCTGGTGGCAGTGTGGGTTCACTTGTCTTCCCAAGTGAGATGCTTCTGGGGATCTTGGGTAGTAAGCACACAGTGAGACCTCTATGTGTCTCTGTTAGGTTTTTCATAGAGCAAAGTATAAAAGTGCAGTTCCCATGATAGTAAGGTTGGCCCCTAAATTCCATTAGTGAGGTCTTAGTTTGAGGACAGCTGATGCTTTGATTGTCAGGTTTGCATGTGTGTGAAGGACTCAGTGCTGGCCAGGTAGAGTGTGTCCTTTCTGCATGAGGTTTTTCATCAGTTGTGCTTTTATTCCCACATATCAGAAGTGGATTTTCTTGCTGTGTGTTTTGCTTATAAATTATCATATTTTTACTACTTCTTATTTACAGTGTGTACTGATGATGTTTTTGATAGGTCAATGGCACATGTGATGCATAGAATGGAAGTTAGGCCCTACCTTGTGCACAGTGTTGCAGTCCATCAACTCATGACTGTTCTCAATGTTGTGGGCATTGAGAATCTAGCTCAGGGCCAAGCCATTGCCAGCACAAAGCACTGATTTGTCTGGATTGTTCTTTCTTTATGATCATTGCAGTGGGTATAATGCAATATTTGGAAGCTTAGTCCAGCCCTAACCCTAACTCTAACCAAAACCCTAAATCTAACTAACCCTAAAAAGTCACTACCAGGATTCTCTGGGCAAAGAAATCTTGATGGCATTGACATGGGAAATGTAACATAAGTTAATTATAAGGACATAAGATCACTGGTGGCTGGGGTGGAGCAGCAGGGGAAAGTAAAAAAAAAAAAGCATTGTGTAAAAATTTGAAGAACATTCTGGAATTGGACAGTGGAGAAATCCGCACAACATTGAGAATTCACTGAATGCCAGCAAGCTGACTCCTTTAAACTTCATTAAAATGTTAAATTTTATTCATTTTGTTCTGTCACTAACAAATCTCTGAGAAATAAGAGTAGTGATGAATACAATGATAAATAAAACTGGAAGAGAGGGGAATGGCAGGTGTGGGTCAAGAGCTGCCCACAGGTAGAACTCAAGAGATGACTCCTGCTATGGAGCACCCAGGAGGTCCAGCTCTGCAGCTGATGGACAAGGGAATCCAGGTGCTGGCTCTTGCTGTGGGGCCAGAGCCGGTGAGGGAGCTGCAGGTGGAGCTGGCACAAGGTCAGGAGGTGCAACTTATGCATGGACTGAAACTGGCCCTGTAATTTCAGGAAGAGAAAATATCACCAGCTGTTCATGGATTTCTTGGGGCAAAACCTTCCCACTGCCTGTCAGAGGCAGCTGTGTGCACCAGCTCAGCCCCAGCAAAGCCTCCCAGACTACATCCCCACATTGACTGCTGAGGATCTCATGCTCCTGGGTCACACAGCATCTGGGCACTTTGCTGAATTCCAAGGCATATCCCCTGCCCACAAGCCCATAAACTCTGGAGCTCAGCCCTGGGAGGTTCAGAATGCTCTAGCTGTTCCTGAAGAAGTTTAGCCTGGGGATCTACTTGGAAGTACAGTTCCAATGAAGAGTCAATCACAGAAGATATGGACCTGGGGCAGAAGGGAGCCAGCTGAGTGAGAGGCCTGATATACCTGGGCAACTCATCTGTGGGGGGGTGTAGGCCTTCTGCCCAGTCTGTACAGCATCCAGCCACAGCCTCTCCCACCCAGAGTGGGGCACTTTGGGCCCAAGGAGCCCATAGTGGCTGAAAGAAGTCTCTGTGAGAGGGAGACCTTGCATAGTTGTATCACCTTTGTACTTTCTGACACATTTTCTCCCAGCCCCTCCCCAGTGCAGTCAGCTTGGTGAAGGCAGTGACTGGTATATGCCATGTCTTTGCACTCAGTGGATCAGGGCTGCTGCTCCATGAATATCTGAGAAGTGAGAGGTCAGTAGGTATCTATCTTGCCTCTCTGCAGTCTCTAGCTTAGGCAGTGATCCATTGCTGTACCCACTTATGCATGGTCTGAACCTACACTGAGGGAGACCTGGGGTCCAGAAAAATGGCTTTTAGGTGAGCAATATCTGTTCTGCTTCAAATGAACCTCCAAAGAACCTCAAATGGCCTCCAAAGAACACTGTCACTCAAAAGGGCAGGAGTTGCATCTGCTCTGCTTACAAGGTCATGGCCAATACCCAGAAATGTGTCTGCATGCAGTGTGTCTTCATATGTATTTGTAGCATGATTACACCTACTTGCTCTTCCATGATATGTGACAGTCATGGATTCTTTGCTGTCCTCAGGGTTTCCTGCATTGAACAAACCCTGAGGCCCATATAGTGACTCTCCAATCTCCTTTCCAAAGAATAGAACAGCTTCCTCCAAGTGTTGGTCAGTAAAAGGGATGGAAGATCATTCATGGGAATCAGCACAGCCTCTACTGTAGGTCTTCATGGGGCCAAGGCCACAGCTAACCACTTTGCCTGGAGCCCCCATTTCATTTCCAGTGACCCTGAGTTTTCAATTCACTCAGCACCTCATCATTCAGCATTATAAACTGGGGTTGAGTGATCAACTTGCACATGACCAGGACCTGAATCTGCAGGTGGCCAAGTCTCCCTGGGCTGCTAATGTAAGAATTCACCTTCTCAGCTTTGGTGCCTGTGGGGTTGAGATGTCAGCCATGGAGTAAGAAAGAGAGGAATGACCAGAGCTGGGGCAGCTGTACAGGAAGGCTAAGTCCAGAGTCTCCTTCAGGCTGTGAGATCCATCTTCCTGCACCTGGCTTGCTGTACAGACCTCTGCCAGGCTCTCTGCTGGCTGACTTCCAATCTGTGATGAGACAGTGGGGAGACATGGAACGGTGTTGTGCACATGACTTCTCAGAAGGGTTGGAGCTGAAGCAAAGCCCACATGCCAAATGGCCCACAGAGGCTTGTGGTACAGTGCTCACTAAGGAATACTACCATGCTCATATCACTTCAATAGAGGAGAGGCAGAATAGAAATCTATGCATTAACAAAACCTATGAGTCTTAAGACAGCCTCCAACTTTAGAGATAACAAAACGGAGGATCATTCTGGATTTCCAGGTCCATTAATGAGGCCCCACAGAATGTTCCCCAGTTTCCTGATAGAATGTCCACAGGAAGGAATTAAGTGACCTGGAAGGTGAGCAGCTGTGTTCACTGCTCTTTTCTTGTGCGCATTTGCCCTGAGGCTCCTATGATAGGAACTGCGGTGCCTGAAAAGTTCCTGTAAGACAAGTGCCAGAGAAATGGACAGAGTGGACTGACATTTGAGGTGAGCACATCTGTGGTGAGTTGATGATATGTAAGATCTGGAGATACGGTGGAGAGGCAGCCAGCTAATGGTCCATGGACACCAGGCCTAGGGATGAATATGAGATACAATGGCAGAATTCAATCATGCCAAGAAATGAAGTGACTTTGTGTTTGTGTCCCATTTCCCCTTCTCCCACCAATGTGTGTACAATGACCTTGCCTGTGACAAGGTAGAAGATGAGTAGATAACATATGGTATTTGAGTGCTTGGAGTCTAGATTCCTTGAGAGAAGGACCACAGGTGCAGTGTTTAACAAGTCCTGGATGGATGTGCTTAAACGGTTAATCTGACCCTAAATTCTCCTCAGTACTCTATGGGCCTCTATACAGTCCCTTCTGCTGACACACCCTACACTAGAGCAGATACCTATTGTTATTTTGGGTACCTGGAGTAGGGACATGACAAACAGGGCCCAGGTGCCAGCTCCAAGCCCATGTCCTGTGTACAGCTCTGTTGGGGCAGAGCCCAGAAGCCTGGAGAAAGTCTGAGGCTCTGAGAAACCACAGGATTCACTTTGTTAAACAACATAAACTTATGTTCCTCAAAGACAAAAAGTACCGTCCCAGACTTCTACCCAGGAGGACAGGAGATGACTCTGGAGGCTGTGGATAAACATGGCCACTGCCCTTCTCCTCCTGAAAGCCCTGTCCTAGATGGGAATGGGAATGTGACAGTGGCCCAGGTTCAGTTTTCCAGTCCCTCCCAGGAGCATCTGCCCTCAGTGCCTGTCCTGAGACCCCCTCACACTGATGACCTAGGGAGGGAATTGTTTATGCAGACTTACAGTCTTGGCCAGGCCTAAATAGCCTTGTCCTGGATTCTGTGTCTCTGAGTGGCTGGTGGTAGAGCCTAGGGACATCTGACCTAGGCTCCCTATTCTGTCTGAGTGCCTGGGGACTGGGCCTGGTGAATCCTGTCCTGTTCTGCCTTTGATGGTTGGGCAGTTCCCAGTGAGCATCCTGAAGTATCTTGGCTGAATGAACCATCCTCTCACTTGTCCCCAGGTAGTTTTCCCATGGCGGGTTCTGAGGCTGGGGTTTTAAGGCCTGGGAATGCAGCATAACATATTGACTGATCACTCTCTCTATCCAAGTGCCTGTGAAGGCCAGCTGTCACTAGACCAAGGTACTTGGTGACCAGAGCCTTCAGAGTTCTGTTTAGATCTGTTGCCAAGCAAATGAGGTCACATGTTAGGGTCCATAGCTGGGCTGCCCCCTCTAATGCCCAATTTATTTTTATTGTGGAATAAATCTGTTCTCCTTAGAAACAGCAGGTGAAAAACTGGAAAACTGAGTGTGGTTTTACACTTTGCTACACTTTGAAAATTTAAATGCAGCAAACATATAGATGCTTCAGATGTGGCAGGCACGGTGCCAAGCACACAATTCCATCCAAAGGGTCCATTGTCTCTGAAGATGAAGTGTTCAGTGTCTTCACTTAGAGATATGACACATTTTCAGGTGACTTGCTTTCCTGGGCATATGTTAGTTTCATTTCAATTCCATTTAGGAGCATGGAGACGTTCCCAGAATGCCCATAATATTTTTCATTGAGGGATGTGAATGTTTCATGTTAAAACCCCCACACGTCCAGGGGAGGAGGATTCCTAGCAAGTCTTCCTCTCACATGCCTATGAATGATTACTTATTAGTCCTTGGATGTTTACTTCAGCCACACACTGTAGTGCTCAGTACTCTGACAGCCTGTGGGGTGGGGGCAGTAGTTGGTGAGAGCAAGGGAAGGCTTTGCAAGTCCATGAACATCATTGCCCCATGTGGATGAAGGACACATGCGCGTCACTCCTCGGGAACTTGTCTCCTAGCCACTGCTATCACTTCCTGTCCTCCCATCCCAAACAGACCATGAGCTTTGAGTCCCTGCTGGGTAGTTTGCCTTTACTAGAGGTGATAGTGCTGAGCCTGTTCAGTAGCAATGCTCTTTGGTTGGTCTGCTTCAAGCAGTGTCTCCATGCTGGGCTCACTCTGTGCTATCACCGCCTGCTATTATGGGGCTAAACCAATGAACTGTGACTTGTTCATGCACAGGTCCCCTTTGTGCTGATGGCGGTTTATTCTGTTTATGGCTTGGTTATTGAAAGTGGGGTTCCACAGACATTTTTATACATGTTCTTGTGTGTATATAGAGTTTTATTTCAAAGAAATGTGCTTGAATGTGAAATTATTGGATCATATTTCTGTTGCACGGCTAACTTAGAAATTCTTAAAGTATCTTTGGAAGCAGTTGATTCAAGCAGAGTTAAGTGGTTGGTTTTTGTTTTGTTTTGTTTTATTGTGCTATACTATGCCATGCTATGTTATGTTCCACTATGTTATGTATTGCTTAAGATTTTGAAACTCCTTCAGTGCTTTCTGATTTGATTTTGAATAATCAACCTGAGAAAATATTAGAATATAACTTAATTTTGTTTTGGAGAAAATTTAAAAAGGAAAACCCAGTCAGGGATGTTGGTGCACACCTGTCATCCAGTACCTAGAAGGTTGAGGAAGGGGGATTGTAGTGAGTTTGAAGTCATCCTGGGCTACAAGGTAAGATGAAGACCAGCCTGAACTACATAGCAAAACCCTTTCTAAAAACAGAATAAAGAAATAAAGAATTAATGAAAGAAAGACAAAAGAAATAATGTAAAAATGAAAAGTCAAGTCACCTGTCAATTGAGAAATCAAATTTTGTGAGGTTTTCTTGAATATGTACTTTAGTCAACACAACTAGCATACGATTTAGCATCATGTAGGCATTGATGATCTGCCTGGTGTTTGCATTGTTTTAATATTTTAAAGATTTCACTGAAACGACTGCAGATATGCTACTGAATATGCCCTCTTAGTATATGAATAGCTCAATATGAAGAGAATTTGATCATTCCTATTTTCTCTGTCCTAAATTTATGTTTCCAACCAGAATTTGATCAAGGGATTACTATCTTTTTTGAAGTAGTAATAAGAATCATAAAAGATATGCTTTTTGAGTGTATAAAACTGTAAAAATAATTACAGATTAATATTGGTTAGTGTACCTTGCACTGGGATTTCTGAAAGATTGATATTTTCATACATTTGAAAAATTATTTACAAATTTTAACACATGGTCTCACTAATTTTCTAAGTTTCCCAGGTTAGGCTTAAAACATTCCTCATCCTTCCTCACACCTCCAGAGTGCTGGGATTACAGGTGTGCATTATCCTGCATTGGCAGTTGGTAGCAATGTTGTGTATTCATGGACTAAAATGTTCAGCTTTGGTCTTTAGACACTTTGCAGAAAGAGTGCATCTAGTTAAACTATCTGCTCACTTCCTAGCCTGCAGTTTCTTTCACAGAGAGTACGACTGAAAATCCCATTAACACTGTTGTAGATTCTGTGCTTTTTAACTGTGGTCAGCATGTGCTTCAGAGCATCACTCCAAATGCCTTCTGCACTGGGAATGAGGCTTGGCGTCCTTGAAGCACATTTTCTTTTTCTTTGATCACTCTTGGAAGTTGATGATTATTTGAATTCAGACCCCAGAAAAAGTGTGAAAGTTAAAGCTACTTGGGGCATACTGCTCTCCCGAAGGCCAGGCCAGTGTAAAACATTATTTTTCCTTTAGTCCTACTTTCCAAGGGTTTGTTTTGGTTTTTTGGGTTTTGGATATTGATTTTCATTTCTATTTTTTGTTCAGTTTCTAGGGATTCGAATACAGAGGTTTGCACTTGGTTCCTTTACCTTCTCAATTTAAAACTCTCCTTACTTTAAGCCAGGTTCTAAGTAAGTGGCTAAAAAGCTGAGGCTCTCCTTAAATTTGTGATGTTTCCACATCAGCATTTCAGACTGCTAGGCTGACAACTCCAGCAGACCTGGTTTCATCATAGCGATGTAAAAAACTCATTGGCTGAGCAAGGAATGGTGAAAATGCCTGCAATGCCTGCACTCAGCCTGCTGAGGCAGCAGGATTCCTGGGAGTTCCTGACATGCCTACAACACACTCTGAATTCAGCTCAGGCCTTAACCACACAGGGAGATCCTGACCAGAAAAAGAAATGAAAAAATATAGGAAAGGAAAGAAGAAACAAAACAAAACTCTTGGTGACTGAATGACTTGGTTTGTCTCTGGGCCAGATGTTTTAATCTGCAGCCAGGTTCTTGCACTATAAGACCCTTTTGAGTGTTGTCACTTTATAATAGACCAGAAAACCATGTACTTTGGTATCTCTACTATAATGTTCTTTACATGGCTGTAGGAAGACTACTTGTAATTCCTTGTGAATTTGCATATTGTTTTTCATTTCTAGAAAAATAGCATTGATATTTTGACAGCAATGGCATTGAAACACCTGGTTGCTCTGGGTAGCACGTACATTATAACAGCATTAATCCTTCCCTCCCTCATCATTGTCTGTCATTTCTTCTGTTAGTGCTGCTTCACTCATTTCATCAATTTCTACAATTTTCAAAGAGTTTGATTAAATTTTATCTAAGTATTATCCATTTTTGATGAATCATGAAATATATTCCTTGTAATTGGGACTGCCATTTGTTTGAAGTGCATAGAAATGAATTGCTTAGGATATGTGAATCTTGCACCCTGAAACTTAAGGGATTTGTGAGTTTGTTCTAAAAGGTTTTCACTGGAGTTTTAAGTTTCTTATATGAAGAGATGTAGCTTCAGGAAACAGAGCCAAACCTCAACACTTCCTTTCTTTTTTAAAGTATTTGATTTCTTATTCTTGTCTGAATTCTATGTCTAGGACTTGAGTACTGTGTTGAAAAGAGTTGCAAGCCTTGTCTCCTTCCTGACCTGAGAAGAAAAGCTTGCAGCTTGTCAGCCTCTGAGCACCATGTCAGGGATGGTCACAGCATGTTCTCTACTTGTTGCCATCTGTGGTGATTGCCTTTGAGTTAAAAGAATTTGTCAATTCTCTCACAAAGTGGGCTCTTGAGACATTTTCACACCTGTAATAGCAATCATCTATCTGAATATTGGTTGTACAGAAAGGTTTCCTGCTGTGGTCTCTACATTAGTCTTGTTTCTGTTTTTTAAATGTGATGTATCAGAACTTTCTATCTCCCTTCTGTCACAGAAATCACTGGAACATGATTTTCCAACATGAAAAGAGAAGTATATACACAATGTTCCCTACATTTTCCCTGTAGACTTTGTCTATCTGCTATTTTCTCTTCTATCAGAGCAATAACAGCCAGTCTCTTCCAGTAATGTTTGGCCAAACAGAATCTGATGCACTCATATGAAAGATTCAAAGTAGCAAATCACATCGAGCAAAATGTTAGAAGCATATGGGGACTAGCAGGAGAGTACAGGCCTATGGATGGGTCCAAAACTGAGCAGAAAGCTGAAACTCGACAGATGTGAAGATTGTACAAATTGGCGATGTGCTTATGGGCTACTGAGTTGAACATGTTGAAACTAATGAAATCTTAACTGTTAATTTAAATTAACTTAGAATGTAATGTAGAGAAGAATTACAGACATAAGAGTAGAAATGAAACCTGAAAGAAGTACAAGGGGTACAAGCAGAGGGAGGGAACGGAAAGTTCTTTGCAGGACTTGGCCCCATGTAGAGCTCAGGACATCTACCGTGAAGCCAGCAACAGCCCCAGCACTGAAATTCATGAAGACCTGGAACTAAATTGGGCATAGTTTTCACACTGATCCCAGAGCTGGTGAGGTCACTGGAGGTGGAGCTGGCACAAGCTCAGCAAATAGGACTTGAACTCAGTCAGGTATGAGCCCTGACTCAGAGGAGGGAGAAAAATCACCAACTGTCCTTGATCCTTGCAGGTGCCAAAGCCTCCCAGGGCCTCTCAGAGACAACTCTGTGCACAAATCCACCCTAGGAAAGCTTCCTGTTCTGCCTCACCCACTCACTTGTGCATGCCTCAGTTGCAGAAGGCCTCAAGTTTAAAAGTCTTTCTCCATATAAAGTTAAACATGCCCTCCCCAGAGAATAATAGAACAAGGCCAAACCTTGCTCACTGTAGTTCTCATCTTCAGTGAGTTCAGGTTGTTCCAAAAGACCCAGGTTAGTTTTGACTGGGTGTCCCAACTTGCTAAGCAGCACCTCACAGGAGTCAGTAAAGGAAGCACTCGTCCTAGGGAGGACAATTGTAAGCAGCAGTACAGGTCTGGCCTCCCTCCCAAACTGCCCTCCCAAGGCATCCTGTGGAGTTTGACACCAGCCTCTTGCTCCAGCTACAGAGAGCCCATCCCCAGCCATCACTGTGCCCTGAATGGGGCAATGCTGACCCAGGCAGCCCTCACGTGCTAATGGAAGTCCCTGGCCAGTGCTGTGACCACCTGTCCTCCATTCATTAAGAACCCTGAGGGCCATAGGTCTGCAGAGGAGGAGCTGGGCAGATCTGGGGTGCCCTCACCGGCCTCTCTGCATGTCTGGAGGACTCTGGATATCTCCGCCCAGACTGCTGGAGTTCCCCCAGGCTTCCAGGTGCAGTGAAGGGGAGAGGTGGGTTTGAGGCTTCCACATCAGCCTCCCGATTCCGGCTTCACTTGGAGACCTGCTGAGCTCCCGATAGGTGGGCTGGCCATCACAACCAGCCTAGCCCAGCCTGTTTAGCTGCCGCGCCTGGCCATAGGTCTGCAGAGGAGGAGCTGGGCAGATCTGGGGTGCCCTCACTGGCCTCTCTGCGTGTCTGGAGGACTCTGGATATCTGCACCCAGACTGCTGGAGTTCCCTCAGGCTTCCAGGTGCAGTGAAGGGGAGAGGTGGGTTTGAGGCTTCCACATCAGCCTCCCCATTCCGGTTACACTTGGAGAATTGCTGAGCTACCGACGGGTGGGCGGGCCCACACTATCAGCCTAGCCCAGCCTGTTTAGCTGCCGCGCCTGGCCATTGGTCTGAAGAGGAGGAGCTGGGCAGATTTGGGGTGCCTGCATCAGCCTCTCCATGTGGCTGGAGGACTGTGGATATCTCTGCAACCAGGGAGGGTCCACAGGTTCCTGAAGCACTGTGACCTGTGGTGAGTACCCTAACCCGGCTGCGATTGAAGAACTGTGGAGCTTCCAAGGGGCAGGTGGGCGCACAGTGTCCCTGAGGCCCAGCTTGTCTGGAAATGCGGAGTTCTGAGCAGGCAGAGGAGGGACACTGGTTCTGTAGGCCTAATGGCTTGGAGTAGCGCGGCGCCAGAGTCCCAGTAGCTCCAAACATAGAAGGGGATTTTCAACAGATCCTGAGGAAGCTTTCAAATAACACTTGAAACACAGAAATATAAGAAAATGACAAAACGAAAGACCAAATTACAACCTCAAACCTCCAGCCCATCTCAAGAAACCCTAGGAGCGATGTATATAGAAGAAAATATATCCCATCCACCTCATATATCAGACACAATAGCCACTGAAATTGACAAGCAATTCCAGGAAGCTTTAAAGAAATTCAAACTCGAAATAATCTCCCAGATAAAAGAAGAAATGATAAAAGAAATGAAAGAGATTCTAAATATATCTAAAGAAAACACAGATTAAAAAATTGGAGGAACTAAACAAAAAGATAGAATCCCTAGATGAGCAATATAAGAAACAAACAGAATACATAATGCAGATGCACAGAGATATACAGGAAATAAAAAACTCCACTGAAAGTTGTAAAAACCGCCTTAATGAAAGTGAAGATAGAATTTCAGACCTTGAAGACAGGATTGCAGCTAGTGAACAGGAAAGGAAAGATCTTTTGAAAATAACAAGGAATCAGGAAACAACAATTCAACAACTGCAAGACGATGCAAAGAAGAATAACATAAGAATGATAGGGATTAATGAAAGAGAGGGAGACAACATGAAGGATGTCAGGAGGATATTTAGAGAAGTAATAGCTGAAAATTTCCCAAGCATGAGATCAGAACCTGACATCAGGATCAGTGAAGCATATAGAACTCCAAACAGTCATAACCAAAATAAAACTACACCCAGACATATAATAATCACCATCCCAGAAATCCAACACAAGAATAGATTATTAAAAGCTGTCAGAGAGAAAAGACAGATCACTTATAAAGGAAAACCTATCAGAATCACAGCAGACTTCTCAGCACAAACGATAAAGTCAAGAAGAGCATGGAGTGAAGTATTCCAGATCCTAAAGCAAAATGATTTCCAACCAAGACTGATATATCCTGCAAAACTATCACTCAAAATAGATGGTGCAATACGATACTTCCATGACAAAGAACAGCTGAAGAACTCATGAACACCAAACCAACCCTGCAAAAAATATTGAAAGACAGTTTAGATACACAAAGGAAAAAACCACTAAGCAAAGCAAATAATTAAACAGAACAGAAAGATAAAGATGCAACAGCAGAGAGATAACATTCCTAAAATTAACCAGCATTTAACAGTAATAACCATTAATGTAAATGGTCTCAATGCACCAATCAAAAGAAACAGACTAGCAGAATGGATCAAGAAACAAAATCCAACCATATGCTGTTTACAGGAAACCCATCTAACCCAGAAGGATACTCACAGACTGAAAGTCAAAGGATGGAAAACAATTCTTCATGCAGCAGGAATCCAAAAAAAGGCAGGAGTAGCCATTCTGTTTGCAGACAACGTGAACTTTAAACCAACAATGACCATAAAGGACAAAGAAGGTCACTACATACTCGTAAGGGGAAAACTCCAAGAGGAAGAGATAACTATCTTAAATATATACGCACCAAACTCCAGAGCACCCAGTTATATAAAACAATTATTAACAGAAATGAAAAGTCAAATTATCATTAACACAATTGTACCAGGAGACCTTAATACACCACTGAAACCAAGGGACAGATCAACCAGACAGAAAATGAGCAAAGAAATAACAGAACTGAATCACACCTGTGAACAAATGGGTTTGATAGACATATACAGAATGTTCCACCCAACAACATCAGAATACACATTCTTCTCTGCAGTGCATGGATCATTTTCTAAAATAGACCATATATTAGCTCACAGAACATATTTAAGCAAATGCAAAAGAGTTGAAATCATCCCTTGCATATTATCGGATCATAGCGCTCTGAAATTAGAAATTAATGACAAAAGATACTGCAAAAATTCCGCAAACACATGGAAACTAAATAACACACTCTTGAGTAATCAGTGGGTCACAGAAGAAATTAAAGAAGAAATTAAACAATACCTAAAAGTAAATGAAAATGCAGATACAACTTACCGGAATCTGTGGGATGCAATGAAAGCCGTTCTGAGAGAAAAATTTATTGCACTGAGTTCCCACATCAGGAAAACAGAATGAATACAAATAAATAACTTGATGCTACACCTCAAACCGCTAGAAAAAGAAGAGCAAGTCAAGCCCAAAGCCAAAAGAAGAGAGGAAATTATAAAAATCAGAGCAGAAATCAATGCAATAGAGACTAAGAAAACAATCCAAAGAATCAACGAATCAAAGAGTTGGTTCTTTGAAAGAATAAATAAAATCGATAAGCCCCTAGCCAACCTTATTTAAAAAAGGGAAGAAAAAGCTCAAATTCATGCAATAAGAAATGAAAAAGGAGAAATCACTACAGATCCAATAGAAATACAGAGGATCATCAACACCTATTTTGAAAACCTCTACTCTCAAAAGTTTGATAACACAGAAGAAATAGACAGATTCTTAGAAGCATATGAAGTACCAAAGCTAGATCAAGAGGATAGAAAACTGTTGAATAACCCAATCTCTGCTAATGAACTTGAAAATGTAATTAAGGCCTTACCCACCAAGAAGAGCCCAGGCCCAGATGGATTCACTGCAGAATTCTACAAGAAATATAAAGGAGACCTAATGCCAACACTCCTCAAACTATTCAATGAAATTGAAAGGGAAGCAATCCTTCCTAAGTCATTCCTGGAAGCAAATATTACTCTAGTACCAAAACCTGAGAAAGACCCAACTATAAAAGAGAACTATAGACCGATCTCCCTAATGAACACAGACGCAAAAATCCTCAATAAAATATTGGCAAATAGGATCCAGCAAATCATCAAGAAGATTATACACCATGACCAAGTGGGATTCATCCCAGGAATGCAAGGATGTTTCAACATACGCAAATCAATAAATGTAATCCACCATATCAATAAAGCCAAAAATAAGAATCACATGATCATTTCTATAGATGCAGAAAAAGCCTTCGATAAGGTCCAACACTTATTCATGATAAGAACTTTACAGAAAATTGGAATAAATGGTCTTTACCTCAATATAATAAAGGCCATTTATGACAAACCAACAGCCAGCATTATACTAAATGGCCAAAAATTGAAAGCCTTTACTTTAAAATCGGGCACAAGACAAGGATGTCCTTTATCACCACTCCTATTTAATATAGTACTGGAAGTACTAGCCAGAGCAATTAGGCAAGAAAGAGAAATAAAAGGGGTAAAGATAGGAAAAGAAGAAGTTAAATTATCATTGTTTGCAGATGACATGATACTCTACATAGAAGACCCCCTAAACTCCATTGAAACAATCTTAGATACAATAAATAAATTCAGTAATGTGGCTGGATACAAAATCAATACTCAGAAATCAATAGCATTCCTATACACGAACAACAAAATTACAGAGAGGGAAATAAGAGAAACTGGACTATTCACATTAGCAAGCAAAAAAATGAAATATTTAGGAATTACTCTTGCAAAAGAAGTGAAAGACTTATACAGTGAAAATTATAATACACTGAAAAAGGAAATTGAAGATGATCTCAGAAAATGGAAAGACATCCCTTGCTCATGGATAGGAAGAACAAACATTGTGAAAATGGCCATTCTCCCAAAACTGTTATACAGATTCAATGCAATCCCAATAGAAATACCATCAACATACCTTATAGATCTAGAGAAATCACTCCTAAATTTCATCTGGAACCAGAAGAGACCTAGAATCGCAAAGGCAATTCTAAGCAGCAAAGACAAAGCAGGAGGCATCACAATCCCTGACTTGAAGTTATACTACAAAGCAACAGTAGTAAAATCAACATGGTATTGGAATCAAAACAGAGCCGAAGATCAGTGGAATAGATTAGAAGATACAACCACAACTACGAACACACTCAACCACCTTATCTTTGATAAAGGAGCCAAGCAGGTTCACTGGAAGAACGACAGTCTCTTTAATAAATGGTGCTGGAAAAACTGGCTCTCCATTTGCCAAAAACGAAAGCTAGACCCATGTCTATCACCATGTACTAAATTAAAATCTAAATGGGTCAAAGATCTGAATATTAAAACAGAAACACTAAATCTATTGGAAGACAAATTAGGTAGAAACCTTGGAGACATAGGAGTAGGTAAAGAATTCATGAACAGGACTCAAACCGCACGGGAAATACTTCCCAGAATCAATAACTGGGACCACTTCTTATTAAAAAGTTTCTGCATGTCAAAAGAAATCTCCAGCATAGTGAAAAGAAAACCCACAAACTGGGAAAAGATTTTAGTGAACTCTCTCTCAGACAAGGGCCTCTTGTCTAAAACATATAAAGAATTAAAGAAACTCAGACCTCCAAAATTCAAAGATCCAATCCAAAAATGGGCATCTGAGATGAATACACAATTCTCAGATGAAGAAATGCAAATGGCAAATAAATACATGAAAAAATGCTCATCATCATTGGTCATTAGAGAAATGCAAATTAAAACCACACTGAGATACCATCTCACTCCTGAAAGAATGGCCAGGATCAAGAAAACCGACAACAAATGCTGGAGAGGCTGTGGGGAAAAAGGAACTCTCCTGCACTGCTCGTGGGAGTGTAGACTGGTACAGCCTTTGTGGAGATCTTTCTGGAGATTTCTCAAAAAGTTGGGACTGGAAATCCCATTTATTCCAGCTATTCCACTTCTAGGCATATTCCCAGAAGAACTGAAAGCATCATACCACAGTGATATATGTGCACCTATGTTTATAGCAGCACAATTTGTAATCGCCAGATCTTGGAAACAACCCAAGTGTCCATCAACTGAGGAATGGATAAAAAAAGTTGTGGTATTTCTATACAATGGAGTATTATTCATCTATAAAGAAGGATCACATTGAGATATTTATCAATAAATGGGCGCAGCTTGAGACCATACTCATAAGTGAAATAAATCAATCTCACATGTGTGAATACCAAATAGTTTCCCTAATGTAAGTAATGATTCAAATATATAAAAATATGTGATAATCATGATTCCCCATTAGGTGGCCTTGGAGCCTTATAAAGTTTTCACTCATTAATTAGAAAGGCTTTATTCTGGGCTTCTTGATATGAAAATATTTGAAGCTAGAGTATATGAAGTTTTATCCAAATATTTCAAGGAAAAAGACACTATGGTAACTACTATTAAGTCAGGTTATATGGTGGTGAAGTACTAGGTTGTTGAAACAGTCATGCTGTGACCTCTATTGTTATATTGTTATGTCCTGTTTTATCTCAATCTCCCCCTTATTGTTTTAAAAAAATTATTTAGTCATTTCTTATGTTTGTCTTAATTAAAGAAAAAATTCAAAAAATTAGGATATATAAATAGTAACTCTTTTTGATTTCCTATTAACTTGTTTTGAAGTCCTGTAGTACTCCCACGATCTTGTTTTGACTGATTAGACTCTGTTCCATTCTATATGATAGTATCAAGTTTGAAGACATAGGCAACTACTTTGAAGACAATAAGATTCACTAAGATACCCATTCTGGTTTGACTATTGTCTTCTTTGGAAGTCCTGTAATGTTTACAATGCCTAAGTTTTATTGGTCTTGTTCTCTACTGTTTTGTCCAACTTTATAATATCTAATGAGATAGACAATTCTTTTTAAGGAAACAAGGGACAATGTTGATAATCATTGTTGATAAACTTGTACTCTGTTCTACACCATGTGCTATGTCTATCCTTGGTATTGACTGGCAGCTTTGTTTTGCCATATTTGACTGTATTCTTCCCCCCCCCCAAAAAAAGTAATAAGCACTAAGGAGTAATAAAATCCAAAATGTGTAAATTTTGTTGTAAAAAAGAGAGGGAAAAAAAAGAAAAAAGAAAAAGAGCTCTAACGGTTATAACAGCAAGTGTGTTTAGGGGTGTTAAATAGCTGACTATATCAATGTTTTTGGATCATTGAACACAGCTGTTTGCAGTCTCCCTGTTTGAATGTCCACCTTGTATTCTTTGATACTGTGATTTGAGGAACTATTTTCAAGATGATAATATGTAATCTACTAACAGGTGATTTCTTACTGTTATGTTTTTTTTGTTTGTTTGTTTTGTTTTGTTTTTTGTTTTGTTTTGTTTTGTTTGTAGTTCTGTATTGCGTGTACCCTTACACCGCTTTGGTTTGTTTTGTGTTTTTCTCTTTTTCCTTTTAAATAAAAAAAAGAAGAACCCTGAAATGCATCTCCCTTTCCTGACCTCACAGCATGTTGCCTCTGTGAGAAGGAGAGTGGTGTCCTCAGGGTTACTCTACTCTTGGATACTCTACAGTGTGCTGCTCTCTAACTATCTGAGAAGTGATCTGATGCAGTGTGTCCTGCCTGCCTTTCGTTCATCTTCAGTTCATATTCTGATGCATCACCACATTCTGTGTGCCTTCCCATGACATCCCTCCTCTATTTTGTGTCCCCATGTACAGAGGCCAGGAACATAGTCTATAATATTGGTAGCATTTGGTCCAAGTTGATTGTGTGCTTGGACAAAATAGAAGCACAGGAGAGCAGTAGTTGCATCTGCTCTTGGCATTACATCATGGTCAATACCTAGTACACTCATGATTTAAGGCACCCTCCAGCTCCTTCGATGATGTCTGTGTCCATGTGTCCAGGGGAGGAGGATTCATAGCAAGTTATACACTCACATGCCTATGAGTGATCACTTATTCATCCTTAGATGTTTCCCTCAGCCACACACTATAGTGCTCTGTACTCTGACATTGTGTGAGGACAGACAGCAGGTGTTGAGGGCAAGGGGAGGCTTTGCAAGGCTGTAGACATCATCACCCTGTGCTGATGAAGGACACATGAGCATCACTACTGGGGAACTTGTCTCCTAGCCACTGCTTTCACTTCCTGTCCTCCCATCCCAAACATACCATGGGTATTGTCTCCCTGCTGGGTAGTTTGCCTTTCCTAGCGGTGATGGCTCTGAGCCAGTTCAGTCTTGATGCTCTTGGTTGGTCTCCTTCAAGCAGCATCTCTGTGCTGGTCTCCCCCTGTGCTGCTTCTTATTGGTGGTGGATCCACGACACACTCGCATGGGGCTGAACCAACCAAGTGTGGCTTGTTCATGCATCTGTCACCCATCTGCTGATCCCATTTGTGCTGTTTCTGGGTTGGACCTGGAAAGCCAGCTGCCACAGCCATGCTTATGCACGGTCTTGAGCGGACACAGACTTTTATTTCAAAGCAAAATACTTAGATGTGAAATTGCCAGATTATATGTCCTGTGTATGGTTAACATAAAAATTGTTAAGGTACCCTTGGAAGAATTTTTTAAAATCAGAGTTAGGTGGTTGTTTTCAGTTTGGTACTGGGGATTGAACTTACAACCAAGTGGGCATTTACACTGCTGAATTAAACCTCTATCCCTGTTTTCTTATTTTGTTTTGCTTTATTTGGTTGTGTTTTTTATGCTATATTGTGTTATGTTATGTTATGTTATGTTATGTTATGTTACACTGTGTTTTCTGTTGGTGAGGATTTTGAATTTCCTTCAGTGTATTTTCAGTCCTTTCTGATTTCATTCATAACTCACCTGATAAACTATGAGAATATCACATTATCCTGGGTAATTTTATTTTGGAGATAATTTAAAAAGGAAACGAGAGCCAGGTTTGGTAGTATACATCTGTAATGCCAGAAGTTACAAGGCTGAGACAGCAAGATTGCTGTGAGTTGAGGTCAGCCTGGGCTACAACGTGAGTTCAAGGCAGTCTGAACTTCATAGCAAAATGCTGTCTCAAAAATAAAAAAGTAAATCAAAATGAAAATACATTTAAAAATGTTTTTTAAAAGAGACAAAAATCATCTATCAATCAACAAATTAAATATTTGTGAATTTTTCTTACATATGTACTTTAATCAGCACACTGAACTTTAGGTTTACCATCTGGTAGATATTTATCTACTGCCAAGAAGTTGAACTGTTTCAATTTGTTTGACCTTTTAACTGAGATGAGTGTAGATATGCTACTAAATGTACCCTCTCAGGATTTGGAGAGCTTAGTATGAAGAGAATTTGATGGATCTTTTCATTTTTGAACTAAATTTATATATGGAAGTAGGATTTGAGCAAAGGGTTACATTACTGTTTTTTTTAAACTTCCTTGTCTTATTTTAATGTAATTCATGTACATATAACTAAGGACCACATAAAATATGCTATTTTTAAATCTATAAAAGGATAAAAAGTTATACAAAATAATAATGAGAGAATAACATTAGGTAATGTATTGTGAACATGATTTCTTGGATTTTTAAACGATCTATATTGTCATACATTTGTAAAATTTGTTAATGTTTTTACAAATTTCAAAGCATGATCTGACTAAGATTGTGAGTTTCCCAGGTCAGGGTTAAACCTTTCCTTATTCAGTCCCCCTCCCCTCCCAGAGTGCTACAATTGCAAGTGTACATTATCATGAGTTGGTACCAGCAGTAATTTTGTGCATTCATAGAATGCAATAATTGGCTTTGATCTTTAGACACTTTGCAGAAAGAGTGGATCTAGATAAGCTATCTACCATTGTCCTGACTGGCAGTTTCTTTCATAGTGAGTAGGATTGAAAATCCCATTAACACTGTTGGTAGATTCTCTGCTTTGTAACTGTGGTCATCATGCACTTCAGAATATCACTGCAAATGCCTTCTGTACTGGGACTGAGGCTTAGTGTCCTTGAAGCACATTCTGTATTTTTTTATCCCTCAGGGATTTTGATGATTGTTTGAAGTCAAACCCCAAGAAAGGTGTGAAAGTTAAAGCTACTTGGGTAACACTGTCCTCCAGAAGGCCAGGACAGTGTAAAACATTATTTTCTCTACCATCAGGCTTTCCAAGATTTTTTGTTTTGCATACTACAGATTCAATACTGAAGTTTGCACTTAGCTTCATGACCTTTCACATTTAAAATTCTTTTTATTTTCATCCAGGTTCTTGATAAGTGGCTACACTGCTGAGGCTGTCTTTAAATTTGTGGTGTTGCTGCCTCAGCCTTCCAGATTGCTGGCATTACAAGCACACCACCAGACCTTGTTTCACCATAGTGCTCTTAAAAACTCATTGGCTTAGCATGCAATGTTGAAAATGCCTGCAATGCTTGCACTCAGTAGGCTGTGGCAGCAGGACTCCTGGGAGTTCCAGACAAGCTTCCAACACACTCTGAGCTCAGCTCAGGCCAGAGCTACACAGGAAGACCTTGACCAAAAAAAGAAAAAGAAAGAAAACCAGAGAAAATGGAAGCCAACTAAAGTGGAGTGAAGGGAGAAAGGGAAGGGAGGTGAGGAGAGGAGAGGAGAGGCAGGGAGGGGGGGGAGAGGAGGGGATGGGGGAGGAGAAGGGAGGAGAGGAGAGGAGAAGAGAGAAGGGGGGAGGAGAGGAGAGGAGAGGAGAGGAGAGGAGGGGAGAGGAGAGGATCAAAGAAGCAAAGCTTGCAGCTTGTCAGCCTCTGAGCTGGATGTCAGGGATGGGCTTGTCATTTTGTTCTTTGCTGTGCTGAGATTCATTCCTCCTATGCATGGTGTATGAATGCTTCCTATCATGAAAGGATGGTGAACTTTTGAATTTCTCAAAATAATTTTTACAAATCTCTTGAAATGTTCATTGTGCCTCATGCTGTGAATGTGGCAATTGACACTGAATGATTTGTGCAAGTGGAACCATTCTAGCACCACTGAGACTTAACTCAGTGTTTATTGTGTTGTTTGACTTTTGCATGTGCTGGTTAATTTAGCTGATGAGCATTCAGTTGAATATTTTTGTATATGTTCATTAATAATATTGGGCATTAGAGTATTATGATTTTTTAATGCATAATGGTCTGGCTTTGTTATGAGGGTGACTTCATCATCTACAAGGAGTTGGGGGTGGTTCCCTTCCCTTGAAAGACATGAAAGATGATTAGTACTTATTCTTTTTGAAAATTTTATTTTGAAAGTAGTAAAGTACAACAGAGCAAGACCGAACAAACAAATGGAGACAAGGGTCTGGGGATTTAGCTCAGTGGCATAAGTGCCTGCCTTGAAAGCAGGCAGTTGTGAGTTTGATCCCCAGTACTGATAAAAACAAAAATGACCAAAAAAAAAAAAAAAAAAAGAAAGAAACCCAAAAAAACCAAATGGAGACAATGCAGTGAAATTGGTACAGAACTTCACAACAGGGTACCATGATAACAAGTAAGAGGTACCATAGTATATCTCGTTATCTTCACAGTAATTTTCCACTCAATAAGTTGTAACATAATCAAACCAAAAAAGAACATTTAAAAACCAGTCAAAAGAGAATATTGTATAGAGCAAAACAATTAATCATAACAAAGCAAAAGATTAAAGACAACATTTGTTTTCAAACAGAAGATAGAAGGAAATCCCCCATATTTTCTATATTGCACAGTCATATTTCCAAAAGGTGCTCAGAACTCAGCCTCTTGTTGCTAACCAGGGGGTGAGCAAGTGGGATGTATATTTCTCAGTCCATGCACCAGTAGGCTCACTGGAGATGGTGAGTGGTTCTCCTCCTGGATCCCACTAGGGGTACTTGCCAGAAAGGCCTGAGAATTTTTTCTTGTTCAGCTGCCTAAGTCCCAATATGGCCAGATCCAATATTTATTCTTTAGTATACACTTCATAAAATTCAGTAGGGCATTTATTGTATCTTGGCATTTATTGTTGTTATCAAGCAGTTATGACTGTTGACCCATTGCCTATGTTTGTTATAGCTCTGTGAAATCGTGTGTTTTCTCCTGGGGGTGTGGGTCAGGGACACCAAAGGAGATCATGTACCCATTAAGGATCATGTCTCTTTTTACTTAGGGACATAGCCATTTATTTTGTATCTTCAAACTTCCCCTACAGTATATATTTTTGTCAGTAATCTGTTAAGTTATTTAGTCTTTTAATGCACATTGTTGCAGGGTGCAGATACTCCATGAGGACACTGGGGCAGGCTAGGACTGGGTCTCTTATTTCAGGCTTTTTACCCTTACCTGCCTGAGGAGTGTCCCCACCTCCTCACTTGCTTCGTGTAAACACCTGTCCTGCTCCACAGCTGTGGTGAGTCCACATCACATTGGCACTTGAGATCTCACCTCAATGTGGGCACTGTAACAGGCTGACCTTCTCATACAGAGCTCCCCCGAGTGAGACAGGGGGTCTCAGGCCATCAGGGAGTAACTCTGGCAGCAGGACCATTCCAGCCCTCTCTTATTCACTGTGCTGTGTGTGCTGTCTTACTGAGAAGCTGACTGATGAATCAGAAGGCCTGGACCTGGGCATTTCTTGCCCATGATTACCTACTAGGTACCCAGGTGTCCTCCAACTCTACCTGGTCCTTCTTCCCTGGACTTCAGATCTTCACAGAGACCTGAGCATCTTCGTGCTTCACTTTCCAGGCTCCAACTCTGTGCTTAATTCTAGTGTGAATTCCAAGACCAGGAAATTCAATTTACATACATTTAACCTGGAAATTCCACTTCTCATGCCTCAGTATAATAAAATGCGATTGACAGACACCTGTAATCTCTTCTTCCTCAGTTATGAGTGTGGATAGTTAGAAACCATAAATGTTTCACAGAAGAGCTGATGAGTCAATTATAAAATTACAGTCACAGAAAATGCTGAAACAAGGCCTTGTCCTAGGCTGCTGAAAATGTGGAAAGAAAGAGAATTTCTTGGCCATGTCCCCAGTCCTACCTGAGATGATAAAAGAGCTCACGGGGTGGCCTCTGTCCACCCAGCAGTGAACAGACACAGACCCAAATTGCAGGTGAGGACAAAAGAGAGGACCTCCTGGAGGGCAACCCATTGATCTTGGGCCTTGGTGGAGTTTTTTTCTATTTTCCATTCCATTGCATTATTTATATTTTTCTATTCAATATTCCTTTTATTCAATTTAGTTAATAATTAATAGTGGCTAATTTCTTGAATGGGTATGTGAAAATGGATGATTTAATTTCATTATACATAATGAAAGTTATGCACAATACAGACACATCGAATACAACTATATATATATATATATATATATATATATATATATACATACAAAATAAGGAGATTTGATATTCAGCAAGCCAACACATCGTTCATGACTAACTTTTAAAAATTCCAGCACATAAAGCCATGAGGATCCCTCTGTGGTGTGCTGCTGCCTTCCCTACCTTAGAAGCCATCATGCTCACCTGTGCCTGCAATTGCCAGAGGACAGCAAGAGTTTTTTTCAGAGTCTATTTTTCCTGCAAGGAAATCCTGAACCTTCCTGCTTTCAGGTAGTGCCAGGAGTGTGCAGCAGGCAGAGGAGCCCAGTATGGCCTGCATTATACCTCTTTCCACCACCACATCCATGCTGTAGCCCTGCAGGCACTGGAAGGAATCACAGCCAGGATGCAGCAAAGACTCTGCCACCTCAGCCCCAGGGGCTTCAGTTATGGGGTCCTGGTTTCAACCTCAACCAAGATTCAAGCACTGCCCTGCATTAATCTCACTTAGTGGGCTGGGCACACCCTCTAGCCTTCAGGAGAGGAAGACTACTGAAACAGTGACCCTTCCAATCTGCAAATTTTGAGTCTCTCTTTCTGACTGAGGCCATGGCACTGGAACAAAGCACAGCATTGTCATTACATTTCTTTTTCTTCTGCTTTTTATCTGGTTTGTCTGTTTATTTAAGCATATATTTAGAACAGCATTTTGCCAAAAAAAAAAAAAAAAACATTTCCTTGTCTTTTCACTCCTCAGTTGACAGAAGTTTTTACAGATTTCTACTGTAGTTCAAACTCTATGTGCTTGAATACTGAGAATCCACTCTCCAGCTTGGTAGAATGAGGGAATCAAAGCAGAAACTGAACTTGGGGTCATTTCTGTGCCTTCCAGCATTTTGTACAGCAAACCCTGACTCATACATGTTACCCACAAAATATGGGCTTCAGTGGAAACTGAATCTTCCACTGACAAATAAGTTTCCTGCACTTACTTCAAACAATCTGACTTCCCCTCAACTGGCTAACCACATTGTGTAAGGTTTATTATGCCTAAACTTGAAAAATAATTTCCAGTTAACAAGAGGCTGCCACCCATCCTGAAATCATGATGGGATTTTATGTAAACAAAGTCTGATCCACATCCTGGCATCCATGAGCTGAGAGAGGCAACGATGGCTTATGCAGATAGAAATACCTCCAAATTGTCAACCAGTAGCAGCATCAAGCAGGGAGCAGAGCTATTGAGCCTTCACAGTTGTGTTATGGAATCATCTGGTGGGTTTTGCCCTGGATTTACTGAGGTGGCTCAGTAAATCTAGATTGCTGCTGGGATTTTCCTTCCTGTAGTGCAGTGCCAAAGGGAAACCATGTACATGTAGCATTTATTTGTAGTTTTTCTTTTGCAATCGTAAAACCTGCATGCATGTGATTTCACATGTCTGCCATAGCAGACCTAACCGTGGGCATTATTTTTCATGACTTATAAAGGGTCAGTTTATTTTTACAACATGCAGAATGCTATTCTATGCCTTGTTTTTCTCAGATTTGTGCATTTTCAATCATTTCTTCAAAGAAGGCTAAATGATTTAGTTCGAGCAAAGTTCAGTTTTGTTGCTTTGCTTCTTTGTGAAATCCTTGGTGACAGACCTGAAGCAGGAAGTGAGGTGGACCTGCTGGAGGTTCAGCTCCAGAGTGATACACTTTGCTCAGCTGTGTCAGGCAGGGCTAACCCTCACCTGACTGGCCACGCTGGCATACAAATGCCTTTGCCCAGTGTTGGCCCTGGTTTTGAGAAGCACTGGTTTTGCAGTGTAGACTACCGGGGCACTGGCTGACCCTTGGAAAACCTTCCTGTGCCATGACTTTTTCACACTAGACCTGCACCTCTATGGCCCAGGGCACAGTTCTCTCCAACAGCCATGGACAGCATCCTCCAAACAGCTCTCCTGTACATGCTCTATTAGGACACTAGGGAGGGTCCCAGCTCCTTCCTGCTTCAAACAGTACTGTGAATCAAACACTTGAAAAGAAATCTTGAAAACTTTTGCAGCATTCTGTGTTGGAGAAATCTCTCTTCTTAGTCCTATGAGGTCTAGGGACAGGTCTACATATAGCTGTGATGGGAGCTGCAGGACAGGACTCTGCTCTGCCCACCATATTCTCTTCAGTGCTGTTCAGCTCCTGCTTTAAAACATGCCATTGGATGGGGACACAGCACATCTCATTGATTTGTACCTGCATGAATCATCTTTGGAGGCTGAATGTTTTTTGTCTCTGGGAATCACTTTGTATTTTCTAGAGGTGACAGGTCTGTAACCACCCACTATACAGAGATTTTTGTTTTTGTTTGGGGGGGAGCTAATAGAGGTTTTTCAATCCTCATAACCATGTGAGGTTTCCCATGTGCTGCTCCCTGTCAGTGGCCGAGCCATCACATCCCACTGTGTGAATGAACCACAAATCCTCATGCATCCATCAGCTGAGGCCTTGTGAATTATTTCCAGTTTTAGTCTTAAAAATAAGTTTGCTGCAGTCATTCTTGTGTTTGTATAGCTGTAGCACTCATTTTCCTGGGGAAGATACTTAGTGTGAAGTTGAATATTTCGGGCCTTGAATGTTTAACTGTCTTTCAGAGTAGTTCTTCACAACAGAATTAAGATTTCTGGCTCTTCCTGTGAGTATTTTTAAAGCCTGCTGTTATGTTTTTCAGTCTTTTTGGGTTGATTTTATAAAATTTACCTAAGGAAAGGTTATTTCTATTACACAAATTCACCATTTTTTGACTTTGGTTAGAATTTTAAAGGTGTAAATAACCTCAAAATACTGTATATATGCACATATGTAAATCACATATAATTTTAATATCACAAAATTTCTGCTATGTGATGATTAATATTCATGGTCAACTTGATGGGCTTGAGAGCTGTCCAAGGGATTAATAAAGTGTACTTCTGGGTCATCTGTATGGGTCATAAAGGAATGACACTAGGTACTCCATCTGGTCTCTGGCCCCTTCTTCCCTGGCACTGTGCCTCCACTCTGCTTCCCGGCCACCATGAACTGTGCAGCTTTGCTCCATCACACCTCCTGCTGTGGTGTCCCTGCCTTGGAACCAGGCAGGACTGACTCCCCAAAACCGTAAGCCAGGTTAAACTTCTCCTCTTCTCAGCTGTGGTTCTTGGATTCTGTGTCCTACTAATGGAAAGCTTGACCAAGACAATTGTTTTTATGTTTACATATGTGCTTCAACCTACACAGCTTTTATAGAATTTACCATAATTTCACCCTTAATTTCTGGTCAGATGTTGGAATTGTTTTCAATTTTTTTGTGCTTTTAAATGAGATATTCACAAATATGCTGTTAAATGTATTCTTTCCTGGTTTAGAGATTTTGTGACTAATGGAATTGTATTATTCTAAAATGTAAATATTTACTTATTTTTATAATTCCATTTATATAAATACCTGGAACATGCAAAACCTTAGAAAGCATGGTAGTGGTCTGTGGCTGAGTGTGGGCAATGCAGAATGCCAGTTTAACGAACCTAGGTTACCACTGGGGATGGTGAAAGTGTTCGTTAACAAGCATGGTGAGAGTCTCACAGCCCTCAGTGCATGAAATGCCACTGAGCTGTGTGCTCCAGAACAGATGCTGAATTTTAGACTGACTTTTACCTTAATAAAGAAAGAACCACAGATGAGGAGTCTCCCTACCCCTGACTACAGACCTGTAGAGTGGGAGCCCCCTGAGGACAGAACTGGTCATGGAAACATTTCCCAAGTGCTTCTTCTTCTCCCTCCTCTGCCCAGAATGAAGGGATCAGAGATGTGTTACTGAGTGTAGGTGAAAAAACAAGTGTGCACAGTCAGGACACTGGAGGCTTCAACTGAAAATTTTGTCCTTTGAGTGATATATGGAATGTGTGTTATGATCAGGACCTGGGAGCACACTACTCATCAAAAAGTCAACAGAGAGTCACAGAAATGTCCCTGAATCCACTCATCTCTTCTTTCCTCTTTATCATATCCTATCTATTTTCTAAAATATGTTAAAACCAGGCAGGACTGACTCCGATGAAAGCATAAGCTAGATTAAACATCTCCTCTTCCAAGTTGTGGGTCTTGGATTCTGTGTTCTACTAATGGGAAACCTTGACCAAGACAATTGTTTTTATGTTTACATATGTGCTTCAGCCTCACAGCTTTTATAGAATTTACCATAATTTCACACCTACTTTCAGGTCAGATTTTGGAAATGTTTCCAATTTTTTTATGCATTTAAATAATGAGCTGTGTACAAACATACTGTTAAATGTATTCTTCATGATTTAGAACTCTTGTGACTAATAAAATTAAATTTTGTCAAATGTAAATATTTACTTATTTTTATGCTTCCATTTGTATAAATATCCAGAACAGGCAAATCCTTAGGAAGCACAATAGTGGTTCATGGCTGAGCATGCAGAATGGAGAATGACAGTTTAATGAACCTAGGTTACCACCTGGGATGGTGAAGGTATTCTTTACCAGGCATGGTGAGGGTCTCACAGCTCTGAGTGCATAAATTGCCTCTGAGCTGTTTGCTCCAGGACAGATGCTGAATTTTAGATTGAATTTTGTCTTAATAAAGAAAGAAGAGCAGAGGAGGAGTGGCCCTAACCCCACTACAGACCTGTAGAGTGGGAACCTCCTGAGGACATCACTGGTCATGGAGATCTTTTGCAAATGCTTTCTTTCCTCCCTCTACTTAGAATGAAGCCATCAGAGACATGTTACTGAGTGTAGGTGAAGAATCTGATGTGCACAGTCAGAACAGGAAATTTTAACTGTAAGTTCTGTCTTTTGAGTGATTTATGGGATGTGTGTTATAATCAGGATCCAGGAGAGTATTACTCCTCAAAATGTGAACAGGGTGTCAAAAAATTGTCCCTGAATTCACTCATCTCTTCTGTCCAATTTATCATCTCCTATCTACTATTGAAAATATGTTAAAATATGCACAACACAAAATCCACTAATTTTGTCAGTGAGTTAAGAACATTTACCTTGTGCAATTATCAGCACTGTCCTGCTCCAAAACTCTGTTTCTGAATAGAAACTGTGAGCCCTCCCAACAATAGCATCATTTAGCTACCTTCAATGCCTAGAAATACCAGTATACTGTCTGTCTCCATGAAATGGACACTTCTGAGAATCACATATTTGGAATCATATAACATTTCCTGTTCTCTCTGTTTTATTTCCCTTAACATAATCTTGCAGGATATATGCATACCACCTTTTCATCATCCACCATTTAGGGTTTTTTTTTCACCATGTTTTGGCTCTTAGGAATAATCCTATTGTGAACCTGGGAATGCATATATCTGCTTGAGCTCCTGATTTCTGTTAAGCTGTATAAACATATTTAGAATTGTTGAATCATAGAAAGATTCTAGAATTTGGAGAGGTCAGCTATGTTGTTCTCTACAGCAGTTAGTCCATTTTACAACCCCATCAACAGGACATGTGGTTTGGGTTTCTCACTGAGATCCTCTGGGCCAGGGAGCAGTCACAGACTCTAATCAAGCTGCTGTCCCTGATCCTTGGTCTGGGGAGCCTCAGACTACACTGCACCTGATGGGTTTCTGTGGCACATGCAGTAGGAACAAAGAGGGACTGGATCCAAGCCACACCCAATTTAGGGTCAGTTCTGCAGTGATGTGAACTCTTTAGATACTGTCCCTTTCTACACCATGGAAACCAGTAGCCTACTGACCCACACCTTGCAGCTCCCCACTTCCCAATGAAGCCCAGAGGCCCCACAAAGCTAACCCTTTGCAGGGTGAGTGTGTGGATGTTCCACTTTCTGTATTTTAGGGGAAAGAGCTAGATGAATCAGCTGTTGCTACTACAAGTTCAGCAGAGCTCTGATTGGCTGTGTCCCAAACTTAGTTGCTGACTTTCACAGTTTCCTGTGAACTGATGTTCAGGCTGGAATCTGCCTTGTGTGAGCTGATTAATCAGACCATGTTTGAATGCCCTGTCCATGCCTGGGACCCCAGTGAGTGACAGAGGCCAGACAGGAGACCTGGGCAAGGAATCCTCACCCTTCTGGTCTCCTGGATCAGTTAGGGGAAACCTTTTAGAGAACAAGGGCCCATACTGCAAGCCAAAACCCAATTATTTATTGCACTGCCTACACTGCAACTAGATCTGAATACTGAACTGAAGTTTTAGTTTAGAAAAAACTGCTCATCCATTGACATATTTTGCTTGAGAGAAAAACACAATCACAAAGCTTTCAATGATACAACCTGTTACTGAAAAGTGAAGGTTTGCACTTGGTATGCTTTCACACAATTAGTGTTATCTTGGCTGTTGCATGCACACTGATAGTTTGTCAAAGGTTGGCTCATACTGCATTCATTTCAGAGCAACACATTCAATACTCAAGTTATCTGTTGGTCTGTTTCATGTATCAGATTTAGTATAATTTAAAGCTGAAAACAGTAGCCCCAAAGCATAAGATGATCCACAGTAACAAATGCAATCCCCAGTGTTTACATTGACTTAATGTTTTTTTTTTTTGTCTTTTTGAGACAGAGTCTCACTATACAGTTCAAGATGGCAATCCCTGTGAGGAGAAGAGACCAGCCAGGAGAAGGAACAAATGAAGGTGAGAAACACGGAGCCATGAGAAGAAAGACATGTACCCCTACATGAAGCAGATCATAATGTAATGGCTTTGTGAATGAGTCAGTGTGTAAATCTCGCAAACATAAAGATAAATGAAAAAGTCAGACCCTCAAAACACAAATTGTAACAGTACATATATGGATATAAATGAGCATTCATATGTATAACTGATAAAAACAGGACAAACTAATCACTGGATAGGATTTATCTTGGGGGAGGAGAGGAGAAGCAGCCATAAAAGAGCACAAAATGTGAATGTTCATTTAATTTATGAAATTTCATTGAATTCAACATTTTTCTTTATTATTCCTTGTTACCAAAGTTTCACTTTCCTTGCTGCCTTCCTACAAAACTTGTCAAAGTTGACTCGCTGCTCTGCCGCCACCTCCTGGCCATTCTGTGAACTACAATGCTGGACTAGAGAGGGCTCCTGGTGCAGCTGGGCTGAGTGAGAGGGATGCTGGTTTATACATTTTGCCGAAGACAAAGCCAGCCAACCAACCAAGCCCTGTCACTATGCAAACATCACTTTAGGGAACTTCTGCACACAGCATCTCTCAGAATCAAACCCACATGTGCACACAAATGGAGTGGGACAAAGTCATCAACCTAATCACCTTCCTCTGGTGGCCATCTCTCCTACGTACACCAGATCTCACCTACAACTGTAGTTTAGAGTCATCAATACGATAAGATGTCTTTCTCACATGCTATATCATATAAAACCCTACATCCTTGATAAAAGAAATGTATTTGATATACTGTGAGGTTAGCAATAATTAATTTCAATGCCATATAAAATTTTGTGTACATTTACTTAGATTTTACACTTTAGGCAAAATTTAGATTTTTTAACAGACATCTGTAGAAATCTAATAAATTTAGGATAGAGCACTAACGACTATATATATATATATATTTATTAACCAATACAATTATACCTTATTTGTGCAATAACAAAATGCTTATTTAATAAATTCCAGTAGATGTAGATCAAACTTTAAGTACCATGGCCAACTTTAAAGAGATGTTGAAATATTTTACTGCTGTTTAATCTTTAGATGTACACTGTGTGACAGAAAGCACTTGTTATTTTTGTATGCTCTAAACATATGCAGTCTTAACTGCACCTGAGATTCTCCTGATCTCGAGAAAAATTGTCCTGGGATGGGGACAGTACAACCAACCATGGAAGCAGTAGGCAGCTGCACCCAGGGCTTTTCTTGACTGAGTTCATTCAGGAAGTTGCCACAGTCTTCTGTGCCACCACTTTGGGCCCTGTTTGTGTTGTCAAGGAGTTTCTCACAATATAGGGACCTTCCTGAAAGAGGCAGGTGCCACTGTGAGGGGTTCACCAGTGGAGGACAGAGAACTCTACATGCACCTAGGAAAATTAGGGATGCACAGCTGCAGGCCAGGGTCAGGTCAGGGAGCTGACAACACTAAGAGTGAGCAGCAGATGGAAGGGAGTTCTTTCCTGACAGCCTAATGGAATGCTTGCAGAGGGCAGGCCAGGCTGGACAGGTGTGAGCTGCATGATGGTGGAGGATGAGGAGCCAATCAGATGTTAAGAGTGATCAGACATCAGGGATGGAGGCTTGTGGACAACTGCCTTAGCAGGACACTTGCTAAAACTGAATAATGCAGATATGAACACAGAAGCCAAAAATGAACTGAGAGTGAGAAATATGAAATAAATATAGCTGAAAAATTAAAACAACACTGAGATTCCACCTCACCCTGAAAAGAATGTCTATGTCAAGAAATCAGCCAATAAGAAATGCTAGAGATGTTGTGGGTGAAAAGGAAGCTTCTCCACTGCTGGTGGGGGCACAGACTGGTGCATCCATTGTGGAAATCAGTGTGGAGATTCCTCAAAAAACTAGGATTGCTGGTCCCATTTGACCCAGATATGGATAATAGATTAACTTAAACTAGATTAGCTTCTGGTCACTCCAGGGACTTTGTACTATACTAGGCCATATGAGTGTTTGTTCTGGAGGAAGTTTTACAAATGCATTGTGTTTAAGGTAAAGAATGCAGAACCCGGAATCTCAGTGGAATGCTGCTGGGACAGCACAATTTGGTTTGCGAAGATGTGTCCAGAGGACTGGTAAATGTGAAGGCCAGGTATAGCCAGAGATGGTTCCTGGGAAATCCCAGCTTCAGGATATAAATGTATCCAAAGTTACAATGTCTTTTTTTTCCTTCCAAGAAACTCACTGAGAAAAAATCCACTGTCTTCAAGATAAAATAAGGCCTTAAACTGGACCTTCTTTTGCCTTTTACCTAGAAAATGGGCCATTGCCTGTTGCCTGTAACTTGAGCCCCTGCCTTCTTTTTTTTTTGTTTTTTTAATTTTTTTTTTTTTTTTGGTCTTTTTCATTTTTATCAGTACAAGGGATCGAACTCACGACAGCCTGCTTGCAAGGCAGGTGCTTATGCAGCTGAGCTAAATCCCCAGCCCCGAGCCCCTGCCATCTATAGATTCACAAATTCCACAGATTTCCATCCCCCATAACACAGAAGCTGCCCATCCCTAGACCATAATGGGCCTCATTCTCTGAGCACCTGCACTCTGTTCTGACTGCCTGCATCTTTGAATCTGCTTACCAAATTTACCTGAGCCTCTCATAGGGATACATAGCAATTCTCCTCCATGACAAGACTGGAACCTCTGCACCAGGCCCAGGATGAGTGGAGGTCCCCATCTCCTCTTTGTGGAGACTTCTCAGACACTGTCAAGTGACCAGGGGATCCTGACTAGGGTTTGCGCAAGGAGAGAATAGTTGTGAGATGCGAAAGCAAGTGACACATGTCACTACCCACTAGAAACCTTAAGAATCAGGGCTGTGAAAGACAATAAAACAAAATCAGGAAAGCTAAGACTTTCTGAGGTAAGTCAGGAAATGGCTTCAGGACAGTATGCAAACCCACTGAAGGTGAAACTGAAGGATGTTCCCTAGACTTAGAGAACAAATGCATATCTTCACCTCCTCCTCCAACACCTCTCATGCAGGAACATCCTTGTTAACTAAAAATCAGATGCACATGTGACTCAGGAGTCTGTGTAATCATGGAACTGTCTCTGAAAATAACTCTGGGAATCCTCTACAACAAACTTCACAGCATTTGTTTTATGGGGCTGCCTTAAGGGGGTGCATCTGAATTGCAACACGGTTTCACATGTGCCACTTCTTTAGACATCTATTTTTTGTAGCTGACGTTGAATAATTAGTAAAAATTCTTTTTCCTCTGCTGTAAGAAGTGCAGTGTCAAACTGAGGGGAAGGAAGTGCAGGTAAGGTGAGTTGGACACCAGTGTTGGCCCCTGGGTGATGCACACATGAGAAACACTTCTTGTTTGTGTGTATGAGGCTTTGGATTGTAATTGTCCCTCAGCGATCCTTGTGGTAGAGGCTTGGTCATCAGCCTGTGGCACCACTGGGAGGCCAGCATGCAAGAATGTAAACATAACAACATATACGGAAGCTGGACGATAAAGACACAACTCTCCCTGCCTGCTGCCTGCTGCTGCTGATGTTCTGAGGTCTGCCTCCTGCTGTCTTTGGGGACTTCACAAGCAATTTACCCCTTATCCTCCTCCTCTCTGATAGATGTAAAGGCAAGGAAGTAAAGTTCCCACCAGCAAGGAGTGGGGTTCTGAGTAGGTTACCCATGAGGGAGCCTTTATCTAGAAGTTGTTAATGGGTTTAGAAAAGAGCTACCCTATGGAAGACTACCTACTTTTCAGGGTTCAATCTATGTATGGTTATGGGGAATCACTCAGACTGCTTCACAGTTCAGGGACATCTAATGACAACTGAGGACATGACCCTGCTTGTCTGTACAGGCACACAGTGGGGTACAGTTATGTAACCATGACTTAGCCCAGATGAACTCCCATGAACAGGTTAGAGCACTACACAAGAATGTAAACATGAGATAACAACCTGTGTAAGAATTATACATCAAGAACAGTGGTTTTCTGCTCTGTTCCACTCTGCCTACCACTGTTGCTGATGTCTTCAACATGTACATTCTCTAATTTTGTGACCTCACCCAACAAAATCTTCGTTGAGTCCACAAAACAGGCCAACAAGTGTTCACACAGTGCCCATGCACAGCCCATGTACCCTTCAGCCAATATCCCGCATGATCATGCTCTTGACAGGTCCCAAAAAATGGCAGGACAGTCAGCAGATGTTTTTGTAAGGTCCCTGGAAGTTCACAACTCAGCAGGCTCCATTTTGGACTTCCTGACTCCATTTTGGGGGCTGCTGTTCTTAATGCCTGGTAGAATTTTAATTCCTATTTCACTGATTCCTGTTACCATGATGTAAACCTAAATTAATCACACTGGAACCACATCTACAATAAATTGTTAACAGGAAAAGGGAGGCTAAAAAATGTACAAAAGATAGTTGCCTCTCTACATAGAAAAAGAGCAAATATTTCTAATTTTTCTCCTTGTTTGTTGTACTTTTTGAAATATGTAAATATTACCATAATTACCAAAACAATGATTGAGAGACAAACAGAAAAAGAAAAATTAGAGGATTCAGTGATGAAACTTCAAAGCTCCCCAGCATGGTGACTTGATTTAGGCCTCTGCTGACTCCTACTGCAGGACCACCATTGTGCTCTTGTTTTCCTTAGGGAAACAAGAGCCTTGTTCTTCATCCTTGATGGCCAGAGATGCAAGGCTGAAGAAGATGCTGCAAAACAGTTTCCTCTGGCCACCTCTAACTCATGAACACCATGGAAATGCTGTTTCTCACCTTCAGTCTCTATACTGCTGCTAACATAAGTGATCATTTGTAAGTGAGAAAACTAAGTGTGGAAAAGTGACCAGATCTGGTTAAGTTCATTTCTACAATAGGAGAGTCAGCATGCAGTCCCTGTTCCTGGTGTCTGGCAGCTACCTCCCTGCCATATGAAGGCAGGGGATCTTTTTGCTATAGTACATGGCTTGGGGCAAGGGGACCTTCTATCATTTAGCTTCTTAGCCTTGGGCCTCTTGATTCATGTTCTACATGCAAGTGTCTGAGCCTTGAATATGGCCAATTATGTTTTCCCAGCAATCACAGCACTCCTATTACCTGAAACCCCCTCCCCCAGGTGCATGGGATTAGCAAGGGATTAAGCAACATATGCATTAGCATGTAAATGCCCACATGCTTTAAAATTTGTTCAATCTCTTTTCCTTTTTACACATGATAATTATTGACGCATACTAGTTGTATAGAGTAAGGGGATTCATTATGATATTTTCATATATACATATACTGTGTATTGGTCAAGTATGTCAAGCCCTCTCCTATCTTCTCACTCTCTCCTAACTCTCCTCCCAGGCCTGTATAGCCCCTCTTGTACTTTATTTTTTAGTTTTCACATATGAGAGAAACATGCAATATTTGTCTGTCTGAATTATTTTGTTTAACATGATATCCTCCACTTCCCTGAATTTTTCTGCATATGACTGGATTTCATTCTTCTTTATGGTTGAATAGGGTGTGTGTGTGTGTCTGTGTGTGCATGTGTGCACATGTGCATGCCACGTTTGTTTTGCCCATTCTCTTGCTGACACATACCTAGACTGATTGCTTGCCTTGGTTATTGTGAATAGTGCCTCTCTTGCTCCTATCTTGCTCATTAGCCATTGTTGTATAACAAAGCATTCCCAAACTCAGTGCCTTATTGCAAAATTTTATAATTGGCACTCAATTTTCCAGTTTTACTGGGCTCAGTTGGGTAGTAACAGTGTCCTGTCAAATAACTTCAGTCAGCTTGGTGCTAAAACTGCAGTACATTCCCATGGCCTAAAGTCCAGCAGTAAGAAAGGGAGGACTGGAATGTATCTTGATGGTAGAGCACTTGCCTAGCATGCAGGAGGTCCTGACTTCCATGCCCAGCATGAGATTGTATAAGAGCTTACAATTGATTTTTAAGACCATAGGGAGAATGGAACATGGATAGAGGAGCATTATTTGCTATAATAAATTCAAAAGAAACAACAAGCTTAGTGCCTACAGAGAGGAAAACTGATGAGACCTCATTTCACTGCAGAGCCTTGGAAGCAGTGAAATTCTGTGTGATACAAATCTATAATTGTGTGCTACTGCTGGTTTTCTTTCTGTCAACAAGAGCGCACCATTCTTGTGTCAGGTATTGAGTTGAGAAACACTGATTACCAGTTGTGTGAGTTACTTTTCATTGGTTGTTGACACAAAATACCTGACACCCAACATGCAAGAAGGAAAGGTTTATTTCTTACAGGTCAGAGGTTTCAGTCCATACTCATTTGGATCCAAGTCAAAGTGACATGGTTGAGGGGAAGCAGTTAATCGTGGCTGCAAACAGCAAGCATGAACAGCAAGAGAGAGACATGCCTTCTTCCCTCCAGTACACTGTATGCTGGCTCCACTCCTGGGCAGGTGTAGCACTCATACCACCAATCTGAGTGCTAGACAATGAACCAATCAGAAATACTGGATTTGGCCACATTCATTATTGTATGATGCTTGGGAGGGGCCCTGACATAAACTATGACACCAGTAGAGGCAAAGAGACTGCTCTCATACTCTCAGCATGAAGCTTATGGTCTACTGAGGTAGGGGGATATTTATCAAATCACTATCCAATTATAGGCTGAAAATTCCTAATCTGAAATCTGAAGTCTGAAATGCTTCAAAATCCAAAACTTTTGAGTGCTGATGTAGTGCGAAATTGAGAAATTCCACAAAAAGAAATTTTGTTTCAAACACAAAATGTTATTTAATTAAGATTATTGGTACATTTTAGATGTAAATAATGATCATGTTAATCGTGGGAAATTTGTACCATACATGATATACATCTTTTTTTTTTTTCTCCATTCCCCTACCTTTCCTTCAACTCCCTTCCCTCCTTATTTATGGAAGGCTTGTCTCCTTCTTATCTCATCATTTTTTTTTCATTTCCCTTCTTCCTTTCTCCCTCCTCCATCCATAATTCCCCTTCTCATTAGAAAATGTTCAAATATCTATTTTATTTTAGTCCTTATCTACATTTTCAGTTTCCCACACCAGAGAAACAACACAATACACACGTTAACCACAGAATTAATACAAATATTGTATAAAATTATCTTCAGGCTCGGAGTATGAAGTATATATAAACTATAAATAAATTTCATGTTTAGACTTGAGTCCCATCCTAAAAATAACTTATTATGTCTATGCAAGTTCTCCAATAAATAAAAAAATCAGAAATTCAAAACACTTCTTGGCCCAATCATTTTGTATAAATTACACTGCGTAATACAGATTTTTAATTAATAACCTCAAGGAATAAATACAAGGGCTGATCAAAATACACAGCTAAGATTCAATTTCTTTAAATTTATTACAATAAGAGATACATACTCATTAATCCTCCTTAAAAAACACATTCTGAAAATAAATTAAATAAAATACACCTCCTTGCTTCAAACACACTTCTCCATTTGTTCTTGCAATTTTTGGAGCAGTTTGGAAGTCCTCTTTTGTGAGTATCTTTACAAATTGAGATAAAAATATAGTGAGTACTGCTGCTGAGTGCCATCCAATGGGAAGAACAGTTCATAAATACATTATGGTGTGTCTTCATCCCCCTGATTCACCAGATCTGGACCCTGTGACTTCTGACTCTTCTCCAAAATCAAAATGATCATGAAAGGTAAACAGTTTGAACTGCTTCAAACATTGAGGCAGCCACAACAGCAAAACTAAAGATCCTTATAAGAGGACTTCCAGAATTCATTCAGAAGAAAATGGCAAGAATGATGTAATAAGTGCATTCAAATGAAGGAGGAACTGGGTGTGGTGGTGCATACCTGTAAACTCAGCACTTGGGAGGCTGAGGCAGCAAAATCTGAGTTTGAGACTCGCTTGGGCAACACAGTGAGTTCAAGGCCAGCATGAAATCCAAAGAAAATCCTGTCTCAAAAACTAACAGCCAACAAGCAAGGAACACTTAGGTGATTGTTTTATCACAGTTTTGTGTTTGTGTGTAGATTACTAATTCATTGAAGATGGAAGACCTTCCCTGTGTGTGGTGGGCGACCAACAGTGCATCCAGGAGGCAGTAAAAAGAGAAAGGAGAAAGTCTGGCTTCTACCTCTTCAGAAGATTTTGAGTCCTTGCCATCACCTTAGGTGTCATTTCCAGGATCCTAGCACAGATTCTTCTGCTTTCTGCTACAGACTCTCCCAGGACTCTGCTGTGAGCTCCAGGCCTTAGACTTATGTGTTGATCTTTTGCATCTCCAATGAACACCTGGCCCTTTTGCTCTTCTTCTCCACCTGACTCTGCAGATGGCCTTTCTAAGCCTCCTTTGTAAATCCTTATCTGTGACACACACAAATTAAATCTGATCCTCTAGTGCACCCTGACACAAAATGCCTCTAGCTACGTGTGCAACCTCCCATGAACAATTTCTTGCCTCACTGATGTGAAAAATCCAAAGCAGAACTGCAGCGGTGCTGTGCTAATTATGGGTTAGTTAACAGAGATGTTGGTGTTGGCCCCATTGGGTTAAAATTCTGTGCACTGCTTTGTTATTGGAAAGGGTATTTAATGTTGGTTTCTAGGCTCACACAGCTATGAAAATGAAGATAATTCGTAACTAACACTCTTGTAAGAATTAACATATGTAAAGCGTCTCAAAGGGGACCTGGCCTGACACCTATAAGTGCTACATATGCTTATTAATATGTTATGTTAACATGTAAAGATACTTTTTTTTAATCGATACCAGGATCGAACTCACTACTGCCTACTTGCAAGGCAGGTGTTTATGCCACTGAGCTAAATCCCCAGCCCCCATCTAAAGATACTTTTAAGATATAAAGAAATCAGGCGATGGATACTGAAAGCACTCATTTCTCTGTAATAAAAAGACAACAACACAAATAACAATTGTATCTGAGCACTTGCTATATGCTAGGAACCGTGGGAAGATCTCTTCTTTGGATGTTCACAGTAGTGCCAAGAGATGAGTATTGCCTTTCATAACGCTTTGTTTTTTTAATGGAAAAAACCCCACAATATTTCAAAGCGAAATAATAGGAGAATAACAATACTGGAAACTGAGGCTCCCAGAAGACAAGCAGTTTGCCTAAGGTGTCAGGCCTGGGAAGATTTGAGTCCAGACATGCATAAATTCCAAGCCTCAGACTCAGTCCACTCCTCTGCTTCCTGTCATAGCAGGCCTGGGGCTCAGAGTCTCCCACAAGCCTCATCAGAGACCTGCAACCACACCTCCCTTCAGGCTGACCCAACCCCCACGTCCCCTTCCTCACCCCCCACCCCCCCACCCCGCCACAGGAGGACTACATACCTATTGGGTCCCAACTTTCTGGCCACGCCCCTTTCCCCGCCTCCCAAGCCACTGAGCCCCACCACTGGCCTCAAGCGAAGATTACACTCCACCTGGCCCAACCTGCGCGGGCCGCGCCCACGGACTGTCCCTCTGCTTGGGCCTGCACATCCCACTCAGTCCCGAGCCGCCCCTGGCCTCGCCCTCGCAGTGGATGCCTGTCTTGTGCACGGAGTCGCCATTTTGCCGCTAGAGAAGCCCTCTGGAGACCTGAACGCTCTTTCTTCAGTGGCCTAGCCTGTGGCTGGGCCGGGGCTGGGGTCTGGGCCAGGTAGGCGGGCGGGAGCAGGCTGTGAGCGGCGGCGCAGCCCGGTGGCCCCGAGGTTAGCGGGCGCAGGTGCCTCGGCGGGGAGTCCTGCTGGCGGGGTCGCGGGCCAAGGGGGGCGGGCGCGGCTCTAGGGGCTACCCGGCCTCAACCCGCAAGGCCCCTCTCTCCCTTCCTCCCTCCTCTCCTTCAGGGGTCCGCACAGCCAGGCCTGGTGCACAGCCCAGAGTTCCTGGTCCCCGCCAGGCGCTGCTGGGAGCCCGGCCCTGGTGTGGGACCTGCTGGAGGTGGCTCAGGTCTCATATGGCCTCTGCTGTCACTGAGCCTGGCTGTCCTGAGCCGGGGACATTTACCCCCAAAACGACGATTTAATTCCATTCCGAGCTCCTCCCTTCAGAGACTGAGAGAGGACCGAGATATTACAGTAAGATAGCAGTTATTATTCTACCTGCACATGCTTTGGCTCAAGTCCCTTCCATTGATAAGGGGTTTCTGCTTCTTTTAATATTGGTGCCACTTGGGTGTTTATGTTTTGTAAATATAAGGAGACTGAAAGCAGCAAGGGGCTTTGACAACAAGGGAAAGTGTGATCAGTAGGGTTTAAAAATTTAAATCCACAAATATAATAATTCACACACATTGTTGAACCCTGCTACAGAATATCCATCTTGCCCATATTCGGCTATCTCTAACCACTACTACCCAGTTCTGCTCATATAATTTATATATTAGCATAGTGTTGAATATTTATATTATACGCATAGGTAGAGGTTTACTTAGTTATCCTGTTAACTGACCATGTACAAAAGTCTAGTTCCTCTTAGAAAAATTGTATTGAGCATATATCATCTTTTGGGGGGATAAATTCCAGAATTTGAAAATACTAATTCAGAGTTCTCTGTTCTTTCCCTGACACTTGACATGAACTGGTGCCTAAACAAGCCATGTTTACATCTTTCAAAATCTAGGTATTTGTCCAATTATCTTGGAAAATTTGGAGTTCAGTGAGATGTTGAGTCATTTTCTGTGCAGGCTGAGAGGCAGGCCACACAACCTATTGTAGGATTTTGTTTTTAAGTTATGTAACATGTTCATGTTTTTGTTTTAATTGACTATTCTGTTTTGTTTCATTTGGTTTTATTCTCTTTAAAATAAAAAATTGAAAAAAAAACATTTTCTTGCTGGGCATGGTGGTTCATGCCTGTAATTGTAGCACTCTGGAGAGTTAGACAGGGGCATCACAGGGAATGCCAGGCTAGCCTGAAATACTTGATGAGTTCAAGGTCAAGCTGCAGTACATAGAAGGACCTTATCTCAGAACAAAACAACCCCTTTTTCGTCTTTTCTTATTTTAATGTAGCAAAGTAGATACTAATAAAGAAAATATGAAAACACTTTTATAAATAAAGTTTTCATACCATGCAGTTTATATACTATGAAACTATAATATACTTTATATAACTATATAATATGAAACAGCATAGTAGTTTCATACTATGCAGTTTTCATGCTATGCAGTTTATATACTATGTTCCATTATCCTGGGGATTTCTTTTTTTTTTTTTTTTTTTTTTTTTTTTTGTCTTTTTCCTTTTTTATCGGTACCGGGGATCAAACTCATGACTGCCTGCTTGCAAGGCGGGCTCTTATGCCACTGAGCTAAACCTCCAGCCCCTATCCTGGGGATTTCTGCAGGAGCTATATGGCTGTGCAATTTTTAAATTTTTTTTTTTTTTAAGTTTTGAGACAGGGTCTAAATAATTCACTCAATTCCACAGGTTGGATTTAAATTTGTGGTCTTCCTTCCTTAACCTCCCAGATTGCTGGGAATCCACAGGCTATCCTTACTTAGAAATTAGCAATCATTATATATGTTTATGGGATAAAATGTGCCTTTGATCTATGGCTCCTTTGTAGTAAGAATCAATCTAGTTAATGTGTCTACCACCTTCCCAACCTACAAATTCTTTCACAGTGACTGGGACTGCAAGTCTCACTGTTTAGCATTTTTGAAAGTTATCCTTCTTATTAACTGTGTTCACCATGCAGTTTAGTAGAGAGTTGAAAATTTGTTCTCCGCCGTGCCCGAGATTTTGTATTCTTAGGTGAACATCTTCCTTTCCCCATCCCTCATGGAATTGATCATATTACAAATCAGAGTGCCCAAGAAAGGTGTGAAGGTACTTGGGGCACACTGCTCTTCAGAACGACCAGGCAGTGGTACCCTGTAGCACCTCACCTTCCTCCCAGTTTTTATCTTTTTGTTTTGTTTTTTCTTTAACTCAGTTCTGGGAATTGAATGCAGGGCTGGCTTAGTTACTTTTTCCTGGTTGCAGAGACAACGTATCTGATGCCAAATGTTGGCAAATGAAAGGTTAATTTTTACAGTTTTTGGAGGTATCAGTCCATACTCAGTTGGCTCCAAGGCAGGCTGGCATGGTGGGGCCACAGTTTATGGCTGCTGCAAACAGCAAGGAGGAAACAGGCAAAAGAGCAAGACAGGCCTTCTTTCTGCCATTACATCACATCCTGGCTCCACCCCTAGGTCAGTGTAGCACTCACATCCCCAGTCCAAGAGATAAACAATGAACCATTCACAAATGCATAATATAAATGCATGAGGCCTGGGGGCCACAGACCATAAATTGTGACAAGGACCTTGCACTGAACTAGACTAACTTCTGTTTTTAAAATTCTTTTTTATTTTGAGCCAGGGTCACCACAAGGAACTAAAGTGCTGAGACACCATTCTTGGACATAGATTCTTACATGCCTATGTGTGGATGCACCTTGATGTCATATTGGAAACTACTAGGAGGTGAAGCGGCTCTGAGCAGGATTTAAATTGTACTAATTGGCTTTCTATGTTTAGCTGTGAATCTGTCCTAGGCCCAGGCCCCTTGCCTGGAGATGGGAGCTGATTCATAGTAAGTGAACCTCTATGAATCACAGGTCCTGACTAAGGCCTGTAGTGGCTTGTGAGGCCAGAGATACATCAAAAGGTAAGATAAGGCCAAGCTGTGGACAGTCTGGCTTCAACTCCAATTAACTAGGTGGAGACTGCAGCTACAAAGATTACTCCTACAGATTACTTCTACCATGTCTTCATGATAAGACAGTGCTACTGAATTGACTTGATTCATTACTTGGAAACATCCTTGAAGTGACTCCCAAGGTCCTGCTCATTGCTTGTACTTTCCTCAGTTTCTCTACCCTTTGTCCTTGGTCCTAATATAAGTGGATTGACACAGAGAATCCTTTGTCTTTACCCTCACAGTGGAGCCCTACAAATCATATAATTTCTCACTTTTTATTTAACCTCCACCATAAACTAGTTTGGGAGATCCAAGATATAGGACAGAACCCCATAATGTCACAGACATTTCACTTTGAAACCTGAGATCCTTGTTCTCACATTCATGTATTATTTCACGATCAGATTCCATGGCTTCTTTTCTTGTGGACCCAGAGAGAACAACCTCAGCATCCCCCCAGCTTTCCCTGCTTCCTGTCGCCCACACTGATGCCCCACACCCTTTATGTGGAAGATAGGGATGGTCCCAGTTCCTTCCTGCTTCAAACAGCTGTGAATCAAACTCCTGAAAAGAAATCTTGCAAAGTTGTGCAGCTCTCTGTAAGTCATAAACCTCTATTTTTAACCCTCCCAGGTCCAGGGACACTTGTGTAGTGCTCTGATGGGAGCTGCGAGAAGGGGCTCTGCTCTGCTCCCCTTGTTCTCCCCAGTGTTGTTCAGCACCTGCCTTTAAACCTGCCATCAGATGGAGACATATCACATATCAGGGATGTGTGCCTGCATGAATCAGCTTTGGAGGCTCAGTGTTTTCTGTCCTTGTTGGCCACCTGTGGTGATTCTCTTTTGATTTATAAGAATTTTTCATCTCTCACAGAATGGACTCATGACACCTCTTTTACACCTGTATCACAAACTATCTGTCTGACTATGGCTTGTAAGGAAAGGTTTCTTTTTCTGTTTTTCAAATGCAATGAATCAGACCTCTCTAGCTCCTTTCTATCATTGAAGTCATGGGAACACTTTTCCAACATGAAAAGATGAGTAGTTACAAAATGCTCTCTACATTTTCCTGACAGAATTGTCTACCTGGGATTTTGTCTTCTATCAAAGAGCAACATCAGCCACTGTCTTTCAGTAAAATTTGACTGAACAGAGTCTGATAAATGATTATTAAAGACCCAGAGTACTAAATCACAATGAGAAAAAGGACAGAGGTGGGTGGGGTATAGCAGGAGAGGACATGGGTATGAGTAATTCCAGTACTGAGCAGAGAGCTGGAAATCAACAGATGTGGAAATTGTACAAATAGATGTTGTACTTATATGCTACTCAATTGAACATAGTGAAACTAATGGTATCTTAACTTTTAAGGTAAATTGTACTAGAATTTAATGTCTATAAGAATTAGAGACTTAGGAGTAGAAATGTAAACTGAAAATAATACAAGGTGTACAAGGAGAGGGGTAAGGAAACGCAAGTGCTTTGCAGGAGTGGCCCTAAGTGGAGCTCAGGATGCTTGCTGTGGAGCCAGTAAAAGCCTCAGCTCTAGAATTCCTCAACACAGGCTGCCTGGCCTTAGTTTTCACTTTGATCCCAAAGCTGGTGAGGTCACTGGAGATGGATCTAGCATAAACTCTGCATGTGGGGCTTGAGCTCACTTAGCTACTACCCTGTGACAGCAGAAGGAGAAAAATCAAAAACTATCCTTGTTCCTTTGCAGGCCCTAGAACTTCCCAGTGCCTGTCACAGACAGTTCCGCACAGAAATTCACCCCAGGAAAGCTTCCCATTCTTCTTTGACCCACTCACTTCTGCATGTCTCAGTGTTGCAGGAGGCCCCAAATCTTGGAGTCTTTGTCTGTATAAAGTGTCCCATGCACTCCCCAGAGGCCCACAGACACAGGCCAAACCCTTCTGACTGCAGTTCTCATTTTCAGTGAGCTCAGATTGGTCCAACTCAACTGGGCATCTTATAGATTTGGACATCAACCTCCTGCTGCAGTTGCAGAGCCCTGCCCCAGCCTTTTCTTTGCCTTGAATGGGGTAGTGCTGGCCCAGGTGGTCCTCACGTGCTGATAGAATTCCCTAATACTGCTGTGAACACCTGTCCTCCCTTCTTTAGGTAAGCCTAACATAAACCTCCCTTTCCAGCCCTTGTGGCCTGTTGTCTCTGAGCAAGAGTGGTGTTTGCAGTGTTACTCTACTCATGGTCACTCTACAGGGGTACTGTACTATATATATCTGCAAAGTGAGTGGACAGAGAATGTGAGTTCTGCCTGCCTTACCTCCATCTTCAGTTTATATAATGATGCATCACTGCATTCTGTGTGCCTTAGAGGAAATCCCCTTACCCTATTATGTGTTCACATGTACAGAGGCCAGGAAGTTAGGCACATTCACAGTAATGTGGGTATTACATGGTGTTCTCTCCAGGGTGACTGTGTGGCCTGCACAACATTAAAGCACAAGACAACAGTGTTTATGTTTAATCTGATCATTACATCTGTCAGAGCCTAGTAAATTGATAATTAAATGCACCCACCAGCTTCCTGCATGATTTCTGTGTGGACCATGATATCTCCCAGAAATTCCTGCTCTAGATAATAGGGAATCCCATAGAATGACTCTCCATTGTCTTTCACAATAAACAACAGCTTTTTCACTCAAGTGATGGATCCTTGGCCTGAGGCAACACTTTCCCAAGGCTAAGAAAAAACAGCAGTGCAGGAAGTGTCTCACCTCTGAGGCAAAAGTCAGGGATTTGGATAGAACTTGTTTTTCGGGTTTCCTATATCATTCTAGACAAGACACCATGTCTCTCAGGACCTTCCCAATGTGTTAGTGTGCTCTATGGAGCTCATCCTGGCATCTGCCACCTGGGAACATGATCAGTGGTGTGAGATGACATTTGTATGATCTGTGGGCTGGTGTCACATATACCTAGAGCAGAGAATTTGAAGTGAAATCCAGGAAAGGTTAGGATGGAGGTGGAACACAGTGCACAAAATGTTAGCTCCTGCTGTGTGGTGGTAGAAATGAGACTCACCTCCAAGACATGTTTCCCTGGTGGCTTCATGAGGGTGTGGAAATGCATTGATTCAGCCATCCTTATTTTCCCTAAGCATCTCAATTTCTTCTATGTATTGGTGCTGTGGCTTCTAATCAGGACCTCACACAGGCTGAGAAAGCACTTTGGGTGTAGCTACATCCCCATATCTAAGTCCATAGCTCCTATATTCACACCTGTGTGAGCCACCAAGCCTGTGGCCTGTGCTCCTACTCAGTAGCTGAAAGTTCATCTTGTGATGGCCATATCCTGAGTAGCCAGTTCCCTATATCATGGTATTAACTTTGTGGCTTATTATTAATATTATTATTTTAATTTTGCATTAGCAGTGCTGAAATTGAGCCCAGGGCCTCATGCATGGTAAGCAAGTATTGTATCATGAGCTCTCTCACCAGTTCCTGACTCACTCTTAAATAACTGAATATGGCAGAGGTTATTTGATGGTACTACTAAGGTTCACACAAAATAACTGTGACAAATCTCCTGATATTTTCCTTTGTTCTCCCCAGTATTTTGTTTTGTTTGTTTGTTTGTTTGTTTGTTTGTTTGTTTTTTGTTTTGTTTTGTTTTGTTTTGGTCCCTCTCTGGATCTCTGCCTTCAAAGAAGTCACTGCTCTCTCTGTAGCTTCCCTGAGGAGAGGCTGATGAACCTTGAGTGAGAAAAGGGAAAACACACAGAGGAGACATTAGGCTTTTGTCCTGAGTCCTTCCTGTTGACAAAGGACAAAGCCTGAGAGCAAATTCTGCCCTAGTGGCATGTACACTGAGTACGTAGCTCTGTGCACCAAGCTACAATGGTAGCAGCCACAGAAAAGCCTCCTGGATTCCTGATCCACAGCAACTCTTGATAGAACAGAGTATTATCTCATGTATCAGATAGGCACAGACTGACCTGCCTTGTATCTTTTAATATTTTGCAAATGTATGTAATGACTGGACAAAATTTGTCCTCTCTGCCTTCTTTCACCAATCAATCATTCTGAGCTTCCTGTACAATGTTTTTATATTTTTTATTAGAATTTCAATTCATGGCTTGCTCTGGTTTCTTTATTCATTTAGATGTTATTGGATATTCACATTGTAGTTTTCAGTTATTGAAAACAAACCTGATGTGAATATCTTGTGAAATTCTCTTCATGACATAGAGAGGATGCACAGAATATTAAGGTAGTCATATGTGTTACTCTTAAATTAACTACCAAAATGATTTCTAAAATGAATATACCACTAGCAATGCAAAAGGAGTCTCCTTCCTCACCAGTACCAGTATACTCCTAAAAAACAAAGTAGGCTATTAGTGCTCTTCAATACATGAGCAGGGTTTTTCCTTGTGAGATGAATATTCACTTATCTGATTACTGATAATGTTAAGAGACATGTACAGACTGGGAAGGGTCCATATGCCTCCCAAGGGCATGTTGAAGGCCTTCAGAAGTGATAGACATGTGGATCCCACAGAGGCCTTCGAATCACTGCAGGCTCCTGCTGAAGTCACACTGCATGACCCAGGGAGCTCCGCCTACTTCTGAGGTTAAGGCCCCATGACCAGAAAAGTCTCTATGAGTTCCCTCAAACCTGCTACTTGACAGAAGGTGGATGTGGAGGAGCCCCTAGCCCAAGGAGGGGGACTTGAGGGACTGCTCCTCTCTACCCATGATATACATATACAATTTGTATAGCCCTGGACTATGGGAGCTGGCAAGATAGTTGAGTTAAAATGTGAGTGAAACTGTCCCAACATGGGTGTTATAGCTATGGGAAAATGGGGCTGATAACACAAAGATGAGCCCACAGAAGATGTGCCAAATTTATTCCAGCCAGCTCTACCTCTATGTGACAAGTTCTACAGAATGTGAAACGGACAACCTGTAAGCAGATAAGCATACTTTAATTACTTGTTGACAGCAGGAGCTGGGAGCAGGGATGCCAGACCAGCAAGTGCTGATATGGAGAGCATGACCACACCACAGGGACTGGGGCCTGTTATCTATAGTGTCTGGGGTTAGATAACAGGGAACTAAGGAGCATAACTGGATGCAGCCCCACTTTTATTCAACAGGTAAATGCAGCATTGGAGCACCCAATTGTGGTGTGGATATGACTTTACCTGTGTAACTGTGTATCACTGAAAAATGATGCAGACATTTGGGGTGGCAACAAGCTCATTAGGGTGGTGCCCACTGATTGGCTTACTGTGGAAGCCTCTTAAGTCTGTGTCAGCTAGGGCTGACCATAACTATCCTACACTGACCAGGACACCACCTGGGTATTCCCATGTATCCAGGACACCATCAAACCCATTATTATGGACACACTGCAATATTGTGAATCTGTTCTATAGGTGCCACCATGTTGTACAGATGGCCGAGTGGTTTGCTCTAGTAGCTGTGTTGCTACCAAGGACAAAAATCATGGACATAAATCCTTGTTAATGCAGGGCCCATGCCATTAACTTTACTTGCTAGGCTTGGTGTTGCCCATGGATGAAACTTCTCAAATGTGAAAGGTGGTTTTGCAAAACCACATGAGCCTTGATTTGGGAACCACAAGCCAACAAGGTACTTGTGCCATCTTTCATTAGAATATGACATTTATATCTCTGACCAATAAAGATAGGAACAAGAGGCTTTAGAATAAATGGATGTGCACCTGAGACTTCCGGACTGCCACCACGGGTCTGCCCCACAACCCAGCAACCAAGGACATGCTGGACTGCCACTCAGGCTAACAAAGTGAGAAACTCCCCCACCTCCTGGACCTAGTATTACAGTTGACCTTTGGCTCTGACCCTTTCTACTAAAACTTTGGATTACAGTGGATTACCATGCTGGCTTGATGAGAGACTCAGGAACCCCTCACACAACAGAAGCTGTCAGCAGGCTCCAGTCAGTGTGGTGACTGTACCCCTAAAATAGAGGTCTGCAGTGGGTAAATAGGAGCAGAAACAAAGCTCCCTCCAACTACAAGCCATTGGAAAACCTGGCAAGACAGTGAGTAACACTCCACACAGAGAACATCAGAGAAGTTGAGGAGTGCACCAACAAGGCCTCCCCTAGCTTGGAGAAAATTAAAAGAGCTTATAAAACACCCAGTGACACAATAGGACCTCAGGTGACACAAACACTATAGACAGGGAGATCTGGTGACCTGCAACAACCTGAAGACATAGCAATAGCAGGAACTAAGAGTTTTCCTAGATCTATTCTTTTAGGCTAGTTAGTCCAGGAAGAATGTAGGACTCACAAAACAGGCCCTGCATGAGGAATTCAGGTGACTGGCTCTTCTTCATTTTGATACCCAGCAATTGCACAACCATCAACCCCACAGTAGGACCCTAAAAATTCACACAGTGTTGGGATTGAAAGGCCAAATATGTACCCAAAGGATGAAAATGACAAGGTGAATTGGAAAAATGCAATCTCAAACATCTAGTCAATCAGGAACAAGTACAGGTTACACTGAAATAGAGCATCTTAAAAGTCATATACCAGAAATCTGTGGAAAGATAGCAACTGAAGTAAAGAGAGAAATCCATGAGGCTATAGCAGAAATCAAATGAGAAAGAATGTCCCATGTAAAGACAGAAATCCTAACCTTATTATTTTTTTTTACACATTTTGGATTTTATTACTCCTTAGTGCTTATTACTTTTTGTGGGGGGGGGGAGAATACAGTCAAATATGGCAAAACAAAGCTGTCAGTCAATACCAAGGATAGACGTAGCACATGGTGTAGAACAGAGTACAAGTTTATCAACAATGGTTATCAACGTTGTCCCTTGTTTCCTTAAAAAGAATTGTCTATCTCATTAGATATTATAAAGTTGGACAAAACAGTAGAGAACAAGACCAATAAAACTTAGGCATTGTAAACATTACAGGACTTCCAAAGAAGACAATAGTCAAACCAGAATGGGTATCTTAGTGAATCTTATTGTCTTCAAAGTAGTTGCCTATGTCTTCAAACTTGATACTATCATATAGAATGGAACAGAGTCTAATCAGTCAAAACAAGATCGTGGGAGTACTACAGGACTTCAAAACAAGTTAATAGGAAATCAAAAAGAGTTACTATTTATATATCCTAATTTTTTGAATTTTTTCTTTAATTAAGACAAACATAAGAAATGACTAAATAATTTTTTTAAAACAATAAGGGGGAGATTGAGATAAAACAGGACATAACAATATAACAATAGAGGTCACAGCATGACTGTTTCAACAACCTAGTACTTCACCACCATATAACCTGACTTAATAGTAGTTACCATAGTGTCTTTTTCCTTGAAATATTTGGATAAAACTTCATATACTCTAGCTTCAAATATTTTCATATCAAGAAGCCCAGAATAAAGCCTTTCTAATTAATGAGTGAAAACTTTATAAGGCTCCAAGGCCACCTAATGGGGAATCATGATTATCACATATTTTTATATATTTGAATCATTACTTACATTAGGGAAACTATTTGGTATTCACACATGTGAGATTGATTTATTTCACTTATGAGTATGGTCTCAAGCTGCGCCCATTTATTGATAAATATCTCAATGTGATCCTTCTTTATAGATGAATAATACTCCATTGTATAGAAATACCACAACTTTTTTTATCCATTCCTCAGTTGATGGACACTTGGGTTGTTTCCAAGATCTGGCGATTACAAATTGTGCTGCTATAAACATAGGTGCACATATATCACTGTGGTATGATGCTTTCAGTTCTTCTGGGAATATGCCTAGAAGTGGAATAGCTGGAATAAATGGGATTTCCAGTCCCAACTTTTTGAGAAATCTCCAGAAAGATCTCCACAAAGGCTGTACCAGTCTACACTCCCACGAGCAGTGCAGGAGAGTTCCTTTTTCCCCACAGCCTCTCCAGCATTTGTTGTCGGTTTTCTTGATCCTGGCCATTCTTTCAGGAGTGAGATGGTATCTCAGTGTGGTTTTAATTTGCATTTCTCTAATGACCAATGATGATGAGCATTTTTTCATGTATTTATTTGCCATTTGCATTTCTTCATCTGAGAATTGTGTATTCATCTCAGCTGCCCATTTTTGGATTGGATCTTTGAATTTTGGAGGTCTGAGTTTCTTTAATTCTTTATATGTTTTAGACAAGAGGCCCTTGTCTGAGAGAGAGTTCACTAAAATCTTTTCCCAGTTTGTGGGTTTTCTTTTCACTATGCTGGAGATTTCTTTTGACATGCAGAAACTTTTTAATAAGAAGTGGTCCCAGTTATTGATTCTGGGAAGTATTTCCCGTGCGGTTTGAGTCCTGTTCATGAATTCTTTACCTACTCCTATGTCTCCAAGGTTTCTACCTAATTTGTCTTCCAATAGATTTAGTGTTTCTGTTTTAATATTCAGATCTTTGACCCATTTAGATTTTAATTTAGTACATGGTGATAGACATGTGGCTAGCTTTAGTTTTCGGCAAATGGAGAGCCAGTTTTTCCAGCACCATTTATTAAAGAGACTATCGTTCTTCCAGTGAACCTGCTTGGCTCCTTTATCAAAGATAAGGTGGTTGAGTGTGTTCGTAGTTGTGGTTGTATCTTCTAATCTATTCCACTGATCTTCAGCTCTGTTTTGATTCCAATACCATGTTGATTTTACTACTGTTGCTTTGTAGTATAACTTCAAGTCAGGGATTGTGATGCCTCCTGCTTTGTCTTTGCTGCTTAGAATTGCCTTTGCAATTCTAGGTCTCTTCTGGTTCCAGATGAAATTTAGGAGTGATTTCTCTAGATCTATAAGGTATGTTGATGGTATTTCTATTGGGATTGCATTGAATCTGTATAACATTTTGGGAGAATGGCCATTTTCACAATGTTTGTTCTTCCTATCCATGAGCAAGGGATGTCTTCCCATTTTCTGAGATCATCTTCAATTTCCTTTTTCAGTGTATTATAATTTTCACTGTATAAGTCTTTCACTTCTTTCGTAAGAGTAATTCCTAAATATTTCATTTTTTTGCTTGCTAATGTGAATAGTCCAGTTTCTCTTATTTCCCTCTCTGTAATTTTGTTGTTCGTATATAGGAATGCTATTGATTTCTGAGTATTGATTTTGTATCCAGCCACATTACTGAATTTATTTATTGTATCTAAGAGTGTTTCAATGGAGTTTAGGGGGTCTTCTATGTAGAGTATCATGTCATCTGCAAACAATGATAATTTAACTTCTTCTTTTCCTATCTTTACCCTTTTTATTTCTCTTTCTTGCCTAATTGCTCTGGCTAGTACTTCCAGTACTATATTAAATAGGAGTGGTGATAAAGGACATCCTTGTCTTGTGCCCGATTTTAAAGTAAAGGCTTTCAATTTTTGGCCATTTAGTATAATGCTGGCTGTTGGTTTGTCATAAATGGCCTTTATTATATTGAGGTAAAGACCATTTATTCCAATTTTCTGTAAAGTTCTTATCATGAATAAGTGTTGGACCTTATCAAAGGCTTTTTCTGCATCTATAGAAATGATCATGTGATTCTTATTTTTGGCTTTATTGATATGGTGGATTACATTTATTGATTTGCGTATGTTGAATCATCCTTGCATTCCTGGGATGAATGCCACTTGGTCATGGTGTATAATCTTCTTGATGATTTGCTGGATCCTATTTGCCAATATTTTATTGAGGATTTTTGCATCTGTGTTCATTAGGGAGATCGGTCTATAATCCTAACCTTGTTAAACTAGTTGCACAACATAGCTAGAGAAGAAATAGATTAAAAAAAACAGAAGAGCATGGGAAATTGATTGAAACTTTGAATGAAAAGTGTAGAAAATAAGCAGAATCCATGAAACAAGTTCAAGGAGATATCCAAGATGAAAAAACTATTGAAAGCTGGTAAAGCTATTTAAAAGAAGCTGAGGATAGCTTGAGGACAGTGTCATACATAGTGATCATGATAGGGTAGAACTTCTAAAAACAGAGCAACATGAAATAACAATTCAGTAGCTTCAAGATGATGTGAAGAGAAACATAACAGTAATAGACATCAGTGAAGACACAGGAGTTCATGCTGACATAACTAAACTATTCAGAGAAGTAATAGTAGTAAATTTCCCAAAGGTGGTAAAAGTCTAATATACAAGAATGTGATGCATACAGACTGTCAAACAGTCACAACCAACATAAATCTACACCCAGATATATAATAATTAAGATCTGAGACATAGAGCATAGAAACAGAATACTGAAAGCTGTTGGGGAAAAAGACACAACTCACCTATCAAGGAAAGCCTATTAGAATCGCAGCAGAATATTCAGCACAAATCTTCAGGGTAAGGATCAGCTTGGTGTGAAGTATTTCATGCCCTACAAGAAAACAACTTTCAGCCCAGACTGACGTATCCAGCAAAACTTTTATTTAAATTTAATGGAGAAACAAGATAGTTCCATGATAAAGAACAACTGAAGAAATTCATGTCCACCAAACCAATCCTAGAAAGAATACTGAAAGGCATGCTAGATAGAGATAAAAATGACCACAATCTCCAGAACAACAGAAAGAAACTACCAGGCTGGACAGAAAACTAAACAACATAGGAAAGCAGGAAGCCAAAAACAGGAACACAATATCGCGAAGTCAAGTCAGTACATCTCAGTGATATCCATAAATGTAAATGGGCTCAACTCACCCATCAAAAGAAACAGATTGACAGAATGGATCAAGAAATAGAATCCCACAGTATGCTGCATAAAAGAAACACATCTGACTCAAAAAGAAACTCAGATTAAAAATCAAAGCATGGAAAATAGTTTCCATGCAACAGGAAACCAGAAAAGAGCAGGGGTAGCTATTATGTTTGCAGACAAAGTGAAGTTCATACCTAAAATGATTAAAAGAGTTAATGAAAGCCATTGCAAACTCGTATATGGAAAAATACAGCAGGAAGAACTAACAATTATAAGTATAAATGCATCAAATAGAGGAGCACCCAACTATGTAAGACAAATCCTAATGGTCAAGAAAAACTAAACAAACAAGAACACAAGTGCAATAGGAGACCTTAACCCCCCACTGTCACAAATAGAGAGATCAACTAGACAAAAAGTCAGCAAAGAAATAACAGAACTGAATCATACCTGTGAGTGAATGGACTTAGTGGATTTTTACATAGTATTGCAGTCAACCACATCAAAACATACATTCTTCTCAGCTCTACATGGGATATTCTTCAAAACAGACTATATATTATCCTATAAAATACTTTTAAGTAAATGCAAATGGAGAGAAATTATCCCATGCATATTATGGGACCATAGTGCACTAAAATGGGAAATCAGTGGCAAAAAGTTTGCAAAACCTGGATAAATACATGGAAATTAAATAACAACATTCTCAACAACCAGTGTGTTACAGATGAAATTAAAGAAGAAATAAAACAATACTTATAATACAATAAAAATGCAGAATAACATACCACAACCTATGGGACACAAAGCAGTCCTAAGTGGGAAATATATAGTAATCAGTAGTCACATCAAGAAAATGGAAGGAACACAAATAAATAACCTAATGCTACATCTCAAGCTTCTAGAAAAGGAAGAGAAAATCAAAGCCAAATTTCATAGAAGAGTGGAATTTCTAAAGATTAGAGAAGAAATTAATGAAATTGAAACCAAAAGAACAGTATAAAGAATAAATGTATCAATGAACTGGTTTTTTGAGAGAATAAAATTGATAAAACTCTAGCCAAGCTTATCAAGAAAAAACACACACAATAAGGACTAAAAAGAGAAATTACTATACGTTCCATGGAAATGTAAAACATCATGAACACCTACTTTGAACGTCTCTACTCACATAGGGTGGAAAACAGAAGAAATAGAGTTCTAGAAACATGTGATCTATCAATGCTCAATCAAGAATATATACCAATTTTGAATAACACAATATCAGCTAGTTTAATCAAAAACATGATTAAAAACTTACCAACAACGCAAAGCCCAGATCCTGCTGGATTCAGGGATGAATTCCATAAGAAATTGAGAGAAGATCTGACTCCAATACTCCTTAAATTCTTCAATGAAATTGAAAAAGAAGCAGTCCTCTCTAACTCATTGTTGGAAGCAAGTGTCACTCTGATATCAAAACCAGGGAGTGATCCAACTCAATAGCAGAGTTATAGACTAATCCCACTAATAAACATTGATGCAAAGATTCTCAATAAAATATAGGCAAATAGAATGTAGCAAATCATCAAGAAGACTATACAACATAACCAGAAAGGATTTATCCCAGGAATGGAGGGATGGTTCCACATACACGTCAATGAATGTAATACACCACATCAACAGAGCCAAAAATAAAAATTGTTTAATCATCATAATGCATGTAGAAAAAGCTTCTGATAACATACAACACCTGTTCATGATAAAAACCCTACAGTACTCAGAATAGACGCTATGTTCCACAATGTCATAAAGACCATTTATTGCAAACCTACAGTCAGTGTTATACTAAATGGACAAAAACTGAAAGGCTTCACACTAAAATCAGGAAAAAGACAATGATGTCCACTATCACCACTCCTAGTCAATATAATTCTGGAAATATTAGCCAGAGCAATCAGACAAGAGGGAGAAATAAAAGGAATAAAAATAGGGAAAGAAGAAGTTAAATTATCATTATTTGCAGATGACATGATACTCTATGTAGAAGACACCAAAAACTCAATTGAAAGACCACTAGAGGTAACAAACAAATTCAACAAATTTAGCAGAATAGCTGGATACAGAGTCAACATTCACAAATCAATAGCATCCCTGTACACAAAAAACTCCATGAGAGAGAATTTACAGAAATGTAGCCTTTCACAATAGCATCTAAAAAAATGAAATAATTAGAAATCAACCTAAGAATGTAAAAGTCCTGTATGCTGAAAATTATACTACTCTGATAATGGAGATTCAAGAAGATATTGGAAAATAGAAGGATATTTCTTGCTCTTGATTAGGAAGTGCCAATATTGTGAAAATGGCCATACTCCCAAAACTGTTATATAGATTCAATGCAATCCCAATCAAAACATCATTAACATACCTTCATATCTAGAGAAAATATTTCTGAAATTCAACTGGTAACAGAAAAAATTGAGAATAACAAAAGCATTTCTGGGCAATAATCGAAAGACAGGAGGCATCTCAATTCCTGACTTGAAACTATACTACAAAGCCACAGTAATAAAATCAGCATGGTACTGGCAGAGAAATAGAGCCGAGGATCAATGGAACAGATTAGAAGACACAAACACTACTACAAAGACACAGAGGCACCTTACATTTGTCAAAGGGGCTAAACATGTTCACTGGAAAAAGCTAGCCTCTTTAATAAGTGGTGTTAGAAAAATTGACATTACATACCAATGACTGAAACTAGAACCATACCTATGACGATACACTAAACTAAAGTCAAAGTGGATCAAGGATCTTAATATTTAAAAAGAAACAAAAATCTACTGGAGGACAAGGTAGGTAGAAATATTGGAGACATAGGAGTAGGCAGAGAATTCATGAATAAAACACAACCACATGAGAAATACTTCAAAGAATCAACAACAGGGATCTCATTTTATTAAAAAGTTTTTGTACTTAAATATATATCAAGCAAAGTGAAAAAAACCCCACAGAGTCAGAAGGAATCTGGATATAAGACACAGGACTTAAATGCATAACATATAAAGAACTGAAAAGCCCCCAAATTCAAAGACCCTTTCCAAAAATGAGCATCAGAGGTGACACACAGTTCTCATATGAAGATATACAAATGGAAAATAAATATATACAAAACCTGTTCATGATAATGCCCTACAATAACTTAGAATATATGCTATGTACCTCAATTTCATAAAGACCATGTATGACAAACCTATAGCCAATATTATACTAAATGGACAAAACTGAAAGGCTTCACACTAAAATCAGGAACAAGACAAGGATGTCCACTATCACGACTGCCATTCAATATACTTCTGGAAATACTAGCCAGAGCAATCAGACACAAGTGAGAAATAAAATGAATAAAAGTAGGAAAAGAAGAAGTTAAATTATTATTATTTGAAGACAATATGATACTCTGCATAGAAGACACCAAAAACTCCATTGAAAGACTACTACAGATAATAAACAAATTCAGCAGCATAGTTGGATACAAAGTCAACACTCAAAAATCAATAGCATTCCTACACACCAAAAAAAAACTTCATGAGAGAAAAATTATGGAAATATAGCCTTTCATAGTAGCATCTAAAAAAATGAAATACTTAGGAATCAACTTAACTAAGAATGTAAAAGACCTATATGGTGAAAATTATACTACTCTGAAGATGGAGATTCAAGAGAATTTTGGATAATGGAAGGATATTCCTGTTGGTTAGGAAGGACCAACATTGAGAAAATGGACATACTTCCAAAACTGTTACACAGATTCAATGTAATCCCATCAAAATATCATTAATATACTTTACAGATCTAGAGAAAATATTTCTAAAAATTCATCTGATAACAGAAATCTAGAATAACAAAGATGATTCTGGGCAATAAGAGCAAGACAGAAGGCACCTCAATTCCTGACTTGAAACTATATTACAAAGCCACAGTAATAAAATCAGCATGGTACTGGCAGAGAAATAGACCCGAGGATCAATGGAACAGCTTAGAAGATGCAAACACTACTACAAAGACACAGAGGCACCTTACATTTGTCAAAGGGGCTAAACATGTTCACTGGAAAAAGATAGCCTCTTTAATGTATGATGTTTGAAACATTGAATTTACATGCCAAAGACTGAAACTACACCCATAACTATCTCCATACACTAAACTTAAGTGCAAGTGGATCGAGGATCTAAATATTAACAAAGATACAAAAATCTACTGGAGGACAAGGTAGATAGAAATCTTGGAGACATAGGAGTAGACAGAGAATTCATGGATAAAATGCAAAGTGCATGGAAAATATTTCAAAGAATCAACAACTGGGATCTCATAATACCAAAAGATTTTATATTTCAAAAGAAATCAGACAAGTGAAAAAAAAACTCACAGACTGAGAAAGCATCTGGATATAAGACACAGGACGTAAATGCAGAACATATAAAGAATTGAAAAACATCAAAGACCCTTTCCAAAAATGAGCATCAAAGATGAGCACACAGTTCTAAGATGAAGATATACAAATGGCAAACAAATATATGAAGAAATGTTCACCATAACTGTTCATTTGATAAATGCAAATTAAGACATCACTGAGGTTTCACCTGACTCCGGGGAAAATAGCTGCCATCAAAAAATAAACTGAAACAAATGTTGCCGAGCATGAAGAGAAAAAGGAACTTCTCCACTGTTAGTGGGAATGCAGACTGGTGAAAGCACTATCAAAATCAATGTGGAAATTCCTCAAAAAACTAGGATGGAAGTTTCATTTAATCCAGCTATTCCACTTCTGGGTATTTTCCCAGAAAAACTGAAAATATCATGTCACAGTGATGTATGCGCACCCATGTGTGCAGCACAGTTGTGATAGCTAAATCTTGGAAACAGCCAAACTGCCCATCAACTGCAAGTGGATGAAAAAATTATATTTTCACACAATGGATTGCTACTCAGCTATAGAAAAGAATGATCTTGAGGCCTTATAGGTAAATGAAGGTAACTTGAGAATATCCTCATTAGTAAAATAAGTATGACTCACATTAGGGAGCATGGGATTTAGCTCAGCAGCATAAGTACCTGCCTTGCAAGCAGGCAGTCATGAGTTCGATCCCCGGTACTGGAAAAAAAAAAAAAAAAAAAGACTCACATTAGAAAATGTCACATTGTCTCTCTAGTGTAAAAAATAATAAAAACTGACAAAGTAATGGGACCCAACAAAGTTTAATAGATATTATAAAAAAGAAAGTAAGAAAAGTACTCTAAAGGATATAACGGTATGTATAGTATGTAAGATAGATGACCATATTACTAAATTTCTGTTAGATCATTGAACAGGAAGGTTTGCACTGTCAATGTTTTAGTGTTCAGCGACTTTTTATGCTTTGTTTTTGTAACTTTAACAACTATTTTTAAGACAACAATATGTAATGTATCAACTAGTGATTTTATGATGTTAATTTTTTTGAATTCTATATTCTATACCTTTTTGCTCTTTGTATTTTGTTTCTTTTAATTTTGTTTTCTTTCTTTAAATAAAAAAATTTTAAAAATGAAATAAAAGAAATGGACCTGGAGTTTTGTGCCTTTGATTCCTTGAAGCAGGACCTGCTCATGTAGTGGTGGGAATCCTTGGGATCCACCTAGCTTTGCATGGCCATAGGCTGCACTGCGGTGGGATTAGTGGTATTATGCTGTACATTTACTCTTGATGTGTTCGTTGTGTGCATGAGTCCACCCTATGGGTCACTTACAATAAGCACATTTTCCCTGATTTTTTAGTTGGTGGAATGAGAAAAACCACTGCACATTGTTACAGTACCAAAGGTATGAGGACCTGTATGGACCTCACTCAACCGACTGGCATGTGCACACCATGGACAGAGTTATATAAGCATGAGTTAACATAGACAGCCATGAATGTGCTCAGGTTTATGACAGTATGCAAGAAATAATGCCTGAGGATGGCTGATACCTACAGGCTGGGTAATAAAGATGCTTGCTTACTACCATTGCTAATGTTGGCTCTGTGTGGTTTCTTCTCCCTGGGGATCTTACCCACTAAAATAACCACTCATCTCCCTAACTCTGAGAAAATATCATACCACAGACTCAGAGCACTTTACTACCCCACAAAACTAAACTCCCTGTGCCCTTTTCCAAGCCATGCATCACATCCTAAAGCCCAATTCTCTGTTGGGATACAGCTTAAGAATGTAGACTGAGTTTTATGCCTGTGTCTTGGTGATCACTTCCTAAGCCCTGTGATTGACATTTGCCCCACTTCTATACCTCCTCTGTAACCCACAGGGCATTAATGTTACCAAATGTTCTGACCTGGAAGTGGAATGCAGCTCCCCTAGCAGCAGACGTGCAGTTCTCCAGTAGCTTGGTTGGACCATGGTCTGAGATGAGTCAGTCCCAGGCTGGAGGCCAGGACAATAGTGTCTGTTGGCCCCACTCTCCTGCAGGTGGAGCTACTTGCCAGCATATCTTAGCCTCCCTTGATCCCTGAACACATGAGGACTCATTTTTCCTGTGTCATAGTGTGTTAAAACCAGGCACAGCATTAATGCATGGTAGGGGGAACCCATGTCCAGCACAAACCCTCCTGAAGGCAGCTCCCCATGTACTCTGCAAGCCATCTGATCTTAATATGTGGCACCACATTGTAGCTGAATGCTATGAGGGAGAGCACAAAGCAAGAGCAGGATTGGGTGCTATGGAACTCATAGAGTTGGGCAGCCCTTCTCAGATATGTGTGGACCCCAGTGTCTGTCAGGATATAGGGATGGCCCTCTTGAATAGCTAGGGATATCCCTGTGTGGGGGTGTTGGGTCAGGGTGGCAGTGGACACTGGCAAAGTCTGGCAGCCACATTGGGCAACACAGAGTGTGTACCACTGCCACATGCCCATGACATCCTCCCACAAGGTCATTCTTTTGTCATTCCCCTACGAGACTCTTTATACACAGGGCCCTCCTTGTCCACTCCAATCTTCACTGGATGTCCCCACAATCTTCACTGAATGGAGTCACAGGAGGAGGCAATGCACATGTAGCTGCCCAAAATCCAGTGTCAGTGATGTCTGCTGTCACCCAAAAGTTATTGGTGGGTAACAAAGTCAGGTGTTCATCATTGAGTAATTTGGGGCCTTTTTCTAATCTTCTTCCTTCTTCCATTCCCTCATTTCTCACTAACAAAATCAAGTGTCCATCACTGAGTAATTTGGGGCCTTTTGCTAATCTTCTTCCTTCTTCCATTCCCTCATTGCTCACGCATCCATCCCTCCTCCTCCTATACTCTGTTCTCCTCCTAAGAGCACACAGCTGGGCTTGTGCTAGCCCTGGCTGGTCTAGGAGGTGCTCTAGGCTCCTCCCATTCTTTTTTGTCCGAAAGACAATCCTGTTCCCACAGGCATTGATTATCACCTAGAACAAGCTTAATACAACCTGTGTGGTGCTTGGTCCATGGCCTAGGATTGAGGTTACTAGGAGCCCTTAATGTTGGCTCCCAGCTCTAGAAGTTCTCAAGACATGGTGCTTAGAATAGAGGTCTCAAATTCAGTCTGGAAAATCTAATCTGTGGAGCATCTAAGGAGCTGATCTAAACTGTGAGTTGCCATGTGATGCATGTGTATCTGGATATGTGGGGAGACCAATGCAGATGCTCCTGTCTGGCACAATACAAGTAGAAACAGTAAATTTGAAATAGCTCCTGTAGGATGAGCTGAATTGTATCTGGCCAGGGAACAAAAGCTGTGTGCACCAGACCTTGAAGCAGGACCCTGAGATCTGGACCACACATTGGAAGGAAGGGAAATAAGGGTGCCCAAGCCCAACTGTGTCTGGGTACAAATTCTTCCCAACTGTTACAGTACATCTCTGTTCTGTCCCAAGACCAAATGACCATGTTATAAGGCCTGGAATTGTCATCACCCTGTTATTGGTATATCTCTGGGCCCCTCAGGAGTGGACAGCACCTGGAAAGGAGATGGCCCAAGGCTCACCTGTGCATAATGTACCTCTCAGTTACCGACCTTCAGGTACGGTGGTCATGGCCATTGTCATCTCTTTTTCTGTCTGGCCAGCTAGTTGCCAGGCACTGCTGCATTCTCACTTTCCTGCTCATTGGATCATGAGGGAAATACCTAGTGTTCGAGTCCTGGTGTCCATGAGAATTTAGTCAAGTGTGGTGGGGTGTGATCAGCAATGGGGCAGCCGAGTTTTGAGTGGCCACAGAGTGGGGCAAGAATCCCATACATTTCCTTCCCCACCACTTTGATGTGGGTATCTTGGTGTATAAAGCAGGGTTCCTTCCAACTGTCACTGAAGGCCCTGCTGAGCATCTCTGCCCAGACCACTGGGCAGCAGCTCAGCCTTCAAAACTTAGTGGGAGGGGCAGGGGAGGAAGGAGGAGAAAGCCCCTTGTGTTCCTTTCTCCTCCTTCCAGGAAGACAAGGGGCTTTCTCCTCGAACACAGCAGTTACAGAGGGGCAAGGCTCACCTCCAGCTGTAACTGTTAGACCCACTTTTGAGCCTGCATTCTGAGGCTAGAAAGGAGACAGCAGTTTTGACCACTTTGCTAGAAATCAGGGGTCTGAACAGAGTTACAAAGGCAGGACTTGGGAGCCAGACTGAGGGCTCCTCCAGAAGACTTTCCTGTGTTTTGGTTTTCACTTTCTGTTCCATGACTCAGTCAACACCAGCTGTTGGCAGTGTGGGTTCACTTGTCTCCCCAAGATTGAGCTGCTTCTGTAGATCTCTGGTACTCAGCACAGTTAGTCCTCTATGTGTCTCTGTTAGGTAGTGCATAGACAAAATTATAAAAGTGCATATTCCTATATAGGAAGGTTAGCCCCAGAAATTCCATTAGCAAGGATGTAGATTGAGGACAGCTGATGCTTTGCTCTACAGGTTTGCATCCGCATGAAGGACCCACTGCTGGCCAGGTAGAGCGTGTCCTCCCTGTGTGAGGTTTTTCATCAGTTGCTCTTTTTTTCCCACATGTCTGAATATATTTTCTTGCTTTGTGTTTTGTTTACAGATTATTGCATATTTTTATTAGTACCTATATACCGTGTATGCTGATTACATTGGTGATAGGTCCATTGCAAATGTGATGCATAGAATGGAAATTAGGCCCCATCTTGTGCACAGTGGTACAATCCAACAACCAGTGACTGTTCTCAAAGTTTTGTGCATTGAGCACACATATCAGGAATAAGACATTGGCAACACAAGGTGCTGCTTTGTCTTGATTGTCCTTTCTTTATGACCAATACAGTGGGTAATGATACAATATTTGGGAACTTAGCCCAACCCTAACCTTAAAAGTCTAGCTAAACCCTAAAGCTAACTCTAACCCTAGAATGTCATTACCAGCATTCTCTGGCCAAATTGAACTTTATGGCACTGATGTGGGAAATGTAATATAGGTCAATTATGAGAATATACAATTTGTGGTGGCTGGGATGGTGCAAGAGGGGAAAGAAAAGTAAACACCGTTGTGTAAACATTTGAAGTATACATTCTGGAAGTGGACCTTGGGGAAATTAGCTTCAAATTGAGAATGCACTGAATGCCAGCAAGCTGATTATTTTAAACAACATTAAAATCTTAAATTTTATCTACGTTTGTTCTATCACTAACATATCTCTGGTAAATAAGTGTAGCAGTGAATACAGTAATAAGTAAATCTGGAAAAGAGGGGAATGGAAGGTGTGGTTCAAGAGCTGCCCACAGATAGACCTCAAGAGATAACTCCTGAGTGGAGGCACCAGGAGGCTTAGATCTCCAGCTGATGGACAAAGGAATCCAGGTGCTGGCTCTTGCTCTGGGATCACAGCTGGTGAGGGAGTTGCAGGTGAAGCTGGCACAAGGTCTGCAGGTGCAACTTCTGCATGGGCTAAACCTGGCCCTGTAGATGCAGGAGGTGAAAAGATCGCCAACTGTCCATGGGCTTCCTGAGCAAAACACTCCCACTGACTGTCCAGGCAGCCATGTGCACCAATACAGCCCCAGCAAAGCCTCCCTGACTGTATTCACACATTGACTGCTGAGTGTGTCATGCTCCTGGGTCACCAAGCATATGGGCACTTTGTTGAGTTCCAAGGCCATCACCTCCCAAAAGCCCACATCTCACACTCCAGGGCAACTTATGTTAGGGCTCAGTCTCTGGTGGTTCAGGAGACTCCAGCTATTCCAGTAGAAGCTCAGCCTGGGGATCCACATGGGCATACATTTCCAAGGGGGCATCAAGCACAGTAGACCTGGGGAGACAGGGAGCTAGCACAGTGAGAGGCCTGGCCTTTCCTGCCACAATGTCTGCACAGCTCACTTGTAGAGAACAGTGCATGGGCTTCCTGTCCAGTCTGTACAACACCCATCCCCATCCTCACCCACCCATAATTGGGCAGTTACAGCCCAAGGAGCTCTTAGAGGCTGACAGAAGTCTCAGTGGGTGGGAGTTCTTGGTCAATTGAATCATACCTCTGCTTTGTACAGGGAATCGTGACACAGTTTCTCCCTGCCCATCCCCAGTGCAATTCAGTGTGGTGAACACAGAGAGTGGAATATTCCCTGTCTTTGCACTCAAGGGCTCAGGGATGACGCTCCATAAATATCTGAGAAGGGAGGGATCAATCAGTGTCTGTCCTGTGTCACTGCAGTCTCTAGCTCAGGCAGTGATGCATTGCCCAGTTCTCTTAGCCTCTGTATAACTCCTTGTTTATGGTCTGTCCCCACATCTAGTGAGGCCTGGGGACCAGAACAATGGCCTTGAGGTGAGCAATATCTGTTCTGCTGCCAAGGGTGACTCTGTGGCCTCCAAAGAACATCAAAACTCAAAAGGGCAGTGGTTGCACTGGCTCTGCTTATAGGATCATGGTGGATGCCCAGAAAAGTGTCTGTACACAGTGTGTCTTCATGTACATTTGTGGGATGATCACATCTATCTACTCTTCCATGACATCTGACAGCCATGGAAAATTTGCTGTTCTTAAGATTTCCTGTGTTGAACAAATGCTGAAGTCCACAAAGTTACTCTCCAATCTCCTTTCCAATGAACAGAACTGCAACCACCAAGTATTGGTCAGTGAATCAGATGGAAGATCATCCTTCAGAATCATCACAGCCTCCACAGTAGGTCTTCATGGGGCCAAGGCCACACTTGGCATGGAGCCCCCATTTCATCCTTAGTTACCCAAATGTCTGAATCCACTCAGACCCCACCCATTCAGCATTGTAAACTAGGGTTGTTTGAGGCCCTTGCATATGGCCAGGACCTGAATCCAAAGGTGGCCAAGTCCCACTGGGCTGCTAAGGTGAGAACTCCCCTTCTCAGCCTTGGTGCTTGTGGGGTAGAGATGTGATCCTTGCAGGAGTCCAGGGATCTGGATAGATCTGGAGGATCTATCCAGAAGGCCAGGTCCATAGGCTCCTTCAGGCTGTGAGGCCCATCTGCCTGCACCGTGCTTCCTGTACAGACCTCTGCCAGACTCTCTGATGCCTGACTTCTGAAATGTGGTGAGACTGTCAGTGGATATGTAATTGGTGTACTGCATGTGGCTTCTCAGGAGGGTTTGGGGATGAAGCAAAGCCCACACTCCAATTGGTCCACAGAGGCTTGTGGTAATGGGCTCACAGGATGGTCTTTGCAGAAAAGGAATTCTCATATTAAAAGTTACATTTCACAAGGCACACTTAGGCATACTAGTATGCTCAGATTACCTTGATAGAGAGGTTGAAAAGAAGTTTATGCATGAAAAAAAGCTATGAGCCCTAAGGTGGCCCCCCATTTTAGAGATGAGAAAAGGAGGCTCATTCTGGATGTCCAGGTCCATTAATGAGACACCACAGAATATTCTCAGTTTTCTGATGAAAAGTTCCCAGGAAGGAATTAAGTTCCTCTTCCATTGCCATGGGAGGCTGAGCAGCTGTGTTCACTGATCTCTTCTTGTGCTCATTTTGCCCAGAGGCTCCTGCAATAGTAACTGCAGAGCCTGAAATCTCCCATGAGACAAGTGCCAGAGAAATGGACAGAGTGGATGACATTTGAGGCGAGCACATCTCTAGCGAGATGATGCTGTGTAAGAGCTGGAGACAGCAGGGGAAAGACAGCTCACTAATTGTCCTTGGACACCAGGCCCAGGACTGGCAATAAGGTGCAATGGCAGAATTCAATCATGACAAGAAATGAAATGACTTTCGTCTGTCCCCTTTCTCCTGCTCCCACTGATATGTGTACAGTGACCTTGCCTGTGACAAGGTAGAGACAGAGTTGAGAGTCTATGGTAGTTGAGCACTTGGAGTCAAGATTCCTTTGGAGCAGGACCATGGGCCCAGTGTTTGAAAAGCCCTGGAGGGAGGTGCTGGAAGGATTGATCTGACACAAAGTTCCTCTCAGTCATCTGTGGGTCTCCATACAGTCCCTTCTGCTCACACACCCTGCACCGAAGCCGATATATGTTGTTACTGTGGGTACCATGTCTGGATCAGGGATGCGGCACACAGGTTCCGGGGTCCATCTCCATGCTGATGTCCTGTAGGCAGCTTGGGTGGGGCAGTGCCCAGCCGCCAACAGGAAGCCTGAGACTCAGACACCACAGGTTTCACTTTGTGAACCCAGATAACCTTATGTTCCTTAAAGACAGACAGATCTGTACCAGAGGTCTACCCAGGAGGACAAGAGATGACTCTGGAGCCTGTGGATAAACATCAGCTCTGCCCTTCTCCTCGAGGCTGCCCTGTGCTGGGTGGGAACTTGACAGGAGCACAGGCTCATGCATCCCAGCACCTGCCCCTTCTGCAGAGCATCTGCCCTTGGTGTCTGTCCTCAGAGCCCTTTCACTGATGATTTAGAATGGGAAATGTTTAGGAGAACTCACAGAGGTGGCCAGGCCTTAATGTACCTGCCCTGTACTTGGTGTCTCTGAGTGGCAGGTGCCCGAGCCTAGGGACACCTGTCCTGGGATCCCTCTTGTCTCTGGTCTCTTGGGAAGCCTATGCTGCCCTTGACATTTGGGCAGTTCCTGGTAAGCATCCTGTAGCATCTTTCCCCAGTGAACCATCCTTTCCTTCATTCCCATGTGGTTTTCCCATGTGGGATCTTGAGGCTGGGGCTTCAAGACCTTGGAAAGCAGCACAGTATATTCACTTTTCACTCTCTTGAACCAAGTGCCTGTAAAGGCTAACTGTTGCCAGAACAAGGTGCCTGGTGACCAGAGCCTTCAGAGTTCTGTTTAGACCAGTTGCCCATAAAGTTGTGTCATGTGCTGGGGTCCACAGCTGCCCTGACCCCTCTGATGCCCCCTTTCTTTTTATTGTGTTCCTTAGAAATGGCAAGTGAAAAACTAGAAAATTGAGTGTGGTTTTACACTTTTCTTCACTTTGAAATTTTTAATACAACAAACATGTAGATGCCTCAGATGTGGCAGGTTGGGTGCCAAGTGCACATTTCCATACAAAAGTTCTTTTCATTGAGAATTAGGTTTCACTTAGAGATCTGTCAAATTTAAGATGAGATTCTTTCCTCGCTTCATGTTAGTTTCATTTCAATTCCATTAGACTGTATGGAGAAGTTCCCAGAATACCCATAATAATTTTCCCAAAGGATGTGAACGTTTCATGTTATAACCCCCACATGTCTAGGTGAGGATTCCTAGCAAGTTTTACTCTCATATGCATATGAATGATTACTTATCCTTAGATGTTTAACTCAACCACACACTGTAGTGTTCCGCACTCTGACATCCTGTGAAGGGGTCAGCAGGTGGTGATTGCAAGGGCTGGCTTTCCAAGGCCATAGACATCATCACCCCATTCTGAGGAAAGACACAAACACATGCATCCTGGGGAACTTGCCTCATAGCAACTGGTATGACATCCTGTCCTCCCATCCCAAATAGACCATGGGCTTTGTGTCCCTGCTAGGTAGTTTACTTTTCCTAGAGGTGATGGCCCTGAGGCTGATCAGGCGCAATGCTCTTTGGTTGGTCTCCTTCAAGTAGTGTCTCCATGCTGGGCTCCCAGTGTGCTGCCACCACATGCCATTGGGGGTCTAAACGAAACCAGCTGTGACTTGTTCACGCACCCCTCACCCATCTGCTGATGGCCATTTCTTCTGTTTCTGGGTCAACTGGTGAAAATGAGCTGCCATAGCCATTCTTATACATGGGCTTGAGTCGATGCAGACTTTTAAAGAAAAACTACTTAAATGTGAATTTACTGGATCATATTGCTGGTTTATGGCGAACTTAGAAATTCTTAAAATATCATTGGAAGCAGTTGTTTAGCAGAGTTAGGTGGTTGCTTTTCATTTCATTTTGATTTGTTTTATTATGGTATACTGCGCTATGCTATGTTATTTTACATTATGTTATATGTTGGTGAGGATTTTGAAACTGTATTTTCTGTGGCTTCTGATTTGACTTTGTATAATCAACCTGAGAAAATATAAGAATATCACATAACTCTGAGTAAGTATTTTTTGGAGAAAATTTAAAAAGTAAAACACAGTCAGCAATGTTGGTACACACCTGTCATTCCAGTACTCAGAGGTTGAGGCAGGGGATTGTTGTAAGTTTGAGGTCATCCTGGGCTACAAGGGAAGATCAAGGCCAGTCTCAACTGCATAGCAGAACCCTGTCTCAAACAAAGAATGAAAGAAAGAAAGAGAGGAAGAAAGAAGAGGGAAAATAACAAAAATACAAAGTCAAATATTGAATGTGAATTCAGAATAAAAACATATGTGAGTTTTTCTAACAAGTGTACTTTAGTCAGCACATGTAGCATAAAGTTTCCCATCATGTAGACATTGATGTGTTACCAAGTTTGCATTGTTTAAATTTTTTTGAATGTTTTACTGAGATGACTGTAGATATGCTACTGGATATACCTTCTTAGGATTTGTGTAGCTCAGTATGAAGAGAATGTGATCATTGGTTTTTTTCATTTCCTAAATTTATATATAGAATCAGAAGTTGATCAAGCAATTGCTATTTTTTAAAATAAAACTAAGGACCATATAAAAGATACTTTTTTAAGTCTATGGAAAGATAAAAATAATTGCAGAATAACAGTGGTTAAAGTACCTTGCACAGTGATTTCCAGGATTTCTTAATGATCAATAATTTCATACATTTGTAAGTTTTTAAAAAAGATTTTAAGACATGGTCTCACCAGTTTTCTGAGTTTCCCAGGCTAGGCTTAAACTCTTCCTCATCCTTCCTCTCACTCCCAGAGGGCTGGAATTACAGGTGTACATTATCCTGAGTTGACAATTGGCAGTAATTTTGTGTATTCATGGAATAAAATACTTGGCTTTGATCTTTAGACTCTTTGTAGAAAGAATTCATCTAGTGAAGCTATCTCCTACCTTCCTAATCCACAGTTTCTTTCATAGTGAGTAAGACTCAAAATCCCATTAACAATATTAGTAGAGTCACTGCTTTTTAACTGTAATAGTGGTCAGCCTGGGATTCAGGAGATCACTCCAAATGCCTTCTGCTGTGGGACTGAGGCTTGGTATCTTTGAAGCACAGTCTCTTTTTCACTGATCGCTCATGGCAATTGATGACAGAAGTCAACTCCCAAGAAAGATGTGAATGTTAAAGCTACTTGCCCCCACTGCCCTCCAGAAGGTCAGGCCAGGGTAAAACATTTTTGCGTTCCCCTTCTACTTTCCAAAATTTTTGTTTTGATTATGATTTTGGTTTTACACTTAGTTTCTAGAATTGAATACAGAGGTTTTGTATTTAGTTCCATTGCCTTCCACTTTTAAAAGTCTTCTATTTTTGATGAGTTTCTTAATAAGTTGCTAAGTTGGTAAGGCTCTCCTTGAATGTATGATGTTCTTGTTTTAGTCTTCCAGAGTGGTAAGCTTACAAGCCACACCACCAGATGTGGTTTCATCATGGTGTTCTTAAAAACTCATTGGCTGTGCAGGGATTGGTGAAAATGCCTGTCATGTCAGCATTCAGGCCACTAAGGCAGCAGGATTCCTGGGAGTTCCAGACAAGCCTGCAACACACTCTGATTTCAGCTCAGGCCAGAGTGACAGAGGGAGTCCCTGACCAGAAAAAGAAAAAGAAAATGTAGGAAAGGACAGGAATTGAAGCAAGATACAATACCGAATTCCTGGTGATTGTATGAGTACTTTTGTATCTGGACTAGTCATTTTAATCTGTGGTCCTATTGCAGTATAAGACCTTTTGGACTGCTGTCACTTTAAAATATACCTTGACACCAGGGATTTTGCTACCTCTAAGTTTAATATTCTTTACATGGCTAGAGGATGTTGTACTTCTTTGTGAATTTTTATATTGATTTTTTGATTTCTAGGAAAATATCAGTGGTATTTTTGACAGGAATGCTTTGAAATGGCTGGTTGCTTTGGGATGCACATATATTATAGCAACATGAATTCTTCCCATCCACCATCATGCTATGTGTTTTCTTCTGTTAGTGCTATTTCACAGATTGCATCAATTTCTATAAATTTTAAACAACTGGTGATTTTCATTAAATTTATCCTAAGTGTTAATTCTATTAGATGAATTATGAAGTGAATTGTGTTCTTTGTATTTGAGGCTGCAGTTTGTTTGAAGCACATAGATATGAATTGTTTAAGACATGCAGATCTTGTGCCCTGCACCCTATATGATTTGTGAATTTGTTCTAAAAGGTTTTCAGTGAGATATAAGTTTCTTATATGAAAGGTTGTGTCCTCAGGAAACAGAGACCATGCTTAATTCTTCCTTTCTGGTATGGAAGCCATTGATTTCTTCTTCTTGAGTAAACTCTAGTGATAGGACTTGGAATACTGTGTTGAAAGGCATTGCAAACCTTGTCTGGTTCCTGATCTGAGAAGAAAATTTTGCCGCTTGTCTGCCTGTGAGCACAACATCAGGGATGGGCTTCTCATGCATGATCTTTGACGTGCTGAGGTCCATTCTCCCAACGCATGGTGTGTGGGTAGTTCTTACAATGAGAAAATGTTGTAACTCAGTATTTTTCAAAGCTATTTTTCCAAATCTATTGAGAGGTTACTTCTGTCTCATTCTGTGAGAGTGACAAGTGACACTGAATGGTTTTTACAGTGGGACAGTTCTTGCATCACTGAGATTGAGCCGAGTGTTGATCGTGGTGCTTAACTGTTGCATGTGCTGGCAAATTTAGCTGACAAGTATTTAGCTGAATAATCTTGCTTATGTTCATTAGGAATATTGGTCAGTAGGGTGCTTTCATTTATTTTGTTTTATTTTATTTTTCAATACATTATTGTCTGGCTTCATTCTCAGGTTGACTTTGTCATCTAAAAGAAGTTGGTGTTGGATTTTTCCCTTCAAATTCCTGGAAGAATCCAAAAATGATTATTATTTATTTTTTATTATACACTTGAAAAAATTCACTGGGTCATTTGTCATATCCTGGTTATGTGGTTGTTATTAATGAGTTTTGATTGTTGACCCATTGCCTATATTAATTTTTGCTCTGTTAATCAGTGTGTTTGTTCCTTATGGGTGTGGGTCAGTGACACCAAAGGAGACCACATTCCCATTAAGGGTCACGTCTCATTTTACTTGGGAATGCAGCCATTTACTTGTGTATTTTATATATTTTTGTCAGTAACTCCTTTCAGTCTTTAATTCATACTGTTCTTGTCGGGAGTGTACTGCTGCAGGAAACTGGAGCTGGTCAGGTGTCCGTATCTTATTTCTGGCTTCATACTCCGGCCTGCCTGCAGTGTCCCCATCTCCTGATTTGCTCCCTGTAAACACCTGTCCTGCTCCATAGCTGTGGTGACTCCACATGCGGCAGTTGAAATCTGAACCTGGGTGGAAGACATTCTGTCAAGGTGGGCTCTGTAACAGGCTGACCTTCTTGTACAGTGCTTCCCTGAGTCAGCCAAGGGGCCTAGGGCCTTCAGCAAGGAGATCTGGGAGCAGGGACACACCAGCCCTCTTTGGTCCAGCGTGCAGTGTATCCTGTGTATGCACATTGATGTCAGACACATTTCATTGTAAAAACTGAGACCTTCCTCACACACATCCATGTTGCATCCATGGTTATTTCATGATCAGATTCCTTGGTCTCTTTCCCTGTGGGCACAGAGAGACTGAGCTCAGCATCCCTGAAGCTTCTCCTGGTTCCTGTGAACCACACTGGTGCCCACACCATCTACCTGCAGGGTAGGGAGGATCTTAGTTCCTTTCTCTTTCTAACAGTACTGTGAACAACAATCTTGAAAGAAAAGTTAAGAAGTTATGCAGCTTTTTCTTTATTTTTTGTGTTGTTGTTATGTAGCTCTCTGTGTGGATGAAACCTCTATGCTTAGCTAAACGAGGTCCAGGGACCTGTGTAGAGGTCTGATGGGAGCTGAGGGAAAGGGCTCTGCTCTGCCCCTCTATTTTCTCCCCACTGCTCTTGCCCACCTGCCTTAAAACCTGAAGTCAAATGGGGACACAGCACATCTCAGTGATGTATCCCTGAATGTATCTGCAGTGGGATACTGTGTATATTATACACTTGTGGGCCATATGAGCAGATCCCCTTTTGAATTGTAAGAGTTTGTCTCATATCTCACAAAACAAATGGAAAGGTAATTCCAACCTCAAAGATGAATGTATTTAATTTCTACTTATATCCTATAGTCTATCTAGGATAGTCCCCTTTATCAAAGACAAATATCAGTTAATCTCTTCCAGTATGGTGTAGCCAAACAGAGCTGTGATGCACTGATGTGAAAACCTGGGGTAATAAATCACAGAGGCAGAAAGATTAGTGGTGGCTGGGATGGCAGGGAAGAGAGGGAATGGTGTCCAAATGGGAATGGAGTTGGGGGAAACATTAGGGAACTGGGCAGAAATGAAGGCTGTGCACTTTGAGAATGTGATAGTGCCACTTCCCTGAGGATTTTAATTAACATGAATGAAATCCTATAATTTGTTTAAAATTAATTCATGCCATAATATTTAAAAAGAGTATAGAGGTAAGTGCAAGAAAATGGAAAAAAATAGTGGAGGAGATGGGAAAGTCAGGTTTTCAGCAGGAGCTGGCCTCAGTGGAGTTGAGGAGCTGACAACGGCTGTGAAGCCCCTGTTAATCATACCTCTGAGCTGACAGAGATGGGCTTCCTGGTGCTGCCTCTTCCTGTGGTCCCAGAGCTGATGAAGGCACTGGAGATGGATCAGTTACAAACTCTTCAGCTGGTCCTTGAGCTTGGTGTCCAGCCGACCCTTCAACAGCAGAAGGAGAAAAGATCATCAATTTCCCTTGTTCCTTACAGAGCAAACAAACTTTCCAGTGCATGTCAGAGACAGCTCTGTGCAAAAATCCACTATCAGGAAGTTTCCCACACTGCATTCACCCACTGACTGCTGTATCTCAGAGTTGCAGGGTGGTCCCTTAGCTTTGTCCTCCTCATATACCCTCAAGCCTATACCCAGTCCTTCTCACCCTTGTTTCTGCCTCAGTGTGTTCACAGTCTCCAGCTCAGAGAAGTGAACTTGCATTGGAGGGTCCATGTGGGTTTGCAGCTGCTGCTTAGAGCTAAGAAGCAGGGCTGTGGTTCTGGAGGAGACAGGTGTGGGGAGCTGAGTGTGAGGTCTGGTCCCCCCTCCCAAACTGCTCACCCAAGGCAACCTGCTGAGCCAGACACCTGCCTGCTGCTCCAGCAGTGGAGAGATGAGTTCACTCTATCTCCATCACCAGTGAAGCAGTGCTGGCCCAGACAGCCCTGAGAGACTGACAGATGACTCTATGGGAGAGTCTGTGGACACTGGGGTCACCATCTCTCCCTTCTTCAGGGAAGCTGTACACACATCTGTCTAGAGCTCCCCAGTGGCATGTTGCCTTCATGGGGGATGGAAAATGTCTGCTCTGGAACAGGGGTTGTCTTCCATAAACATGTGAGAAGTGAGGGGACAGAGGGATGTGTCCTGTTCCACCTTTCCTCATTTGTTAGATTGTGCAGTGACTTGCCACCCAGTACTTTGTGCTTCCTCTGGGCTCCTCCTCCACTGTTGTGCATCCTTGTCTAGGGAAGCCAAGAGGGGGTCTCATGTACCATAATCTCAGTGATACATGATCTGCCATTCAGGGTACCCCCACTAGTGTGGAGGGTCAAGAAGGGGGTAGATACATATTTCCTGGTCATTGGATCATGGTCAGTGCCTGGAAAAGTGTCTGGGCATGGTGTAGCTCTATGTATATTCATGTACTCATGGTACCAAGTGGTTCCTGCCCTGATGTCTAAAAGGGGCTGATGCCTCTGCCACTCCCCAGAGAATCTGTCTCTGAATAATACATCCCAAAGCCCATAGAGCAACTCTCCATCTCCTCTTCAATGAAGAGAGAATGTTTATTCAGTGTAGGGATCAGTGAAGGAGAAACAAACCTTTACCATGGAGAGAGCAGCTCAATGGAGAATAAACATGGCTACTCAACAAGGCTTCCACAAAGCCTTGGCTGGGGTCAGCAATTGCCTGGAAACCCGATTTTTTTCCATAGGGACCCTGTAAGATTGGCCTTAGGTGCAATTCACTGTTCTGAGAATTGTACTGCTACTGGGTGCAATTCTCAATTCTCAGTGAACTGAGGCTGAGAGATATAAGCGCATTTCAAAGACTCAGCTCTAGGTGGCTGAGTCACATTGTGCACCTGAGAGCAAACTCTCCTTCCCATCATCGGGGCCTATGGGGTGGAAATTTTGGCCCTTGAGCAACCTGGAAAGGAAAAGCTGTGTACAGAAAGGCCTGCTCCAGGGGTTCCATCAGGCTGTGCAGCCCTTTTGCCTGTGTCACCCTCACTGTGCAGACCACTGCCAGGTTCTCCACTGACTGATTTCCAGTCTGTGATGAGACAGTGGGAAGCCTGAAGTTACTGGCCCAGCCATGCCCCACCGTGAGTGTTGGAAGCTGTAGTGATACTCAAAGGTTAAATTTCAGAAGTAGCAGTTAGAAATAATAGAATTTTCAGATCAGTTGTGAGCAAATAAGTCATTAGCTCCTTACATGAAGAGTATCATCCCATGTGGCCTGTGACAATCACACATTCTGGAGATGAGAAAACAGGCTTGTCCTGGGTGTGGGAGTGGGGACCTGTGAATGATGACACACAGGCTACATCCCTGTGGTGCTTCTGAAGAAATTGGGTCCAGTTTCCTTAGCCATGAAAGGCTGAGTGGCTGTGTTCACTCTCTCCTGGTACAATGCCATTTAGTTAGTGGGGCCTCAACCTCTGACCTGAGGGGCTTGGATATTTTCCCTGAAACATGGACAAAGTAGCAAGGGCCTAGGTTTTGGGTGAGTGCACCCCTGCTGTGTGATGATGTGTCAGAGCTGGGGACAGGGTAGAAGCACAGTCACACCAGTGCCAAAGGGATAAATGGGCCCAGGCGTTACAGTGAACTAAAACAGCAGAAGTAAATCATGACAGCAGGTGAAGTGACTTAGTGTCCATGCCCCTATTCTGATGCTCCCACTAATGTGTGGACAGTGACCTGACACCTGGACGAGTTGGCTGAGCAGAGAGGAGGTGATAGTTGAAGAATTAGACCCCAGTTTCCTTTGGGGCAAGACCACAGGTATGGTGTTTAATACTCTTTAGGGAACTGCTGAAAATGTAATCTGACCCTGAATATTGTGTCCTCTTTGGGCCTCATTACAGAATCCCCTTAGCTCACTCTCTCCCCCTGCTGGCATCTGTTGTTATTGCGAGGCCCCACTGTGGTACAGGTATGTGGATTGCAGCCCTGCAGGGACTAGCTCCAGGCTGATGTCTGGGGCAGCACTGTTGGTGCAGTGACTAGTAGTGTGCAAGAAGCTTCTGAGATCTCAGACAAGCAGAGAATGGGGCCATCAGGACTCACCTACAGCCTCCCAGAGTTCTGAGTATAGCGTACAGAGACATGGCAGCTTCTGGAAGCACAGGCTGCACATAGAGCTGCAGGGTCTGCCCTGCACAGTGAGCTGGGAGGGGCCATGCCCTGTTTCATAACCCTGCTCCCCCATGGTAGGGATGATAGGGACACCCAGGCCCACAGAGCAGATAGTCACTAAGGGGTGTTCACCAGCATTTATGATCCAGGAAGCCCTCAAAGCCACCAGCCAGCCAGTACAGTAAACCAGGAGGTCTCACTTTGTCTGTTTTGGGATTGCCTAATTGGGAAACGATTCACCTATCTAGTGACAGCACAGAAGCCACCAGCCATGTGATGAACCACGTCCTTTAGTACAGTTCCCCAAGGCAGCCTTTCAGGCAGCACCTGGGGCTTGCTGGCCTGGTGGGGAAGCCAGGCTTGATCCTTCTGGAAGCTGATCTCGCCCACCTTCCCATCCCCATCTAGAATTTATTCTCACCTTGTGGTTCCCCAAAGCCTAGACCAGCTCAGGCTCACTTATCAGCCCCCAGGTAGCCTCCAGAGCCCTAGTGAATCTCCCTCTACCTGGGTTGCCTGGCCTCTGCTTTGCACCTGAGGCCTGAAAAAACCCCATCTCTATACCTGTTTCCTGCTGGGGACTCATGGCCACCTGAGTGAGCACTTGGATAACAGAGCTTCTTATGTACACAGGAAGGTTCTTTAGAAATTAAGCAGTGAGTCCCTAGCTTCTGGATTGAAGTTTCTGCATTAGAGCCAGATCAGAAGGCTGTACCATCTCTCACTGGTAGTACATATTGCACACATTACATTTTGTGTCTGGTTGTACCCCCAAAGCCTCATGTAGTCACAGGAGAATGGTTTTTTCAAAAGTTGCTGAAATTACGTTAGTGATGGATTCATGGTCTAATGCTGAGATTAAGGGTGTTTGTGGCATACCTGCCCTAGGGCTGTTACCTGCTTACATTGTAAGGGATGGAAGGAGACTTCCTCTCCCGTGCTCACCTGTTGTTTTTACTGTTTTCCACTGCCATGGACTGTTGCCCTTTGCCATGCCCCACCCTGTCTTGAAGCCAGCAGATAATGGACTGAAACCTCTCCAAACTGTGAACTAAAACACCCTCCCCTTTTTAAATTTGGGTGTCTATTATTTTGCCTCACCAGCAAGAGAAAAGTAACTAAGACAGCACACAAGAGACCCAGCCTGCTATATGTTCCCATGCTCTCAGCCTCAGGAATTCTTGCTCACATTGCTGAATTCAGCTGAGTGTAACCCATTTCCCTTATAGACTACGCATCTGATACCCAAAGGAGCAGTGCTGGCCCTGTGTAATTAGAGACCTGCACTTGAACTTGTATCTCACAGGCCACCTTTCAAGCCTTGTGCTGTCTGAGACGGGGCCTTTGACCTGTGAGATCATGGTGAACCTGGACTGATGAAATCCCACACCAAAAAATCCAGGCTCAGGGCTGCTCAGCTCCAAAAAGTAAGCTTCTGTCAAAGTCAGACTCCCCATGTGTTTGGTGTTGATTATTAGTGGGAAAATTCCATTCAGAGAGTGAGCTTCATGCTCCATGGGAGCTGTGCAGAGCAAAAGAGAACACTATGATGTGGTCTGCAGCCAGGGGCTGGGCAGTGGCTTCTTCCCCACCACAAGGCTCTGTCTACACAGGAAGGAAGCCCCCTCCTCCTGGGTGCACAGAATAGAGTGTTGGGGTCAGTGACCCAGACACTGCATGTGATTCTCTCAACCTGTGCTCTCTATGGCTGCTCAAACCTTTGACCTAGCACTTGGTCATGGCCAAGGCCATGACTGTCTGTGTTGAAGCTGCCTCACAGTCTCAGAATAACAGAGCAGCACTTAATGAAGATTCCAACAGGGGAGGGGTGAACCTGGGCCCCAAAAGGCAGAGGCATCTATGGAAGCTGGGCTCATTGGGAACCATACCCTAGGGGACCATATTCTTTCACCTGGAGCATGAACCCCATGTCAGGCAGGGTGTGGTGGGTCCCAGGCACAAGATACTGTGGATTCCAGTATGTGGTCAAGGTTTGGGAGGGAGGTAGAGTGTGTGCCCAGGGAGGTTACTCTGCACCCTTTCACTTCCTGCCAGGCTCCCATGGACAGGCAGAGAGACCTGGCAGATGTCAGGGAACCTCCCTTTCTGTTCTGTGAGCCTCAGGCCACAGACAAGGGAGGCAGCTGCATCCCACCCCATGCTCTTCCAGAGGGCACTAATTTCATGGACTAGTGGTTAAATGACCTCCTGACTGGTAAGTATTTGACTGAGAGCAGAATCATCATTGGTTGGCATCTGCCTGGATTTTCAGAAATTCAGGCTGCCAGTTGCCTTCCTTGCACCCGGCCATCAACCTGGTTGGTTCATTGCCCCCAGCCCAAGAGGCAGGATTATGGAAGGCTCATCTCTCAAAAGAGTCTTGACAATCATGATAAATGTTCAGTAGTCCCTATCTCTGGGCCCTTTGTTTTGCTGACACTGTTCCATAACTACTAAAAGAACAGCGTTGGGGGTGCACCCTGCAGTGTTCAATGCCAAAAGCATACACTGCCAGAGAATAGCAGAGTGAAGACAGATTCATGACTATTGGCAATTGAAGAGAGCTGCTGAGGTAAGTGTCAAAACTGCCTCCCCAATGCAAGGGCAGCTGGATTGTACTGGAGAGACCTATCATACCCATATGGGGAGGACTGGTCCTCACCTCTAGAGGGAGACACTTTCTTGTTCTCCTGGAATCACATTATAGATCATGCTGCATTGTGCACTGTGCATCAAAATTGGTGGATTAGGTGCCTCATCTCTTGAGCACCCACATTCCACGCTTGAGTGCATTGTGTGTCTCCCTCTAGCAAACCTTTCTGAAGCCTGTGTTTAAAAAAAAATAGTGGAAGCAGGGCATGGTGGTGCACACCTGCAATCCCAGCACTCAAGAGGCTGAGTCCGGATTCTTGAAAGTTTCAGACCAACCTAGGCTACACAGTGAGCTCAAGTCTAGCCTGAACTGCTAAGTGAGACCTTGTTTCAAAAAGACAAAATTAAACTAAACAAACGGTGGATTAGAACACTTCTGAGTAGAGATTTGGGTATTATAATGTGTGCATAGCTTTTTTCTGTTTAACTTCTCTCTCTCTCTCTCTCTCTCTCTCTCTCTTTCTCTCTCTCTCTCATTCACTGGCGATTGAATTCATGGCCTTATGAGTCTTGCTTCCTTCCTTGCTCTTTCTAACTCTGTCTCTGTCTCTGTCTCACTCTCTCTCCATTTTTTTTGACTTTCCGTATTCTTCAGCCTAGGATTGAACTTCTGATATTCCTGTCTCAGATTCCTACAGTATGGGAATTGTTGCTGTGCACAACTGTGCAAGTTTCATACGGTGATTGTAACAAAAACTGTTTACTCTAGATGACTTACAAGTGTGTGTGTGTGTGTGTGTGTGTGTGTGTGTGCTCTTTTGGTTGGTTTAAAGTAATTTCTCATTTTTTGGTTTTTTCAGTAGCATGGATTAAACTCACAACATTGCATTTTCTAAGCAGGTGCTGAAGCTGCTGAGTGAAGTCCTCAGCCTAAAGCAATGACTTCTGTGGTTCTCATTACCTTGAGGATGTCATCTGAAATAAGTAAACAATTTAAAGGGGTGTTTGCAGTTACTAGTAGTATTTTCCTTAACCCTCACCTTCCCAAAGAATGAATACTTAACCCTACCCCCTCCTGCATAGCAGCTAAGTGTTTTGGGTATGTCTCCTCCTGGGCCACCAGTAAAGTGGGAGGGTTGGAGGTTGTTCTTGACTGAATTGTCCATCGAGGCAACTTCATCCTCTTTGGTCATTGTTACCAAGTGCCTGCAAGGACTGTCATACCTCAGACACTGTGAACAAACCCGAACGCCTTGTGCCCTGATCCATGGCATTGATGACTAACTAAACCCAAACCCCTGGTGATTACAGCTTTTGAGAGGAGACTGAGTTTCATTCTTCTTCCCTGGCATCATTTCCTAAGCCCTGTGATGACATTTGCCTCACTTCCATCCTGCCACTGTGCCGCACAGGTTACTGAGGTTCTCAGCTGTCCTGACCTGGACTGGAATATGGTTCTCCAAGCAGCAGATGTGACGTTTCCCTGTTTGCTGCTCTGACCACCTTCTGATGGGCATCATTCCCGGGCTTAAAGTCCAGGGCAATAGCATCTCTTGGCCCCACTTTCACACATGGCAGCAATATAACTCAGAGTGTGGCCTCCCTTACTCCCTGAGCCTGAGGGGAGTCACTTGAACTGGTACTGTGCACAGCAAGCTGAAGCACAGGATCAGTGCCAGGTAGCATGGAAAAATCCAGGCCCCTCTGTGTGGCACCATGTGGGAGCTGAGCACCATGAGGGAGAGCACAAAACAAGGGCAGGAGCAGGTTCTGTGGAAACCACAGAGATGGGCAGCCCTTCTCTGATGTGTGGACCCCAGTGCCTGTAAGGGCTTCAGGATGGGCCTCTTGCATTGAACAAGGGAGTTCCTGGCCTGCTATTTCTTGGTCAGTGTGGCAGTGGACATTATCTCTGTCTGGCAGTGAATTTGCACAACACAGATTGTGTGACTGCTTGACATTGTCCAACCAGGTCCTTCCTTGTCCACCCCAGTCTTCTCTGAACCTTTCAGTGGAGCCACAAGAGGAGCCACTGCATGTGTAGCTGCCCAAAATATAGCTGGTGCAGTTTGGTGCTATCAGCCAAAAGGTATGGTGGGTGACAAAATCAAGTGCCAGCCATTGTGCAGCTCAGGGACTTCTTAGCCTTCTTCTTCCAGCTTCCATTCTCTCTTTCCCCAGGTATCCCTCCATCCTCCTCTTATGCACCCTTCTCCTCTCAAGAGCACACATCTGGGCTTGGGCTAGCCCTGGCTGGACTGCGAGCTGCTCTGCACTCCCCCAGAAGAGAGAATCCAGTACCCACAGGTATGGCTGATTTGTTGTCACCCACAACAAACTAGAACCAAAATGTGTTGTCCTTGATTCACAACGTGGGACTGAGGCTACCAGGAATTCTATTCTTGGCTCTAAGCTCTAGAGTTCTCCTCAGGACATGCTGGTCAGAACTGGGGGATCAAGATCAACCTGACCTAAGGTTTGGGTCCCTGTGTGATGCATGTGTTCCTGGATATGTGGGGAGACAAATGCAGGTGCTCCTGCCTGGCAGAATCCAGGTAGATACAGTATCTTTGAAATGGCTCATATGATATGGGCAGAATTGTATCTGCTCAGGGAACAAAGGCTGGGTATACCAGACCGTGAAGCAGGGCCCTCAGATCTGTACTACACTTTGGAATAAAGGCAAATAAGTGTGCCCCAGCCCAAATGTGTCTGCATGCAAATTCTTGCCCCCTGGGCTCATGCATTTCGTTCCTGTTCTAAGAGCAATGGAAGGTATTATAAGGTGTGGCAGTGTGGTCAGCCTTCTAATCACATGGCTCTGGGCCCCTCAGGAGCTGGATAGCACCTGGACAGGAGACAGGCGGAAGGCTCACTTGTGTACAATGTGACTTTGTCTCAGTGACCAGCCTCAGGGTATGGCTACCATCAATTCTTATTTTGTTTTGGTCACCTAGTTGCCAGGCTTCCATTGTGTTCTCACCTGAATTACAGCAGAATTGATTTCCCAAGTCCAGCTGCACAATGAGGTTGTAGGCCACTGTGCTGGTGTGAGGCAAGCACCTGTACCACCAGCAATAGGGCTTCTGTGTTGTGAAAAGCTGTGGACTGTGGCAAGAACCCTATGTGTTTTGATCACCACCACATTGATGGTGGAGTCATGATGTACAGAGCAAGATCCCTGCCACTCAGATGTCACTTTTTACTCTAAATTTCCTTCCTGTGATAAGTTACTCAGAAGCTGTGTGCCACATAAATATATGTTCAAGGCCCTGCTAAGCATCTCCATCCAGACAGTCTGGTAGCAGCTCAGCCTTCAAAGCTGGGTGGGAGAGGCAGGGAAGGAGGTGGAGGAGGACAAGTGGCTTTGTCCTCCAAGACAGCAGCTACGGAGGGGCAGGGGCACCTTCAGCTGTCACTGTTACATCCACTTCTGAGCCTGTAGCCTGTGGTCAGAGAGGAGACAGCAGTTTTGAACAGTTTGCTAGAATCAGTGATCTGAACAGATCTACAAAGGCAGGACATTGGACCCAGACTGAGGGCTCCTCCAGAAGATTAGCCTGCTTTTTGTTTTCACTTTCTGTTCCATGACTCAGTCATCACCAGATATTGGCGGTGTGGATTCACTTGTCTCCAAAAGAGTGGGCTGCTTCTGGGGATTTGGGGCAGTCAGCACACAGTGAGATCTCCACATATCTCTGTTAGGCTGTACATACAGCAAAGTATAAATGTGCATGTTCCTATGATAGAAAGATTGGTCCCAGAAACTCCATTACCGAGGTCTTAACTTGAGGACAGTTGATGCTTTGTTCTTGAGCCTGCATTTGCCTGAAGGACCCCTTGCCTGATGCAATATACACTTCTTTGTAGTGTATATTGATTACACTGAAGATAGGCACATGGTTTATTTATTATGCAGAATGCATATTAGATCCTATGTGGTGCATGACAGTGCAACCCATTAACTAGAGACTGTTCTCAAAATTGTTTGCATTGATCACCCAGAATTGAAAAAAAGTGGAAAATTTTACTGGGAAAATCTTTCAGATACAAAAACATACTTTAAGTCAAATATATTAGAGAACACACAAATAAAAGAATAGATGAACATAGGAAAACAATGAAAAACAAAGGTTGCCCAACATAGCAAAGAAATGGAATACATGAAAGAGATCCAAACAAGAGTTCAACAAGTTCAATGCTACATAAGAGATATATAAAACCAATGAGATTAAAATTATATGCACAGACTGAACAAAATAGAGGTTTAGAATTTCAGATCTTGAAGACAAAATTGTAGCTAGTTGTCATGAAAACAATGCTATCTTAAAAGTAGCAAGGGACTATGAGAGATCAATCCAACAGGTACAAAATGCATCAAAGAAGAATTGCATGAGATTAATTGGGGTCAATGAGAAAGCCAGAGACAACACAAATACCATAATTAAAAAAAAAAAAACTTCACAAAATAATGGAATAAAACTTCCCAAGAATGATTAAAGAACTTGCCATACAAATAAGTGAAGCATATAGAACTCCAAACAGATGTAACCAAAATAAAACTACACCAAGATATATTATATTCAAGATTCCAGAAATACAGCACAAGATCACAGTATAAAATGCTGTTAAGGAAAATTCACAGATCACTTAGAATTGAAAGCACATCAAATTCTTAGCAATCTTTGTTGTAGCTTGGCATAACTGACATCATCTTGAGCCCTGCTTTTAACTGGTGGCCTATATTTAGCCCAAGAGAATGGAAAATGACTTAGAGTACAAGTCCTGTGAGAAAAGTAGAATGAGCTGCATCACCTGGAGAAAAATTACCCTGCTCAACAAAAGAAACATGATACAGGTGTCAACTAAAAATTAATGTAAGATTCTAGCTCAATTGTTTCCAATAGGATGTCACTTTGTGGTTCTCTGTTTAAAAGCTTTGTAAGTCTCCAGTTCAGCCACTTGTTTGGAATCTGAATTTGGCAGGTAATCTATATGAGTGGTCCTGAACTCTATTAATCAAATTACAAATTTATCAATTTGTATGCTTTGATTCCTTAATTTTTTTCATGAACTTACCTCAGTCTTCTCAACACAAATATCCAAGTAAAGAAGAAAGCTGTAGTTGAAACAGAAGAACAAGTCCTGAAATTGGACAGAAGTACAAGTCTTGAAAGGAAAGAACATCCAATCCAGATTGATGTATCCTGCAAAACTTTCAAAATTAATGGAAATGTAAGATACTTCCATGACAAAGAAAAACTGAAGAAATATATGACTGCAAAACTGACCGTAGAAAAAGTAATGAAAGTTATACTAGAGAGAGGTAAAAATGGCCACCATTCCAAGAAAAGCACAGAAACAACCAGGCAGGACAAGTAATTAAACAGAGGAGAAAAGCACAGAATCAACAGCAGAACAATATTACAACAAAGACAACCCAATACATATCATTGTTAATGGTCATACCTCATCAACCAAAAGAAATAGATGGCTGAAATGGATCAAGAAACAAGATACAAAAATATGCTGTATAAAGAAAAAAATGTTTAATTCAAAATGAAATTCAGAGACTGAAAGGCAAAGGACAGAAAACAATCTTCCATGCAACAGAGGCCCAGAAAAAAGCAGGAGTAGCTATTCTCTTTGCAGACAATATGAACTTCAAACCAAGAATGACCAAAAAGATAAAGAGCCTCACTGCATACATGTTAATGGAAAGTTTTTAAAAGAATAAGATAGCAATCATAAATATGTGTGCATCTAATACAAGAGCAGCCAACAAGATAAGGCAATTGTTAAAATACATGAAAAAAATGCAAGCAAAAAATAACACAATTGACCCAAGAGACTTTAATATCACACTATCATAAATACGTGATTGAGACTAATAATCAGCAAACAAATAAGAAAGTAGAATTGAATCTGTTAACAAATGAACTGAATAGATGTTTACCAAGTATGTGACCCAACATATCCAGAATAAACATTCTTCTCAGCTGTGCAGGGGAGGTCCTCTAAAACATGCCATATAAACTAGTCCACAGAACATGCTGAAGTAAATGCAAAGAAACTGAACTTACCCCATGCATTTTACCTGACCATAGTGCCATACAATTGGGAAATAATTGTAAAAGAAGGTACAAAAACTTCATAAATATATGGAATTTAAACAACACTCTGCCAAACAATCAATAGGTTACAGATGAAATAAAGGAAGAAACCTGAAAGTATCTACAACACAACAAAAATATAGATGCAAACCTTGGTTCTCATGGGATTCAATGAAAGCACTTCAAAGTGGGAAATTAATAGTACTCAAATTTCTCTTCAGGGAATAGAAAGAGCATAAATAAAGATATACTGTTGCGCCTCACACTTCCAGAAAAAAAAATGGCATGAAAACCCCAAAGCCAATAAAAGTGAGGCAACTATAGTGATCAGAGAAGAAAGTAATGCAGTGCAGAACATAAAAACAATAAAAAGATTTAATGAATCAAAGAGTGGGTTCATTGAAAGAATAAATAAAATTGATAAACCTTTAGCCAACCACATCAAAAGAAGAAAAGAACCACTCAAAACCATTCATTGAGGAATGAAAACAGTAAGATAACTACAGATCGTGTGAAAATCAAGAAGATCATCAGTATCTACTTCAAAAACTCATTCTTCCCTAGGTTGCATAACATAGAAATGAATCAATTCCTAGATTCATATGAATTGCCAAAGCTGACTCAAGAAGATATAACAATTCTAGCTAATGCAGTATCTGTCAAAGACAAGGTAGCAGAGTGTGTTTGTAGTTGTGTCTCCAACTCCAGTCTGTTTGATAGATTACTGGGTGTGTTTTTCTGCCAGGACTCCAGTGATTTTGTGAGAGTAGCTTTCTAGTATTATAGCAAGTGAAGAATTGTGATGCCTCGTGACTTGCCTCTGTTGCCCAGGAATGTCTTTGGTATTCTAGATCTTTTCTGATAGAGTTATTTCCAAAAGATGAAAAATATTAACAAAAGATGAGAAATATAAAATAAAAAGTGGCCTTTATTCTGAGAACACGGAGAGAGATGACCGGCACCCCACCGCTGGCGTCCGGCGATCTCTCCGGCGGACACGCGGCGTGGGGGCCTGTAAATAGCCTCGGTTTGGGGTGGAACCTAATGCGGGGATTAGGGATACACAGGTAGCCCATTGGTCCTAGGTTTGGCGCCATATGTAAATTCCCAGGGGCGGGAAGATGGCCTCACAGGTAACTTCCTAGGGGCAGGGCAAGATGGGGCTTCCTGCTTCCGGTTGTGGCTTTCCTGGCTACAGTGTCCTGTCTGGGCCAAACCTTTCATTTTCTATTTCCAAATGAATTTTATAAAAGTTTTCTCTATATTTGTGAGCTATACTAATAGTATTTGGATGGGCATTGCATTAAATCTGTATAAGAGTCTGCAATATGATAGTTCTTGAGTTTTCCATATCCTTACACATAGTCTTATTGGTTTTTATACTCACTTGATGTATCCTAAAAGGTATGATCCTAAGAGTTTCAAACTATTGAGTTCTTCTTCTCAAGGATATCAGCAATAATAGATACTTTTTTTCCTATTTGTTTGAGACAGGGTTTCCCTATGGAGTTCAGGCTGACTGTGGACTCACATCTTAGTCCAGTAAATTCACACTGGTAATCCTACCTCAGCGTTCCCACTCCTGGGATTACAGGTTTGCAACTGATGCCTGAAAGAATTCCTGGTGTTATTTGAAAGATGAGGAAACAGTCATGAGATACACGTGTATTCATTAACTGTCATTTCCTTAAAGGAAAAGTGTCCAAATTAACACATAATACCATTGGAGTGTACAGAATCAGAAGACATGTTTCTATCTCTTATGGTCTGAGGATAACAGACTACACTACTGCAAAAATGGGAGACATCACAGCTAGGAATATGTGTCAAATTTGAGCACCAGTATTATGAATTAAGAGAGTATTTATGGAAGATGAGTGAAAAGACCAGTGGAAGATAATGGGAGACCTGGTGAGTTTAGCATTTCATGACTCTAGATCAGGCTTTATTATAATGCTGAACATCACAAATATTGAAATAGTCAAATATTATGTGTGTTTTTACCTAGAAAATATTAAGGCTTAGCACTGTATCCTAGGTGTGTTGTAGCTTGGCATAAATCATACAATCTTGAGCCCTACATTTCACTAGTGCCTTGTATTTGAGCCAGGAAAATGGAAAATGACTCAGTGTATAAGTACAATGAGAAAAGCAAAATGAGCTGTACCCAAAGAAAAAAATTTAACCTGCTCAACCAAAAAAAAAAAAAAAAAGAAAGAAAGAAAGAAAGAATACAGGATACAGGTGTCAACCAAAAATTAACATAAGATTCTAGCTACATTGTTTCCAATAGGATGTTCTTTGTGATTCTCTCTTTTAAAAACTCTTAACATTCCAGTCCAGGATCACTAGTTTAGATTTTGAAATGGGGGAGGTTTTGAAATGGGAGAAATGGTTCTGAGCACAGCTATTTAAATTCCAAATTTATCCTTTGTCTGTGTGGATTCATATATTGTTGTTCACAAACTGACCTCAAGCTCCAGAAAGGTTTACTGACACAAGCAAGAACCTAGATTAAATACAGTGTCACCTTAAGGAAAGAATCATAGTGAAAAGGAGGGAAGAAAAAAGACAAAAAATGTGTTATGATACCCACCTCTTTACCCGGCATTAAAGAGGCTGAAACAGGAGAATGGCCATGTATTCAAGGACAGACTACCCGACATAGTGAGTGCAAGGTCAGCCAGAACTACAAAGAGGGACTATGTCTTTAAAAACAAAAAACAAAAATGAAAAACTATAAAAACCGAGGAACAGAGAAAGACTATTAAAAGAAAACCAAAATATTAGAGCTGAATGAAAGTTGACTTAACTAAAATTGGAATTATGGAATGATGTTGCAGAGGAAAGCTGGTCCTGAAGTGTTACCCACGAGGCAGTGAAAAATACAGTTATGAATGGGACCCTATTGTGCCACATCACAATAGTGACCTCCTTCCTCCAATACATCTGCAGTCTACTAGACAGGAGGTCCAAAAGTTCATGGAAATGTCAAACTCAGAGCAAATAAGCAGCTTGAAATCAAGGCTTTGAATCATGGGCTTTAGCAGATGTTTGATATTCAAGCTGAAATAGGAGAAATATAATCCTACCCTGTTTGATGGCAAATTCAGGAAGTTGGTTGGCTCACAGCAATGAAGAATGAAGTCACAAATCAAAAGAAGTTCAATAAGTTTTCTTGGAAAAAAAGACAGAATAGCCCTGCCTTTGCAGGAGGGGTCTTCAGTGTTTAGGCCACAGATTTATTGTCAGTGGTCATTTATACAGCAAAGTCAGAATGTGAGTGCAGTGTGGGTCTCAAACTACAAACTACCTATAAGTGTATAGCTGCTTAACTAATATTATTCAGAAGGGCAGCAAGTCACCCAGAAAAAGTATGCACAAAGAGCCAAGGAATTTTGTGGGAATAATAGCCCAGGTGTTCTGTTCATTGAGTATGGTAATAGATGCCTACCTGGACTTCCTGGGGAAGGTGGTGGTAACTGTAGTACGTTTCAAGCTATTGTTTTTCTCTTTAAGAGGCATGTAGACATGGTCACTGCATCTTCACCTTCAGGTCTGGCTTTCTTCAGCTGTGCCTCTAGCAGGGATTGTTGTATTTAGTTTTTTACATTGATTCCTTTGAGGTTCCATTTCCTCTCTTATTGTATATCAATTTCTGTCTACCTTGGCCTCCTGTAGTAAAATCATAATACTATTTGAATGGATAAAGTGATATTTATACGTTTAAGAAAATATTATTTAATAGAGACCTGGGTTTTAGCTCAGCAAACAAAAGTACCTGCCTGGCAAGAGCTGGGTTGTGATTTTGATCCCCAGGACCTAAAAACAAAGTGATTTAAAATGCAAGGAAAGAAAATAATTTCATTTGTGAAGATGTAGATGAACAAAATTTTCAATTAAATCTGTCAATGACAAATTAAAGAGTGGTAATAGTCATGTTTAGAATCAAAGGTTGTTCAGGCTGGGGATTGAGCTCAGTGGTACAAGGACCAGCCAGGCAAGCACAAGGTCATGTGTTCAATCCCTGGTATGAAAAATAAAATTTCTAGAGTTGCCAACCATGAAATGCTATGAGCACAATTATTGAAATTGACAGATATTCATTCAGTAGCTCAATTTTTCTTTTGTGTTCTACAAAATATCTACAGATAACATGGTAAATACAGTGAACGATATACTGTCCCCTATACCATGGGTATTTGCTGAGAGTTGTTTTTAGTTTTTATTTTTTCCCTTACTTGAAACCTGAAAATATTTGGTGATGCTAGATAGACAAACTGTGATAATTATTTTTTCATTTTAATCTTATATTTCACTATATTCATTAAGTACATTTTATTTGCTGCAATTATGCTAAGAGAAGTTGATAAACGATTCTTAATGTTATGGGCAGCTGAGTTAGTTAGAAATATAAGCAGTCAGACAGTGATATAGGGGAATGCCACTCCTGACCTACTATGTTGAGTATAAGTTAAGGTTCTCTAAAATTCAAGAATGAATAATTAGGAACAATGCAGGTAAGAGCAGAATATATTTTTTGAGAGAAATAAATTGACAGGATTTTGCTCTAATTGGGGCATTTCAGCACTGGGATGTGCGACCAGGGGTCTCTTTCCCCTCTCCTATGCAACTTACCTGTGGCATGAAAAGAGTCCCAATCAGCTACTTGCACATCAGCAATGCCACCTTTAAGCACCACCGCAATGGAAAACTATATGTATGGCCCTACATGACATTTTTACTGTGTATTCTCTCTTTTACCATGCCAAAAATCCTATCATTTGTCTCCTTGACCAGTAAGGCAGATTGAGTGTCTCCTGGGAATCCCTCCCATTTTGAGTTCCTTTGTTTTAAAACCACCTGTTTCTTCCTCCTGGATGGTTTACTTGCCACTGCTAATATGCATGTAACAGCAACCTTACTCACTGAACATGGGTGAGATACCTTCTGTTTTTTTTTTGTTGTTGTTTGTTTGTTTGTTTTTGTTTTTTTGTTTGTTTCTGTTTCTTAGCAATCTTGTGACAGAAAACACATCCTGCCATCCCCAAACAGGGTTACTAGTTTCCACACCCCTTAGGCCACACAGCTGGAGGTAACATGGAGATTTTTATGTGCTGGGACCCTGCTCTGCTCTCTTTGGTTACCTGCCAAGAAGAATGGGTGTTGGGACTTTGCCTGTCACACTTTCAAAATAGATTAGTTGTGTGTGACCAAGCACAGCTTCCATGTTCCTTCAGGGAGCTACAGCTCTTAGTTCCTGAGGTGAAATTGTTCTCTCAGCTCCCTTATAATTTGGTCATGGGGACCACTTCCTGCCCTTAAGAAAACACTTCTTGGTGCCTGGTTCATAACCTTGGTGCTTTTGGCCTCTAAAAGGCTACAACAACCAAAAAGCTGATCTTTTATTAATGCTTTTGTCACAGTGGTGACAAGTTGGCCAAAACCCTTCATCTTTAGGCCTTCTTCACTTTAAGGACGTGGTTTTCTCTCACTCTGTCTTCTGTGATGGCCCAAGTACTCCTTCCTGGCTCACTCTGCTCCACCAGGATCTCTCCCTTTCCCCTCACTTATGATGCGGCTCCTGTCTTTACAGCTTCTCCCCATATCTTTCATACCAAATCCCACTGCTTTCTCAGCCAAAGGTTTCTGTACCCCTGTGTCATCCACTCCTCCTCCTTCACTCCCTAGGGTCTCCAATCCTCCCCCTAGGGTCTCTCATCCTTCCCCTAGCATTTCTCACAAGGCTCTGACTTCTCAATCCCCCTGCTCTAGCCCTCTGTCCCATCTGAGGGTTCTTTTTCTCCTTCCCATGCATTGCCATTTTCTCTGCCTGCCCACCATACTGGGTCTCAGGCATTGCAGTCTTTTGGCAGGCCACATGGTTGCCAGCAGCCATGTTAATTACACACATGCACCTGCTGGGCTCATCTCTACTGCTGCTTTGGGAACAGGCTGGACCTAAAAGATTAACTAATATTTGTGTTCCTTCTTTTTAACTTTCTGAGCTACCTCAGGTTAACCATCAATTAGGTTCCATTTCTGGTATTCTTATTTCACGAGATCTCTATTAATTGATCTATAAGAAGGTTCACTCTATTATAGTTCAAGTTGGCCAATTATATTTGAGGGCATTCTAATTTTATAAGATGATTGTCAGTTCATATACATCTATTGTCCATTTGTCCAATTGTCTGCTCTGTTAGCAGGTTTTTCTTTTTATTTGAGCTCAACAACTTTTTCCTCAACATTTATATTTTCAGATCATGTAATAAAGGTTTCTTTGGATAACAGATTTAAAAGACATGCTTCCACCAAAGTTTCCAGCTGGTCAAAATGATGCTATAAGTGGTTAAACAAAATCCATTGGGGTGAGGCAAAATTAGACAGCACTTCAATTGGTAGACAAGAAAGTGGCACCTGGTAACTTTTTAAAAAATTTATTTTAATTTTAAAGAGATTAAAATAAAAGAGCACTTAATAAATGTGATTGGAACACAACAGTTTAAGCAACAAAGTATTTCAATACAATACAACCTGACATATCAGTAGCTACCATAAAGTCTCTTTCCTTGAAGTAGTTGAGTATATCTTCATACACAGTAGTATCAAACATAACAAAATATTATAAAACCATTAAAGAGCATGAAATTATTACAGATTATTCAGAACCAAATAGCACAAAATGAACAATGGTTACTATATTATCTCATTGTCCATAAAATATTTGTTTATACTACCACACAAAATGCAATCCAATAGGATACAACAAAATAGAACCAATGGAAACAGAAGACTAAAAGGATGTTTGCACTTCAAAACAAGATGATATTAAATCAGCACTGACTACTATGATGTTTTGTTTTTTTCAAAATAACTGTTCAAATAATCATAGATAATAAAATCAAACAACCCAGGATGAAACCATTCTGAGTAATGAATGGGAATATTATAAGGCTCCAAAGCAATGTAACGGGGAAGCACGATTACCACAAACTCTTATGTACTCTTACCATTTCTCACACTAGGGAGACTATATGGTATTTACACATGAACAACCAGGTACTTTAACCAGGTCAGGTTCACTGATGGGAGGTCCAAATAAACACTTTAGCCTCATTGGAAAAAGTTCCAGTAAAGTTCATATTACTAAGACAATTCATTGTTGCTGATATGATGGTATTTTCATGCCTTCAAATATAAAGTTGTGATTGTTTATGATGACAAATGTTTTCTTTCATACCTAGATGTCTTATGCCTTTTTCTTGTGTTCCAGCCTGGTGATTTAAATCAGGCCAATACAAGGTCACCAGTCAAATAATAATTTTTAACAAAAATTTATGTAATGTAATAGTAAGCAGTCCAAAATATGTCACAAATTTTTTCAGTGCTCAAATGTTAAAACACCAATGGTTAATAGAAACTAACACTTCCATTTAATGTTCTATATTAAGTTTACTGCTTGTCCTGTACTGTGTGGTATTAATCTGCTGGATGTTTAAAAGCTACAGTTAAGAGATAATTATAAATTCCCTTTGGATTCCTTGTGCTATGATCCACCAGATATTTTCTAGAAAAAAAAGGTTCTATGATGCAGGGGGCAACAGAACAATGAGACCAGGAGTGGGGTTGAGACTGGGGCAGCAGCCAGGTCAGAGCCAGTTCAAGCCTGTCTGTCACCTCTGGCTCAGCCCTTAGGATAGGGATGCATTTGCTTAATGTTTTATCTTGAGGCCTGACCCACAACCGGAGGTATCCCGTCTCCCCCATGGTTGCAAGGTATCTGGGCTTTTGAATTGGCCATTTCTAGGACCTAATCCTGTCTCAATGCCTATATATGTCTAACTAACTCAGCTGCCTGTAACAACAGGGCTGGGACTTCAAAGGAGCAAGAGGCTAAATTCAGATTGCTTATAGCCTTGGAAGAGACAATCACCTCTTGCTCTGGGCCAAATCTCAAGACAAATGCCAACAGAAATACAATCAAGTGCTAAGAACCAATAGTCCAAATAGTTCTGCATCACCCTGAAGAAGTCAAGACTCACCATCCCAACCCCCTTACAGGAAGACTCCCTGCTGTTAAGCAAGCCCACTTAGTATGGGACATGCTCCCCCATTTGTTCCTAATTGAATCAATTTTACCTGAGCAGTTGACCCTATTAGTTGAACACAGCTCTATCCTGCCTTATGCTCATCTTGCAAATTCCCATTCTTCCCCTCTTTTGACCCATCTAACTTCTGTTATTACTCTCTAAATACAGAGTCTTTGGCAACCCACTCAGGACCCCTTCTGTCTCCTTGACAGAAGCTTTTTTTCTCTCAATAAATATATTCCATTCTTAAACTCCATCATTCTAAACATTATTCTTCTATTTTAGAGAACAAAAACTCATTCCAGATATATAGTAGATCAGGAGTTTCATTCCCCTCTATCATTAACATGAGCCAAATTAACATAAATATCTTTATGATTTGTCTGAATGCTTTTCACTTTTCATGCAGTTTTAAGTGATCAATACAGCTCACAGTGGTTGTATTCCTGGCAATGTATAAAGTTGTATAAATCAGTCATTATAAATGTAAAATAATTGTTTTGAGTATATAATTTAGCAAGAACTAGATATTGCCATGGCAGTAGGTTATCTCGTATAAAAGTGAATGTTCAACTAAAATTGTTCAGAACAATTTCTACATTACTGGCTCCTTCAACAATTTTAAGATACATGAAATGTGTATTTTTGCCTTTTTGTAGAAGGCTTCTATTATGTTATTGAAAGAAGTTTGTACATCTGTAGGACCCTGTTTATATTTTGATGCTTTTTCTGCATTGAAGTTTATATGAAGGTTTATTTTTATCGTAGGCTTAAACTCACTGCATTGACACTGATGGAGTGAAGCAACAGTCCACTACATTAATTTCAATTATATATCCACGGCATTGATCATATGAATTACTGAGGAGGTAAATTAGCCACATACATAGACAAGAATCAGTACTGTTAGCATTTTGGGGGGGCAATAGAGAAGCAGAATATAAGAAAAAGTAAAAGTGGCCTTTCTATGTAAGGAATGTGAGGAGGAGCCCAAAAAAACCAAGGTTGTTTTTTTACTATGTGGTTAGGGGTATATCTGACTTTTGACTAGATGTGGAGATTGGAACAGACGTTTCTGTCATGTGAGGAGCTGACTGGAATTTTCCTCAGGCCCCTGGGAAAGGAATGAGAAGGTTGTAATCAGGGAAAAAGAGGAAGTGGCCATATGGTTAGCATCCCTGATTGGGCCTTCCACCATGTTCAACTACCACCAGGAGGTCCTGTAACTCATTCAAGGGCAAAAGTCTTTCAAGTACATCCCTCAGTTTGAATGATGAAATGAAAATAAAGAAGGTTTGCTATGTGTCTTCCTCCAATTCTGGAGGTAACCATTCACAAGAAATATTTTGAGTCATATCCTTAATAAATTGTAGATACCATAACCAAAATTACAGATCAGTTCACTTTCAGAAAACAGAAGCAGCACTTAAATGCAGGCATAAAGGCCTTCAATGAGAGTATCCCTGAAGATATTAGATCAGCTTTATAGAACACAAACTGCTATTCATTTATCTGAGTTCACTAAAGAGAAAAATTTATAATGGTATTGGTACAGGGGAAAGAAACTCCTGATCTACTATGTCCGGTGTGAGTTTGTGCTCTCTAAAATTAAAGCATAAATTTTAGGAACAACAGAATTTAAGAGTAGAATATATTTATTGGGAAAGAAAGCTGTCTGAGAGAGAGAAGGGGTCCTGAGTGGGTTGCCAAAGACTGTCTTTTCTAGGGACTTCTATAGAGTAAAATCATTTTGTGAGGTGGATTTAAGGTGGGAATACTGGGAGCTCACAAGGCAGATATGCATAAGATGGGACAGAAATATGGCAGCCAATAAAATTAATAGTTCAGGTAAAAGTGATTAAATTGAGATCAAATGGGGAAGCCTGTCACACAGAAACTAGGCATTTTTATGCAGTAGTAACTCTTCAATTAAGGGGTTCAGAAGGTGACTCATGATTTCACCAGGATGATAGGAATTATTTGGAATAGCAGGCTTTACTTGAATGGTAACTGCTGACTTCCTCAGAGTGCTAGAGAACCATTTCAAATATCAATCCTTACCATATGAATACATTTGCTTAATCTTTTGTCCTGAAGTCTGACGCTTAGCAGGAAGTGTCTGCCTTCCCTATAGTTGAAGGTATATGGGCTTCTGCATGGGATCCTTGGAGAACCTAGCCCTGTCTCACTGCCAACATTATTTGACTAACTCAGCTGCCCATTACAGTATTGTTTGGAAAATTGAATACAAATGTCTTGTGCTCTGGTATGAATGATCGGGGGATGACAGTGTGCAAAGTATTTACCATTGTTGTCCCCTGATTGACATGTTTTGAAATTTAGTTTTAGTTTATTTTTACCATTGAAATCAAATGGAATTGGAAATAAAAAGCCTGAGGTAAATCTCTTTGTTACAAGCACTCCTCTGTGGATATCAGCACTGTAGAAGACAGTCAGCTCCAGAAGTCAGCACTACAGTCTATCATTTGGGATCCAGTCTTGCAGGGAGGGGTTCCTTTCCCTGTTTATTCTTGATTCAGGAGGAGAGCAGTAGAGAAAGACTGAATCACTGATGAAGAGGTGGGCTATATGAACTGTCCAATCAGATGGGCCACAGCAGGCGGTCTCTTAGGTCTTCCTATCTGGGCATTATTTACCCATTGTGAGCACAGTACTGGAGCAGAATGTTTGCTGGATCTCATTTAGTGGTTTCAATGTCATGTGGCCTGATTAGGAAAGAATGACTCATTTCCTTAAAGTTTGGGAAACTCTAAATTAAATAAAGTTAAATATTTTTTCCTACAAAACTTTTTAGAACCAGTACTACGCAAATAGTTATCCCAAATCTTCAATATTTTCCAAGCTTGTTGGTCCACTGAAATCTTTTTTCATTTACCATAAGGGAATCACTAAAATATTTTTTTAGGGAATGAAACTATATGCAAGATTCTTCTAGTTGGTTATAAAACCAACTAATTCAGCAGAATAATGTAGGATTATATTTGTTTATCAGAATAAATTTCTGTTATTTATAATGAATTTTTTAAAATATAAAATTATGGATCATGAAATTTCAAAAAATTAGATAGAAAAGTCAATGACAATAAATTCATATAACAGCACCTAAACAATGATCAGTAATTCTTCTGGACATCACAATTCATTTCTCTTTCTCCCATTCATCATGGCTTAAGCATGTATGAAAATCATGAAAGATTCTGCCCAAAATAATAAAGAATATCTGAATCTTAAATTGATTTGTTGGTCTTTTCATATTGTCCTATCCTAAATGTTAATACTGCGTGGTATCCTGTCCTAAACTGCCATCTATTTCTATATAATATACGGTCATGAATTTAAAAATCCATGGTAATCACTGAGTTAAAAAGGATAAGAACTGTGACAAACTAGATGGCACATTGCCCACCTACAGAACCAAAATTGTTTCACAGATCCCTGCAAGAATACTACAGTAGGATAATTTCATCACGAATTCTTTCACTGAAAACTGGGAATCTAATCTTTTTGGCGTGAGGGTACCAGGCACTGAACTCAGAACACTGTGCTTGCCAGGTAGGCGCTGTGCTGCTGAGCTATATCCCTCTTGTCATTTTTAATTACCATCTGAATGTAATGAACCTTTACAGTTCAACACACCTAAAATTGAACACTGCTTTACTTCAAAACTTAAATCTTTGGCTCTCTTTCAGTAACAGGCACTATTATACACAGTTCTTCAAGACAAATACCTCGATACCATCCTTGAATTTTCTCTTTATATTTGTTCCACTTCTTCCTCTATTTTTAAAATAAAACAGCTTAACTCTTCCCCACAAAGTATTATAATTTTTACCCAGAGTATAATTTTTTACTCTCTCTCCAATCATTTCTCCATTCCTGAATAGGATATTTTTAAAATTTAAATTTAATCAAATTACATCTGTCTAAAGCCATTTAAAGTCTAGCTTCCTATTGACTTTAAAGTTCAAACTACTCAGAGTGGCTTATAAGACTATTTATATATATGCCCTGATTACAGCCCCAGATATATCTCTTGCCATCTTCTCTTCCAGCCATTCAAACCAACCAAAACTCAAAACATTTCTAGTCATGGAACATAAAATTCTCACCATATCTTTTGAACATTTTGGGGTTTTTTCCTGGAAAATTGTCATCTTTGTCCTGATTCTTCACTTGTGTATCTGAAAACTCATCCTTCAGCTCTCAGCATAGATATAATTCCCTTCACAGAGACTTTTCTGAGGTTTATATCAGATGATTTTCTTATGGAATTGTCAAAATATATTTCCCATAATAATTATCTTTCTATTTAATCTTTTTTCTTCAAATAGCAATGTTTGATTAAAAGCAAACCTAACTCTAAGAATTCCAAAATGTCACGATAAAATTTAATCATATGTAGAAAAAAGGTTACATTTTTAGAAATACTATATGTACTCCACCAGAAATAACTATTTCTGTGCTATCTCCTATATTTTCTCATAGAAATATTTTTAATGACACTTTAGTACTGCCATTCTATGATATCCTTAGTCATCACTCTTTCAATGCAAAATGTTTCAGGTTCCAAATAACCTATATAAAATTTTAGAAACATGAAAATAAAGGTTAAGTGAAAAGCAGCCAAATGAGTACTTAAAATAGGAATAATCAAATATCTTTTAAAGATAATTCTTTCATTTTGCATACCCAGAAAATAGGTTTTAGAATTTGTGGATTAAAATTATATTTATAAAATGCATATTGAAGCATATTTTATTACTGTCCCATACACTTAATACATATTAACAGAAAGTGGAATGTAATTTCTAATGTATTGCAAGAGGTAGAAGGCAATTAAGAGGCAATTTTGGGAGACTGAAAGTTGACATTCACAATCTATCATGGAGGAATTACAATTCCAACGAACTCACTTTAGGAAATTTGGTCAAAATAAACCATTGATAATTTCTTAAAAGATATTCCAAAGGCATTGCCAGAGGCTTGAATTCTTATAAATACAGAATTTATAAACAAAATGATGGACACTCTTCTAATACTGGAGAGCGCCCGGCGCCAAGACCAGAGACACCGGCGGAGCTGCCCTAGGCGGGCGCACCCACGCCTGTAAGCCCGCCGCCCTCCGCGACCTTCTCTTCCCGGATTGGTAGGCGGCTAGCGGCGGTGAGGCGGGCGCCTAAATCCGGGTCCTTAGACGTTCGTCCGGGACGCAGCGCTCGCCGTCCAGCCGCGCTTCCTTCACACCTGCTGGCATGCGTGTGGGCGCCCGCGCAGGGTCTGTAGGGGCCCGTGGGCGCGCGTGTGTGTGCGCTCGGCCCGGAGCGCGGCGGTCTGCTGAGGGTGCTTGTGTGCTCGCGCGTTGGGTGCTCGGCCCCGGGGAGCGACGGCGGGAGCCTGACTCCGCGCGCCCGGCCGGCTCAGGCGGGACTTGCGCCGCAGCCGCCACCGCCTCGCGTCCCCTGAGGGCCGCTGTCGTGCTGCGGAGAGCGCCGGGGCGGGCGGGCGGACGCCGCGGGGGCTGCGAGCGGCTGGTTGGCTGGGGTGGGAGGAGGTGGGGTGGGGGTCTAGAGGCGCGGGCGGGAGGGGCCGGGATGAGGGTGCAGGGCAGCGCGGAGGCGGCCGGCGTCGCCGCGCGTCCCTCCCGTCGGCTGTGGTGCTGTCAGCCGCAGAAGTTTTGGGCTCCCACTGTTGGGAATGGGGAGTGGAATAAAAGGCGTCTTTGCCTCCCAAATTTCTTGCCGAGAAAAAAGGCAGGGTTGAAGATGACAGAGGGTTGGGGGGGGGTCGCCTGGAAGATGGTGGCAGAGTAAATTGCAGCAACCCCCCCCCACAACGTTTTTCTGGAAATAAAAATTATTCTAGCTGAACCTTTAGAAGGAAATCCCGCCTTGAAGAGAGACGCGGAGGGTCTTGTTCTTTTGATTCTGGTTTGATTGTATAATAATAATGATATAATACTAATGACGACACTGCCTTTTATTTTGACCCCAGTGCTGTCAAAGCGTAGTTACAGCTGGGGATAAAGCCCTTGAAAATCTGATGTATGAAGAAGGAATACAGTTGCTCTAGGAATGGTCTTTATTTTATGAAGATATGTATTTTAGAATTAAAATTTGACAAAACGAGGCCTTTCTTCTTTTCCACTTTTCAGCCAATGCTCATAAAATGGGGCTGGCTATTACTGCCCGAATATGGAAGAATAAATGATTTTACCCGGTATAATTCTATGTAGTTAGTCAACCCTTTCTCTTTTCCTTTGACTTTCTCAACAGTTCTTAAAATGAAGAAGTTTAATTTCCGAAAAGTTTTGGATGGCTTGACTGCCTCCTCACTGGGCAGTGGCAGCAGCAGTGGCAGTAACAGCGGTGGGACTGGTAGTGGTCCCTTGCATCCAGGAGGGACAGCTGGAGTTCTGAGAGAGGAGATTCAGGAAACCTTGACTTCAGAATATTTCCAGATTTGTAAGGTAAATTGTGCATTGCTTGAGGCCTATTATTTTTTCATTATATTTCTGTGGAGAAACAAGGAAATAAAACATCACAGTAAGAATTGTTGAGATGCCAGCATCAAAGATCATTTTATCTCATAAATTTATGAGATACAAAATCTTCAAAATTATAAAAATTAAAAAAGCAAAAAATTAAAAATTTTTAGATATTTAAAATTAAAATTTAAAGTTCTCAAGGTGATTTACTTCAGCAGTGTTCTGGAATACATATTAAATGTTTTTTAAAGGTAAAGCAAAATAGCATATGAAATTTATAAATGAGATGTAAGGCTTAGAACACCTTACATAATAAAATTAAACTTACAATGCATTAATTGAGACTAAATGCTAACACAGGGAAAGTACATTAAAATAAATGTAATCATGCTAAAATTGATGAATATTTAGTCAAAAACAACAAAATTATGCAATTTGAGTGAATTTCATTGAATTAGAGTTTTGAAAATATTAGCTTATTTAATATGTAAAATGTTAAGTGGTACATGAAACAAACTACGTGGTATGGTTTATAGCTTTTGCTAAGACTTGCTGAAATTAAATGGTAAGCTTTAGGTGTTTGTGTCTAGAGATTTATGCTCATGGTTGGGATTTCTGTCATTACAAAAGTGTGAGGGCCATTCTTATATCTTTTCAACCACTTTGTTCCTACTTTGTGGGAGATGCCACAGAAGGCTGCTGACAAGTGCCTACACCTTGACCGTAGCCTTCACAGCCTGTGAACCCATATGCTGAAACATGTCTGTTAAGTTTAATCTACCACGTCTCAAGTATTCCATTCTACTAGTCCAAAATGAAATCAGATAGCCATTAAAAACAACAGAAGTGTTAAAAATGTGAGCAGTTTTCCTAGGCTAAAACAATGCTTTAATACCATTAATATATTTAATTTGATGCAATTTATTAATAGTATGTAGAATAAGCCATATAAATACATAAACCATCAAAAGAGGATATACGGTACATAGTTAATAATTACTCCATAAAATACATGAATAGTTTCAAATAAATCTAAGTTATTTCAAGATAGGAAAGTAAATTAATTATAATTGGAAGAGGGGAACTTATGGTCAGAAAATTGAAAGTTAAAAAATTATACTTCCAAAATATAGTGGCTTTTGATGTAGACCCATTTCGAGATTAAAAGAAAAGGAATTTAATATGGCAAAAATACAAATTTCTTGTGGTGAGATACAGTAGTGCCTTGGTTTATAATCTATTTGTTTCACAATTTTGGGGAAAATAACTGTGGTTGCATGGGTATAACCACGGAAGTAAAACTTGTGTGTGGAAACAAAGTTTGCTAAATGTTTTGTTTGCAAACCAAATTGTTTGCAAACAGAAGAATTCATATACTGAGGTATTATTGTATTTAAAAATCCATTCTCAGCAATTTCTAAGTATGTGTTAAATCATCAATAGTCACCATTTTTTAAAATGAATATACAGAACTTAACATTCTACCTAAATGAAGTTTGTGATTTTTCATTAACAGCCCTTTTTCGATTAACCACGAACCCCCACTTCCTGTGCATCAGCCTTTGTTAAATATCATTCTACCCTTATGAGATCATGTAGCATTTTTCTTTGCCTAATTTCACTTAACAAGTGAAAGTTCTTTTATATATTATAAATGACAGAATACTTTCTTGTGTAAGACTGAAAAGCGTTCAGTCACACACAAGCACACCCACATACACAGCACTTATGAATAATATTTTCATTATCCATTTTTCTATCAGTGAACATCTAAGTGCATTTCATGTCTTGAGTATTTTGAAGAATTCTGTAATCCATAGGAGAATACAGATCACACTTTCACATAACAGTTTAAATTTCTAGTCACATACCAAATAATAAAATTATTGGATCATATAGCAGGTCTAGTTTTATTTTTTTGAGAAACTTCCACCATGTGTTCGATATCAGTTTACATTCCTTATAACAGTGTGCAAGATGTTACTCTTCTTCACCTCTTTTGAACACTTCTTATCCTTGGTATTCTTGATAACAGTCATGCTGACATTTGTGAATCAGTATCTCCTTGTGTCTTCAATTTGTACTTTTCTGATGATTAATGACATTGAGCATTTTTCACAAAACTGATAGATTTTTTTTATGTTGTCAATTGAGAATATTATAACTTCATTTAATCATTTTATTCACATTATTTTTGTTTGGTTGGTTATTGAGCTGAAGTATTTTCTAGTTTTGGATGTTAAACTCTAATCACATGTATGATTTTTGCCCACTTCATATTTTGTTTACTCTAAATAAACTGCTTAGTTTTATTTTTGGTGCTTTAAAATTTTTAGTCTAACAATGAGTGTCTAAACTACGGATTATATGCTTTCTAGGAGACATACAGCTAAACAGGTCCCTATCATACAGTGACCTATAACTACAGCTTTCCATAGTATTCACAAACTTTTTCCTCAAATTTCTAAAAATTTTACGTTTTCGGACCTTTAAAACTTCATTTAAAATTTATTTTTATTTATTGCATAAGGAAAACACATAATTTCATTGCTTTGTAGATATCTACTACTCCGGGCATCAGAGGTAGCCATTCTTTTATGCGCTCTTGGAAATGTGCAAGGAGCAACTGTTTGCAAAAGCATAGATGTATTTCTTTTTTTTTTTTTTTTTATTTAAAGAAAAGGAAACGAAAAAAAAAATACATGGAGATTAAAGAAAAAAAGGGTAGAAAAATAATACTAAATTACAGACAAACAAAAGGTAAGAAATTGCCAGTTGATAAGTTACAAATTGTCTTCTTCGAAATGGCTGTTTAGGTTATAGAATTAAAGTATTTAGAATGACATTCAAAAAAGTGACCCTACAAACCATTCTGCTCTATGGCCGAACAAAAGCTCCGTAATATGATTATCAGTCCCACCTATTTGTTTTACATCTCTAAGAGGATAAGGTTAATCATATCAAAACAGAACAGAACATTAAAAAAAAATAAAAAACAATTTAAAGAAACACAGATTTCAAAGCAAGTCCACCGGAGATCTACCTTATCCAACTGTCTCTAGCCTCTTACAAATAGTTGTCCCTAACTTCACCCACTTTCTATACTTATTGCATATTATAGAACTAATCAAATCATTACAGGATGATGGAGTCTCTTTAGGTCCTCAAGTTCCAAATTAGGGAAGACATTTCCAACTACTTTCGCATCTCTCATTCTCTTTGTGATAGCCGTCCCCATCTCTGCATATGCTGAAGTTGAGCTGAAGAAACCAGTCCAGAGTCATTTTAATCAGCAAGCAATAGGTTGCTAGAATTTATATTATAATGCTACAAAATAAGCCTCGGGTTTTTCAGGTCTCTTCCTCAGAGTATTTGTTCCTATCCTCTCTGTATTATAGGGAAAACCAAGTCATAACAAGACAGCGAAACAATTTCCTAGATAAACATGCAATGGATAAGACTTACAAAACTATAATATAAATGATCTTCCGTAGCTACTATGTTTTCTCTTGTTATTTTCAATAGATTTGTCAGCAACACTGGCTTATTATAGTTAAATATACTATCACCTATTTTTATAAAAACTTATCTTTGACTGCATTGTAGTATTTGAGAGCTGTTACTGATTCATACCAGTATGGATATCCTTTACATCCTGTCATGCTCAGAGTAGTTTCCTCTACTTTTAGGGTTGATTCTAACACGCATACGGATTTCAAATAGGATCAGTCAAGGCCAACCAATAGTCTTATGATTCAGATACAATTAAGATCAGTCATAGTAAGACAATGTAAGTAATACAGGATTTCAGCTTAAGTCAATAGGAAAGTAAGGATGGTTACCATGGTATAACCTGCTATTTTTGGTTCTAGAGGTCTGTGTCCTCAAATCTGATATGAGTGGACAGACCAGAACAAATTTAATTCAATCTAAATATGGCACTAGGACTACTGTGTCTTTTAAATCGTTATACACCATTAGCAGTGACCTCTGCTTTTTTTTTTTTAAATATAGTTTCAGAGCTGTCTCTACCAAAGATTAGCTTACCGTCTCTGCCTCACGTCTGCTACTCCACTTTTCTGCTATAATTTGTCCACCTTATTCCCTCATTCCATGGTCTGCCCCGTACACTGAGGCCTCTCTGCCACTGTAGCTGTAATCCTGATATCTCTTCTTCTCTTTCTCTGTAATGTCCTTCAGCGCTCTCTGTAGGGTTGGATTGGTGGCCATGAACTCCCACAGTTCCTCCTTGTCTTGAAAGTATCTTATTTCTTCATTAATTTTTAGAGAGAGTTTTGATGGATATATGAACTTAGGTTGCATATTTTTTTCCTTCAGGACTTGGAATATTTCTCCCCACTCCCTTCTTGACTTAAGAGTTTGTGTTGATAAGTCTGCTGTTATTTTGATAGATTTCCCGTTATAGGTAACCTGCATCTTTTCTCTGGCTGCTTTTAATATTCTGTTTTTTTGGTGGATTTCTGGGATCTCGATTATTATATGCCTAGGCGTAGATCTGTTTTGGTTGTAGGTAGCTGGCGTTCTGTATGCTTCTTTTATCTGGATATCATTTCTTTTTGCTATACATGGGAAATTTTGCTTTAATATCTCTGTGAATATTTTTTGTATTTCATTTTTGGATGTTCCTGCTTCCTCACTCACATTCTTTATTCTTAGGTTATGCATCTTTTTATCATCTTCCAGTTTTAGAATTGCTTCTTTCTGGTTCCTTGTTATTTTTAAGAGGCTTTTTCTTTCACGTTCATAAGCCCTAAATCTCTCTTCAAGTTTCAGAAGGTTGTCTTTAGTTTCTGTCAAGGCATTTTGCCAATATTCAATGGAGTTTTTAATTTCCTGATTTTCTCTTTGGATCTGTTTCATGTATTCTAAGTTATGCTTAAATTCTTCAGATGCTTCTCTTTCTTTTCTGATTTCCTCAGTTCTTCCATCTGTGTTCTCTTGGGCAGGGCTTGTCATTTCTTTAATTAATCTCTTTATATCTTGCCTCACTTGGATCAGGAGTACATCTTTAAATTCCTCTATGAGATCATGTAAATACTTTTTAATTTCGGCTGATGCTGAGTCGAGCAATGGATGGTTACTGTGCTTGTTCTCTTCAGTGTTTAGTTCTCTTGGGTTTAATTTCTCCTGTTGAACAGCTGGAGATTTTTTTTTATTTTTATCTCTTGTCATGTTTCTGGTTTCTTTCAGACTGTCCTGGAGTTCTCTGGCCCTCTCCGAATTGCTTAGGGCCTTTCAGAAGCGTGCTGGCTTGAGTTTTTGCTGTCCTCCCCAATTTGCAGTTATCTGGGGTAGGCTGGGATGCAGGGGCGGTACAGTCTAGTCTCTAGCCTCTGTGTCAGTTCATAAATTAGGCTGTACTTTCTGGTTGTCACTGAGTTGTGACCATTCTGCATCCGCCCATTGGGCCCCAAGCAGAGGCCTGATCTAGCCCCAACAGCTCCTGCCAGTTCTCCCTGAATCAGAAGCAGCTGGGTAATGGCACAGGATTCTGCCCAGGTCCCAGCCGTTCTCTTCCAAACCTCTCTGTGATAGGAGCTCTAGAAAAGCAGATCTGCCCAAAACCAAGATGGCTCCCACTAAGTTCTCCATGCGGAGCTGAAGCCAGCAAGCAATCAGACTCTGCCAGGACTCAAGATGTCTTCCACCAGCCCTCCCTACAGGGGGTCCTGGTGATGTCCCCAAGCTGCGGTTTCAGCCGCCAGGCTAATATGTCTGCACCAGATTCTGTGTTATTGATTTCCCCGTGGTGGCGGGCCAGCTGTTCTCTGGCCAAACCCAGCCGCCGCGGGGTTTTCTATACTCACCAGAGTCCGGTGCAAGTCCCCGCTCCGGGACCGCCACACACCAAGCCGTCCACTTTTCCCCACCTCGCGGCTCAGCGCTGACTGGTCAGATTTCTGTGCACCGTTTAGATTCGAAACGCCAGAGCTCTGTACATCTGCTCTGGTGCAGTGGTGCAGAACTGGCTGCCGCCTGGAGTCTCGATCTGGGTCTCAGTTTCCGCAGTCCCCAAAAGCAACTCAGCTTTTCGTGTTGGGTCCACGAGTCTGTTCGTTGATTTAAGGGCGCGGGATTTGCAGCCTCCGGTCTCAGCACGACTTTAAATCCTCCAGCTGTACTGTCTTGGTTGATAAGAATCGCTATGGGTTTGTCTGGTCCTCTCCATGCTGTCTTTTTTTTTTTTTTTTTAGCTTTGAGTTTGAATTCTCTGGAGAGATTCTTCGCTCGATCCCCTAGCACGCCGCCATTTTCTCTCCTCTTTCAACATCGATGAACCTTCACTGTGAGCGTCTGATTATCACTGTGTTTCTCAGGAACTGTCTCATCATCCACCAAACTGGTCTCACCATGAGCAGCTCTTCACGCACACCTCCTACCACAGCCACCAGAATTCTCACTAGGATAGCAGTCTTCAGGGAAAAATGACACCTACAGAGTTGTTCATATGTTTGAGTGCATCATGCTGAGTTACAATGCTGAGAGGAAACTAAAGGGCATTCATCTGATAGGGTTACATTTTTAAAAAGCAGCAATTTAAAACTTCCTCCAAAGTACCCCGTCTGCCGCTAAATCATGTATAGGAAAGATCTGTCCAAGGCAGCCTCAGGATCCCACGCAAACTCTCCATAGATGTATTTCTGAGCTCCATATTCTGTTCAGTTAGCCTGTATTCTTGTTTTTATGCTAGTCAGTTTTTATTATAATAGCTTTAAAGTATACCTAGCATCAGTGTGATGCTTCTAGACACATACTTTTTGCTCATAATCAGTTTGGCTATTCCAGATTTTTCATGGAATTATGTACAATTCAAATTATATGTTATAGACCTACGTTGAATATCATTAGAATTTCAATAGTGATTGCAGGGTCTCTGAAGAGTCCCAGATGGGTAAACATGGCCATGTTACCAATATTGAGTTTTCAATGCATAAACGCAGGACATCTTCCCATTTCTTTGTTTATTCACCAATTTTTTTAATAGTGTTTTATATTTTCAAGTAAAAAGAGCTTCAAGCTCCTTGGGTAAACATATTCTTGAGTATATTTTTTCAGTTATTCTATATTGGATTATTTTCTTGATTTCTTTTTTGAATAGCTAGCATATGAAAAAATGCTACTTATTTTTGTATCCTGCAACTTTATAGAATTTATTTATGAGATCAGAAGTGTTGGGATGTAGATCCTGGGATATTTTTAGGCAAAAAATAGTATTTACATTATAGTGTCTTTAACATTTTTCTTACCTCCTTTGCATGTTTGTTTTATTGGGTCCTATTAGTTATACACGGTGGGAAGTTTTGACATATTTATTCATGTGTGTAACCTACACTTAGCAAGCTCACTCCCTCATGGATTCCCTGTTCCTCTCTTCATCCCCTCCTTGATTTTTTCCTGTAATAGCTTCCTTTATGCTTTCATATAAGCTTGTGTTTCCTTTCTAATTTTTTATTTTTTAGATTTTACATATGAAAGAAAACTTGAAAATTTGACTTTCTGAGTTTTGCTTATTTTACTTTATATAATTATCCCAGGTTCAGTTTGTTTTTAGAGATGACATTTTACTCTTCTTTATACCTCATTAATATCATTTTGTAACTATGCCATATTTTCTTTACTTATCCCTCAGTGGACATTTAAGCTGCTTTTATGATTAAAATATATTTGCAAGAAGCCCTGAAATGTTACTTAGTCACTCGCATTGGTATTCCTCCAGACTTCATGGTACACTCAATGCCGCAGAATTGATTCAGGTGTAAGTTCAAAGACTGAGGTCAAGAGTATTGTCATGTAGACCTTCATGCTTCCCACTCCCGCAGGTGCTGCCATGATAAGCATGCTTGGTTCTGTGCTGCAGAGGAAATGCCAGCCTCATCTTCCTACTTCTGGCTTCCTTTCTCAACCATCATATTGCAATATATTCTAATTGCTTTTCATTTAAGGAAACAAAATGCTGGGTAGAAGCATCAGTTGATAAAACCAGTATTTAATTTACAACAACATCGTACTTTGGGCAAAAGGAACACAGATGTGACTGACTACTTGGGGACTTGACAGAGTAAAGCTGTTTAATTGTTATTCACAACTCTTATACTCTGAAAATGGATTTTTATAATTCATTTCAAAGTACAACAGCTATCAATCTATGACAAAATGTCTGTCTTCTGGAGACTAAAATTGTCTCAATAGCTGTTGTCTTGTTCAGCTTTTAACTCTCATTATTCTATTTACTAAAGACAAGATGACCACTTTCTGACATTGATACAAAATACTGACAGTACAAGTTGAATGCTAGTGAATAACACAGCTGAGGGATGAAAAACATAGAAGATCACTGGCAAATGCCACTTACTCTCTATTGATTGATCAAATGCATGTGTTCACTGTGATTATATTGTGCATCCACACAGACAGTTGCATTATATTGTGCATCCACACAGACAGTTGCATGTCCTATCTAAGATAAACCTTCCAGCATGAAGGGAGAGTTTCAAATGTGGAAATAGCTAAGTAATACTTACAGTTCATCTTCCATTGTGCTAGAAAAACACTGCTCCATTTCTAAGCTGCAATGGTAATGAGCAACATAATTATTCTTTTTTCATTTCATTAAGATGCCCTAATTATCCTGCAGTCCCCAAAGGGAATTTCTTCTAGATTTCAGAAAAAAAATTTCTCTTTGGGAAATTCATTCATTCATTCTCTCTCTGTGTCTGTCTCTCTCTGTTTCTCTCTCCATCCATCCCTCTCTCTATCTTTCTCTTTGAGATAGGGTTTCCCTATGAAGCCTAGGCATGCCTTGAATTCATGATGTTTACAGGCATGTTAGGAATTATATTGACTATGAAAATTCCACTTATTTTCCAAATATTTAATTAAATTTTTGTCTACCAGTCAATATTGGAGTGTTTGTTCCATGAAAATCATAATGAAGAAACTTAAGACCATGTATTCCATATTTATGATCTTAAAAAATAGACTAAAACATACATGTGTACATTCATGCGTGAACACACATTCATACGTCTGGAAAATGTAAAAAAAGAAACAATTTTATAACAGACTCTTGGAGAAATAATCAGCTTCTTTCATTAGTTTCATTGCCTCCACACTCACAAGGTTTCACTAGAGATTCTTACAGATGTTTACATCCTAGATTTAATAACATAATATAAATATAAAGTAAAATGTTAATTAAAAGTGCATTTTACATGCATTTTAATGTAAATTTTATTAGATTTGTGTTATGGTAAAATACCTGACACAGGCTGTTTATTAAGAAAAAAGTTTTTGGGGCTGGGGATTTAGCTCAGGGGCATAAGCACCTGCCTTGCAAGCAGGCGGCTGTGAGTTTGATCCCTGGTACAGATAAAAAAGGAAAAGACAAAAGAAAAAAAGAAAAGAATTGTTTTTTTTTTCACTTCACTGTTTTGAGTTTCAAAGTCCAAAGAGCACGTTTCCATGGCAAATGTGGCTTCCTGATCGCATCACCTGGTAGAGCTGACCAACGGGTAGAAGGTCTTCTGAGAGCAAACAAGGGATTTCACCTCGAACAGGTAGCATAAAGAATAATGGCAGCTATTAGCAGCTATTAGGCTAGGCATTTATCAGCTACTCCATGACATGAACCAATGGGTGCCAGAACTGCCTCTGAGACACACCCTATAATCTAGGGAATCCTCACCGAGTGCCCCCTCTTCAGGGTTCCACACATACCCTCACACCCCAACCCGGGAACCAAGTGCTCATTCGCAGTGGACCCTTGGGGGACCATCAAGAGGCACACAAGCCACAGCACAAAATGATAGTGACTTTTTAATTTCAGTGTCTTTATGTTTAAAAACTATCACAAAGTTATTGTCTGAGTAACTCTGAGGCTAATCACAAAATAAGGTGAAGAAGTTATATTGAAGAAATTAACACATGTAACAACTATGAATCTTTCCATCATCTTTATTTTCTGAATTTGATTCACTGTCATGATTTAGATCTAGAATCTGCCCCACTCCAATAAAACTCATTTTTCCAGAGGTGGGATTTGAGGAGGTGATTGGGTCATGGGAATGTTATTCTCATTAGTAGAGATAAATTCATAGCTGAATGTGCCGTGAAGAGAGGTTCGGATGGAAGATACAGGCCTTGGACCATAACGTGGAAGCCTGTGTCTCCCTGTGTCTTCCCTCACCTTCTGCTTCCTGGGTGCCATGACCAGAGCAGCTTTTCTCAGTTCACCCTCTGCCCTCAGGCCCTTGGGTTTTTTTCTTGAAGGGGCCAACCATGGGCTGCAACCATGACCTATGAATAAGCCTCCCTTCCTTTATTTTGTGAGTGTCAGATATTTTGTCACCATGGTGAGAAAAATGCATCAGATATACACAGCATTACAATCTTAGCCTAACAAAATGTGAGAAACACAGTACAATCTAGACAAGCAGTTTATAGTCACTCATTATTCCAGTGCTCACAAAAAAGAAACCTATTTTGAATTGTTTATATACAGTTCTATCTTAAATATATTTTAGTGAAGTGGCCATCAAAATGTACAAAACTCTACCATATGCCCATATTGAATATCACGGTGAACTAAATGCCAAAATTCTACTCTTTGGGAAAGAACCTATTAGAGACTGTTAACCCTTTTCTTCATACTATCTCTTTCTACTCTTCTAAAACAGAATAGTTTATATGTTTAGGAGTGCAGTGATTTTCCAATTTTATTGTTGTTTATTGTTGTTATTATTATTGTTGATTATTATTTATTGTTTAAGAATTATCCCTGCTGGGCATATTTTCATATTAACTGGGAATAATTTCTCAGATTTAAGGAAGGGGTAGGGAAGCTGCCAGCTTGTATAAGAAAGGACTTTGAAGTCAGACATGGTGGCACACTCCTATAATTCCAGCACTGGGGAGGCCAAGGCAGAAGGATTGGGAATTTGAGACCAATTTGGGTTACATAGTGAGTACAGAGCCAGCCTGAACTGTAGCTTTTATGACTCTAGTCCTAGGATTCGATAATTTATTAAAAAACATTAAAAACATTTTGAGAAGTGCCTGAGAAAAACAGACTCACATATTTTAAGTCACTGTATACTAAACTAGAATTATATACATGTGTATTTATATGTATATGTGTGTACTCAGTGTATCATAGGTATCTTCCTTTAAAGGAAATAGACTGCATGCATGTCAGAATTAATAAATTCTGTACATCAAAGGATACAGGATGGGAATGAAGTCTACAGGGTGAGAAAACATTTGTAAGTCATGTTTCTGATAAGAGGTCAACATAGAATTTATAAGTAGTGTTTATAAAATGTAAGAAACACAGTAGAGTATAGAGAAGCAGTTTATAATCACTCTGTGTTAAGCAAACCAGGAGTGATAAATAACTACAGTGAAGATTTTCCATTAGCTAATTGCATGTTCACGAATATTGATACAGTTAAATGACAGAGAAAATGGACACATATTTAATTTCAAATAGTGGTACATAAGAAAGCCTTGTGGAAGGCAACTGGGGTGAAGCCAGTGCCCTTTCTTGCTATGCAAAATAGTAGCTCCTAAAATCTAGCTTCACAAATCTTAACAGGATGGAAATTTTCAGTATTTATATGGAAGGATGTTATTTTCAGAATTCACAACTAGATAACAAATCAATAGCATTCTTACTACAGTGCTTAGTATCCATGCAACAGGTTTTAATTCCCTACTGAGGTTTACACATGTTGTAGAATAACTAATCAGTTTCTGTCATGGTCCACATTGCAGAGTCTCTAGGGAAGCAAGTGGGAGATATTTACTGGTGTAGCAAAGGTAAGATTTAGGAAGTTCAGTCTGGAGCACATGACATTATAGCTTGTTTCTAGATGTTTCCCCAAATTCTCATGCCAATGGGGAATTTTGGAGGTGGCTGTGTCTAAAGTGTATAATGCTGGAATTACGATTATATGGTTACTGAATTGGACCGCTGATTGGTTCATCATATTTCTGGGTGAGATTAAGGGTGTCCCAACCTGGAGTGAGTGCTACCCTCTCTAAGGGTAAGTAGGCTAAAGGCTGATAGCCTAGATAAAATATAAGAAAGTGGGCTATAGCCATCGCTTGTTGGTTGCTTGCAGCTTACTGCCTGCTCTTGTTTTGCCCTAGTCTGTTTCTCTCTGTGATGCCCCTGTGCCAACACCACCCTGTTTCAAAGCCAGTCAACTATGAACTGAAACTTCTGCAAACTATAGGCTAAGTAAATCTTTCCTCCTCTAACTTTGGATGTTGGATATTTTGTCTCAAGCATGAGAAAAGTCACTAGGATGTGGCTATAGGAACAAATAGAGTTAAAATTGAGCCAAAGCCACGGGTGACAGGTCCCAAAAAATGTTGAAAATACACATTAAACTACTCCATCATTTCAAATTTTGTCAACAAGGTCAACCAATTTAATATTATCACCAAAGAAACAAATTTGTTCTTGCATACACCAATTTATCTTTGTTTTCCTTTTTTCATCTACACTTGAGTGTAGATCGCACTCTGTGTCCAGCATTGATTCCTATTTACTGTACATTCACAGCCAAAGCTCTTTAATAGTACTGGGAAATACATGCAGCTCTGCCTATGTAATTGTGTTCCTTCTCTGCTTTGATGACATCAGATCTCCTTGCCTTGTTTATATCCTCTGTTTCCACTCCCATGCCCTCCCCTTGCTTTGGTTCCTTTCCCTTTCCTTTTCTCATCTTTTTCCTGGTATGCATTTGCATATGCACCAGTAAAATCAGAGCTCCATAGAATTAATGGCCACAGTGTCAGCCTTCAACTCAAAAGTCAGTTTTCTAGAGATTCTAACATGGTGGGAAGTTTTCCACATGATTTTCTCATCTCTAACAAAACCCTAAGTGCTTTTGTTTTTCATTTTTTCCAATTATCTAATCGTGTGACAATAATCCCCCAATGCACAGGAACATATCAGTTAAAATGAGTTTTGTTCTGTTGGTACAAGTGTATGGGCTGAGCAAATCTTTTGCTCCAGCTGAGGCTGACTAGCTGGTATTCAGCAGGGACCTGGTCTCATCTGTAGGATTTAAGAGGCATTATTGCCTTCTAATCTGAGAGTAGATGGTGCAATGGCAGAAACGTGAACTGCGCCCCAGTGCATCTCCAGGTGTCCTCAGCTGCTCTGGGAATGGACAGTTTAACCTAAATACTCATGTAGTCAGGCTTTATATGTAGGTGCTAAGGGCTGCCAAGAGCAGATTGTACCCCACATTTGAGTTATGGCCCTGATGTGACATTCTTCCTACTGCAGCCAGATCCAAGATGCTAGAAGTAATTCTCCTTTCTTCAATGTGAGAATTCTTAAATGTGTTTTAGTCTCACATTGGCATCACAATTTTTTCATTTTATTTCATTTAATTTTTCTTATTTTGAAAATTGAGCATCAACTAAGTCAACGACATGTAAACTCACAAAACTAACAAGTAGTGAGCACGGGCTCCTATTACTGTTCTCTTTCCCATCAAAGCCTATGTGTCACACATTCCCTCTGAACTTTAGACTCCTTTTTTCAACTACTGACATGTAATTGTGTAAATTATAAAATCTTCTATCTGAACACAGCTTACAAAAAGGGAATTAAAATATTCAAGGACACACAGGCCTTAACATTTGCTTGCTTCATAATTGGATCTTTTACAATGATATTTTGCCTTCTCTTTGCAGACAATAGGGAAGATTCATAAAATTCACACTTCTCTGTAGTACTAATTTGATTCAATGATTATTTGCTTATAAATTTGTCTCCACTGTTAGGTAATAAATTATTTGAGGACATTTAGTAGCACCTAAATCTCTAGCTTTAATCACGGTGCATAATACAATTATATAAGAAATAAGTAAATAGATATAGTTGGAGTAGGCTTAGTTAAATCAGCTTAATCTACCAAAATGGAAAGATATTTAATGTTATTTCATATACTCTTTGGATTCTGAAATTCTGAAGATGTGTGTAGACAAATAATTCATCAAAAATTATTAGTTATAAAGCAGTACTTCATTGCAAATGATATCTGCTTCTAACCAAAAGAATATTTTAATCTTGTTCTTCAATATTTTCAGCAAGATTAACTTATTTTAGAAAATAGTTACTTTTAAGACATAGCATACATAAGAGTTAGTTCATTGTTCAAAAAAGAAATGATAAAGATAGTTTAAGTAAACAGCATTTTAAACCTTGACTTATGCTAACCAAAAAATGTTTGCTCTCATTTATAAATACAGTTGTTCAAATTTTATCTCTTTTAACTCACAGAACAGCTACTATGAAAGGATTTCAGAGTACTAGGTAACAAATCTTGGATTTTGTGTGTGTTTTCCTTTGGTACAATAATACAATATTTAGATAACACTATCATGTTTTTTTTTAACATGATATACATTTAGTATTCTGAGAACAAAACATCTGAAAAATCAAGTGAATTTTTGACTGATGGCACTTGATCTGTAATTGACTGCTTTTACCATTCCAATCACTGGTGACTGTATAAGCTCCTGTAAAGAAAAGGAAATATATTGCTCTGCTGTACATGTATTTTTGTACTAGTACAAAACATACAATTTTAACATATATGCTACTGTAAAGTATTGTTCTAGTTTACAAAGTTAAGTTCAAAGTGAATGTCACATCATTATCAAAATTATTTTCTTCTTTAAAAAGTTTTATTATATATTTGCAGTACAAAATGATCACATTCAGTGTGGGAATTGATATATATATATTACTTAACACATCTCATTTATTTTTCCCCTTCCTCTCCACTTGCTCCTTTGTTATGGTCTGCATTAGATTCATATATTTAGAGCATGAGTCTTTATAAAGTTACTTATCATACATAGGGATAAAAAAACAAAGTAGTAGGCTAAAAATCATAAATGTATAAGACAATTTACTAAATCAAGTTACATTGTTTTGGATTATAGTAACTTTTTTCTCTTTTTGCATATATTTTTCATTAGTCAATGACTTATATATTCCTGTAAGCCTAATATTCATTTCTTCCTCTTCAATGATATCCATTTAATAAGTTTAACAACAGTGATGTTTGTTCCAGAAAATTATGAGGCCATCATAGCAAAAGGTGTAGGTAAAAATGTAGCGTATGAGGTAATTATAGTGTCAAATGCAAAGAAATCTAGTAGATTAATATTTATAATAAAATTTGAACAAATATATCTGAGGGATGGATTTACAGACCAACTTTAGAGGACTTTTCTAGCATGTACAAGTTCCAAGGTTTAATTACGTGCACCATTCAAAAATATTTAAATGCATTTTATAATATGATGAAATAGAAATCAATGAAAAGTATGTTGTTGCATCAAAGATAAAACTACATACATCTTAAGGAATAACTTTCTTCATTTCACTTTATTTTAATATGTAAATGTACACACTAACATAGTACCCTGTGATTCCATGGTACCCTGTGATTCTATAGTTTTTCAGAGTTTTGAAATTTGTTATTTGGTGCGTAAGAATTAGAGTTTTTCCAGAAAAACATCTGGGAGGAAGGAATTAGTGAGTGACTAAAGCATTCCAATCAGTGTTCTGTAAAAAATCAGTACATTCTGAATTTAAGAAATGTCTCTTTGATTATTGACACAATTCAGAGGAACTTAGCTCTCAGAAGTTTAATTTGCTCATATCATTCTATAGGAAACAGGGCAATCTGTCCTAATGATTCACCTCCAGTCTCCTTTGTGTAATGGTAATGCAAAGATAACAATAGCAAAAGGTTATAAAAATACCCAGTTTTCAAGAATGATGTAAGTGTTTACTTCTATGTATGTCAGATACATTTGATTGTGACTGTTTACTGTAACTTGCTGCATAGTTGAAACTATTATTTGTAGATATGAACTTAAACTCTTAGATTTGTATTTATTTGGTGACAATATTCAACTGTTCTAAATTTATTAATATAGAAAATATATCATAGAATTTTTTTGGGAGAGATTCTGTACTGGATCAAGGACTAACAAAATGAATTAGGCTGACTGGTACTTACTACTTCTCAAACATAGAAAAATAATGATCTATAAAGCTAGATTTCACCATTTACAGATCTGAATCTGGAGCTGTTCAAAAAGCAGTAAGTCACATTTTAAACCTAAATGTTATTTAGATTGAAAACACATAAATCTATGCAATTTTATATAGAAGAATCCTAAAGGGAAACTGCCAAGTAATTATTTTGGTGACCATGATGTGGCACTAAATGTGACCTGTCTTCTAAATTTGTACATTTTACACACAGGGAAAATGAATTGCTACCCAGTTATAGGATGATGAAAGACATTTCACTCACTTGCACAAACAGAAAATCAACAGGAGTGTGATTAACAGAATCTCTGAAGACTTTACATTTTAATCAGATCATAATTATTCATCCAAATTTCTGCAAACAAAAGTTTTTGCCTATGATATACAGGGTTCATGAAAGAAACATGGTATTTTGAGGAAAATATAACGGTATTTAAATGTAAAATACTAAAGCAAGATAAGCAAATTAAGATACAGACTTTGAACCTTTTATGTAATTGAGAAATATAATTTTATTAGCTGTGGTTTGGAAGAATACTCACTTGATATGGAGTGATTGTAAAATATTGATTCTCAAAAGAAAAAAAATACTTCATATAAATAATTCACTAATGTGAATTAAACATATTAATTAAGCATATTAAACATATTCATTAATTAAGTATATTAAACAAACTTTTTCAATACATGGCAAATGTTTTGAACATAATTATTTTGGAACCTTTATATAATCTTCAACCTCTGACAGATACCCTTTTATCTCAATGATAAGAATAAATTTAGTGACTTTTTATGTAACTTTCAACAAAACATTTATAATTAAAAACCAGTGTATATTTAAATAATTTATTCATTTTCAATTCAGTTCCTTTATGTGTAAAATGGGAGTGTCAAAATTTGAAGCAACTATGAAAATTATCATATATTCTTCCCAGGATCAAAAAGAACCTCAGGCCTAAAGCAGAAACCCTGAAAGAAGTTTTATATAATAATTTTTCTTACTTTAATGGAGAAAAAATATCCTCAAGGCAAGTCTCTAGCTTGAACCACATATCCCTCCTGAAAATTTGAATTCTTAGGTTGTAAACTAAAAGGAAAGTGAGTCTGAAGACTTTTTTTTTGTGGAATAACTCTCTCAAGCCAGAGTTAAAAATATAGAAAACCTACATTGGAAACAGGAATAAGTGGCCATGATAAAATATATGACAGTGCCATTGTGTTGTCCCTAAGAAAAAGAATTTGTAGTAATCTGGAAAGGATAATTTGGGAAGGGCTGAAATATTTCTTATAGAGAAAATTTTAGTCATGAAAACTAACTAGTTAAATAGCACATCCATGCTTCTGACCAAGCTGTTACATTGTGATCATACCTGTGTGTAAAATAAAATTAATGATTGCATTTTACTTACCTTAAATGATAATGTACACCAACTTTACCATACAATTTCCAGTTGTCATTCTATACCACACAAGTCTTTAACACCTGCTTTATAAAAGTCATGTTAGACTTTGTTTTTCAGGTGCACTATTTATGTCACAATATTTTTCCCTCATTTAAATTCTCCCAAAACATACTGTTTCATCTGTTACCATCTTTGCAGATTCACTTCTCTTTCCAGGTTGGATCATATTTAAAAGTTAATGCCTCTAAGCAAGATGAAAGAACTGGATATGTCTGGCTGCCTATCCTTTCTTCTCAAAGATTAATATAAATTAGTTTGATTTTTATTCTTCAATTTTAAGTATAAAAAGAATGCAGTTTGTTTTTGATTTTTGTTGGATTGTTTATATGAGACAGGATCCCACTATGCAGTTCAGGTTGTCCTTGAACTCACTTTGTAGCACTGACTGGCCTCAAGTTCCCAGACACTCTCCTGCCAAAGCCTCCTGAGTGCTAGGATTACAGGTCTATACCAACAAGCCCAGCAGGCATATTGTTCTTTCTATACTCTCTTTCCCTTTATTTTTTTCTCCACAATTTCCTTTGAAATTTATATGAAGTATTTTAATCTGTTTGGACTATCATATCCAATATTTTTTAGGCAAGGTATATAAACAAGAGACAGTTTCTTGCTGTCCCTATATTGGGGATTCTGGGGGCAAAATACTGATTGATTCTGGTGAGGCTTCACGCTGGCTTACAGAACTTTCTTTCTGTGTCTTTACATGGGGGAGGAAGGAGCTATGATCTCTCCTCCTTTTCCTATGAGGACAGCACTCTCACTCTTTGGCACCACTTTTATAACTTCACATTAACGTATAACCTCCAAAGATTCCACTTCCCAGTATGCCCATACTCATGAGTAGATTGTAACCATATGAATTTCTGAGATCACAAACTTACTGACTCTCAATTTTTCCAAGGTGACACAAGGTAGACTCCTGGAGAGGAAAAAAAAAAAAAAAAAAAAAAAAAAACACCAAATAGCTAATCTGCACAAATGGTTAAAATGGAAGCAAAGAAACTTTGTAAGCTCCTAAAATGGGAGTGGAACTGACAAACTGGCCAGTGTGTTTAAAGAAGAATCAAATAAGATCTGACCAAAATCAACAAAGCATGACTGACAAATTTACCAAAGATATAAATCAGGGGGCTGGAGATTTAGTTCAGCAGCATAAGTGCCTGCCTGGTAGGCACCAGGTCTTGAGTTTGATCCCCTGTATAAAAGCTATTTTTTTCTCGCTATGCCACTAAGCTAAATCCCTAGCCCTTTCCTTTCTTTTTTATACTAGCAGAGATAGGACCATACAGCAGACTATCAAATGCTCTTAATTTGTTTAATTTTGAGACCAATCCAGATTGGCCTGGAACTTGAAACCCTCCTGATTTAGGCTGTTAAGTAGTTGAGATTACAGTATGTTGGCACCACTCTCAAAGCAAGAATGATTTTGGGGCATAATTCAGCAGTACGCATGCTTTATTTTTATATATAAATGTGCCATCAATTTTCTTCTTATCTGTATGTAAGTATATAGCTTATGCTCTGTACATTGTCTTTATTTCCTTAAGGTTTCTGAGAAAAAAAAAAGGTTATGAAGCTGTCTGCGACTTCATTCCACTTCTTATGGGAAAAAAATGTTATCATTATGTCAATTACAAACATGTAGAAGAGATTGTTCCACCAAAGTTTACTTCGGTTACACTCCTAGAGCACCAGCAAGTTGTGTAAAACAGCGAATTCCAATTATGGTCAGAAAAATGCCTATAAAAGCCTGTTTTTATAGTTTAAGCCCTAAATACCCTGTCTCCCACAGTTATGTAACTCAACAAAATAACTATACTTATAAAAGCTTAAAAAGTTCAGGTTGCATTTTCATATCATCTTAAGGACCTTAGGACTCTAAGAACAAAACTGAGAACATCCACTTAAAGTAGATACGTGTGGTTTCACCACAAAGTGGCAGAAGTTAGTTAAACTTTAAGGAAAACTCAGAGAAGGACCGAGGCATCGAACTCTGAACTGCAACTTTAAAGGAGTACATTATATTTTAGTGTAGTGTGCTATTTCATGCCAATATCTATTGAATAAACACAGCATTATTTTCAGATTTTACAGTCTCTACCTTATTAACTGAATCATTGCTATATAACTTATATATGCACTTGCTTTCATACATACCAAGGTTAGGAAGTTTATTTTTGAATGGACTATATAAAACATCAATACAATTATTTGGTCAAGGAAAGTATTCTTTACATTTTGCAATTCAATTTACTTTAGCTGAAGATTAATAATTAATTTCTGAATAATTAAGAATGTGACATTCTGACAACCTTCGCATGTGTATACCTTGATTTGATTCAATTTACTAAACTAATTTACCAAATCCTATTTTGTTACATTTCTTTAGAATAATAATATTTAAGTGTATTAGTTAAAGTTCTCTAGAGGAACAGAATAGAGATTTATCAAGTAGGCTTGAAAGATCAGAAGCAGAAAATTCACAATGACCATCTGTACCATGGAGAGCTGGAAGGTCCAATATCTCTGAAGTCCAAGAGGATGAAAGTGCCAGAAAAAGAAGTATTAATAACACAGCACCATCCCAAACCTAGAGCCCTGGAAGTTCAGTCTAGAGTCACAGGTGTGAATTTACATTGAGAGGTGAAGACACTACAGATCATATCCAAAGTTAAGACAAAGTCAGTATGTTTTCCAAAATGGGACCAATTCCTTTTTCTTTCCCTTTTTATTCTCTTCAAGCTACAATCCTATTGGTTGATGCCAATCACATCCAAGGTGGATCTGCTCCCCCCAGTTTGCTGTCCTTTACATCAAACATCCACGGACACTACGAAAACTCTTTTACAAATCCCTAGATTTTTATTTTTATATTTTTATTAGTACATAGTTGCAGCACATAATGTTTACATTTTTATGTGGAGCTGATAATCCATTCAAGTCCATATATCATGATTAATGATCACAGTAACTTAATATGTATTTAAATTTAAAATTATTCTGATAATTTTATTTGGTGTGTAACTATCTTTCAATAATATCAATCTCAGTAAAATATCTTGATAAAATGAAGTAAAGGAGCCATTTAGGAAAAAAATTGAGTAGTTTTCTGATACAGTAATAATATTTTTATTTCACATGTGAGACTGAGATGGGCATAATGGTACATTCCTCTAACACCAGCACTGAGGAGGCTGAGGCAAGATAATTGAAATAAGCCACAGTGACACCACTGGACTATGTAACAAGTTCTGGGCTACATATTCTGTTTCACAAAACAAAACAAAACAAAACAAAACTGAGACTTTGTCATCATTTGATGAATTATATCCGAAAGGCTGAGGTTAAATGTAATGTGCAATATATCATAATATTTTTAGAAAATTGAAATGACTGACATATATCTTGAAGTATTATTTATAGTAAAGAAGAAATTTATTTGTCTCTGTCTTTCTGTCTCTATCTCTCTTGTGTGCACTCTCTACCCAAATCACATATGCTACTATTATTTTAATAGCTTAGTGTCTAAAATAAAAATCATCCAATCTTCTAAACTTTTCAAAGCGTGTAGTCTTGTAAGTAGCTATAGGTCTTATTTTAAATTTGAACTATACTCTTTTAGTTAAAATTTTAATAGTGAACAGTTAAAAATAGCTTGCTGTATCCATGTCACTAAATGTCCTTCAAAATATGAAATAAAGTGATATTTGTTCTATCCAAATGACATTTGCCAAGACCTGTGAAGAAACATTTGCATTACATACCAAAAACTTTTTATTAAGAAAAGAATTTTAAAGAAAAAGGTTACTATAGAAATGTGTATCAATGATATTGTTGTTTGCTATGTTAAAAAAAGAAACTGTCCTTCCCTAATATTTCTTCTTTTCATTGGTTGGAAATTCTCCTATCTATTGGAATCACATCTTGTCTTAGTATCAAGCATAAAGTATCTTATAGGAACACTTGTGTTTGGAAAGCCATCAATTTTATAAAACACATTTTAAACTTAGAGAATGCATCTATTCCAAATGGCATTCAGAGGATGTACATCTGAGGATGTACAATAGGATGAAGTCATTTTTCAAAGAAAAGGTGATCTATAAAGTAGTAATGGGTTGACCCAACAGAGATCAAGCCAGGATGACTGTAGGATGACTTGTAAGTTGGGAACGATTTGGTGTATGAAGTGATCTTGAAAGTACGTTTGCAACTGATGAAATTAGAGTATGAAGTCACATGCATGGTCCTCCTGCTTACCTGTGTCCTACCTGCCATTTGATCTTACTAAAACTGCAATCTTGTTAATTGCAATGTCTTCTCATATCAATAGGAGCTATAAATGCCTATGCTTATACTTTAAATTTTGTTGCTAACATAAAAAGAAATAACTAATTAAAAATTAGATGTTACTCAAATTTCAGAACTTTTGTCATCATTCTAGCTTGGCATAAGATTTTCTTGCTATTCCAGTTTTGTACCTGCACACGTAAATTATATTTCCAGAGAAATTAGTAAAGTTATTTTTAAAAAGTTACTATATATGTGACACACAGCTAAATAAATGGAATTAAAATGATACAATAATAACATAATATACTATATAAAATAATACACTGGAATTGTGTGTGTGTGTGTGTGTGTGTGTGTGTATGTGTGTGTTTGGAGAAATGAGAAATGGTAAGAGAAAGGATGAAGAGAAAGAGACAGAGGAGGGGAGAGAATATGAGAAGACAGAACGTGAAGCAAATCTTTAGGAAGCTATTTCTTTAATCAATTACATATTTTTCTTGAAAATGTCTCAGGAACTCTGCATAGTAGTTACTTTCAGAAAAGCTGGTATGAGTAGCATCTTTAATAGTGACTCCCAGAGAGGTATATCCTTCCCATCCAAGGAACCTGTGAATATGATCTCAGTTTGGAAAAAAAGACAGTGTTTGGAGACATAAATAAGAATCTCAGAATAAGATCACCCTGAATTTAAAGTGTGCCCTCGATCCAAATATACATGTCTTTAAAGGAAAAGGTAGGAATATGGGATACAAGGATACTAAAAGAATGTCTTGCAAAGACTGGAGATATAGTATATTGCCGAGGACCAATGGATGTCAGACTCCACCAGAAGGTAGAGGGGATAAGGAAGAATTCTCCTCCAGGGTATTCAAAGTAAGTATGGCCCAACTGGTAGTTTAATTAGGGGTTTTCTTTGAAGTGTAATGTGAACTTTACCTATGGTTACTATGTACACTTTGGTTACTATTTAGAGTATAAGAATTGAAATTTATAAATTAAATTGTATTTTTGACCCACATATATAGTTTTGGAAATATTATGGCCAAAGTCTTATAATTACTGAATTTCCTAAAATATTATGGCCAAAGTCTTATAATTACTGAATTTCCTAAAAAGTTTCCCAATGTCAAAATCTTCTTATGAATAGCAGTTAAAAGTAAAAATTCTTGAATAACAATCACCAAACTTTTAATAACAAAGGCAAAAGTCATAGCACAAAGTAAAATCAATGCTTTTAATTGGGCTATATAGAATTTATACTTATATACATATAAATATATGTATTATATATACATGGTCAAGTACATAAAATATGTTTTAAATAATATATACATAATTCATACATACATACATACATACATGCATGTATATACAAGTGAGCATCTCAGTGACGCAGAACAAAACTTTCACCAAAATTCAACATATGTTAATAACTAAAAACCTTGAAGCTGCAGAAATATTTTACCTCAAACTGATAAAAGCCATACATTGTAACCCCACAATGAAATTTTCACCGACAATTGGGAAGGAGAAGAGTGTATGCATTTTCCACACACCTGTTCAATATAGTGCTTAAAATTTAGCCAGGCCAGGCAGTTTACATCAGGAAGTAAGTGTGCTATGAATAGGAAAGTATTTGCAGATGATGTGACTACTTACATAGGAGACCCTAAAAATTCTATCAGTAGATTCTTCTTTCAGACATTGTCTTTTGTCTAGCATGTGTTGTAGCACTTTTGTTGAAAATCAAACAGCTATGGCCCTTTGGGTTTATTTCTCTGTCTTCTCTCCTACTCCACTCGTCTCCATTTCTGTTTTCATGCTAGTTCCATGTAATACTTGTTACCATTGTATTGACTCTGCAGTATAGCTTGAATTTCAGCATAGTGATGCTTTCAGCCTTGGTCTTTTATCTTGAGATTTAGCTGTCCTTTGTTTTTTCCATCCCAGATTAAATTCAGGATTATTTTCTGTTCCCAAATGAAATTTAATATCTTTTATCTAGTGCTGCGAAAATCAATGTCAGTATTTTAAAAGTGTTTGCACTGAATCTACACACAATTATTGGTTATATGGTCATTTTAATAATGTAACAATTCATTTCAATTTTCTTTTAGTTTTGTTTTTCCATTTTCTAAAGTCAGCTTCAGTTTTGTTATTCAGAGTTCTGTAAGTTTTAGTTTAAATGACTTCGACTTCCTGGGTAGGTTAACTCCAAGGTACATAATTGAAAGCTATCATGACTGAAATTATTTCTTGATTTTTTTTTCTTAGCATATTGTTTATTAGCATGCAGGGATGCAATTGATTTCATGTATTAATTTTATATCCTGCCTCTTCATTGAATTCATTTATAAGCACTGAAAGAATTCTGATGCAGATTTTTGCTAAAGAATTAAATCATCTGTAAATAGGGATAATTTTACTTCTTTCTTCCCTATTTATAATCACTTAAATTCCTACCTTGTTCAAATTCTGTCTCACACTTTCCATGGTTTTCCTGTAACCTCACAGCACCATGTACTTGATGGTTTGGATGGAATTCCTGGATCAGCCTGTGGTGGTTACCTAATTTAGTCTGCTATCGCTTTCTGAATATATGTTTTGTTGAAAAACAGTATCTTAATCTGGGTAGGTTTAAGTGACAGTAATAAAATTAATGTCAGAAATAAAAACATAATGAGCTACATTTTATTTCAGTTTATATCTACATATTAAGTTTATTACTTCATGAATAAAAGTAGTTTTCACAATTAGTTTGGAATATTTTCTATGAAGAATAACCATCTGCCTAAACATTTACTATTCAGAGTGGTAGGTAACTCACAAAAGCAGCACACTTAAAATAATTTTTGACCTTATTTCAATCAACATTTCCAAAACATATATTTTAAATCCTGAAAATTCCCCCAAAGTAAATATGCAATATACATACTCATTTTAAAAATATTTTTACATTTATTGAGCTATACCCAATATAAAACAAAAATGCAAATCATTTACTTGTTTCAGCTAATTGGTTTACATGTAGGTATATGGCTGGCAGGTCATTATCATAATCAAATATTGATGATATACATTCTCTGCTAAAATGTTCATTAACCTCTATGTAATTTGTTTTTAATAAACATCAAGGCAATTTCAGCCATAAAAAATTAAATTATATTTCCAATAGATCAATCTAAATGTTTACATAAAACTATTTTTGCCTGACTTTATTTAGGAATCATAGTTAATTTGACATCCACTTATGTTATGATAAGAATTCATTATTCTTATTTTGGTGAAATATATGATCAGATAGTTTCTGAATTTATGTGTGGGGTTGTATGCTGGCTTTTGAAGTCTTTGTATATATTCGAGATACAAGTCAGTATATATTCTTAATATGTATTTTATCCTATCTGTGATTTGATACATCTATTTCTCATCTGCTGATTCTCCTTTCATTTTCTTATTAGTGATACTCCCTTTAATAATGATATCAATTTTATGATAAAATGCATTGGGTTAAAACTATTTTAAGAAGTATGAAAACAAATTAAGGTAATAAAGATGGTTACACTTCATAATTTTCAACTCAAAGTTTATAATATAATTCATGTAACATTTGTAGCATCAGTATCGAACAGTGAGATCTCTTCCATAAAGATGATATGATTCACAATTATTTATAAGGAAGCTGTTCAATGACTACTGCCTTTTAAAATCTTTTTTAATTTCACTGAACATTTATGTAAGCAAATTTAAGTGAACACTATTATACATAATTATCAAAAATTGTTTGAATTAAATTCCTGTACAACTATAGAAAATTTGAACTTGTGAAGTTTTCGGGCACAAGAGAAAAAATGTTTCAGTATACATAGTTTTCTGCTAGTGCGGGTAAAACAATTTTGATAAGCTATTGCTCGATGCTATGTCATGTAATTCCCAAAGAAGCAATGGGTAAAACTGTTTAGAATAGTTTAATGTCAACTTCCTACTTTAAGTATTCTTTCATGATGAATTACAAAGGTCCTTTATACAATAATATTTTATTTTTATTTATAAGAACCAGAGCAATGTTATAGAAGGTGGATTTCCAGTAGAAAAAATAAGCAGTAGAGCTTAGTTATGGTTGTTTTACTCTTTTTGTAAAGTTTTTATTTGTTTTCATTTATTAAATAATGTGAATATACTGACAAAAGATACGTTTTCATAAAATTTCCTGCATTGGTAATTTTTTTAACTCAGCAATTTTAATGACCTTCTGTCTCCTGAAAACTTTTGTCCAAATAAAATTTCCTTGGAAATAATCCAAAATATATCAATTGTAAGGACAAAATTTGTTCTTTATTTATTACTTTTATGCTTCCTCTCAAATCTGCTGTCCAAACCTTTCTGCAGTTTGTGAAGAAATATACAGACAGTAAGTCTAAATCAAATATTTATCTTATATTCAAGAAAATTTCATACAACCTAATAGTTTGACTGAAATGATAACTTTAATATTTTCTAGACATTTACAAAGCTGGATTGAGAGTATAAGGTATCAAGTAATTGAATATGGCCTATAAAAGCAGTGACAGCATTTAAGAAATCTCAGACTGTTATATATTTAAAGCCATTGAACTCAGAGTCAGTAATAAAAGATTTTGTGAGACAAATAAAATTGTAAGGATCAAGCAACATGTAGTTAGGTAAGTCATCCTCATATATCATCCAGTCTTATACCGATAAGGCGATATATTTACTCCTATCTACTTTTGAAGACCTACAATGTCTCCAATGGTTTGGTTTTGTTCTTTACTGTTTTGTTCAATTGTATTATAACTAATGGTATAGGCAATTCTATTAGAGATAGCGGGAGGCATTGTGGTAACCATTGTTGATCACCTTGTATTATGTTTTCACATTATCTATTATGTCCACCCTTTTGACTTGACCGATTCTGTTCTGTTATGTCACATTTGGTTTTACTCTCTTCCAAAAAAGTAATAAGAACCGTGAGAGCAATGAAACCCAAAATGTGTAATAGTCATTGTACAAAAAAGAGGAAAAGAAAGTGCTCTAAACTATATAACTGCATGTATATTTAAGTGTATAAGACAGAATATGATATCACAGAGTTTTATTGGATCATTGAACAGAACTGTTTGCAGTATCATTGATAGAATGTCCACTTTACAAGCTTTAATTTTGTGACTTGAACAATTGTTTCTAAGATGACAATATGTAATCCATTAACTAGTGATTTCCTACTGTTCATTTTTTTTCTGCAAATCTGTATAACCTGTACCCTTTCTGTGCTTTTTTTTCTTTTCTCCTTAAATAAAAAAAAAAAAGAAATAACTTAGAAAAAAAAAGAAATAATTTAGAAAATTCTTAAATTTTTCATGTAACAGCCAAAGGAAAACTTTATACTATGCATTTCATGTCTGTCTGCATCTCATTTTTAACAAAAAATAAAAGTATTTTATCTCTTTTAATATTATTGATAACATAATACAAACAACTTCGTATTTGAACTTGAAGCACCATTTAATCATTGAAGCATGTGGTGGATAGTACATATGGTTTGTGGTGAGGCCTATTAAATATATACTTAATAAATGTTATAACTTAAAAGACAAGAAGTCAAGAAGTCTAAAATTCATTTATAATTCTATTGCTTATTTTCTGTTTGATGTGTTAATTTCCCAGACATTTGTTGTGGCTCATACCTAGACATCACGTCACATCCTCATGCAGTCATAGGTTAAGCTTTTGGGACACAGATGAATCTAAGACGTGTGCTGCTGGGATCAAGGATGTGATGTTGGGATTGATTCATGGAGCCATGCTAGGATGAAGGATGCCTCACCTTGGGTGTGAATGCTAAGGGTGGGTAGCCTGAATAAGATACAGCAGATAGAAAGAGGGTAGTTGTTGTGAGCTGCTTCTCATTTACTTCACTGTTTGATGTCTTTTGCCCACCATGACCTTTTCCTCCTGTGAGTTGCCCCTCTGCCATGCTACCCTGCCTTGGAACCAGCCAACTATGAACTGAAGCCTCTACAAACCATGAGCCAAATAGACCTTTCTTCTTTGAACTTTGGGTGTCAGGCATTTTGTTTCAGCAATAAGAAAAGTAACTAATACAATATTCATTTGATTCTTTAAGGATCATTTATTACTAACTTTTCCTGATTTATGTTTGATAGTATATGTGTTTACTTATAATATTAATATCATAGTCTTTTGATAATGAAGTAGTAAAATTAACAATGATATTTTGCTAATTAAGTAAAAATACTACCAAATATCATATTGCTGTGCATTAAAAATAAACAATATCAGTTATAAAAGTAGTACTTTGCATGAAAATGAATGAAATACATGGATTCTCCTATGTTAGAAATCAAAAAAGTATACTGTCCTGTTATTTTGAAACTTCACTAGAATGAAAAACAGTTTTTACAGCTAATAAACATTAAGACGATACTATGAAAAATAGTTGATTTAAATTCCAGACAATTTCAAATCATAAAATATAAATTATAATTTTTACATCTTTACTTTCCTTTATATTTTCATCCACAAAATCTGTGACCAGATCTCCAACACAGAGTTAGAAGTTTGAGCCTCTTGACCTTACAAATCACTACTATTGATGGCCTCAATAAACTTCAGTGTAATTGAAAGATCATGGTTCCCTGTGTAGGTGAACAGTTTAGTGAATGCTTATTTTGTTATATCAAACTGGAAAATATTAAATTATAAGCCAAGTACTTCCTGGATCAATACAGAACACGTCTCAATTATCACAGCAGGATTTCTCAAACTGCATTTTTTCCATATGGGTATCGCTAGTTATGCATAAGTTAATAGTAGCTTGATAATCAAAACAATACAGAGCCTTACTACATCTGTGGATAATGTTAGGTAAGGGTAACTGTGATGTTTTCAAGAAACAGTGACTTTTTAATAAACAGATTTAGCTTTATATTATTGTATAGAAAAATATCTTCAGACATAACTGTTAGATGAATTTTTATTATGAAGTAATTATAGTTGTTATAACTTCAGTAAAATTCAGTATGTAGAACTCTCAGGCATTAAATGTTGGATTGTGCAGAATGAGGCAGAATTTTTAATATTTATCAGTTTCATGGTAATTATACTCAATGTATTTTATGTTAATGGCTTCCACATGTTTAAAAGAGATTTTATCCACTGTTGAGCTTTATATATCATTTAGAATTAATTAGATGGGGATACAGCTCAGTGGCACCACCCTTGCCTGGCAAGCTCGAGGTCATGAGTTTGATTCCAAGTACCAAAATTAAATAAATAAATAAAAGTAATCAGAATTATAAAATACTATAATGATTTTGAAATTAAATATTTTTAGTTTTTAGATGTTTCATCGATATACAATCTATTTTAAAAGGAAAATTGAATAATTTTAGTAAGTTCCCATGATTCTTCAATCACTATCAAAATCTAACTTTATTACATATATAACCTACCAGTAAGAAAAGATAAATGCACACTAACAGGGACATCTTTTTCCTCATGGAATTCCTTCAACAAGCTCCAACATACAACCCTGGAAAAATAATAGCATACTTTTTTGTCTGGTTAAGTCTGTCTGTTGTATATTTCATGTAATGGAAACATACAAAAGATCCCCTATCATAATTGATTTGTTACACTTAACATGATGTTTACAAGGTACATTCATGTGATAGAACCTATTAGAACTTCATTCTTTTTTAGTGATGACAATATTGCATCATATTCCTATATAATATATTAAAAATTAATTCAACAATTGGTGAACAGTTGTGTTGCTTGAAGATTTTGCATTAAAAGGAAAATAAACAGCTCCACAGTGATAGCAGAAGACTTTCATGGCCTATTTCACTCTTATTGAAAAACCTCAGTGGAATTTACAATAAGAAAATGAATTAAACATCACCACGGAGCAATAAAACCTGACATGGAAATGAATTATTGCCTCCAAGTTTTGTTGGCATTTCTGTCTACTTAATTAGATGTGGAATTGCTGGTGTCTCTCGGTTTGAGACTTTGGGTCCTGCAGACTAATGGCAATAGCAGCTACAACACCTCATGGTATCAGCAGCTGTGTACGAAGCTTCCAATTTTCCCTCATGTCAAATTTTCACATTTTTGTCATAAAGGTAGACACATAAATCAAAAACTTTGTTTCCCTATTAATTTTTGTAGCACTGCTGTATTATAATTTTAAACCAACCAAATTTCTTGATAAATACAAATCACAACTTATTCATAATGAATATGTAATACATTGTGTCATACTTTTTATGGAAGATGTGAAATGTTGGTAGAAAAGTAAAAACACATGTAAGTAGTTACACTGATTTTTTTAATCTACAATGCTGCAGTAAAGGTAAACATACATAAATTTTGATCTGAACTGCTGACTTCTTTCCTGAGTACGTAATATTGTACATATAATGAGATTTTTGTTTCCTGTGACTCTAACAAATCACATATGCATTTCTTTAAATATAGATTGATGTTTAATATAACTGTCTTTTTGCTTCAGATATCAATTTTCTTATGCATATGACAAATGAAAAAATTAAATAAATTTTGGTGTGTGAGAATTAATTGATATTGTTGATAAAATTTTATAATTTTGAGAGTAGCAAAATGCTCTGAAAGGAAGATAGATAAGACAGGCACACCAAAGTATAACTTAAATTTTTTTCTGTTGGTTTGATATTTTACTGAACACTTTACTTTTTCATTAAATGTTTTTGTTTAACTTTCAGGAGTAGAAACCCATATTTGATGGTATTATAATGATACTCTCTGGTGAAGTCTAAGTCCTCACTAAAGAAAAATGTAAATGTTTAAAATGAAGCACATAGTATAAACATAATACTTCACATGAAGTACTTTTAGCTGACCTTCCTATTCAAATAATCATACATTCTATTCCATCATAAATACTTGCATTGTACTTCATTATAGCTTTATACGTTAATAGATACAAGTATTTTTAAAACATTATTTTTTCTGACTTTGGGATGTTGTTTAGTGGTAAAACACGTACCTTGCATGAAAATAGCTTTTGATTTAATCCTCATTATCACCTTAAAAATCTATTATTGTCAAAAATGATGTCATAGTTTTATTGCACTTTAACCTACGGTAATGTTTTCATTGATGTACATTTTTGTGCATAATAATTTTAAAATTGCATAAATATTAATACTTTAACTAAATATTCTTACATTTATTCTGAAACTTATAAAATGGATAATAATTTTGGTAAGCAAATGCTTCCCTACACAAATATTGTATGTAGATAACAAGAAACCCAAGCAGAAAGACCAAGGAGGATAACTATTTTTCAGATCATTTTCAGGCACATAACACCTGCCATCTCACAAGCACATCAGACATAGACTTTAGAGATGAAATAAGTGCACTTCACAGATACCTAGACTTTGGTAGTTGGTTAAAAGTGTGCCGCTCTTCTTCCTTTTCTGACCACCTGATATGGCAGACAGTTTGTTTCAGTCCATAGTCAGCTGGTTCCAAGGGAGGTGGCCTGACTGAGGGGCAACAGTTCAAGGCTGCAGAAGACAACAAAGCAACAACAGCAAAAAGGGGAGAACAAACCTCTTTTCCTCTCTTATATTGTACGCAAGCTCTCCACCTTCTGCTGGTCTAACACTCACACCCTCTGCCCCTCTCTTGCACAGTCTCAGAACTTTTCCCAAGTGAGGACCCTGACCCCCTGCTGAGTCCCTTAAACTTCTAAACTTTTCAAATTGACACAGACAATATCCTAGAGCCCTAAGGGCATGTCCTCTACACTGTAGGATGTAGAAGTGCTGAGTTATCCATATAAGCTGCTAAATTTCTCTAGTCGACGCACTGCAAGGTTTTGGGGAGCAAGAGAGACCCACGGAATATTTGCTGTTAGTGAATTTTGCTGGATTGACATACCTGGTTCAAATTATTGTAAGTATTGGCTCCTACTGGCTTCTCCTCATTCTTTTTTCAGTTGGTGGTGACATTTTAATCACATGGTAGAATGGAAGTCACAGACAAAGCATTCGTGTGCCCTTTTTTTCCACTTATTGCCTTCTGGGAGATGTGTGGATGATGTCTGGTAGATGAAATCTTCATTCCCTCCTCTAAATACATCCTGAAATCTGAGGAGGGAAAAAGCAAATAGTTTTTAAAAATTCATTCTTTAATGTTTGTCCTTACGTTCTCTCTCTTTGTCTCAATCTAGGAATACCAGGTTGAATCAATAATCAAAATTGCTACACATATTTTTTGTGAGTGTAAGTATCATGTACTTTTTTATAGTACAGGCAATAAGGGTGTAAAAAATAAAATTATGGAAAAATATATTTAATTATACAGAATTCAAGGAAGTCAAGGCATAAAAATGGCATTCAAGAAGGAAAGTTACATATATATCCTATTTAGAAAAGAGGTAAGTTGTAATACTCATAGATGGAAACCAAGTTGTAATTGAATGGGCTCAGTCATGCTAAGGGCAGATAAAAGGATTCTCTTTTCTGAAGGATAAATAACTGTGAGATAGGTCACTTTTTCACCAAATAAATATTTAAGCTATAAACAAAGACAGTGTCCTTTGTGAGCACAGCAAAGCGTCTGTCAAATAGTTTGAAATTGTCTGAATTTTATGAAATTTAGCTAAAATTTCAGACTAATTGTGAAGTACTCTGGGGATAACCAATGACACCAGAACATATTCTTTACTACCTATTAAACTACAACACTACGAAGAATTAATGTACTTTTTCTGTATTTTTATAACAAATAATTAAAGCAAGTAGAGAAAAATAGAGGCAAACATAAAGACAACATAGTGCAGAGACACGGAAACATACAAGGTTTAATTTGAAATGTGACTTAGGAGGGAAATGATTGTAGCCATTTGACTGGACAGAACTAACAATACTTGATGATATTAGTGGTGTGTTTAGCTACTAAAATATATTTTCAAATTACTGCATTATATTCTTTTGCTGTTCTTACTATTCTCTTGTTTGTAGGGAACATCTATACTTGTGTGAGCTGTTCACTGAGAATCTGTAACCCACAGGACAGGCTGAGAGGTCAGCTAGGAAACAGCAGAAAACAGAAGACAAGACTGCAGTGATAGAAAAAGATGGATATCAAGCCAAATGCAACATCACTGCGTGCTGTCGGGCAACAGCAAAGGATCCTGTGCACACAAAAAGAAAGTTGCACAATATGAAGGAAGCAGTAAAAATGAAATGAAGTAGAAGAGACATGCAGAAAGAAAAATGCTCTCGGATGTGTCACAATCATCTTGATTCTTTACCTGGAAAACCTGTATTTTTTCCTTTGTAATTATCTAATATACTTTGTGTCAAAGAACAAGGACCTGAGTTCCACTTAAAGAAGATGAAGTTAACAGATACCTTTTTCGGGTTTTATCATGAAATTAGAAATGAAGATTTTCAGTTTCTGGTAGTCATGAACAGAGAGCCTCAGGTAAGCCCGAGAGTGCAGGCAGATAGTCAGGATGCTCCTGCGCAGGCTCCTCAGGTGCAGCTGTGCTGGTGGGAAAAATCATGCTGTTTAGCCTAACGAGGCAAAACAGAATAAAGGCCAAGGTAATTCAGTAGAGAGGGTCTTAAATGCACAGCTGTATCAGCTGCTGCCTCCTTCCCACCTGGTCTTCATTTTTTCTCTGTGTAATCTGTTTGCTTCCCTACTGGGCCTGCTAAGATTATCTGATTCCAGGCCAAACTGATAATATTTGTTATGAGGCCTGCCAAAATTAATAAAATTTGAGTTTGTCATCTTGGTGTTCCCTGAACTAAAGTTAACTACCTGTGTCAAATCCTAAAGTCCACTTGTTACACCAGCATCAGGCTAAGATGTAAATCTCCATTTGAACTAAGGAACAGCTACACTACATGCACAGAGAGATGTTTGTTTGTAAGTGGATACAATAGAGTGCTTGTTGGTGTTTTAAAAGCCAAAACCTGGAATACTTTTCTTTTGACTTTACATATGGAGAAAATTACGGTGTAAAATGTAGACAAGAATAAAATAATACCAAGATGAGTAAGTCCATTAAAAATGTAGATGAGCAAATGACTTTAGCGTTATTAATGTTGATTGGGAATTTGGCCAAATGAGCATGTTTATACTTGGGACCAATTAAAAGGCTTACCATTTTAATCACTGGCAGAACTGGACATTCAGTGTTTTCCTGGATGACAAGAATTTTCTTTTGTTGTTTTTTCAGTTTGGCTTTGTTTTGGTCTAGTGAACTGCACCAGAGTGTCCTCAGTGTAGAGAAGATAACAATACACTACCACAGTGTTAGTAACAATATCTTGTTACTAACATTTAGTAACAGTATCTCAGAGTCTCTCCACAGCTTGAGGGGAAAACATTGTTGCCATTCCTACCCTGAGGAAAATCTACAGTAACAGAATGTTTCCGGAAGTAGAAGCATCCTACCAGTCGGGAACCTCCACGTGGACCCGACCTCTCAGCTTTCCCTGACTCCCCACCAGGGCAGCTGCTGTGTAGGATCCGCTGTAACGTACCAATGGCACAGGCGTTGCAGTGCGTTGGGGCTGGACTCATGGAGAATGTCCTGGAGCTTCCCAAGAAGACCCCTCCAACATTACTAGGCAAAAAGGTGGATCAGGAATACCCTCCTAAGCCCCGGAAACAGTTCCTCTTGAAATAATTAAATAGATACACATCTTTCAGCTTTGATTTTTTTTAACCAGCCTGAAAAGACCAGCTTTCAGATTCCCAAAGAAATTGCAAACACATCTTTAAAAAAAAAATGTAAGTTCTGATTCCACGTAGAGTGACTGAATTGTTGAGTTACTCAATTTAAAGCCTTTGTTTAATTACTTGATTCATAGAAATTCCCTTGATTCACTAATATACAATTTAGTCCCCAAAGGCACTCTGATTTTCTATATTTCCCTCTTAAATTTCAATGGGTATTTTTCTATCACAGTGTTATACATTCTCTTATACGACCCTCTACTTTTTCTTTTTTTCAGTATGGAGATCAAACTCAAAGACCCTCTACTTTGGTAAGTCTTTTAAAATATTTGGAATTTCTTACTTGTGGTTATTTGAAAAAGGTACAACTGTGAAAACACTTACTACTTTTCACAAGCCTAAAAAGTAATATACAGAAAAAATACATGATCAATTATGATATTTAAGCTTAAATCATAAGGAAATCCCCATCACATTTGGAGGAAAAAACTAATCATCACACCAAGAAAATCCTGTCTTCTACTGTTTTGACCAGCTTTTGTTTCATAAAACATGAATTAAGCCTTTTCAATGACTCATTGCAGAGTCTGACATAGTGAGGTCATCTAATGAATGCAGGGTAACAACCATCTTTGAGTGTAGGTTGTCAGTTGAAAGATGCCATTTGCTGTTTCTGTTTTGGTCCTTTGAGCATGATTTCGCTTCATGTGTGGCCCTACCATGGGCTCCAGTCTTCAGCCTTATGTGTGTATTGCTTCTCATTTCATCCTCAGATTTCCTAAGGATTTCATAGCCAAGCCTCGCTCTTGATTTCTCCTGCTCCCCTGGAGCAGCAGGAGATTTGTGGAACGTTCTCAGGCTCTTTCTGTGCAAGATTTTCTTGTCTTGTTTTGCACTTTTTTTTTTTTTGGTGGCCAATAACCCCACTCTTTTTCATACCTCAGATTTTGAAGACTTTTGTGATAGTTATTGTTTCCTTGCATGACTTAAAAAGTAGTCATTTAATAAAACTTTCAAATCTTTCTTGGGTCCTTATTGCCTTCCCAGCCCATTAGGTTTTTGAGTAGAAGCCAGAACAAAATGCAGGGAAGAAGATGTAGATATGCAAAATGGCTTTCATAAAAGCACCTTATGTCACATTTATAACTTCAATACACAGCTGATTCACAGTCCGACAGCATAATCATTAAAGAATAAGAAGGACAGCAGGGACTGCTTGGATGAAAGTACAATGAAAACCTGTTTAATTTTCTTATCTGTAAGTGTGAAAAATGTTTAGTAAGCTGGAATGTCACAAGAGGAAGCCCAGAGAACACAGGGATAACAAACACCAGGAGGACTACGGAAGAGGAAGTTTTATTATTTTCAACATAAGTCTCTCACAGACATTTTCTTAGATTTATGTGTAAGAATTCCACTGGTTTTCCTGTGATAATGGATATTTCACATATATAATTTATATACTGATTTTGTTTCTTACAGCTTATCACTGGATTGTAAACATGTTTTGGATTTTTATTGATATTTTATTTGGCTAATCATCTCATTTGCAAAGAGTGACATATTTTCTCATTTTCTATTTATTGATATATTTTACATTAAAATAGTACCATGTACAACTGTCAAGTAGTTTTACATAATCAATTTTCTGCTTTTTAATTCTAGTTCATTTATTTTTTGCTGATTATTCCCTTAATTATTTGATCATTTTATTGAGACACAATTGATACTATAACTAACACACATTCACATATACAGGTTGGAGTTTGACATGTTTACCCTATTTTTTTTTCATTTACTTATTGGCCTCACTAGGTCTTTAACTCTGATTTTGAATATGAATATTAAAACACCATTGTAATAGGTGTTTGAAAAAATAATTCCTACTTATAATTCTTTTTAATCTTTTCCTCTTTGTCCCACATGTATGACAAATTTGCCATTAACCATCTTTAGTCTTTTAATTGGTAAATAATTTATTTCTCATTGTTGGACTAGCCTTGCTTCACTCACATCATGATGATACTCTCTTATAAATCCTAAATTTTGTAAAGCAGTATTTGTTTATTTCTGTCTATATCAATGGGAGATATTTGTACAATATTTTATTTCCTTAAAATATTTTTGCTTTGCTTTTAGTTTAAGGCTTTCCTAAGGAGGAAAAGCATCCGTGATAATGTCATCACAGTTTAGTACCTTTCCTTTTCTTGCTTTCTTCTGGTTAATAACCTGAGTAGTGCTTTCTCAGGTCTCCAGGTAGACTTTTATGGCTGCTTGATGAGGTTTGTGAACATGAGCTCTGATATGTCACCTGTGGGGCCTTGTTCTCTTTTTGATTCTTGACCACTTCTCTCATAGGTTCGTCCAATATCTCCTCAGACTTCAGGAGAGTTATTTTTCCTAAACCTCAAGGATTTAAAATATTGTATGTTTTGTTTTGTTTATTTTGAGGTATTGGACATTGATCTCAAGAATCACTGAACTATATCCCCAGCCAAATTTCCAATTTAATTTTTAGAAAAGCTCTTACTAAGTGGCCTGGGATGGTGATCCTCCTGACTCTTTACCCTCTCTAAAGCCGAAATTAGAGGACTGTAGCACCAAAGCTGGCTAAGACTAAGGTCACTTAAATAAAACAATAGCCGTGAATTTTCAGGTGATATTTGTCTTGCTTGGTTATCATAAAAGTTCTCTCAGTGCTGACTTTGCAAAAGTATCTTTTAAATTACTTTGATCATATTCCAGGCTATTGGCACACATTTCATTCCTGGAGATGGTTAGAATATGGTGTTTCTAAAATAGAAGGACTTATCTTTCCTCCTCTACTTTGGAACTAAGATGAGGTAAGTGGACAGATATCTCCCCCCTCCAACAACTTGTGTCAAGTGTTCCTCCAAATCTGTACTGTTACATGTTTTATAGATACCCTGTTGCCTTCTCCAGTGTTCATGGCTATCTTGAAACCTACATGTGGCAGAGTACAAAATTAATTATATCTAGTTTTATAAGCAGCATTAGGGAGCCAAAAGTAAATATACTATTTTCTGAGCGGTAAAAACTTCTTGTTTTAAAATCTATGACCTGAAATTTGTTCTACGAATATACCAAATTATAGATAACACAGGATGAAGAGGCCTCTTCATATCTTTAAGTTATCAATCACAATTTATGAATCCAATTACATACATGAGTTTTAATAATTTTACATTGCCTAGAAAGGTATCAAAATCATTCCAATACTGTGATTATAAAATGGACCAATTTTTAAAACTATGACAGTTTACCTTTGAAAAACTTGAATAAATATTTTGAAAATCAATTGAACTATACTTATAATGAGCAGTCCATTTTGGGTTATTTTGGAATGGGTAAATTTTAAATTGATATAAAAAATTTTGTATCATAATTCTGTTTTATATGCTTCTTGTCTGATTTTCGCAAATGAAATAAAATACAAAGTAATTTAGTTAGGTTTGCCTTGATTATTGAAAATTTTGAAATTCTTTAAAGTATGAAAGCTATTTTTAAAGCCACAATTTTTACTCAAATACTATTTACATGATGAAAAACATTAGTGTATTTAAAAGGAAAATGTACTCTTAAATCACTACATGTGAGTAGTAAAGATTCAAGAATAAATACTATAAAGATCAGAGGAAGACCTCACAAAATTGCAAATAAATCTGCTGTGTACATATTCTTTTCAGATGCACATAGAAATGCTTACTGAGTTTTAAAGGAATATTTCTATTATTTGTGATCAGATAATGTTATAAATTATTTCTTATTACATAAACTTATTTGTAATACTAGAAAAATGAACATTTAATGTATCACCAGCTTATTGGTGATTTTATTGAATCATAAAATCCTGGGCCTCTGACAGCCCAGTTCCTGGGATTGAGAGAGGGTCACTAGGGTTGGGGCAGGCAGGCCGAGACCTGAGGAGCTGTAGAGTGTGCAGGAGGCCGGGCAGCTCCTTGACAGGCAGTGGGAGCAATGACCCCAAACTCTGGGGCTCAGGCTAGTGCACGCCTGGCACCACCTGGGCACGCGGGGCTGCGGGACCGATTCTTCCAACAGCAACCTGGAAATGGTCAAGGTGATGACAGGGCAGCGCTGAGGGGTCCTGGCTCCTCACGGGAGCCCCAAACCCCGCTCTGCTCCAGAAATGCCAGTCCGGGGTGACTTTTTCTTGCTGGTTAAAAATGTGCCTGCACCTCCAGAGTCAAGGGGTGCCCTTCTCGTGGTTCTGAGTGAGTAGGGAGCCAAGGCCGGCTTGGTGAGGGGGGCCCCCTTCCCCATAGCCCTCGGCCTTGCCAGTAGTTGCCCTCACGCTATAGTAACATTTTTACAATGAATATTTTGTGCTTACTTTTCAACAACATTGCAAAATATAAGTACTTACTACTCAGTGATAAAGTTAACAGTAATTACATCAAAACATGTTTTAAAGATAAATAAATTTTCTTAATTTATTTTAACCTGTTTATTTTCCCATTTGCTGCTAGGCTACTCACTAGCAGTGGCTGTGGCTCTGTCACTTGCAGATTACAACAGAGGAATAGAATTCAAAGGGTTGCTGCTAAGTTTGCTCTTTTCACAGGGACAAAGTTTGCAAGACTCTAAGATAAACAGTATTTTGGGGTGGACCTACTTTTTGTGGTTTCAAGCTTTGAAATCTACCACATGAAAATGTCAAATACTGATCATTATACAGCTCTCTGTTAAATAATGATTAGTGAAAAATTCTATTCATAAGTAAGCCCAAGAGAAGTTTATTTTTGCATTTTAATTTCACATTGAAAACCAATCAGATTTGCCACAGTCTCAAAGAGATTAATATTTATGTAAAATTAAATGAGTCCTGGTAGCTAAATGCACTTTTTGTCTAAATTGAAAATTTAAAAATTGATTTACAAATGCAACATTGCCCATGAAATTTAGTTATATTCAGTTAACTACATTTTAAGTAATACTACTAATGACATTACAAAATTATATTTATTTTTATCCTACTTTGTATACGCATATAGTATATATACTATTTATATGTCTTGTGGAGAATTATTACAAGTACATAACACACTTTAATTCCTTTTACAGTACTCCTTCCCTTCCACCTGGCGATCCCCTTCTCCACTGAGAAAGATCTATCCTCCTAATTCTTATTACCTATCATTTATTTTGCTTTATACATTTTTCCTAACTCATATAAGAAAAGCCATGTGGTATTCAACTTGTGCACTTGTTTAATGTCATTTAACATTTTGTTCTCAGAATGCAATCGTTTTCCTAAAAACTCAAATTTATCTTTCTTTGTGGCTAAATAGTAAAATGCTTATATTCAAAGTACTCAATAGTACTTCTGATGTTTGCATAATTTAAATTCTATTATTTTAAAGTAAAATGTGAATAATTCAAAATTTCTAAGTGGTTTAAAAATATGAAATTTTATATCACCATGGTAACATATTATTAAATGTACTTAATAGATATTATAACACCTAGTATATTGTCTCAATACAATATGAAGTATAATAGTAATTGTGGGATTTGCTTTAAGAACTGTTACTAGTCAAGGCTAAAAAATAAAGGAAATCATTGCTTTAGTTACTAGCCCATACATTCACATCTAGGAAACATTTATTTGATAACTTTTATTTAAGATGTATATTTTATTGTTTTCAAAAATATATCACTAATAAATAGGCAAATTGACAGTTTTTTTTCTCAGATTGGCTTCCACGTCTCCTTAAATATGTTTCATTTTAAGTAACAGAATAGCATGAAAGTAAGAAAAACATGTTTTTAACAAAAACTCAATATGGTAAGAATAGTAAATAAATGTGAACCAGTTTCTAAGAGTATCTCATGGAGGTATTAACTAGAATGCATAAATCTCTCCACCATAGTTCAGAGATGAGGGGCAGTGAAATAAATGTATTAGTCAATTAAGGTATGATTGTCAGTTCGTGAAAAGAAACAGTTTAATTTTGCCTACAGTTTTAGAGATTCCAGTCTAGATGAGAAAGACTTAATAGTTTCAGTCCTCTGATGAGGAAGGGGCAGCACAAGACTGCATGAAGTTTGTGGTGAAGTAACCCTGCTCGCATCGTGAGCACAGAGAGACAGCCTGAGTCATAATTCCTCAGAGCATGTGTTCATAATGACTGCACAGCACTCACCAAGCCCCAACTCTTGTTTCTACAGCCTCCCAGTCTCAGGAATCACCTTTAACATGTGGACTTTCAGGGAACACTCCAGATTTGAACAACTAAATACTGAAATTGAATTAGAGGACCTAGTCTAAGAATATTATTTAGCTTTTATGTGAATTTGGGCATGTCACTTATTTCTCACTTGCCATTTACTCATATTAAAATACATATAATGATTCTGCATTCGTTTCTGCATTATATAATTGTTTTGTTAATTCAAGTATGAAAAAAGTTTTATAACTTGAAAACTAAAACTCTTATCAAGAGGCTTCCAAATATTAAATATATTTTTGTAGATGTCTTTATGACACTTGCATGGTCTAGGTTGTTAAGAATAAAAATAAATATACATTATATATGATATAGATGAATATATATATATGTATATATACACATATATATATTCTTACTGAAAATGTTCAGTTTACTGATTGTTAGTGTTTAATGTATTTAGAGCATACAATATATTAGGTAGATAGATATCTGAATTTTATGATTGTTTGAGAATCACATTTGTCGCTTTTCTGTTCGGGGGCAAAAATTTCTTACATTTACAATCTAAATGCACAGAGCTTCATTTTGGCCCATACTTTCAGAGATCTCAGTCCCCCTGGGGGAAAAGCATCACAGAGGAAAGCTGCTACACTCATGGCAGCTGGAAAGCAGAGCAGATTACAAAGAGCCAAAGAAGAAACTTTCAGTGACTAATATAGTCCGCAAGATTATGCTCTCTTGACCCATTTCCTTAAACTATACCCCATGTCCTAAAAGCCCATTCAAATACAAACTCAGTTTTAATGAAGTTACTGCCCTCACAATCTGATACCTCTCTAGGAGTCTCTCAGTCCAGTCAAGACTACAGTGAAGCTCAACTGATTGAAGACTATCACTTTATCAATTTGACACTTAATTACCCATCTTTAAACTATGATTAATTTCTCAATAACCTTATATCTTTCAAATACATTTGATCTTCAAATACACCATGACCTCATTCTTCTGCTGGTTCTGCTCCTTGCTTATAACTTTTTGGACCATGTTCCATTTTCCTGGCATCTCCAAGTTTCTGTGGTATCCACTGCAGCTTCACTCCACTCCCAGGGACTCAGCAGCCTCTCAGGATCTCGTAGCAGGCAGGGATGCTGGTCTTATAGTATTTTTGCTCCACTAGACCAATTAATGCATCATCCTTGAACTCCGCCTTACAGAATTTTAGCGTGTGGATAAACTGTAGAAAAATGATTTGTAAGAATATAGCATTTTGGTCTCTTGTCCAATTGTCAAAAGAATTCTCTTTTTCCATCAGAAGTCTAAAGCTTCTTGAGTACAATTTTTATTCTAAATTCTGTTTAACATTCAGAGCTTCTGAGCTACTGTGATAATCATCTATCAGTCTCTGTTTATAGCTTTCTAGGAGTCTGAAGCCCACATCACCAAATCACACATTCCTCCTGAGAAATAGTTACAAAGGCTTCTGAGCCCCCATGGTCATGTGTAGCTACAGTAATGACCCCACTTCTCTATTGGAAATTTTCTGAACTGTTCACTTTTCTGTTGCTGGACAAAACTTCCAAACCTCATAATTTAAAAGAAAAGCTTATTTTGGTTCATATTTTCAGAGTTTTCAAATCATGATTGTTTAATTTTAAGGCTCAAATATCATGGCAGTAGAGCATTCACAGGAAGACAGCTCAAAATACCCCAGAAGGGTGGGAGAACAGGGCAAAACCAAAGAGAGTTGATGGACAGATGCAGTCCCCGAGGTCCTGTCTCTGGGGCCTGCTTCCTCCAGCCGGACCCACACCCTAAAGCCCACTTAGTTGTAAACTCAATGATAAACTCACCCATTGATGAGGTTAGTCTCCTCACAATCCAATCACTTCTTTCAAAGTCTCTTCATCTTTTCAAGTTGGTAATGCAGATGAACAGACACAATTTTAAAAGAATAAATACATATATATATAATTTAATATAATATTGTGTATATATCACTCAGTAAAATCTTTGAAAAATTAACAGTTAAATATTAGTCCCAATAGGATAGTACTTGTTAGTGGTTCTGGCATTATGTTAAGATTAAAATTCAGTAATTTTCTTTATATCACAGAAACAACTGACTTTTCATTGTTTATCTTTTTGTTTGTTTGTTTTTGTACCAGGGATTGAACTCACCACCTTGCACTTGCCAAGCAGGTGCTTGTGCTGCTGAGCTAAATCCCAGCTCATTGTTTATCTTTTAATCAACAACATGAGTGCTAATTAAACTAGTATTATTGAATGTGGAAGTATGGAGTTTAATTTAAAAATGTCAGCATGATTTCTTCTTGTGTATGTGTGTATATGTGTGTACCAGGCAGAGTATCAAACTTAAAACCTCGTACTTGCCAATCCCCAGTCCCAACATGATTTCATTTTATTAGTTTTCTTTTTTACTAGAAAGCAAAAGTACTATGTTAAGTGACATATACAGCACTTTTGAATTTATAATCACCTCTGCTCCGTAGCATCATAATTATGTGGTAGGTATCTTGTAATTTTAACATTTGCTAGAAAAAAATAATGGTCTTATACGCGCTCTCATTGTGTTTACCTGCAGCATCAATTTAGATGCCTCTTTGTGCTGCTAAATAAAAATTTAAGTGTGTAATTTTAAAATATTTGCTTTATTGTCAACCACTTTTTTTCTTTTAGTATGTTTGCTTTTGTAGTCAGTGTACTGTATTTCCTGATATGTAGTGTACTTCTAATCGTCTAAGTTATGTGTTAGACAGAATATCCCTCTCTTCGTTATTCCCGTCCTTGGACCTGAGCTCTGTCTGGTCAAATGTGGCCAGATGTTACTGCAGTGATGACACAGGAAGACATTTTGTGGCATGATGACATTTCCAATAGGTCTCTGCGACCCAGAGGATTAGAATTTATTGGACCTTTTATTTTTCTTCCACAATGTTGGTTTTCCTATTACATGAATAAAGCAAACATTATGCCGAAAAAGGAAAGAAAAATAAATATCTTTAATCATTGAAAATGACAATTTTAAGGAAATATTTTTGGATAAAAAGAACTAAGGCATTAACAGATAATGGAGCAGGCTATTAATCTTGAGCTGTGTCTTTTGTAGTGCTAAAACATCAATTTCTTTTCAACGATTATTAGTTCATTTTTCTACATCCTTTAAAAGCTGAACTATAGATAAACTTCACAGAAATTTTTGAAAAAAAAAATATATCATGGCTTTAAAAATGAATCTGAAATCTCAGATCAGCAGTAAAGTAAAAGGAATTACATCTGAAGCAAGACCCAGATGGAGGTCACTAGCAATTTTCTTAGTTTTTTTTTAATTAAACTACAAATACTATAAATAATCATTCATGGAACTTGAAGGAAATATGGCTTACCTAATATGGTGACCCTGAAGTGACATTCTGGATCTAAGTCGCAATTTATTGCTATAAATAGGAACTAAACAACATGCTTGCTTTGATGGGAGAAAAGTGATACTTAGTGTGTCAAATAGAGCTGACTAAAAGTAATTTAACCATAAGTGAAAGCTATTTACATACAGAATCAAGGTATTTAGCTAATAAACTGCATGTAACTATTTTTAGTAAGCATTAGTTTGTGGGAATATAGCTCAGTGGAACAACGCCTGCCTGGCAAGCATGAGGTCCTGAGTTTAATTCCTGGTACAAAATAATAATAATAATAATAATAATAATAAAAGTTTTAGAATTTATTTTTTAATTTTAATGAGATTAGCACTTAGAGCAAAATTTACAATATGCAAATGGCTGCTGAAACACAGTCGCATTATCTTTCTTTGTAGCAGTCATGTAGTTTTTTCCTGTTGGGGCTTTGTTCCCACCTCTTGTCCATCCTTTCAGAAGACTCTGTCCCAAGTGTCAGAATAGGACTATGCGACCACAGTAGCTTCACACTATGCAAGCCAGGGACATCATCTTCATAGGCCAGTGACATGGTACAGCACAGGAAATGGTATTAACAGAAACACACGTAAAACACTGTATGGAAAATGTACTCTGTTAAAGGCCTTTTTCATTCCACTAATTAAGGGCTAAGATTGGGTTCAGTAGTGAGAATTATATGCAGTTAATTTGGGACCTCTTGGAGGATTCTGTAGTTCATTACTATCTTATCAGGCCACGAAATTCTTTTGCTATATGAAGAAACAGTATGTTAATGGTTTCATAACAAATCCTTTAGAATATAACATCATTTGGCAACTTTTGATGTTCCAAATTCATGAACATACCATCTGACCACTAATTTTTGCACTTATTTTTAATATATGTATATATATGCATGCATATATTACATTTGATATTTTCATATATGTATAGATTTTCAAAGGCCAATGTGTTCAATAATCATCATGCATATTTATTATTTGGTGGTGAGAAGATTTAAGTTAATTCTTAGTGATTGTGAAGTATACAATATTTTTCACTATAGTCACTTACATGTTAATGTCTAGATCTCTTGGACTTACTTCCTTTGTGTAGTGAAAATTGGTATCTTTTGACTGACAACTTCTCATTCTCCCTTGACCCATATGGAAATTATCATTATATTATGGCCAACATTTTTATTAAATGTAGATGTTTGATATTTAAAGCAACTTCCTTTTTATTGATATTATTTGACTACTCACAATGCCACACAAAACATTGCTATGAAATGTGACTGAAGATATCATGACAACTTCATTTTACTATCATTCTTTACTTCACGAGTTACATTTCCTCTTGTTACTTTATTGTTTCCCTGGACATTACCATTGACTTGCTTATGCCTCTGGCTCCTCATACTATTTTCTACTTTAGAAAAATGATAAAGTAACTTTTGAAGAGAGGAATCTTGTGATACTAAAACTTTCTCTTCAGGTGCTTTAAATGGACCTCGGCATTTACAACACAAGTTACTATGTGTTGTGTTGTATAAAGTTTCTTTAATTCACCACAATTACTTCTTGAACCTACTCAATTTCCACAGTGTTTGGTTTTTGAGAAGGAATGCTTTAAATAGAAAACAATGTGCCCAGAAACACACTATCATGAAACTACAAGCATTTATAATTGGGATAACTATCCAAAAATAAAGTTGGAATCAGAAACTAGACACTGATTTATATCCGTGAAAGACAATCAAGCATTTAAAACTCTAATACACTTTCCATTTAGCTGAAGCTCTTTCCTGCTAAGCTTACTTCAAAATCAAGATTGAGAAAGTTGATGTCTGTTAAGCATTCTTCTAAGAGTGAAAAATAATACTTTCACAGGATTTAAGTCTAAAAGCTTTGTTACCCCTATGTTTTTTTGAAAAATTGATTAATAAAATTTAAAAACATGAAGGTTTCATCTACTGGTAAAGATTTTCTCTGTGTGGCCTTTTTAGTTACTACTCATGGATAATCAGATTTTAGCTGTTCACTTAGATCATTGTGTGCTTGACTGTTATGGAATTTCAGACACTGAAGCATAAATCATTTTCAGATATCATTGACTCAGCCTCCAGTGTCTTTCCTTTAACTAAAAAAAAATTAACATCAAGATTCTTTTATTGCATAGGTTGTTGATGTTTCTTTTATCATGATATTGATTATAAAATATGTAAAAATAAATTAGTTTGAGTGTTAACTGTATCTTTTACTGTTTCACTCTCTCAGGAAAGAAAGAAACATGTGTTTGAAACTATAGTCGAGCTGTTTTTAACTTGTTAAAACTTGGTAGTCCCCACTTGGTTAATTATGACTTGTAGTCAATTACTTAAAGAAATATTGACATAGGACCAGAGAGTAATGAAAGTGCAGCTTTTTCACATCAAGTGTTGTTTTTCCTGAAGATTTTCTGTAGAAAATAATTGGCACCCCTTTTGTTGCCAGCCTCCAGTGAGGACAGCTGCTTGGTTAGCAGCACTCAGTATCCACGTGTAATCATAATTTGACAAAAAAGAGTTCAGGACAAGAAGTGTTACAAGTGGATTCTCTTAAAAACGCAATACAGTACAGAGACGGGGGATAGCCAGATACTTTCAGCAGCAGGTAACTAACGCGAGACTTTTCTTCATATAGCAAAAGAATTTCGTGGCCTGATAAGATAGTAATGAACTACAGAATCCTCCAAGAGGTCCCAAATTAACTGCATATAATTCTCACTACTGAACTCAATCTTAGCCCTTAATTAGTAGAATGAAAAAGGCCTTTAACAGAGGATGTTATCAAAGGCACCTAGGAGAGGCATAAAAACATGTTTTAATTGTTCCTATGTATCCTTTGTATTGTGGAAAAAAATACTACAGTCGAGTTAAGTATTTAGCAATTCACCTTGTGGAAACATGAAATAAGTGTTTCATGAACATGCTTACAAAATAAAAAGTGTATTAACATAAATACCTAAGTAATAAAATTGTTGAATATCTAACAGTTACTCATTGTTTACCTCCTTTTTTTAACCTTAAGTGTTTTATTTAGTTTTCATCACATTGTTCCCAGGTGAAAACAATCAGTACATAAAGTTTAGAAATGAGGACAGTGGGAACACTAGAGACTGAAGTGAAATTTGAACAGCTCTCATATTATTGATTATGCAATGAGTCTTTTTTGAGAATTTACATTATAAATATGATGTGGCATAATTTCTGTTACTTTTGTTGTCATTTGGTTTTTAACATGATTATTTGTCAAGGAATCATAAATCTGTTTAATTTGCAAATAAGTGATCATTTTATAGGAGTTGCATAGAATTAACAATTTTGAAAATAATATTTTCTGTGAATTAGGAAAACATAATGCAGGACCTAAAATTTATATTTAATACCAACAGTGTGAATCTGAATTTTCACAGAATCAAATTTTAGAATTGGTGATTAGAGAAAAGCTACTGCTAGTAGACTATGTTATCTTTAATTTGGTACTGTTATGTAGTTTACAATTTTAGGCAAAAGTGTGATTTATTTATTGTTGAAGCTAATTAAATATAAATATAGTTAACACTACTATTTTGGATAAAAATTTTTATTAACTTTGTCACTGACTTGCATGATTCCTGGTTTTTATTACATTTCCAGTGTTTAGTAAACAATTTCTCTGAGCAATAAGATTAAAGACCAAGAACCCACCACACTTGCCTGATTCCTGGAGATCTGTGCTTTATGTTACTTTGGAGCTTTACCCAAGTGAGTTAGAAGGATCATCTCCACATCTTTGCTGGTATTCTGCCAACTGTTTCACAAGAAAAGGGTGAAACAGAAGGGGGATGGCACTGAGAGGAAAGGTGAGGTCAGAGGGACAAGCTGCAGGTGCAGTATGGAAATTACTCCAGGGTTCGCATCTTTTGGTTTTATGATTGTCTGTCAGTCAGTCAGGAAATATTAAAAAGTTCTTGACATTTTAACAGATAACATTTTCTCTTATTTATCTAATGTTAGTGTATTTCATTAAAGCACCTTTTTATTGCTTTTGTCTTCTTTGCACATATGAGGGGTAATAATAGTTTCTTGTCATTGTCATGTTTAAAAATAAATACTTTGTGAAAAAATGATAAAAATAAAACTATTTTTGGATACAAAATCCATTAAATAGTATATTAGTAATGTTATTTGTACCTAAGATATCCCAAGATAACTACTCTTTCAAATCTCATGTCTGTAATGCATATTATGTTTTATGATTTTAAATGTATTTATAAGCATAAAGATTGTATTTTTTGCTTGTACATTGTACATAAGTGGAAATCTGGTGTTTATTTCACTTTTTTCTTGAAATTTTCTTACATCATTGCATTTAAAAGTAATTTTCATATTACCATAAATGATTTTAATTTACTTATTTCCTAAATTATATTCAGAATTATACACTAATATATTATTTTTTATTTAAAGAAAAAAAGCAAAACCAGTGCAAGATAGATAACCATACTACTAATTTTTTGTTAGCTCATCAAAAAATATTTGGTGCTGTCATTGTTTGATTGATCATTTTTTATGCTTTGATTTTATAACTTGAACAACTCCTTGTAAGATAACAATATATTCTTTTACGCAGTTTAGTTTTCCTAGGGTATACATACTATACATACATTCTATTTTATAGAATAGATTCAAGTTTCATATCAGTCAATACTGAATTATTTCCAGAGTATTTTTCTTCCTATATCCCTCATTACTATTGTCTGAAATATTGCACACATTCAGTTTAAAGTTTTGTATCTACAAACTTTCGTATTTTTCTTTGGGAGGACAGATATGAAATGTCTTTTCATATTAGAGCATAAACTTGTTATTAGGATTCAAGCATTAAAATTATTTTGGCTATTATTTCCTCTCTCAGTTACTATTTCTTCTGCTTTGTCTTTTTGAAAGACAAAATATGAATTTTAATTTACTTGTAGACATTATTTTCAAAAGTAACTTTTGTGTCTTTCTGTAATGTTTATATATACCTACATCTCTCTTTCTCTCTCTGTCTCTGTCTCTCTCTCTGTCTCTCTCTGTCTGTCTCTCTCTCTGTCTGTCTCTCTGTCTCTGTCTCTCTCTCTCTTTTTCCATTATGTACCATAACACGTTTCTAAAACTCAGCTGCTTTTCAGACACCATTCTTGAGGTTGTAAATGATTTGATTTTTATTTCACTGAAACTTAAAAATCCTGTTGCAAAAGTAGAGTGAACTTCTGATGAATTCTTTTGTATTTTAAATTCTACTGTGGATGTTTCAGTGGAGAATAAATTCTATTTCCCATTCGGAATCAAGTGGAGGGAAAAAGAGTAAGAAGAAATCAATGAGCACATGCTCACTCTATTAATTGTGAGAAAGATACCATATCAAACTAAAAATTTTCATAGGAGAGGTGGTGAGTAATAGGGCATTGTAGTTAGAAGGCAGAGTCCTGGAAACGAGAGTTAAGACCCTGTGGGTGAAAAAAAGTAGCTCGATACGTTCACTAGCTCTAGTGAAATAAGTAGCACAAAAGCTGCCCCACAGGGAAAGTTTTAACAGCTTTTCTTTTGTGTGTTTCACATCAGATTGACAAGAAAGTTTGTTTTAAATGTGTGAAGCATCATCTAGTAAATGTAAATAAATATGTGATTTTCATTTTGCAAACAGGTCAATCAAATCCTAATATATTATATGGATATTTTTCTATATCTAGATGAATTCTATCATTTAAAACATTACTATTGATAATGAAACATGGTAACATTCATGTTTAAAGTAACACTTTGATATTTAGACCTACAGTTTGATTTGAAGTGAATAATGTATAAGCCACAGATATTTTAAATGATGTTAATTTGATTATAATCAAAATCTTTGTTTATCTTTTTTGGGACAGGGCCTTGCTATGCAGTTCAGGCTGGCCTTGAAATCAACCTGTAGCCCAGGCTGGCCCCAAACACATAGGAATCCTCCTGCCTCAGCCTGCTACATGCTAGGGTTACAGGCAAGCACCACCACGTCCAGGTCAAAACATTTTTTAAACACAAGAAAATATATGCAACAGAATAATTTTATTACTCTTAAATATTCAAACTCATTCTTATTTTTCTACATCAAGGTCCTCTCAACAGTCTTTACTTTGGTTGTTTCCTAAGTATTGGAAATGTATTCATTAAACCTAAAAGCAATTTTGAATGATTGACAGGTATATCTTCTCATGTAAAAATTTAAAATTGCAATTCAACTACCCTGACATTTCTTAAGTGCAGCATCATTAAGCTAAAATTATCTAGATCAACATTAAAAAATAAGTAATTAAAACATGTTTTAAACTAGAAATATTATGCAACTTAATGAAAGATATTTGCACTAAAGGCACTGTAAATAACTTTAAAATCTGTGTGAAATTAAGAGCACTCCAGGATTGAATTTGTGTATGTTTACCTTACTTAAATTTGATTTTGAATATATTTTAAAATTTTTTTCTCAACATTTTATCTTTATCAGCATGATTTTGTAGCACATAATGATCACATTCTTTGAAGGGAGTTGGTACAAATATAATTAACACATATTTTGAAATAGTTATGTGAAATATTTTAAAATATTGGTTTCTAACATTTTATATTATATTTCTTATTATATTTAATTAATTTAATTTAATCTTATTTAATTTAATTCTTATTATATTTTATATGTCTTATCAAATAATTTTCAGTATGAACTGTACATTCATGATCATGTTTATTAACTAAAATATATTGTACCAAATCATCAAAATTATACAAAGCCAACTGAATAAAATGTATTTTAAAATGAATAATTTTAATACATTTTCAAAACAAAAAGATCTAGTTTACTGATGAATCAAAAGTGGCAAATATGGCAATGATGATATAAAAGCATCAATCTATATAGGAAATACTGGTTTTTTTGTTTGTTTTTTTACTTCTAGGAGTTGAACTCATGACCTTGCACTTGCCAAGCAGACTGTGTGCTGCTGAGCTATATCCCCAGCCTGGGGATATTTGCTAAATCAGTGTAAAACTCAACTACAAAGAACATAGTGTACACTGTAAAGGCTTTGACCGCAGAGCATTAGTCATGCGTGTGGAAAGAATCCTTCAAGGGCTTTTGTTCACCTGTACCCACTCATTTTGTCACTTCCCATCCCATTTCTCATTTCACATGCTGCTTCTTCACTTGAGTCTAGTCTTTGTGAGAACTGCTTAAGTCAGTCAGAACCTTATGATGCTCAAGGAAACAGCTGTATTTAACGTAAGAATTACCTATTGAGTGACAGTAAGGACATCACAGGAAGAAATTCTATTACGTTTGTAGATATGATTTTAGTTTCAGAAAAATTTTAATCTGTAGATAAAGAATGAGCTGCACTTCACAGGAACAATACTAAGTAGGACACATTCCAGCAGTCTTTATAAAATCTCTTAATGTAGATGACTATTTAGGGAGGTGGAGCAATGACAAGGCATTGGGAAATATTCTTTGAGTTCGTAATTTTGTCACATTTATTATTATTATAATTTTATATGTATTCCTACATAGTGATTAAAGGGAAAAGACCTAACAAGAAGACAAGATCTGTGTCCCTTTGTAGGGAAGGTAAGATTTATAGGACAATGTTGGACAGCTTTGCATCAGATGTTTTCATATTGTTTATGGGAAAATGCTGCTCATGGCAACTAGAAAGCCACTAGTGCCAACCGATATACATCTTTTAATTTTTCATCTACTTGTTTAGAGGATTGTTCTTGTTGAAATTCACAATCTGACTTCAGTAGAGCAAATTATTTGCTGTCTTCAAATGTTTAAATCCACTACTCTTAAAGGAAGCAAGTAATAATCCCATGTGGATGCAGGTGAATCTAGTAGTGTTCATGATTGGTTCATTGTCTAGCACTGGGATTGGTGGTGTAAGAGCTGCCAAGGGTGGAGCCAGCACACTCTAACGGTAGGAAGAAGGTGTGTTTTCCTTCTTTTTCTGTTTGTTATTACTGTTTGTGGTGGTCATGAACTGCGAGCCTACCATGCCACTCTGCCTGGGAGCTAGCTCAGTATGCATTGAAACCCCCAAAACTGTAAGAAATAAACCTTCTCTTCTCAATTTTGGGTGTAAAGTATTTTGTCTCAACAATGAGGGAAAGGTAACTAAGACAGAATCTTAAATGTCCCCAAGTGCTCTATTGTTACAGATTGTGGAACTGTTGAGAGATGGCACAACTTTTATGTGGTATGTTGTTTTAACTTTTTCTTGGAAAATACCCAGAAGGAGAATAGCTGGTTAGAAATGAACCTCCTTTTGAGGAATCTCCACAGTGATTGGAGCAGTCTACACTCCCACCAACTGGGCATAAGGGTTCCTTTATCCCATAGCAATGCCAACATTTGTTATTGATTGATTTCTTCATGAAAACCATTCTTTTTGGAGTGAGATGAAATATCAGTGCTTTTTAAATTTGCATTTCTCAAATGACCAGTGATGTTGAATATTTTTTCATGTATTTACTTGCCATTTGTACTTCTTTATCTGAGATGTGTATATTCTTCTAAAATGCCTTTATTTGGATTACATCTTTGAATTTAGATATCATATTTTTTTTCAATTCTTTACATGTTCTAGATAGAAGTTTTTTGTCTGAGGGAAACTTAGATAATTTTTTTCCATTCTGTGTGTTTTCTTTTCACTGCATTGATTTTTTTGATGTGTAAAACTCTTTAATAAATTGAGATCCCAGTTGTTGATTCTTTGAAGTATTTCGTGTGCAGTTTACATTTTGTTCATCAAATCACTGCTTACCCGTCTTCAAGATTTCTATGTACATTGTCTTCCATTAGATTTAGTTTTTCTGTTTAATATTTAGATCTTTGATATATTTTGATTTTAATTCATTTCATGGTGATAGCATGTGTCTAGTTTTAGTGTTTGGCATGTAGAAAGCCAGTTTTTTCAGCACTATTTATTACAAAGCCTTTTGCCCAGTGACCATGTTTGACTCCTTTGCCAAAAATGAAGTGGCTGAATGTCTTTACAGTTCTGTACTCATCTTCTACTTTAGTATATTGTTCCTTATGTCTTTTTCCTTGCCAGTACCATACTGATTTTATTAGAGTCCCTTTGTAGTAGAATTTCAAATCTAGGATCGTGATGCCTCCTGCATTGCCTTTGTTTCTCAGGATTGGCTTTGCTATCCTAGATCTTTTCTGTTTCTAAATGATTTTTAGAAATGTTTTCTCTATATCTGTGAGGTATGCTAATGGTATTTTGATCAGAATTGCATTGCAATTTGTGTAACAGTTTTGGGAGTATGACCATATTTTCACAATATTGGGTCTTTCTATCCATGAGCAAAGCATACTGTAATTTGTAATTTGCAGTATACAGATTGTTTATGTACTTTCTTAGATTTATTCCAAGGTATTTCATTTTTTTGGATGCTATTGTGAAAGTGTTATTTCTACAATACTTCTCTCAGTCAATTTGGTTTTTGTGTACAGAAATGCTGTTACTTTTTGGTACTAACTTTGTTTCCAGCTATGCTACTGAATTTACTTATTTAGTCTACTCATTTGGTGGAGTTTTTGGGGTCTGCTATGTAGAGTATCATGCCATTTACAAATAATGATAATTTAACTTATTCTTTCCTATCTTTGTTTTATTTCTCTCTCTTGTCTACTGCTCTGGTTACTGTTACCAAAACTGTATTGAAGGAGTGGTGATATTGGATGACCTTCTCTTGTTCCTGACTTTATAGTGAAAGCTTCCAGTTTTTGTCTATTTTGTATGATATTGGCTATTGGTTTGTCATAGATGCTTTTTCTCATATCGAGGTAGAGACAGTTTATACTGGTTTTCTGTGGAGTTTTTATCATGAATGACTATTGGACTTTATCAAAAGCATTTTCTACATCTATTGCTATGACCATATGATTTTTGTCTTTGGCTCTTTTGATGTGGTGCATTATGTTTATTGGTTTGCATATACTGACCCATTCCTGGGATGAATCCTACTTGGTCATGATGTATAATCTTCTAAATGATTTGCTGCATTCTGTCTGCTATTTTATTGAGAATTTTTGCATCTATGTTCGTTAGGGAGATTGGCCTGTGGTTCTCCTGTTTGGTTGAGTTTTTCTCTGGTTTCAGTATCAGAATGGTGCTTGCCTCCAGGAATGGGGTAGGGAGTGTTGTTACCCTTTCAGTTTCATTACAGAGTTTGAAGAGTATTAACATTAAATCTTCTCTAAATTTCTTCTAGAATTCAGCCATAAATCCACAAGGATTTTTATTTGTTAGTAAGTTTTTAATTACATATTTGATTTCAGTAGTTGATAGTAGGTTATTCAAATTTTTTGTATCTTCTCGATTCAGCTTTGCTAACTGGTGAGTTTCTAGGAATCTATCCATTTCTTCTGTGTTTTCCAGCATGAGTAAAGGCCTTTAAAGTGATTAATGAAGATCTTCTGATTTTCCACATGATCTGTAGTGATTTCATCCTTTTAATTTCTCATTGCATACATTTGAGTTTTTTCTTATCTTTTCTTGATAACGTTGGCTAGGGTTTTACCAATTTTGTTGATTGTTTCAAAGAACCAACTCAATTAATTCTTTGTACTATTTTCTTAGTCTCAATTACATTAAGCTCTACTCTGATCTTTACAATTTCTTCCCTTCTATGAGCTTTGGTCTTGACTTGCAGATTGCTCATTTGTGCTGTTGTGTTTTCCTGAAATGAGAATTCACTGCCATATTTCCTTCTTAGGATTGCTTTCATCACATCCCACAGGTTTAAGTACGTTATATCTGCATTTTCATTTAACTGTAGATATTGTTCAATTTGTTCTTTAATTTTATCTGTGACACATTGGTTGTTCAAGAGGGGGTTATTTAATTTTCGTGTGTCTATGTAGTTTTTGTAGCTTCTTTGCCATTAGTTTCCAATTTCATTGCATTATGTTCAGATAATATGCATGGGATAATGTTAGTTCCTTTGCACTTGCTTAGGCATCTTCCATGGGTAGTACGTGTTCTATTTTGGAGAACGTCCCACGTGCAGCTGAAGAGAATGTGTATTCTGATGTTGTTGGGTGGAACCCTCTGTAAACATCTATTAAATCCATTTGTTAACAGGTTTGATTCATTTCTGCTATTTCTTTGCTGACATTCTGTCTTTTGATCTATCCCTTTGTGATAATGGGTTATTATGCCCCTGTTATCCTTGTGTTACTGCATATTTGATGTTTCCTGTCTATTGATATTTTTCTTGTATACTTGGGCACTCCCATGTTGGATGCATACATATTTAAGACTGTTACCCCTTCCTCTTGAAATTTTCCCCTAGCAAGTATGCAGTCACTTTCTCTATCTCAGTCGGTCATTTTTGGTTTTAAGTTCAGTTTATCTGTGAAGAGAGTATCTACCATTTCTTTTCTGAGTTCCTGTTGCATAGAGTACTGCTTTCAATATTTTGACTTTCAGAGCATGAATTTCTTTTTGAGTTAAATGTGTTTCTTGTATACATATCTTTGGATCTTGTTTCATAACCCATTCTGACAATTTTTTTTTTTTTTTGGATTAGTGAATTGAGGCCATTTACATTGATGATTATAACTGATAAAGTATTGGCCTAGTTTTTTTGTGTTTTTTTTTTTTTACTTGTTTTTCCCTTTTCTTTGTTTGTCTTGTCCAGTGGCTTCTTTCTATTTTTGTGGTCATTTTTATCTCTATCTAGTATGTCTTCCAGTAACCTTTCTAGGATTGTTTTGGCGGACATGAATTTCTTCATTTGTTCTTTGTCATGGAAATATCTTATGTCTCTTATTTTTGAAAGACACTTTTGTAGTTTATATCAATCTAGGCAGCAAGCTGTTTTAATTTGATTTTTAAGGACTCAAAAACCTTTACTGAGCTCTCCTTGACTTGAAGGTTTGTATTCAGAAGTCAGTGTGATTCAGAAATAAACTTTCCTTTATATGTGACCCGTATCTTTGGTCTAACAATTTTTACCATTCTGGGATTTTTGGGGGGCTGAATTTCTGGAATCTTGATGATTATATATTTGGGTGTATATTTATTTTGGTTATACCTTTTTGGGATTCTATATGCCTCAGTTACCTGTATTTCGGATTCTGTCACCATGCTTTGGCAATTTTCTGCTCTTATTCAAATAGTTTCTTTTTATATCACTTGTGTTGACTTCTGCTTTTTAATTGATATCTAATCAGTTTTACCTTACTTTGTATCATCTTGGAGGTGTTGAACTGTTATTTCATGGTTCTCTGATATTTTTAAGAGATTTTTTTCATTTTTTATCAGTAGCTACAATTGTGTCTTCAGGATCTGAAAGTCTATCTTCATTTTTGTTCAAGCTATTTTGCCAGATTTCAATAGAATTTTAATTTCCTGGATATCTCTTTGTATCTGCTTCATGCATTTTATGTCTTATATTATTCCTTCAAAATGTCTATCATTTTCCTATGTGCATCTGTGTTCCTTTATTCATCTATGTCTTCTCTGAGGTAAAAAATTCCTTCATTAAGGTTGTCATTTGTTACATTAGCTTAGAGATTATTTCTGATCTGATTTTCTCTATAGCCTCATGGATTTGTTTCTTTACTTTACTTGGTGTTTTTACAAAAATTTAAATTATGTTTCTTCAATGTCTTCTATGTCAGTATCTCCTGTACTTGTTCCAGATGGGCTGGAGGTCTGAGACTGCATTTTGTTTTTTATATTGTCATTTTAGCTTCTTGGTTTATATTTCAATCATTTCAATCCCACTAGTTCTGTCAATCCTTTGTGTGTGTTTCAGTCAGTGTCATACTTTGGCTAATATTCACCTACTTGCTGAGCCCCACACTGTAGGAGACAGGCCAGTCACCTAAATTCCTCCTGCATGGTCAGTTGGGTTGGTCCTGGATTCTTCCTGAGCTAACCAGCCTAGGCATATTGATATGATACAAACTTTAGCCAATATTGTTGCTGCAGGTTCATACATTTCCAGGCCACTGGACTTGCCTGTCCATGGAGTACACTACAGCCGGGGTCCTACTGTGTTACAGGGGATCTTGCAGACCCAACCAGCTTCCCTTGGGTGGTGGGAAGGTTCACCTGCACTCTTCCAGCCCTCCAAAATCCTCCAGGTGGGGAAAGATGCTGCTGAGGCCTCTGCCAGCTGATCAAGTGTTCAGTATAAACCTCAAATCTCTATCTTCTTTATATTTTCAGCCTAAAATAATAAGAAAATTTCAACCAAAAAAGCAAATTTTAAAAGTGAACAAAACATAGAAAAATGTTCTAAGACAAGTGTTTTAAGTAGAAACAAATTATGTGCCTATAATGGACACTATAAAATAAGAATTTTTGTGAGAATGGCAATTCCCATTTTTCTTCATGATCTATCATGGTAGCCATGAGCATTAGCCTCTTGTGCTTCATGAGCATTTGAAATGCAACTAATACAGTTGAGGAATTGAGCTATAAATTTATTTAAATTTAATTTATTTCAATTCAAAATTCTTTACTAATCACCACTTTACAGTGGGCCCCCATGTACATGGTATCTACTTCATTACATTATATCTGGTGATGATGTTTTCTAATTTTCAACATTTTTAGTGTGATTGGCATTATATAACAAAGCATTTTACTGGATTATTTGCTGTTTCTTTATTAGAATTTCAGAAACACTGTTTATTTTACTTATATAGTATGCCTGCATTATATTACATGGTTCATTTTGCTTAAGGAAAAATGCATTATCTGGTGTGAACAATGATTATCATAAACTAAGCAAACCATGCACATTTTATATGCAAAAAGTATTCTAATTTAGAGACTTAAAACTAAATAATATTTTTACTATCTAAATTTGCAATGTTTTCTCTTGTAATTTTTTTTGCATTATTTTTCACAGCTTTTATGGATGAGGACAAAAGATGAACACTATTTAAATTATTAGAATATGAATGATTATATTAATTATTATTTCTATCCATGTACCATTTTAAAGAATGTTAAATGATATTATGTACAGAAAATATGACATTGTTTTAGCTGATAATAGCATGTTTTCCCCTCATACTTGTTTTAAAAGAAATTATTGGTACTTCAATCATTTTGTTTTTGACTCTTACTAGAAAGCCTAAATCATGTATTATTTCATTAATTTGTAATATTCATCTACTTCATGAAAATATATCTGTTTAATGATTTATTTTATTTTCTTTAATTTTTCTAGAAAATTGCAATTTCATAATATTCATTTTAATGCATTTGTTAACCAATGATATTTTTTTCATTCAAAATTCATCTCTGACTTTCTAGTTCATAATGATAAATAGGTCTATATACACTTAAACCCAGTTTCTACAGAATCAATGGTGAAATTAATGGCAAAGTAAAATATTTTGACCAAAGAATGAATTAGAATAAGAAATAAATTAGGTTCATTCTAGAAAGATAAAGAACGCTGACAGAGAGACATGGACCACTGAGCAGAAATGAGTACAATCAAGACACTATGACAGATGTTTATTCCCCTCTAATGGCACTTTTTTATGATATAAAGAGCCAGTTTACATATTCAATGCTTGGATGCTGGAATATATAAGTACAATTGATTTTTAATTGTTTTTGATTTGGCTGAATTTTCTTCATACTATTCTATTTGATGTTGTTTATCTTTCCCTACATATGGGGTCATCATTTTCTAAGATATGTGCTTTATTTTCTATTTCATATACTTGTCACTTTCTTTTTTTGCTTCACTTGCTACATTCTTCTGTAAAGATGGTAGAATAGAACAGGTGAGGTGAAGTGTAATTTCTTACTTTTCATAATTGAGCAAAGAGTACTTAATTGACCAACATATGGGTTTCTTCATGTGAGATTGATATCTTCTGATTACTGAGATTTTCCAATATTAGTAACTATTATATTACATTCCCAATAACAAAGAGACTCTACTCAATAATTTCTAGTGATGCTGATTATAATAAATATATATATATATGTATAATCTTTTTTTTTTTTTTTTTTGTCTTTTTCATTTTTTATCGGTACCAGGGATCGAACTCACGACTGCCTGCTTGCAAGGCAGGCGCTTATGCCGCTGAGCTAAATCCCCAGCCCCTATATGTATAATCTTAAAAGCAAACTAAAACTAAAACTGTTTACAAACTTAGAATTCTAATGTGATAGGTATTACATTTACACCCCCCCCCTTACTTTCTTTAATCATCAGAAACTTTGTACTTTTCATCTGTTCATAGATTAGATGTAGTTGTCACCTGTGGACATCAAGTGTGGAAGATCCTTGGAATTATGCTTTCCACCATTTGATCTCAATTCTGAGTTAGTAGACAAGTGGTGAAGATTCACTTCCTATGACCTCACTCTGCCAATTTCAACGGTGATTCTTTCTCAATAAGTCATTATAATGTGAATCTGGGAACAGTATCAGTTTCTGGTGTCCACTCCCTGGAAAGCTTTCATTTTCATTGATTAAGCAGTAAGGCTATAGTTTTTTCTAATTTTTTATTGGTACATTTAGTATACAGTGATAACATTCATCATAGGAAAGCTGAGCCTATATGTGTACCTCCTGCTGCTCCTTTTCTTCCTGTCCCCTCCCCTCCCTGCAGTCCCTCTTCTCTTCTTGATTTACAAGTTACATTTCCATTGTTTCCTTCTATTCTTTCTCTCTTGCCACTCCCAACCCCAGTGCCTTGTCCTCCTTCTCATGTGACCACTGTTTTCCCTTTTCCCAAAACCTGTTAACATTTTGATCCTTATTTAAACTTTTGGCTTCTCACACCACAAAAACCATGGAATATTTACAGCCCAGTAAGGACACAGTCAGCACTGGGTTGGGTTAGAAAGCAACTGACATTTTCCAGTAGCTTACTTTTAATGTCTAACTATGGAATCTCAACATGTTATGTATTTATTAAAGATGTTAAACGCTGACAATACTAGAAAAACATATTTTAAAATTTTAATTTTAATTAATAAATTGATGCTATAATCATTAATATCAAGAAATTGTTAACATTTTTAATTATCAGTGAATTAATACAGTCAAAAATTTCAAATTGTTTCTTAAATACTTGTAATATTATATAATTCTCAATGAATACAGTCAAAAATTTTAAATTGCTTAAATACTTGTAATATTATATTTTATACAGTAACATTAAACTGCTAGTCAATGAAACTATTTTCTTAGAAGTATCAGATAATTGGAAATCTGCATAATGTTTCTTTTATTTTAAAATCTGCATATCAATTTTTCTTTAAAATTTTGTTTGCTGGAGAATTAATAAGTAAGAACATGAATGAGTAGAATAGTATTTATGACATAATAGATGCAAAATGACACACAAAAATAATTCTCAAACTCATAAATGTATAATTAAAAAGTAATCATAGTACCTAAAGTAACTGTTTTGCTGTTTACTTATTTACTTTTTATTTTAAATCAGTTTTATTGCTGTATTTTATATATACATGATATCCACATTCATCATGGAGGAACTTGTACCTGTAAATGATGTTTTCTTTTCTTTGTACTGAGAATCAAACTCACACTTTCCAGGCAGGAGCTGTTAAACATGATACATCTTGACTCCTCTTTATGTTTGTATTTTTCTCTCTTCCCTTTCACTCCTTTTCCCCTGCTTATTTACAAAAGCTTTGTTTCTATTTTTCCCTCCTTTTCTCTTTTTGTCCTCTTCCTCTCCTCCATTTCCCCATCCCCCTTCCTAATTTTCACTTCAATTTGAACATTTTATTCCTATTTCACACTTTCTATTATACATTTTGGCCCTTATTTATACTTTCAGTTTCTCACACCAGAGGAAAAAAATTACACATGTTTGCACAATTTATTTCATTTAAGAGTATCATCTCAAGGTGCGTTCACGGATAGAGTATCATCTCAAAGTGCGTTCACGGATATAGAAATGTTTCAAATATCAGTCACATCCATTGTATAAAAAACTACATGTAGTTTATTCATTTATAGGCTGATAGGAAGCTGGGGTATTTCCAAGAATTAGCTATTATGAACTGTGCTCCTATAAACATGGGTGTGCATATATTGCTGTGGTATGATGCTTTTAATTCTTTTGGTAAGCAACCAACAAAGCCTAGTTTTAGTTTTTTGAAGGATCTCTCTGCTGGTTTTCATAATTGTTGCACCAGTCTATACTTTCAACAGGAACGGAGATGGTTTCCTTTTCCACATAGCCCCACCAGAATTTGCTATTTGTTGATTTCTGATTAGCAGCCATTTTTTCTAGAGTAAGATGGAACATCAATGTTATTGTAATTTGCATCTCTTGAATGACCACAACTGTCAATTTGTTTTGGTATATTTATTTGCAATTTCTAATTCTTCATCTGAGCAGTTATGTATTCATTCCAAATGTCCATTTCTGGAATGCATCATTAAATTTGCCAGGTCTGGGGCTGGGGATTTAGCTCAGCGACATAAGGGCCTGCCTTGCAAGCAGGCAGTAGTGAGTTCGATCCCCGGTACCGATAAAAAGGAAAATTATTTTTTTAAAAAATTTGCCAGGTCTGAACTTTTTAAATTCTTTACGTATTCTAGCTATCTAGCTAGTGCTTTATCTGGAATATTTTTCCACTCTCTGGTTTCTTCACACTCTGTTGGTTTCTTTTGTTGTGCAAAGATTTTTAATAAGATTAGATCCCTTTTGTAAGTTCTTTGTGATACTTTCTCTACAACATTCATAATGTCTTTTCCATATCATCATGAGTTCTATCTATTCGATGTTCTATTCAGTCTTCTAGCAGATTTCATGTTTCTGTTTTAATAATTAGGGATTTGATCCAGATCAATTTTAGTTTAGTGTATCATGAAAATATGGGTCTAGTTTTAATCTGTCAAGTGGAAAGCTAGTTTTTCCAGTATAATTTATTAAGTAGGTGTATTTTTTACAATGAAAGTGTTTGGCTCCTTTGTCAAAGATAAGGTGGCTGACTGTGTTTGGAATTGTTTCTGTATATGCTAGTGTGTTCCATTGATTTATGGGTCTGTTATTTCCCCATTACCATACTGTTTTGTCACTGTAGCTTGATAGTATAATTGAAGTCAAGGATTGTGATGCCATCCTACCTTGCCTTTGTTTCCACGAATGGGTTTTGCTTATCACTTCAGCTTCCAAATGAATTTTAGCATTGTTTCCTCCAAATCTGTAATGTATGATATTGATATTTTGACCAAGACTGCATTAAATCTGTAAATCATTTTTACAGGATGGCCATTTTCATTGTATGTGTTCTTTCTTCCCAAGAACAAGGAAAATCTTTCCATTTTTTTCATATCATCTTCAGTCTCTTTTTTTTCTGAGTACTGTATGTTTCAATGTAAAGTATTTTACTTCTTTCCTTACATTGAAACTTAAATATTTAAATTTTTTGGATGCAATTTTGAAAGGTGTTATTTCCATAATTTTCCTCTCAGTGAGTATCCTATTCATATATAGGGATGTTTTTGATTTTTGCATGTTGACTTTCTTTGCAACTACAGTAGTGAATTTTTTATTAAATTTGGAATTATTTTGGTACTGTTTATGGGGTCTTCTATGTAGAGTATCATGTCAATCACAATACTCACAATTTAACTTCTTCTTTTCCTATCCTTATTCCTTTTAATTTTTTCTCTTGTCTAGTTGTTCCAGTTAATGCTTCCAGAACTATATTAAACAGGATTCCTGGCAGTGGACACCCTTGTCTTGTTCCTCATTTCACAGGAATTCTTTCAGTTCTTGACCATTCAGTATGCTGTTGGTTTGGCTGTTGGTTTCTCATAGATCTCATAAATGTTGTATCAGATAAAGATTATCTATACCAACTTTTTGTTGTTTTTCCCATGTTTGCATATTTGACTTGTCAAATGCTTTTTATGCATGTGTTGAGATGATCATGCCATTTTTGTCCTTAGCTGTGTTAATATTGTGTATTAAATTCATTAATATACTTATTTTCAACCATCCTGCATCCATTGGATGATCCTTGCTTGTTCTGTGTAATCTTGATGATTTGCTGTATTCTGTTTGCCAATATCTTATGAGGATTTTTACATCTATATTCATTTGGAAGATTTGCCCGTATCTCTGTTTCTTCATTAGGTCCTTTACTGGTTTTGGTTTCATGGTGATGCTTATTTCCAGGAATGAATTTGGGAGAGTAGATTCACTTTGAATTTCATTAAAGAGTTGCATGTCTCTGAAATGTTATTTAATTTGCATGTTTTTAAGTAGTTTTATTGGTTTCTTTTGCCAGTGATTGCCAATTTCATTGCACTATGATCAGACAATATGCATGGAATAACTTCAGTTCCTTTAAATTTACTCAAGCTTGTTTTATGAACCAATATATGTTCTCTTTTAGAGAAAGTTCTGAATGCATCTGAAAAAATATGTATTCTGATGTTGTGGGATACAACACTCTGCAGGTATCACTTAAATTCACTTTTTCAAAAATTTGATGCATTTTTGAGAGTTTGTTGATCTTTTTGGTCTAGTTTATATCTGACTATAGAGCATTGAGTCCCCCCATTACAATTGCATTAGTGCTTATCTGATTTTTCATGTATTTAATATTCATTTTTTATAGTTGAGTACACTGGCATTTGGGTTTAAATTGAGATGACTGCTGTAATTTTGGTGGGCTTTCCTTTGTAAGTGAATTGTTTCTTTATGTATGAACTTTTAATATTCCATTCCTGTGTTGAATTCCTGGAATCCTTACTGTTATACACCTTCGGGTAGATTATATATATATATATATATATATATATATATATATATATATATATATATATCTTGGGTAACTGGAGTTGTATGTGTCTCAGTTATCTGTTTGTAAAATTCTTTTTACATGCTCAACAAGTTTCTGCCATTACTTCTTTGGATACATTTTTATATTATTTGTGCTGTCTTCTGTTTTATCACTGACTCAGTCAATCTTAAGTTATTTTTCTTTGCATCATCTAGCAAATGTTGTATTGATATATTCACAGCCCTTTGCTATTTTTAAGAACCCTTTATTTTCATGACCATGATATAATCCTGTCTTCCAGATCTGATACTCTGTCCTGATAATGGTTCATTCTGCTACACATATTTCAATCCTGGATATCTGTTTGAATCTGTTTCATGGATTACATTTCTTTCTTATGTTGGGATTTTATGGCTTGCTTCATTTTCCTAAGCTCCTCTATTTTTTTCTTTCTCTTTTCTAGATTCACTAATCATGACCTTTATTATGGTCATCATCTCTGAAGTGAAACTGAGTTATTCACCAGGCACAGCAGTTTGCAGCATCCATTGTTCCATTCTGCTGGTGTGTTTCTCTTTGGAGCTCTCTGTAGTCACCAGTAGTCAATGTACCTCTACAGGTTTGAGCCACCCCTCCCACACTACAGCTCAGAGAGAAAGTGCCACTCCTCACTTCCCATGTCTGCACTTGGTCCCTCTCCTTTCTCTCTCTGCGGGCCCTAATTCTCACCTTAGATACTTGCTCAGTCCTGGGAAGCCACTTCTCTCTTCTTCCCCTTGCGCTCTTCTAGCATCTGGATTCCAAATATCAGAGAAGATGTGTCACCATCCTCCTGCCATCCCAGAAGGCCTCTTGCTTCTTTAATCCTATATTAAACTAAACTATAACACAATTCATAAACTACTTTCTTTGTTTTCAGAATAGTCAAATACTCACAGGTGCATTTATTTTAATATCTTATAGATTTGTGGATTTATCATCATTACTTTTGAAGCTTAAAGTTTGTAATATGTATATTAGTAATAAATGGTAGACTTTTTAAGTTCTTATCTATCAGCGGTGTGGTGGGGGTAATGCAAGAACAACTTTTATACAAAACATCAGAACATTTAGCACTCCTTTTAGTGGTTTATAACCCTGGTTTTAATGATCTTTGCAACACGCTGCAAACAAATTGATAGCACATTAACTTTAGTGTGGTAAGATAACTTCATTTGATAACAGACACAATGAGAACATACGTCATGGGAGACTTTCACTAAGTGAAATATAAATAATTTTGAAAAATAGTATTATTTTCACAGAAATGTAGGATGATTTTATAGTGGCAAACTTATTTAACTTATTTCTGGTTTTCTTAGCCATTTACATACCATATAATAAGGTACATTTAAGTGCTAGTGTAACTCATAATTTTCATGGAATCACATCATATATTTTTCATGCAATACAAGCAAATCTTTATTATCCAGTTTTTATTGATACCAATGCATTGCTTTTATAATACCACTTCTGTTCTAAATATATTTCTTTATAATAGTTAAAATGTGCTTTAAAATGTGGAATATCCATTTAGCTTTAATATTTTTTAATTGAAAGTATGTGAAATATAAAATAACAAAATGGAATATATCTTTGAAATTGTCCTTTTTCTTTCTTAACATAAAAAGCACTCAAATGAAAACTATTGATTATCTAAATAGCTTTAAGAACATATTAAAACACAAAAATCTAGAGGAATATATAAATAATGACAACTATTTTGCAAAGTTGTAAATTTGATGGCAAGTTTTAGATTTTATTGGGTAATTCTTTTTGAATGAATGGATAAAAGCATGCATATATTAAACAATTTAAGAACATTATTACAGAACTCTTTTGTATTATATATCTAATTCCTTAAAACTGTTGCAAATGTTTTCAAACATGCATTAGCACAATATGATTTAAAGTAACATAGGGCTATAAGTTTAAATATTTCTAAATTATTATATGTATGTCTAATTGTATAATTCTTATAAATAAAAACCAAAAACCAAACAAACACCTTTTGAGGAGAATACATCCAAGCTTCCTTCTTTCACTTTCTCTTCCTTTACTCGGCCTATTCTCTGTCTTATTTCTTCTCACCAGTCTGCCATCTCTTGTCTTTCACTGGAATGTGTGAAGCTTGTACTTTGTGTGTGAGCTTTCCACTAGTGCTCAGATATTCTCACTAGTCATACACCATGGATGGAACAGTTCTAGAGGTGAATCTACAGATCTCTCACTTCCACATAAAAACTTTCTTAGCCCTGCTATGCAAAATTAAGACTTGCTATTTCAACCACACATATTAAAGTGTCCGGTCTAGTTCTCCATATTATCTATTTTCCCTTTAAATATTGAAAATTTTACCATGATATTTTTTCATACCATTTATTTTGCTTTTATGCACAGTGATATTTGCTTGTTATTCACCTTTATTGCTTATCTTTTTGTCTGATCTGAACGTAAGTCTGTAGAAGAAGGTTTAATATGAAACAGAATAGCAGAAATATCAAATAAAGTATCTGTAACATGACACTCAGATAACTGTCAAGTGAATAACAATAAATCCAAGAGAAACATAAGTTACAGTTAAAGTTTATATTCAATAGTAAGTAATGAAATTGTCATTATAGACTAGGATTTTCTTATATTAAGGACCTGATGTGACTGAACTAAGCAGTATACCACATCAAACATCCTCACTAATACTGAATATATTTTCAGACTCAGATGAACATGCTTCCTGTGCATTCATTTTTAATGGCAGTAATATTATGAAAAATCTACATATTTGGAAAACTGTAGGTGCACAAGCCATCCATTTCAATGTATTTTGCGCTATCAGTTGAGCAACTAGATGTTTTCTTTCATCAAATAGAAGTTATCAAACACTTGAATCATGGATCAACAGATATTTTCTGTGGAAACAATTCCATAGTTTATTTGGAGATGTCCAATCTATTTCAATTCTATTTATGGCAGATATGAAGAAAAATCTTTTTGATATACATTTCAAAAATACCATTCCTATATTATAATATACTATAATATTCATATATTACTGTATTGATATGGTAGTGAAAAAAGAAATTTTTGAGCATAAGACTTAAAATAGGATGATGTAGTCAGAAATTTGTAAGCATTTTAATTGAATGAGTTCTGTTAGTATTTGCAATGGAAGATCAAGTGATTTATCTTTGTAGCAGATGCATCTTGAGTTTTTCAACATGAGAAGATGAGGAATGGATAGGCAGAGCTGATACAAATACAGTACTCTTGACAAATTTTTTCATTTACACTGCATGTATTTATATCTGAGAGGTTTTATGGGTGCCTTTTTGCCAAATATGAACATGCTAATTAGAATTAAACTGTAAAGAACATTTTTTGAAAGGTAAATTCAATACATTTTATGTAAAATAAATTCTAATAAAAATATAAAAGGTCTGCTTATAATTGAAAAAATAGTTACATGCCTGAAATTAACTGAATAAATTGATATCAAAATTAAGAAAACTGCTGATTTTAAAACTATCAGATGTAGAGCTATAAATACATATAGTTTATTATTTGCTTTACTGGGTGCTTCTCATGTGATTTAATGTATATTTAATTTGAAAAATTGACTTGATTAAGTGATATATTACAGTATTATGTTTATTTATTAACAGAAAATATGTTTACTATAAACTATTAGTTTCATTTCTAGGAATCAAATTGTTTTTTAAATTGCTTCTGTTTTGCTGTTTGTCATATCTGAAGCAATGTAATAAATTTTTCATACATTATTTTTAATACTTTAGCCAATATATTGCAAATGAAATAGAGCATATTTCTGTAATTCTTAAATTATATAAAGAGAATATATATACTTTTAAGCTTCCCATTCATTGCTTATATAAATCCATTTTACATATATAATAAAACATTCCATTTAAAATAATTTTCTGATTAAGCCTGATATTATGAAACATGAGTGAAAAACAAAGAAAATTTACAATGTTGTATTAAGTGAAAGATATAAAAATGCTGATAAAAATATGGAGAAAAATGAATTTTTATTTGATGATTTTAATTAGTATAGGTACTCAGGAAAATAGTAGAATGTTACCTAACAAAAAAAATTTTAATACTGGTACTACCATATGATCCACCATACTCATTCATGGGTACACATCCAATGGAAATGAAATCTTTAGAAACCTAAACTTTCATGCTTATTATAGCATTATTGATGAGTCAAAAAACACAGTCATATAGGCTGCCTATGAAACAGAGAAGAGATAAAGAAGTTGTGGTTAATATTGAAAGCAGAATTTTTCCACCACAGAAAGAATGCAATGCAGTCATTCACAGCAACGTGACAATTAGAGAAAATTAATTATCCTAAGTGAAATGTCAGTCAGAGTAAGACAATGTCTCATGTTCTTATTCATTTGTATAAGATAAAAATTCAGTGGAGTAGAAAATAAAGTGATAGTCATAAGGGACAAAAAGGTTAAGGGATGAGAACTACAGATAGATTAGATAATGCATGCCAAAATACAATTAAATATGAGCAACTAGTTCTGGTGTAGGATAACACACGGGATAACTTTAGGAGATAATTTATGCTTTACTTTTAAAAAACTGAATATGAGAGCCCAAAGTTTCCCAATACACATAAAATATAAATATGTTAGGAAATGACAATCCTTAGTGCCCTGAGTTTCATCATTACATATTTTACACATCAAATTATTTTATACATAAAAATAGTTATGCTTCAATGGATTTCATTTATATGTATAAGCTGTATGTACCAATACAATAAAAATGAAAAAATTTGAAAATTCAGAAAAATAAGATATAAAATTAATGTACATGGCAATAGGATTGCAAAAACAACTAATAAAAATGAACTCACTCCGTGAGTTAATGCCTGTAAACCAAGCAGTTGAGCAGGCTAAGACAGGCCTTTCATAGGTAACTCAGTGAGATTTTTATCTCAAAGTAAAAATGAATGCACAAAGCTAGGGTAGGGACATAGGTAACTGCAAATTCATTCTGACACACACAAACGTGTGCATGTGCACACACAAGCACAAACACCCTCCAAAGCATCAAGAATAAAGATACAAGACATAAGAAGCTAAAAAGAAACAATAGCACTACATTGCTCTTGAAAAGCAGTGCAAATAAGAAAACAGAGAAGTATCTTTATGTACTAAGAAATAAAGACAGTGAATGTTCCATTGTATTCAAAAACAGTGTTTTGTAAAAAATAGGTAAAATAAAAGCTTTTTGTGAAATAAAAAACTGAAAAATTAGTCAATGAAATGAATTTAAATGAAAGATTTGCTGCTCACTGTGAAATGGAGAAAAATGAAATGATTGGAATATCCAAGAAATATAAAACAATTCATAAAGAAATAAGAAGTATAATTAAATATCAGAGACTAAAACTAGAACAGAGAAGAAGAAATACTTGAAGTAACAATAAACAATTATTTTCAAAATCAATGTAAGAAAACAAACCATAAGTCTAATTAATTCAGAGTTGCAAAAAATAAATACCAAAAAAAGAATAGCAAAACATGTAATCAGGTCAATTTTAACTTCCTGGAGGGAGAGACACACACATACACACATGCACATCTCAAAAGAAATTAAACCAGATAAAAAACATTTCCACTAAGAAATAAAGAAAATACATCAAAATTTTTTACATTTAAGCATGCTAAAACATACATCAAAATTAGTAGTGCTAAAATAAAAAGATACATCAAAACAACACCCAGTATCCATCAAAGTTGTCTTTTGTCAGTAGCAGATCTGACTTCTAAATACATTAAATTTTTCATAATAAAGAAAACTTCTGGTGAATGAATGTAAAATATGAATTTATTTTTAACTTTTAATTGATCTAATAGATAATTATTTGAAATAAGAGCAAAAATGTATTTTGTGATATTAAATATGAAAAAGTCAAATCAATATATTGTAATGAATGAAAAACTATTATGTCTTCACTAGCAATGTAGCACTGTAGTACAAATTGGAAGAGGACTTAAGATTTCGGTCATAGACTTAATGTGCATTGTCCACACTAGGGCAAACATTAACACAAAATTTTAATAAAAATGTGTAAGGCTTGTACCCATATATTTGTCATATTAAAAGTTCCACTAAAATAAGGGAATCTAAAAGTACAGAAAATAAAAAGAAAATAAAAATCCTCAATAATAGAAAACAGACAGGGTAGCTTTTGTCTGCCTGGGTGTTGGTTTGTTTGAACAGTGTCACACTAAGTCATTCAGTTGCTCAGGCTGTGCCCTAGGTTGTGATCTCCTTGCTTAGCCTTCCAGTGTGTTGAGATTACAGGAAAACACCACCACAGTCAGGCAGATATAATAGATTTTACTCAGATAGGACCTATATTTGTAATCACTTGAAATATAATGTTCTAAACATACAAGTCAAAAACAGAGATTTTTAATTGGAGAAACATACCACCTAAAAGACAACTTAGATATCCAGACTCATGTAGATTAAAAATGAAGAGATAGTGATAATTGTTTCACTCAGACACTAAAGCAATCTACTCTGGCTATACTAATTTCACCTAAAGTAAATTTCAGGAGGAGAATAATTTTTAGATGTAAAAAGAGTCAAAAGATAACAATAAAAAGGATCAGTCTTTCAAGAAGACAGAGCAATCATGAGGTTATGTGCATCTCACAGAAACATGCCCAAGTATGAAGACAAAAAGCAATAAGACTGCCGGGAGAAATAAACAAATCTGAAGTTACAAGTGGAGGTGTCAACAGTTCTCATGCCATAATTGATAGACTCAGCAGGCAGAAAATCAATAAGAGTACAGTGACATCAAATCTTGCAATTAAATCTACTGGATCTAATTGACACTTGTAGACTGGCTTATCCAACAGCAGCAGACGACACATTTGTCTCAAGTTCGCATAGAACATTTCCTAAGGGGGGGAAAAACACTTCTGGACCACAAAATACACCTAAACTAATTTAAAAGAACAGAAATCTTATGAAGTGTCTTCTTGGAACACAATGATCTAAAACTAGAGATCAATAAAAGAAACATAACTGGAAAAATAAAAAATATTTGGATTAATCAGCATACTTTTCAGTAGACCAAGAGTAAGTGAAGTCTCCAGAGATAAAATTAGAGAACAAATTTAGTATATGGCAAATGTCTATTTTTATTAGTTTTATAATTATTCCATAAACCCAAAATTATTTTTAAAATAAAGGTATTAATTAGTTGACGATATTACTTGGTGGTAGAGCTATTGCTTAACATGCATGGGTAAAATCACCAGAACTACCAAAAAGTACAAAAAAAAATGTTTTTAAAAGTAAATCTAGTCAATACAACAATAAAGTTGTAATAATATAATAAAGAATATTTTAAAAGAAATAGAGGAAAAATAAAAGGACAAATACAAAAAACCAAAATAATAAAAAGTTACATTAATAGATAAATGAAAGCAACCTGAAAGTTATAAGAAAGAATTTTTTAGAGTAACACAGAAAAAGTAGGATTCAACTGTTTTTCCTGTCTCTCTCTTTTTTTACATTGCTATTCAAATCTATTAAGAATTCTCTTGTCTTAAAAAAAATGAAAGAGAGAGAGAGAAAAAGAAAAAAGAAAAACAAATAGGAAAAGAAAAGAAATGAAACCAAAAGAAAAACCAACCAAGCCTAGGATCTTGAAGTAGCTAATTAGGATTGTAACCACATAGTATCTGGTTGGTTCCTTTTTGATGAGTTGGTACAGGCTAGAGCTAAGTACAAAAGTTTATGAATGCTTTGAAAGAGTAACAAAGTGCAAAGAGGATGACTGCAGGAAGGTGCCCAGAGGAGACACCGAGCACTGACAGCTTCAAAGAGCCTCAGCCACCTGCACCTCCTGGAGACAGAGGTGTCCCGTGCCGAGGTGGGTCTGGGCCTAGCTGTGCAATGGGGCAGCTGAGTGGAGAGGTGCTTGTGTCCCCTGCAGCAGAGTTCCATAGTGTGTTTAGTGTTCTTCTGCAAACTGAAATGAGGAGTCGATTTTTCTGGCTGAAATTTATACTGAAGACTGGTCCCAGACCTTGTTAACCTGGGACAGTGGGGTCCTCACAGCTCCCACAGGCAGCCGGCTCAGAATCCGGCCCGGGGACTTCTCACGCTCCAGGGGACGGCTGGGAGATTTGTCCCTCTGCAGCTCTGTTCGCCCCTCACGGTAGCGGTGGGGTGTGCTTGGCTCCTGGGGGTGGCTGGGGTTTTCAGGTGGTGCTGGGCTGGAGGCCACATGCTTGGTGATGTGCTCATTGTACGTTGGGAGGCCTCGCTTGTTGGGGCTGCTGCGGGAGGTGGAGGGGACCTGGTGGTGCTCAGTGCCGGTCTCCTTCACAAGGTTTCCTTTGCAGCAAATAACCCTTAATTTATCCTGGTATGAGGAGGCCAGGTAAATCGCTCCCGAGGAAATTGCAGGGCCCAGGTAGCTTGGGTTTGGGATTTCCAAATAGGCTCGGGCAGGAGTCCCCAGTGAGCAACGTGCCTGGATCTCAATGACAAGTGAGTTGAAGTGGGTCCTGTCTCTCTTTATTCCCTCTGTATATGTAATTAAAATTAAGTTAAAACCATAAACATATCTAAATAACAATGGAGAAATAAAGCTAATACTAATCAATACCTAATAATACTGGCATATGAACATACAGCAACGCAGATTTGGAAAAAATAATGCTACTACAGATAAGGAAGGTTATTTTATAATTAAAAAGTTTTAATTTATAGATGGTACACGTAAACACAAAATAACTTTGCATCTGCTAACAAAGGTTCAAAACCAACAACAACATATGATAGTAATACAAGTGGAAAACATGGTGCCAGCCATACATTTCTTTCAACTGATAACAGAATAAATATACAATAATTTAGCTAGGAGTTAAAATTTTAAATAATATTATCAATTAATTTGACTAATTACAATTACATAAGTTTGATCAAAGTTAGAAGAAAACATTTTTAAGTTTACTCAAAAAGTTTGCAAGGGTAGATCATATTTTAGGTTGTGACACAATGCCCATAAATTATAAAGATATGTGAAACATGTAGATTGTCCTCTGATTAAAATCAAACAATAGTAGGAAGGAATATAAATCTGAGAACACAGGCTGGAATTTATTTCACTGTAGCATGCACCACATAGTGCCTTTAACCACGGATTCAATCCCCAGCATGGCATAGAGAAAAAAGGAAAGAAAGTAAAACACCCACATACACGGAAAGCAATTAACAAAATTACAGTAACCATGATCAAAGCAATGAGAAAAGTTAAAAATGCAATTAAAAATTAGTTATAACTGGGTAAAATGAAAATAAAATTACCCAAACAATTGTTGTCATGCATTTGAGAAAATACTCATAGAAAACTGAATAGCAATTAATGTTCTTTTAGGAAATCTCCTATCATAGATGTAAACCTACTGCAAAAGAAACTTGAAACAGAAAAATCTAAATATATGTACACAGTAAAGAAATATTATAAAATAGTACATTAAAAGGAAAAAAACCAACAAAATCAACAGCTATTTCCTTGTATTGTAGTGTGTAGTTGTTAGACCTCTATGCAGATTATTTTTTTTCAAAGGAGAAAACATAAATATGAGTAATACAAAGACAGTGTTATAGGTTGCATAAACATAGATATAAATGAGAATTGTACAGCCAAGTTCATAGGAATATAATGAGTCTTGGTTACTTTAGAGGTTGGATGGGAGAACCACTTGAGCCCAGTGTTGGAATCCATGTTGCACAAAATAGTGAGATACCAATTTGAGGGAAAAATTTAGCAAAAAGAAAAAAAATCACATAAGAGATTGTTATGGACAGGCTTATGTCATTTAATTTGGTAACTCGGGTAGTGTGGACAACTTGAAGAACAAAAGTAAATTCACTCAAGGAAACAATAGTATCCTTGTATACTATTATCAACAAACAATAGTATCCTTGTATACTTATATCAAAGACTTTGAAATTCCACTTTAAAGCTTTCCCACAAACTAAACTCCTTACCGGTGAACTTCTTTGAAAATTTAGTACATATTTAAGGAAAAAGTAATACAAATTATAAACAAACAGTCTCAGAAAATTTAAGAGAAGTCACTTCCTACGTCAAGGTCCTGAGTTCAATCTCCAGAACAAAAAAACAAACAAACAAAAAAACCCCAATGAATAAGCACTAATTACTCTGCTTTGGTGCTTTCTGCTTGCTTATCACATATAAGCCTCAAATTGCCAAGGATCAGGGCCTGATACTTTGGAAATGATCCCAATCAGTGCTAGATGATGTAAAAAAGATCTGTCTCAGAATCCTGGGTGTCACTTCAGTGTTTCTGTTTGTGATTGCACCTTAACTTACTGTGCCCATTATTTGAGATTCTTCTCAAAATCATTTACTTAACAAATGAGGAACATTTCATGATGAAAAGACAATGTTATTAATTATTATGAGAGTATTCTTATTTTCCAACCAACAAAAGATAAATTTTTCTAATGTCATGTAGATTTTTTTCCTTAAAATCAAATATTTATATCTTTTAGGCAAATTTTGTATCACATCTTATCTCAGAAAAAATGCTATAGATAGTATTTATTTCTTTTACTCCTTGCATAAATGTAAACTATTATGCACACATTGTAACATTCATATGTATTTTTGCCTAACTGAACATAACAAGTGTGATTTGCATTCCATATTTGTTTCCATATTTGTTTCTATTTTTACTCAAGCAAAATAAATTAATAGTTAAATTATCAAATAAACTGTTTTTCAGGATGATTAATGCTGCACTAAAAAGACTCAAAATACACATCTGAGTATGTTTCCCACTTTTCCATCCCTCAGAGAATCTTCAATTTATATTTTAGAATTAAACTTCCAACCAATTTGGCACAAATGGCAAATATGAGTAATGTTTTTTCTTTATCTATATCTTTTATATTATCATCTATATCTACTCTTTTAAGATAATTTATAATAAGCAACTCTTAACTATGCTGTTTTGCTTTTGCATAATGTTAGATGTGTTTTTCTAGTAATTCCCATCATCAAGTTGATAAATGGATCTATGCCTTAAAAGAAGTACAGTCATTGCTGTTGTACTGAGCACCAAACTTAAGAATGTTTGCTTCTCAAACTTGATGTCAGCAAATCCAAAAGAAATCTAAATTCCACATTACTAAATTGTAAGAGTCTACAGAAAAGCAATAGAATTGATACATCATATTCCAAAGGGAATAATGAATATATCATGTTAAGATAAGGAACTAAATACAATAGAACCATCATTCCAAAATAATAATGATCAAGCTGTGTTTGGCTCTGAATATAATTTTGCACTGTAAAAAGTTGAGAAAAAATAAAAATTGACGAACAAATATGCATATGTATACATTTATCTATGTATACCTTGGTGAGACAGTAACAGAAATATACACATGTGTATCTTGCTTTAAAATTTAGAGCAACATCTCCTAGTGGAAATTGGTGATGATGATGATGATAATGATTATACCCTTTGAGGATCCTATGGTCTTTTATCTGTCATCACTGACAATTTTTGTGACTTAATGTTATGTTATGGAATAGAATATGAAATCCTATGGAATATAGACTTTGGGCATCTAACATTGAATCTCATGTTTTCTACAGGGTGTCAGTGTAATCTAGAAATTGAAACAACAGAAAAAACTTACAAGTACTGCTATGATATTGACTTTGTGAGAAAATTTCTGAAAAAGTACTTTACACAGTTTGGTGTAATAAACACAAAAAGAAACTAATTGTTCAATAGCATTTTCCTCCTTGAGATTTCCTTTTACATAAACAATATATTACATTGAATCATTCTTGGTGGCAACTTTTTATATCCACACTATTAAATATTCTTTCCATTAGCACTGAAATTCTGGCATACTCAGCTCAAGCTTTTGTTTTATGATTAAAAATCTATCTTACTATCAGAAGTTACAGTCCTTAATTTTGGTATGCATTCTTTAGAAATTAAAGAATTATAAAAAGTCTCTTTTCTCCATACATCATAATGGATTGATAATGTTGGCACATAAATAAGCACACTGGAATACTTACTGTGGTTAAGAAAAGGTAGAGTTACGTTTCACAAATGATTTTGTGTTATATAATTGGAAAGTGGAATAATAGCCAGAACGAAGGAGAATGTAGTTATAATTGCAAGTAGTAGTTATGGACAATAATTACCTAGTGTGAAAGCTTTTCTTGTCTACATGCTAAAACAGCTTACAATTCCCTCTATTTTAATAAGTGTTTAATATTGGATTTTATATATATTTGGGATGAAAATTATAGTGAATTATTAATCACATTTGCTTTTGATTTCAAAACTGGAAAACCAAGTGGTTGTTGGGATGCAATATTTCATAAGGGCTTTCCTTCAGTCTTATTTTCTTGCTTTCTATTCTTTTAAACTCTTTCATTTTCTTTTAAAGAGATTAAGACAAAACAGGACATAAAACTTTTATGCTCCATCCAGCTAGAATGAAGTCTCTTTTCACGTATTGTTATATTATTTCAGATTTTAGTTATAGGAAAGAAATAATTTTGTCCTTTCACTTTCTGTCTGATATTTAGAATTGAAAAGTTTGGGGGGAGGGAAGCAAGGGAGGGAAAAATTCTGCGTTTTCCATCGATGTAGTTACTGGTAATATTATTTTTTGATTCTCAAAAAAGTCCTCGGTTTTAGTGTTTTCTGGTTGTGGTGGTAAAAATGCTCTTCAATGACTAGTTTCAAGCTATCTACATGATTCTGAATTCAGTTAGAAGGAGCAAAACAAAGTTAATCTTGTAAGTCACTGCAACCAAGTTTCAGTACAAGACTTTGTGTGTGTGTGTGTGTGTGTGTGTGTGTGTGTGTGTGTGTGTTTCAAATATTGAAGAGAGAACAGAGGGAAATGTACAATGACTACCATTGTTGTGTAGGCCATGAAAGACATAAATACTAAAATTAATAAGTAGGTAAGTGAGTCAAAAACTTCCAGAGTACTAGAATTACTTAGAAAAAGTAATATCATGGTATAACATAAATTAGTTTGGGGGCTCTGATGGAGGAAATATTCTTTGGCTATTTTATTGGTAAAGTCTATTTTGTGAAAGTGCTATTTGGTTTTAAACTTATGTGATATCAGGAATATGCCATATAAAATATTCAGCTCAGCAGTATTAAAATAGCCTCGAGGTGACTGAGAGATGGAGAAAAGAAGCAAGGAGGGATGCAAAGCATGAGTTGAGAAATAGGACAGATTTCATGCAGCCCACTTCATGTATGATTATCAGTAAAATTTTAGGCCACAAGTCCACACTGTAGTAAGTGTTTACACATACATCTAGTGTGACAGTTTTAGGGAAAGACTTTCAGAAAATTATGAGGGTTTCTGCATTTGGCATTGAGGGAAAAAATAACTTAGCATATGAGATTTTGTTCCCCCAAACTTTTAACATTATAAAGTTATATTAGGGCATTTTTGTTAGCTTTCTTTCAGCACCAAATGACAGCTTTCTGCCTGGCCCTCAGAGGAACATGGAGCATTCGAGGATAAGAAGGGAAGACATTAGAGCACAGGCAAAGAGATGACGATGCCACAGAAGAGATACAAGATGCACTTTTTTTTTTTTTTTTGTCTTTTTCCTTTTTATCGGTACTGGGGATCGAACTCACGACTGCCTGCTTGCAAGGCAGGCGCTTATGCCACTGAGCTAAATCAAAGAGTAGGTATCACAGCTATATTTTTATAAGAAACTTATAATTTAAAATGTTCTGAAGAAATCAGATTATGAGGTAAACATTAAAGCAAATTAATCAATTCACTGAGCTGACTGAATTTTTCTTCCCTGGACACTGAAAGGGAAATGCCTTTCTGAAGACTCAATCTAGGCCAAACATCAAAGAAAGTAAGAATTTATTTACAAATATTGAAAATGTATAAAATCTTCCAAAAAATAAAATATGGCTACTGGGGAATTGGTAAATTAGCTCAGGCTGTCTGCAGCAAAAGACAATGAAGTTTCCACTGAAGTACATGTTCCTGGTCTTCTACTCGTGCTCCATAAAAATGTCTACAGGTGAAAAGTAGACTATGTACTTATTAACAAGCAGATATGCTTTTCTTAATCTCTTGCACACTAAAACTTAAGAACTTCTAAAATAAGAGTAAAATTTATGACATAAATATCAAACATTTTCTCTATTGCTTTTACTTCCCTTGAAAAATCTTTGTATAATGCAGTATGAAAGATTAGACTGTCTGTAAAATGGGACTTTACAGTCAAGATATCCAATTAGGAGGGAGAGATCAAAATTAAACCACATAAAGGACGTATCGAGAAATGCTGTCTAACAAATGCTTGCTGATTGGCTCTGTATGAACTGTGCAAAGGAACAACACATGATGAAAGTCAGTCTGTTTTCTGCAAGTTGGATCGCAGTGTTGACAGCAGAAAAAGAAAATGGGAAGAATTAGGAGGATTGGACAGAGAGTGCCTTCAAACTTCCCAAGGAAAATGGGATAAAGAAAATACTTCATCAGCAAGGTTCAAGTCCAAGGTGATGAGCAGGAAATGTGGAGGGAAAAAGACTCTGAAAAATAAGGAAATTAGCAACAGAAGAATGGAAAAGTAGAAAAAAGTCACCAAGAAAGGGTCCAACAGTACCCAAGAATAAAAGGGCAACGCAAATCATCCATCCTTCATCAAATTGCCATTAATTTAAGAAGAGGAGAGAATTTAAAAATAACTCACTCTTATGTTGATTGTGAACTGTTGTAAAAGTTATATTACTGCAAAAACTTCTTAGCAAGTAAAAGCCATGGAAAATGTGGCCTACATATCAAAAATACAATAAATGATACAATGATGTTTTTCATCAGCAACTAACAAAATGCACATCACATAGATCAGCTTTTTGTCCAAGCAGAGATTATGCTGAGGGCTTCCTGTCCAGAAGGATGACTTATGGAGATATGACAAGTTGGCAGTAAATTACTATGATTGGGAAATGCCTTGGCATTAGGGCGCCCGCAGTTAATTCTCTACAAGTGAGGAGGCTGTGTTTTAAAGAGCAGTGAGTAGGGCAATGACAGAGTTCTCAGAACTAAGCTCAGGAATACGAATACTTTGCTATCTAGCTCCTGTTTTTGTCCATCCACAAATATTTGAAAATATTTTCCTTTCTTCCTAAAATACAGATCATGAAACTATTCATGCAGGACAGCTAGCCATGGCAAAAACCTGACTACGGTCTGGTAGAAGAAACAGAGATTTACAGATTGAAACATTTATCTATCTTTTTGCATGTTGACAGTCATTATGTAGTTTATGGTACAAATACTTTAGGAAAAAAATATAGTATAGTAAACCAATAGTGTCACACTTCAATTACTATACCTAAGACCAGTCATCAAACTAATTTATAGAAATTGATATAATAGGGGGCTGGAGATTTAGCTCAGTGGCATAAGAGCCTGCCTTGCAAGCAGGCCCCCATGAGTTCAATCCCTGGTACCAATAAAAAAGAAAAAAGCCAAAAAAAAAAAAAAAGAAAGAAATTGACTATATATATATATATATATATATATATATATATAATTAAATTTGGTTTATTTGGAACAACTAGTAATGCATAGAAAGGATCGATTCTGTTCTCTTTCTCCCCTTACTGGGAAAGAAGCTGTCTGAAGTTGGTGTGTGCAAGCAATCATAATTCTAAGTAACTTTCTATGTCAAAAATATACAGGTTAATTGCACTGCAAGCACATTATATTTGATATTTAGCGATTAACTCTTATTTACTAAAGACATTAAAATTTTAAAAGAGAGAAACTCTAAAAATTGGAATTTAGGGAGTCAGCTTATGATAATTTAACTTTCTTGAAAATGTCATACTAGAGAGATAATGAAGAATTTATGCAATCTTCCAAATATTCCCTATCACTGGTATCTGTATCTTTACAGGAATACAAATGATCATGATATAATCCTTCATATTGTTAAGTAGATGTATACATATAAAAATATATTTATGTATCTTAGGGTTATATATATATATATATATATATCCTAAAAATCAATCTATCTATCTATCTATCTATCTATCTATGTATCTATGTATCCTTGAGTCTATCTAAAACCATAGACAATTTCAGACACAATAAAGAGGAATTCGCTAATAGAATATTTTCTCATTTGCTGTTATGTTTTACCAATTTGTCCTCAAGAATTTCATATCTAAAATGTTACACATATACTTTAGAAATATATTCACCTTAGGAGAAAAATGAAGCCATTCTTAATGATGTGAAAAATTCTCTTTTAAAATCCAGGTACTGAGAAAATTATTTAATCCACTCTTTTTCACCAGGAGCAATTTGTTTAAGAAGGAATATTTACTTCACCTGTTATATATCCCTTATCAGTTCACCATATGTTATGAAAAAATGTCCATATAACACACCCTGAATTATACTTCTACTATTTAAAAAAAGACAGTTTTGTGTTCATTTCTGAGTATAGAACAATAATTTTTAGACAAATCACAGGAACAAAAATAAACCACACAAATAAAAATAAATCCTTAAAGCATAATTTTTATTGTACTAAAGTATATCAAGAGAATAGTAAATAATATTTTCTTTTATTACACAGTCACAAACTTCCTAACTTAGATGGTAAAGTCAAATGCTTTGTATTACTCTAGAACCAAAATATTATTAACTTAATATATTTAAATCAACCTCACATCTTTTATGAATGAGCAACATATTAGAAAATAAAGTCCTAAAATGAGTTTTAAAATATAATATTAAATGCGACGGAAAAATAAATGTCAAAAGGTGGTGAATAGGTTCCTAGCATTGGCAAAATGTTTGCAAGTTTATTTTCACAGATATTAAATTTATATATTTTGTCAACTCTAACAGAAAATGTTTTGGCAAAATGTGTTTTATGGTATGGTTTGCAGGATAACAACTTCTATGTAACACAAATTAAGATAGTGACATTTTAGACAAAATAAGATCAGAAAAGACCAATAAGTGTTACAGGAGTCTCTCTCTCTCTCTCTCTCTCTCTCTCTCTCTCTCTCTCTCTCTCTCTCTCTCTCTCTCTCTCTTCATGCTAGTGATGCCCTTTTGGTCTAGGATAAAAAAAATAATTTTCAGTGATTTAAATTATTTTATAACTTCACACATGTCCAAATGTGTAGAGTTACAGATTCTCATATTTAGTGTCCACTAACACCAACACTAATTTTAATCCTTATTGTATAAAGTCCCTATTTCCATTGTCCATCTAATGTATCTTTTGAACTTTTAGAATATTCATGAAGTTCAATTTTGGGGGAGTTTTTGCTGTCTATCACAGTCCAACTTTTCTGTTTGTTCTAATAATTGACAACATAGTTCTGTTTGAATATTATCATACTGTTTTCTGATTATATACCTTGCTACAAACTCATAAAATAAGAATAATGTAGTGTGTATTATATTTCATATGCCTATACAAAAAACAGACAAGCAGACAAGTGTAATTTTGTACTTAATGAGCATCTAACCTATCCTTCGTAATATCCATATGTCTGTTTATTATCACTGAAACTTTACAAAGGAAATATATACTTAATATTACATTAATGTATGGAATTTTTTGTATTTACTCTTTAATAATTTCAAATTTTTATGTCTTATATATTGCTAAATTAATATAACCTCATAATAGTCTAGTATCTTACTTTTTTATTTTGGCCATGATATATTAGAAAATATGTTTGCAAAGGCAATATTAAGGAGGTAACACTTTTTTATTTTGCAAAAACTGTGCTTCTTGTAAAATCATGGTATATTTTAGGTGAGGCAAAACCATAGTTATGGTTAGAAGCAGTAAATCAAGCTTAAGCCACTTATCTCTGTGTGGTTTATGACAGATAAGCTCCTTGTCCAGCAGCTCATGTGTGAGCAGAGTTGTTTCACCCACAGATGATTTATTTTGGGTGATCTACTTGTCCAATGAAGATTTATTGCAGAGGATCCACTCTCCACAGTGATTAAACATGTGCAGTTGGCATGTACAGAAGTCAGCAAGCAAAACCAAGACAAATGGGCATAGATTATCCGACCTAGAACCACTGAACCCAAGCATGAAGCAGAAATATGAGCGATCTCTTGTGAAATCATAGGAGTCCTCTTTTAATTATACAGTTTTATACTATTTCATTACTCTATAAAATGAGATTATAAAATTAGGAATACTATTGTCACTTTCAGTGGATCAAATACTGTTTTGAATTATTGAACATGAGCTGTGCCAATGTGCGCTGTTTAGAAGTTTTAACTGATCTATATATTGTCAGGTTAGGAGTCATGTCAGTCAGATCTCTTTAGTCTATGAACTAATGAAAGATTTCCTCTTGTTTTGTTGGTTTAGTTTTGTTTTGTTTTTGTCTTTTTGAGACAAGTTTGGGCTGGCCTTGAGGTCACTGTGTAGCCCAAGATGATCTTGAACTCACAACGATCTTCCTGCTTCTGTCTCCCAAGTGCTGGGATTATAGGCATGAGCCACCACAGTTGGATAATAGAAGGTTTTCAATGAACATACTTACATTTATAAAAATATTAAATTATTGCTGTAATTTTTCTAGTAGTTATTCTTTATTCTTGTTACTTATTAAATTGTTATTTATCAAATACTATAGATATTAAGTAACCTTTTTCAAAGAAATTCAGACCTGTATTTATATTTTCACATGGTTTGTCACACAGCAGAACTTTTGAATTATATTCGATTTCACAACATAGAATTTTTAATTTATAAATTATGCTTTTTATTGTATATAATTTCAGCTAACACATTATCTTGTAGATTTCTCTTATGTAATCATCTAAGAATTTTATATTTTTCTATTTTATGTATTTACTTGAAATGTACAAGGCATCTGTGGTTTTTTTTCCCATCTTTTTGAGACAGAGTCTTGCTATGCAGTTCACGTTGACCCTGAGCTCACTTTGTAGCCCAGGCTGTTCTTGAACTTGCAACAATCCTCCTGTGTCAGCCTCCTGTGTGCTAGGATTACAGGTGTGTACCAAGCCCAGCCAATTGTGTTCTTCTTTCTTAAATTATTAATGTAGATGATCAGTCATCTCAGTGTGTGAGGACAATCTTTCTCAGATAAGTTTACTATACCTTTGCGAATGTTTTTATGAGCTGTCTGAGCCTTTTGTACCATTGATCTATTTGCCAATTCTATTCCCCCACCCCCCCAAATCAAACTTTTTGATTATCATAGTTTTGTAGCATAAATTAAGTCAGATAGTGTCCACTCTCTAACTTTGCTGTTCTTTAAAGTAGTGCTATAGTATTAGATATTCTGATTCTTGTGTTTCTTTTTAATTTTGTTTTTGTTTTTGTTTCGTTTTTGCAATGCCAGAGATAGAATCCAGGGCCTTGTGATTACGAGACAAGAACTCTACAGCTGAGCCATATCTCCAGCTCTCTTTATAATTCTGAATCTCTTTGTCAACACCTAAATATTCAGCATCTAAATGTAATCTGAGTTATAATAAACATTTAAATTAGAAAGAATGGATATCATGATGAATTTGAGTATTTTTATGATTTTTATTTATATTTATATTCATAAAAACACTGTCTCATGGTTGGATTCTGGAAACTTTTGTTTTAGTTTACATTAAGCAAATTTTTAAGCATTGTATTTCTCTGTTTTTACTTTTATAAAGAGTCAACTGTTAAAATCTAGCTTATCAATTTAAATTTGGAGATATATATATATATATATATATAGTGATGCACCATAATTGAGACAAGATCAACTTTCTACACTCAGAATATTCATTTTTTTCTTATATGAGATTGAGCATCTTGAAATCTAGTAGGCTCCGAAATTACTGATTTACTCTTTTACACAGTAGTTTTACCTTTTCTGTAATTGCATACATGCTGAGCTTTATAACACATCATATTAGGTTTAGTTTCATTCTTATAGCAAAGCTTTTGTAATTCTTAGCAGACAATGTACCATATCCATACAATTGAGTAGTTATTGATTTGAGCGAGATTTCTACCCAACAACATCATTTATGAATAAAAATATTTCTTCCTTCTAGTAATTACACATTTAGATTGTATTTCATACCCTCTTACATTATCTAGGATTTGCATTTCAGTATTGAAAAGTAAAAATCAGAGTAAATATTTTGCTTTCATTTTGAATTTAGTGACATTTGTATATTTATTTATGCTGAATGTACTTTTTCATTTGTTTGACTTTCAGTACGGTGAATAAAGCCAGTTTGGATGATTGAGCTCATAATTTTTAACTAATGTCCACACTCATAGTGTTTAATTAGGGTAAGTACCTATTGAAGGAATTGCTGAATCATTTCATTAGTGTATTTTTATGTGTATAAATTACCACAATAATTTCTAGAATGATTGTACAGTTATTCAAATCATCCACCAGATCTGATAGCTCTAACTCACTAGAAACACTTGGAATTACTAGCCTCTTTAATTGTGGCAATTGTCGATTATACATAGTGCTACTTCACTGTGGATTTAATTTGAATAGTATTAGTAACAGGCAATATTGAACTCTAAAATTTTTACTCATTCTTACATCACTTTGGTCAATATATCTTTTTAAGTGCTTTTCTCATTTAGAAAAAAAAATTGACTGTTTAGCTCCTTGTCACTTACTTTTAGGATATTTTTACCATATTCTGTCCTTTTAATTTCCTTGGATATTTGAATTTTGTACTCTTGCACTATATCTTCAAATCCACTTCCACGTGATGTACTAGTTGTTCTGTTCTCTTAGAAATTTGCATCCTTTCCTTCATCCTAAACACAACTTGAAAACTAGAGCTCTGTTTTATAAACTTTTCTATTATTTATGACAATATGCTAATTTCTATAGCAATGGATTATTCATGAGTAAAAGTTTTGTCCAATTGATTGTTGTAATTGTCTTTAAAATCAGGAAGAACCATGTAATGAATGGTTTTGGGTAGTTGGCAACCACTTGAAAAAAAGTAGCTTTCTCCAGCCTTAGACAGTTAAATCATTTATTGTTATTCACATATAGTAGATCAATGAATTATGCATAAAAAGTTCAAAACGTGAGAAACGATTATTTTCTTTTTTCTTTTCTTTTTTTTTTTTTTTTTTTTTTGTCTTTTTCGTTTTTATCTGTACCAGGGATCGAACTCATGACTGCCTGCTTGCAAGGCAGGCGCTTATGCCGCTGAGCTAAATCCGCAGCCCCGAAATAATGATTCTTGAGAAACAATTTCCCAACATAATTCAAATAGTGAATAAGCAACAAGAAAAAAATGAATACATGAAAATATATTTAAGATATTCAGTTATTTAATCCTCTTCTGAATAAAATTTAGAGTCACAATAGGAAAGAAGCATAGATTAGAATTTATTAATTTTTCAACCACTATTTTAAAAAGATTTGAAAAACTTGTTGCTAATTAGGAAAGTAAGTGATCTCTCTCTGTCTCTCTCCATCTCTGTATATATATATATATATATATATATATATATATATATATATATATGTATGTATGTATTTATATATATACTATATATATTTATACATATACATATATATTTACCTATAGATAGGTAATAGATATGCTAGCTTACATATCATATATGTGTGTTCATATTTATCCCTGAATTCAAAATTATCCCAAATTGATAAAAATATAAGATAAAAAGAGCTGTTCCTCAAAAATGAAAAAGAATCAAATTACCAGTTGACACATACTAAATTCATTTTTATTACCTTTCAAATAACATTGAAAATTTGGGCTCGTCTCCCTGCATTAAGTGCTATGCTGGTCATGTGTATAACTACAGGCTGATAAAATTATCCACTTGGTTTATGACAATTTCTTTTAATTGCTTGTTAATGTGACATAATTTTAACGAGCTCTTTCATTGCCATTAAGCAATGCATCCTGTAATCATCAATGTGCAAATATTTATGTGTTACATGTGACATAGTTTGGATTTAGAATGCCTCAGAAAAGTTTATGTTCTAAAGACATGTTCCCACCATAAAGTATTGTTGAAAGGTGATGGAAGCTTTAGAATTTGAGGACTGATGGAAATAGGCCACTGAGGATATAATGGACCCTGATACATCCCCCAGCTTACCGCCATAAGGTTAGTGGCTTTGCTCCTTATACATGCCCTTCCATGGCGCTCTGCCTCCCCATACACCCAGAAAAAGATTAGCCAAATGAGTATGGATTAAAACCTCCAAAGCCATAAGATAAAAATTTTATTTCTTTGAGTTGTCTCTGTCAGGTATTTTGTCACAGTGATAGAAAGTTGCAACATATGATGAAAGTCAATGGAATATTTGTATGTTTTTATTGAATTCCATAATATAGCCCTCTTTTTCTTTGCAACTATTCTCCAGAAATTCTCTAGAATTTCTCTAGAATTCTAGAAATTCTCTAGAAAATCATAGAAGAAATACAAAATGATATTTTTGTAAACATCATTTATCACATTTGGTAAACTGATTCAGAGAATATAAAATGTATGGCAGACACATCCAGTTGATTGTCTAATAGCCATTCTTTCATCTCTTTCCTGGTAGTAAAAATTTTACTCCCCGCCCCAGGTATTGTGTTTCATAAGCTCCTTCGGAGCTATGGAAGAAGAACAGAGTGGGTGACATAAATGTTGTGCAATCCACTCTTTAAGTGTGGGAATGTAATGCCACCATAGCTAACTTGAAAATAATATTTAATATAATTTCTCACTATATATGATTGTCTTTTTTTCTAGTAATGAATGTGAAAGTATGTGACACATTGTCAGGTACTCATAATGCCATTCTGAAGGTGGCTATAAACATACTGGGAAAATAACTTAAGTATTTGGATATTTTATATTGATGTGGTTTTCACTTTCCTGAAAATGCACAGCCTGTAAATATCATGTCATGTGAGTTAATATTCATTTTATTGTTTGTATTAGCTACATCAAAGAGAACAAAACTGACATAAAACTGTAAATCTGTGAAAAAACAAAGAATTGCTTACCACTATGAAACATTTTGCTTCTCTTAAAATACTAAGAATGGCACCAAAGAATATTATTTTGATATGGAAGACAAATCTAGGCATGATGATAAATATGCACACTTATGCATAGCATATGTAACATTTGTCTATGCCTATTAATGTCTATGCACTTAAGAAATACACTTTTTATGCATGCAGGTATATGATATATCTTTAGAGCACAGACAAACTTTTGCAGACACATGCACTAAACGAACAACCATTATAAGTATAGAAAGGGTCACAAGGACTAGGATGTAGATTTCCTGAAAGTTTTCTATATAATAATGTGCAACTTAAAAATATTTATTGCATATACTGAATATGTGCCATATGAGCATGCATTTAATTATTAAACATTAATATAAAAATTTAATCAATACAAATATGAATGCAAACATTATCAAATTAATAAAGCTAATTATGCAAGTGTACAATAATGCTGCACAATATATAAAATTGAATATGTTGTTTAAGAATGATAAACATATGAGCACTTAGCTAGATTATTACTTCTATTAGATTGTAGTAGATTGCACACTATCAAATAGTAAAGGTAAAGAATAGGATAAGAAGAGAAACTGCTGCATAGGCCACGTGGAAAAGGTTTCTAGTCTCATCCATATGATTTTTACATGTTTCATGTCTGAGTTATCAGGAAAGAGAAAGTCCACTTGCCTCCCAGGAATCCATCAAACACTGTCAGTCATAGTCTCTTACTTCATATTCCAAATTTAAATGCCCTGAGCAATCTTTATCCTTAATAGTTGAAAAGTTCAGGGTTAGCATAAGAAGGAAGTGAGCACTATAATGATTTAGGTACCCTTTGATGTACTAAAGTGCTAATTTACCAGATGGTACCCTAGAGTTTTAATACATTTCTGGAGGTGCCTAATTAATCCCATATTATAGCAATTAACAATAAAATACTACTTTGCTTCCATAAATTTTGGAGTGAATTTTGTTAACAATTTCAGTGAAATAACCTATATTTTATCATTGCTTTACATTTTTAAACACTGTTAATCTATTCATAGGACTTTGTTGATTCATTTTTCAAGCTACTAAGTTAATATTATTAAATTATGGAAGAAAATGAATCATTACTAGCCTCATGTTCATTATATGACCTTACAGCTAAATTGAATCCCGGCAGTTCAGATAATAAGCCTATTTTAAGATGGCCTAATACAATATGAATTGTGCTATAACTTGTTTCTGAAAATTGCACATGGGTTGATTAGAATATGGGTTAGAATGGTGTGACTTGTGCTAGACTAATCATAAATTTTAGTTAGGGTAAAAAATAAAAACAAAGTATGAATTTGTAATAAGAGTGGTGCGTAAAATTACAATTAAGTTGTGTCTAATGATTAAACTAGTAGATATAATTATAAAGTTAAATTAATACAACCATAATACTGAATGTATTAATAATATATTTGGTACTATGAAGATGCTATTTTACTTTGATAAAATTTTAGATGTGAGAGTTTTCTGTGCATCAGAATTGCTCCAATTGACCTTTTTAAAAAAGTGAATTATGAACACTAAAGTATCAGGGCCTTGAAATGTTAACTTATAAAGTAGTTTCAATTCTTACGGTTGACTTTGGTAAACTACTTATTAATTTAATTCAGTTTTTCTCTGTAATATACTCTTCATCACAGTTAATACCAACTTTCTATCACTCTATACAGTTCTGAAGTTGTGAGACCATGACAGCCCACAAGATTGTTAATTTAGTTCTTTAACATCTCTCTCACCTATATGTGCCATGTATGTATATGGATATGTATTTTGTTTCTAGTATCCCTACCTCTGTATTTTTTCTTTATAATATATTTATTTTCTGGATCTCTTGTTCTGACATGCACATTTAAAGGAATCCTAACATTTGACTCACAACTTTTGATGATCTGCAGAATATTTCATTGCTGGCTCACATTTTCATTTATGTCATTTGCCATCATTTATACATACAAGACATGTGATTGAGGAACTTCAATTTGCTGCAAAGTGAGCAGAACTCAATACATGGAAAAGCGAGCCAGTCATTTACAATCTGATTACAAGACCAAAGAGACAGACTCTTGCTTGGAATAAGCTGGTATGATATGATTGTAGGAACATGTTTGTGCTGAATACTTTCTTTTTCTTTTTTCCATACTAGACATGGAATTCTGGGCTTTTGAATTGAGCTTTACAACCTTAGGTGACTGTAATCATTTACTTGCGTGTGTGTGTGTGTGTGTGTGCGCGCGCACACATGTGCCTGTGTGTGCATGTGGGTATATTAGACATGGTATCAGTAAGTCGTTAAGCTGCCCAGGCTGGGATCATACTTGAAATCATCCTGCTTACACTCGGAGAAGGCTGAAATTACAGATCTGTACTGCACTTAACTCTAATGAACATTTAAGAGGTATATAGTCTAAATTAGAATGCATTATAGTTGTGAAATGTGCAGTGGATTTCAAATGCTTACGACACAAAAAATTAAAATGTGTAAAATTAACTCTTTCTGAGTTATGTCCTCATATGTGATGCATGGTTTCAGTCCATACCTCTGCTCTGTGAGGTTCACACCTCTGTTCTCAGACTTAATATTTACTTACTTATATTCCAATCTCTCCACAGTGGTTCATATGTAATTTTTTACAGTATATTTATTTTGCAACATTAACAGTTGTGCTTGGCAGTTATTAGATTCTGAAAAAAAATTAATCAAACTTTATTTTCTAATAAGTAGTGCTTATTTCACATGTAAGTGATATAGACCTGTTGTAAAAATTTTATAAATAATTTATTTTTCTAGTTTAGGAGATATTTTTACAATTGGTATCATTTCTAGATATCTCTATGTTTTCATTTTATCTAGACAGTAGTTACAATGTTTTCTCTAATTGCTGAAGAAACTCTCATACCAAACTAATTTCAATTCCGTACATTGTGTCATCTGCTGTGTGTCAGCTTCTATTTTAAGTGGCACAAATAGGCGGCAAATGAAGAAAACAACCCTGTTTCCAAGTATTAAATTTGAGATAGAGCATGCAGAAAAAGCAAGAAAAAATAATTTAACTCAGAAATGCATCAACAACAATAAAGTTAACCTTAGCTTTAGGTGATATGATGAAGGAAGACATCTGTGATAAACTGAATTTTAAACTGAGAAATCTGCTGAAAAGGAACAGAAATACAATGATATCATTAAAGTTCCTAGCTGAAAGAGGAAGGTATAGGGGACCTGAATCATTAATAGGGCTGGCCTGAATGAGGAACACCATGGAAACCAGTACAACTTGAGTAGCATTAAGTGATTATGAGTAGAATAGTGGACAAGATCAAATAAATGGGCCAGCACAGCTCATGGACGGGCCTATGCCTTAGGTGAGCATTTGAATATACTTTGTAAGGGCAATATAATATTGTTCCTATTTTTGACACATTTGAAAATATAACATTTAAAATGTGTTATTCCATTGCATAAAGGATGAATTTTAGCACGTGTGATTTGTTAAAATCAAGGAGATCATTTAGAAATTCTTTTAGTAAAACAAAGGCAGAAGGTGATGATTGAAAAAAAAACATTTTCAGTGGAGATGAAATTCAGACAGTGTAAGTTTTTACACAGTTTAAACCTTTGCCCTATATATTGGTCCCACTATGTATTAACCAAAGAATCTTGTTTTCATTGAATATATTTACACTTTTCTAAGGTAGATTTATACTAAATTATATTTTTCTATGCATTTTTGGTAACCTTAGACAAGTAGCGTAAATCTTACACAACTATGAAGAATGAAATACTAAGACTGATAAATTATTTTCTAAGCATCAAATTGTTAATTAATTGGGATAGAATTCCTCATTTTGAAACTATAGCACCACTTTTAATGCATAATATCACCTCTCCTTTACTAAAGAACCTATCAAATGAACAAATTTAAATTTAATTTTGGCTTGTGTAAAGATGCCTTCCCAGCTCTCACGCAGTCATTGGTGGGGCTTTTAGGTGACTGGATCTAGAGTGCGGGATGCTGGAATTGATTCATGGTGCATTGCTAGGGCACTAGGAATAAGGGTGTGAGTGCCACTCATCCTATTTTGTCCTGGATGAGATATAAGGGATAGAAAGAGCTATGGGTGTCCCTTCTTGCTTTTCTACCTGAACCCTTCCATGAACTGTTTTTCCTCCCCAGTGCCTGTTGACATGACACCTCCCTTGGAGCCAGCCAATTACAGACTCAAATCTTTTAACTGTGGGCTAAAGGTATGTTTCCTCCTTTATTTGGCTGCTGAGTATTTTCTCTCAGCAACAAGAACAGTAACTAAGACACTAATGAGCAGGTTTAAATTAATACTGATTTATAGATACAGAAATGCACATTCGCACATTACATGCATACCTTGTAAAATAAAGAAAAGATGTGATCTAGGTCATTCTCATCTGAATCCCTGCCATCCCCTTAAATGTGTCACTCATGGCTTGCCATTGTTATAGGATTCCGGGGCATTCAGTTCGCACAGTTCAAGGAGATCATTAAGCTTAGTCCCCTTCAGTTTGCAAGCTCTTCCTCAAGAGTTCAAGTTTCACTACTTCCCTTCTTTACCCTTCTTCAGCATCCTCAGAGGTTGGATCCTTCATCTCTGCTCTAACCTCAATCCGCATAATAATACATTGCTGAAGCTTATAAATTTCTTTGAATTTGTTTTCCCCACAGACACAAAATGCCCTCTTTTGCCTCTCTCACCTAATTATATGTCTTCTCCATCAAATCTTAATGTTTTAGGAACATATCTATATCAAATATTCCTACACTTTGTGGTGACATGTGTCTCTGCTGGGCTGCTAGGGGTCCTTAAACAAGTCTGTGCCGTAGTTGTCTGCACAATGTCACTGTTTGGAGCCTCCTGTGTCCGTGTGTGCATGTGTGCATGCACGTGTGTGTATGTGTGTGTGTGTAAACAATGTTGAATGATTAAATGGACCATGGTTTTGTCAAGAAATATGACATATATTTATTAATGACAATAGAAGTGGATATAATAATAAGAATAGCTCAATAAGAATTGATTTTAAAACATTGTGTCATATAGAAGTTAACTACAATGCCCTCACTTTAGCTACTTTTATTACTCTTCTTCTTTGTGGAGACAAAAATAACTTTTGATCAAACTTAAAAATCATAATTAAATCACTTTGAGTAGCTGTCTCCTCAGAAAGTTTTTTCAAATCATTATGTAAGCCTTACTAATGCAAAAGGAATAACAATATATATTTGAAGTTTCAAATATTATTTGGTAAAATAAATCATTTTCATCATTAAGATCACAGGCCCCATATGTGTTTATTTCTAATCAGTTTTATTTTAATTGAGTTTATCTGAAATCTATCTTCTTATTCTTAATAGTGTATTGAATTTTTCATCTGCCATTTGACCTGTTACCAAAGAAAATATATCTGCTTGCTCACCTATGAATTTAATATTAAAATTTGTCACAACAGTAAATTTTAACAGAGATTTGAGAGTTAAGAAGAAATGGTGAAATACAGTTTGAGGGCAAATCCTTAAAATGAAGACTTTCCAGTGACCTTTTATTGATATATTGTAATTCCTCTTTGTCCTCCATCTATGAATAAATTTCAAATTTTCAAGTTATTAAGTTATTTAAGCAATTGATTTGGGTAATTTCATGTTTCACTAGTTTTATGACACAAAAGTTTTACAGTTCACTGTCATCTATCATTAAATTTTTTCATCCAGTCATTTCTAACATAAACGCATGATAGAATATTTTCTTGCTGAATTCTCCTGTCAAGTTTGAAAAGTCAGTTCAAAGAGCTATAGCTGGGAAATGGGAGCATAATTTCTTATATAAATTATGACAGTTTATTAGAAATGTGGAAATTTTAATGTATAAGCACCTTATCTAATATCATATGCCTTTGTGCTGCCAAGAAATAATTATCAGAGGAAATATTTTCCTTTATATTTTTCTATTTTGTATTCTTTGAACAAGTATTGCATGGACAGTTTACTCACTAGCTTAGAAATAAAGTTTATCAGAGCAACAGTGGAAGTTTGGACACTAAAAAGAAAGAAGAATATAACAATTAATGTTGGAAGCAGTGAAAGAAAAATTATTTGCCAAACAGAGGGCTCGATCCACTGCACGATATATTGAATCTGAGTTGTTAAAAAAATTGACCATTTGTCACTTACTAACAAGATCTAGCAGTTCTTTAATTTTTCACATGTGCCCAGTTTGTCTACAAGCTAACAGATGACAAATTATCATTGTGATTATATATTTTTAAAATTACACGAGACAAATAGTATATTGGAGAAGTTAGTTAATTTATACTGTCAGTAGAGTCACTAATTTGAAGAAAAAAGTCAGTCTGAACCCAGTAATTATGTTTTATACCTTAAGCCACAAACTCCAATTTACAGATAATCCTGAAAATATTTTAAAATTCTCTTTAAAATCTAAAATTTTGAATAAAGTAAAATAAAGAAACAAACATAAAATAGTTCCAATTTTTCAGAGTAGGTGAAACTTGGAAACAGATTTAACAAAACACTCACTAAAAACTAAGAACTGCTTCAGAAAGTGACGAGAATGGTGGAAGAAATATGTTTAAAGGAAAGGAGAGAGTTTAATGGGAATTAATGTTTATGTGCTTTTTGCAGTGATAGTTTTACAAATTTAAATATATACCTTATTTTTTGATTATATTATGTACACTAAAATTAATAAACAATTTGAGGGATCCACAGGGAATAATAAAATGAATTTTGTTTTTCAATTATATTCATTGGATATTTATATTCAATTGTATTCCTCTGTAGAGATGTTAAATGCAGAGCTACAACACAATTTTCAAAATTTTTTTGTTGATTTTATGAATAAGACAAGTTATCTTCACTAAACACAAATAGCAAAATCTTAATAATTCAAAGCAAAGCAAATGTTTTCAAATGCAAAGTTTTAAGTGATAAATCAAAAAAGGATCAAATTATACTTTTAATAAGATATTAACAAAACATTATTAAATTTTTTGCCAAAAGTGAAACTTTTCTTTGATCTTTGTCTGTAAATCTTACCATATATTTTAAATAGCTACTGAATATTTCATTGTAATTAAATGACATTCTAGGTAGCATGTTTTACTGATTAGCATGAAACGCACTCTAGATTGAGAAAACTCCATATTCTTTTGAATGACCTTATAGCTTATAACCTTTTGATATTTTTGGTTACTAGCCTATTATACAGTTTTATAAACTTTAATTAAAAAGTTGAGCAATGCGTAGTCTTCCTTTGATGGTGAAGATACATGATATACTATACTACTTTGATCACCTTTTATCTAAATTTCAAAATTATAACATGATTTTTGTAAGGAAATTTCTCTCTCCTTTATGCATTCTTTTAACTGCAGCCAACAGTACAACACACAGAAACACACACAAGCCACACATTTGCCAAGTATGTCCTGCTATTTTTTTTGTCTTCACATTGTTAGCATTTGTGTGTGTGTGTGTGTGTGTGTGTGTGTGTGTGTGTATTTTACCAGGTGTCACTAGAGTAAAATTATATGGAGAATGTATAATTTGCTTGCATTCACTTTTCTTCATCTATTCTTTTAATGGAACAGTTCATGGATATGACTGTGTAGTAATTAATGTGGAAAGATACAATAGATTTACTGATCTTCAGGATAATATTGTCAACTCACTGACCTATAAGCAATGCATTTATTATCATCCCCATGTTAAAGACTACTCTTATATTTCTGTTTTTCCCTTGGTTTGAAGTAGAGCGTCAGCAATGTCTAATGCAGGGAAAAGTCTAACATAAAGCAACTTATTTGGGAATACTAGTTATTGATCTTGAGCTACTTAAACTGCCTCTGAAATGTTATATCTCTTTTTCTCTAACCAGTGCCACATACTTTTTTCTTTTTCTTTTTTTCTTTCTAGAGAAACAAGACATTTGGTTAGAAAAAACATTAATTTTTAGAATGTAATAATGTACGATTACAAAAATCTTCACTGCTATCTACTAATTTTGACTTTATACTTGGAAATAGTGTAGTTTTGCTTTGAATTGATAATTTGGTTGATTTTGACTTTAGAGTCTTTGATTATGGTGAGGAACAGAATATCAAAATATCATACTTAAATAAATTTAGACTATTTAATGTGATTGAAACCCTCTTTGAGTACACAGTTGACCAATTTTCAAGGGTGCAGTAGTCTGTATTTACCTGAATTTTTACACCTATAAAATAATTTAATCATTTGCAGTAACTATAAACAGCAAATATAATTTTTCTAAATATAAAATATCATTATAACATACAGAAGTAAATATTATATTGCTATAAAAATACAAAAATATATTTATGAATATTTTGGGACCTAAAGTATAACTTATAAAGTCATGGGATGTTTATGCAGGTTTTTACTTTGTATATAGTGTGTATTCTTCAAAAAGAATAGCAAATTATTGACCAGTTACATAAATTGTGCAATCAATGCATAACTATTAATAAAATAATATCAACTATTCAACAAGGTCAATTTTGTACTTTGTAGTAGGAAACCCAGAAGGTAATAATAAATATCACAATGAAACATCATCAGTAGAAAAATGTTAGAAAGTTTTAAAATTCTACATTTTTAAATATATTCTAAGTATAAAATTTCAATGATAAAAAATTTCTTGACAAAAATGAATCCAGAATAACTGAATAGATAAATGGACTCTTCAATGGTATATAGACTGCAGTGTCCTCTGATTAAATGTATGTGACAGCACCGAGTGTAGTTTGGTTATTGCATTTACTTTAAGAGTGCTGCCAGTTCTTACAATAATCACTAGTTTTGCATTCTCAAAAATGAACCCTGAAGAATGACTACAGTGTTCGTCATTTTGTTTTATGGTACTCATGGCCTTATGGCATTTGTTCTCCCTTCGGGAGTTTGAAGTTAGTAGAAAACATTTAACAAGGAATTGCATCCAAGGTCCATTAAAGGCACTAGATTTTATACTTTGCCCTTTTTTTCTTCAGCATTCACACTTTGCCTAGCATATTTTTAGAGTTAGGAGAAATTCATGGAGAATCAGCCTAAAAATATTTATTTTAATACTGTAAAATTTAAATGAACTTCCAGTCACTTCCCAAATGTGTTACAGAAAAATTTGGATAAGACTGAATCTACAAAACAAAAGATTGAAGGGGGGAAGCAGAGAAATCAATAGTAAAAAAATAACTAATTGAGTCTTTTACATGTATCACCTCCTCATGATGAATTTAATCATTTTATAAAGACTTTGTGCATACATATGCACATTTGTAAATATACAAACACATTAACTTGTTTGTATTTATCTTAATTAACAAGATATTTTTGTAATCAATTTTAATAAACTATGTCTTAGAAAAACACAAAAATTAAATGAAAGTTACAAATTCTTGAAAACTTTTCTCATCATATTTATACAATCTTTATACTATTAATATGCCTCACCAGAGCATTATATCTGTAGATGTTTATGAAACTATGTATATAAACCATTATTACTATATCTACAACTTACTTTTGAATTCATTCTGGAAGTTGTATATTCTAAAGATTAAGACAATATATGACCATATACACTTCATCAGAACTCAATATTTTATCACCCTAAATATCCTTTGCTGGCTAAGTATCCCTCTCCCTCAAGCTCTAATCATTTCTGAAAACCATTAATCATTTTACTGTCCTTGCAGATTTCAGTATTCCACAAAGTCATAGAGTTGGAATTAGTATGTTGACATATTTGTTTGAGTACTCCAGAGGAACAACATAAGTAGAAAATACAAACATTTATTCAAGAGGATTTTTTTAGTAAGGTTACAGAATGAGAAGCAGAAAAGTCCACAGTGATTATCTGTGTGAGGGAGAACTGGAAGATACAGAAGTTGTTCAACCCAGGATGATGGACAAGAAGGATCAAGGACACAGCACCAGTCCAAGATCAAAAGCCTGGAAACTGACTAGCGTGACATCTGTGTAAGTCTGCACTGGAAGGCTGAAGAAAGTAGAAACCGACAACCAAAGGTGATGGGAATCTTAGAGCTCTTCCAAACATGTGACTATAAGCATTTTTAAATGCATGTTGTCATTTATCATTGTGTTTGTTGAGACTTTTGCTCAAATCTTTTGCCTATTTTTGCAATCAGAATTTTTTTCTTACTGTTATTATAAAGGAGTGCTTGCACATTTTGGAATATTGCTTTCATTAGAGGTTTACTGAAGAAACATTTTCTCTCAGTCTGTGGAGTTGTGGCTTCATTTTCTTATTGTTGTCTTTTGCATGGCTGGAGCTTTCAGTTTTAATAAAGTGAGTGTTTTCAACTATTTTTTAATATCTTTGTTATTAGAGATATCATCAAAAAGTCACCTAGGCTTTCTTTTAGGTTATCCTCCATGAGTTTTACAGTTTTGAAGTCTATTTTTAAGAACATGGTCCACTTTGAGTTACTTTTTGTGAAGTTTATAAAGTTTATATCTACATTAATTTGTTTTACAACCAGATGTCCAGTATTTTCATGGTCATTTATTTAAGTCTACCTACTTTGTATGTGTTTTACCAATACACAGTTGATTATATTTCTGTGTTGCTATTTATGGGCTCACTATTGCATTCATTTATCTCTTTGCTTATTGTCTTGGTTACTTTTTACTCATTGCTGAGACAAAATATCCCACAAAGTGGGAAAGGAAAGATTTTTTTTTTACAGTTTTTGGTGGTTTCAGTCCATACTCAGTTGGCTCCAAGGCAGGGTGGCATGGCATAGCCGCAGTTCATGGAGGCTGCAAACAGCAAGGCTGAAACCAGCAAAAGAGCCTGACACACCGTCTTCCTGTCATTACATCACATCCTGGCTCCACCCCTCTGTGGGTGGAGCACTCAGACCATCAATCCAAGCACTAGACGATGAACCAATCACAAATGCACGATGCAAACTCATGAGGCCTGGGGGACACAACATACACCATGACACTTCCTCTTTCACCAGTATCATGTTATTCTGAACACTTTTTCTTGATAGTTACATTTAATTATTAACAACTTTTTAAATTTTTTTTTAAATTGTAAGTAGGCAGATTAAATCTCAAATTGCTTCACCAACCCATTAAAGTATCTAAAATTACCCGCAGCTTCTATTAAAATGCATATTTATTTTGAGAAGACTCATTGTAGATTTAGTACTGTGCATTGTAAATAAGCACAGGATGATGGTTCCTAGATCATATTTTTAAAAATAAACCAAAATAGCAAACTAACTTTGAGGCTGTTTAACCAGTGACTCTAGAAAATGTTCTTCTCTATTATACACATATATACTTTTTAATAAAAAAGGATAGTCTCTAAAACTTTTAATAAAATAAACACATCATCTCAAATAATCATATATCTATATTTTTACTTGATTTAAAACATATTAATATATGTTTTATATATAAATGATTCTTAACAGATGAACAAAGCTCCTGTAGTCAGACTTTATTTTGGAAGTCATTGTGGTCAAATAGCATGTTCTTTGATTTAAACAGTATTTTATTAAGCTTATTTAAATTTTATGTATATAAAATTGCTATCATTTTTTATGTAAGCCCTGGGATATCCTAATAATACATTTTGTCTACTTGGTAATAATTTATTGATGAGTAAAAATTATTACAATAATTTTTAGTATAATGAAATATTTGTCAACCTCTTGGGTTTCATAGATTTAGTAAATCATTTTCAGGAATATATAAAACTTATTAAAGTAAACACTAAAAGTAAGCAGTCTCAATACAAAACTAGAAAGGAAGAAAAGAAACCTAGAAAATGGATTAGGAGGGTAAAGGTCTAGTTTTTAATTTTAACTGGAAAAATCATAGAAAATTAGATTTATAAAACTATATAGAAATTTTACCAACTTATTTCTTGCATCTGATTGCATTATTGTGTTTTCAAGAAACATCATTTTCAAATTAACCTCCATTAAATCTCAAAGTATCCACTTGTTTTCAGTGACTTCATAGCTTTTCATGTCCTCCATTTTTTGTGTTTGAGTGTTGTAAACTATGATGAATTGGAAAAGATTGATTTCACTGCACATTAGATATTACTTGACTAAAAAAATTATATGTAATTAGGATGTTTAATGTAGCTGTTTTCAAATGGTTGGTAGATGTAGTTCCCTTCATCAGAATGATTAAACTTGCTTCTTCAGAAAAAAGATGTAGAGAGACGGCGACATGAACTACAAAAGCTACTCACAGAAATAATCCAGAAGAATTTTCCTAATTTAGCAAAAGGTAAAGATACTCAGATGTATGAAGCATTCAGGACCCCAGCCACCTACAACCCAAACAGAGCTACACCCAGGCATATAATAATCAAAATACCAGAAATCCAATATAAGAACAGAATATTAAAAGCTGTCAGAGACAAGAAACAGATCACTTACAAGGGTACACCCATCAGAATTACAGCAGATTTCTCGGCACAAACCATCAAATCACGAAGAGTGTGGGGGGAAATAATTCAAGCTTTGAAAGATAATAACCTCCAGCCAAGATTGAAATGTCCTGCACAACTATCCCTGGAAATTGATGGAAAAACAAGGTGCTTCCAGGATAAAGAGGAACTAGGGGAATATGCAACCACCAATCCAACTTTACAGAGAATACTTCAGGATATTCTAAAAAAGGAAAATACCAAGATTCCAGAAATAGTGGCAGAGAGGCCACAATGAATGGAGCAGAAAGCGAAATGAAGAAGACAAACTTACAACAAATGACAGAAAAAGAGCTCAACAGAAATGAGGCAGAGAAGACTGGATGATAGGAACAGCTATTTTGGAGAAAACAACATCATAATAGGTAATGCTGATTTAGTATCATCTTGTTTTGAAGTCTCATCAAGCTTTTGCTCTTCTGTCTCCATTGGTCTTAGCATGTTGTATCTTATTGGATTTTATTATATGTGATAGTATAAACAAAAACCTTTATAGACAAGGAGATTATACAGAAACTGTTGTTCATTTTCTGTTAGTTGATTCTAAATACCCTGTAATACTGTCATTCTCTTGAATGGTTTTACATTGTTTTGATATATTTGATGCTACAGTATATGAAGTTATACTCAAAGATTTCAAGGAAAGAGACAATATGGTAACTACATTTATGTCAGGATTATCTTGTGGTAAAACACTATTTTGCTTAAATGGTTATGTTTTTTTCTGCGCTGTTTTGTTGTTATGCCCTCTTTTATCTCAATCTCTATTTTATTATTTACTTTTTTATTTTTATCCTTTTAATTAAGGGAAAAATAAACTAAAAAATAGCAGGATATATTATAGTAATCCACTTTGATTTACTATTAACTTGATTTGAAGCCCTGTATTGCTCTCACCATCTTGTTTTGACTGATGTTCCTCTATTCTGTTTTGCTTGATAGTATGAGGTTCGAAAGTATAGGCAACAACTATGAAGATAGTGGGATTCATTATGACGCCCATTCTGGTTGACTATTATCTACTTTTGAAGACCTGTAATGTCTCCAATGTTTTGGTTTTGTTGGTTTCGTTCTTTACTATTTTGTTCAATTTTATTATAATTGATGATATAGGCAATTCTATTAGAGATAGCGGGAGGCATTATGGTAACCATTGTTGATCACCTTGTATTATGTTTTTACATTATCTATTATGTTCACCCTTTTGATTTGACTGACTCTCTTCTTTTATGTCACATTTGGTTTTACTCTCTTCCAAAAAATGTAATAAGAACTGTGGGAGCAATAAAACCCAAAATGTGTAATAGTCATTGTACAATAGAGAGGAAAAGAAAGTGCTCTAAACGATATAACTGCATGTATATTTAAGTGTATAAGATAGACAATGATATTACTGAGTTTTGTTGGATCATTGAACAGAACTATTTGGTCTCACTGTTTGAATGTCCACTATATAAGCTTTAATTTTGTAACTTGAACAAATATTTCTAAGATGACAATATGTAATTCATTAACTAGTGATTTCCTACTGTTTATTATTTTTCTGAAATTCTGTATAACTTGTACCCTTTCTTTGCTTTTTTTTTCTTTTTCTCCTTAAATAAAATTTTAAAAAAAATAGATGTAGAAATGATCTGTTCATATCAAAACAGTGTCAGAGGTCCTACAGTGTTCTCATTATGAACACATGCAAGCTAAATGTCACTGTTTCATTATGTATCAGCCCGGTCAAAGACAAGGAAAAGTACTATTATATGACCCGTGGCAACAGGACAAACTGGAGATTCCACTTTTGTATCCAGAAACTTACCATCTTCAGGATCCTCAGGGATTTGAAGATACATGATCCATCTGGCCACTAAATGTGTTTCTTTCACGTGATGGCAAAGCTATTATCTTGGGAACTCATGGTCCCAGAATTTCCCAAAAAGACAACATGGAGTAAAATCTACCAATTCAGTGGTTTCCCTTATCTTATTCTCATTTTCTCATTTCTAAGGACGTGGCTTAGAATATAGAAGACTCAACCCCTTGCTCATTATTGTGACATTCTGCCCATTCCCCATACTTCTCTAGTCTGGAAAAAACATTTCTCCTTTTTCCTTCTCTATACTCATTAGGTATACCTGACTTCTGTACAACATATAATCTCCATACTGCTAAGAAACACTAGAAACTAAACTGGTCTACCTCAAAATCTGATATAGAAATCAAGGGAAGCCAAGTGATAAAGGGTGAAAACAGACAGCATAATTTCTTTAACATGTCAAAATATCATTTCTTTTTGTATAACAAATACAACAGATACAACATTTCCTTGTGAATATATAAGACTTCCCAGGAAACTTCAATAAAAGCTTAAGTGCTTTGATATAATTGCATACTGTATTTTAAGTAAGTTATTTTGCCCTCAAAATTTTAGCAGAAGAGACAAAAAGCATAAACATTCTGGCATATCTTGTTTGACTGCAGAATTTCAAGTTTCTCATTTATCACTGTAAAGCAAGGACAATTTTATGACTTTTCTGTATGAGCTGCAACAATCAGCTACATACGTAGCTGTACATCACTCTTAAAAAAAGATTCTTCAATATTTTTCCCTTTAAGTCAAGCGCCTTGTTTCTTCAATAAACTTCTTGTTCAAAATGAAGAACTATAAAATAATAAAACCTTGTTTATTTAGCAATATTTTAGTTTTCAAGCAGGTTTAAAATGTGGCCTTTTGAAAACTAAGTGTGAGGTTATATGTTTTTCTTCTTAATTTTAAATTCCTTTAATAAAAACCTTACAAATAGTTCCAGAAAAAAGTCTACTGACAGTTTTAGTAAAAAGTGCTTTTCATGTTGCATTAGTAAATTTCAGTACTTTAAATTTTATGTTTTTAAAACTGATTTGAATTATTTTTAATACTGTTAACTGATATTTTAGGAGGCCAAAGTAATATAAATAAGTTAATGTATTTTGTAAAACTATTTGTTCAGTATAGACAATATTTTATCAGCACAGAAGTCAGAAATGATAAAATTGTTGAATTATACCACAAAATCCTTGTTATTAGACACATAGATCAAATACAGAAACACACTTAAACATTTATGTATTTAAAATGGAGAATTTATTCAGCTTTGATGAGGTCAGTAGTTAAGGAAATTAATGGTATTGAATAAATAGTATTCAAAAGAAAAAGGAGAACTGTAATCTCTGGAGAACTGCACAAGAAAGTACCAGGCTTAGTAAAGTAGCAGAATAAGTGATGACAAAGTCATGGATAAGAAAATTTACTGTGATTTTTTTGAGAAAGTGAAGATGAGACGAGGCAGGGGCACTGGATGAAGGGATTGTTCCATGTGAAACAAGCCCAGGGCTTTGGTATGTAGAAATTCTCTAATTGCTGGCCCTGGATTGTAGGAAAGCAGGAAGATATTATTTCAACCTGTGTGAGCTGAATAAAGGGCATAGTTCACCATACAGGATTTGGAATTTTTGGTTTGCATATATTTCCATGACAGTCATTTGGTATTGTAGGAAGTAAGTATCTCTTCAAGGAGCAGTCCAGGATTATTATATGTGTGATTACTGGGAAAGGATAGATAATCATAACGTTAGCTAACTCCTATGTGACATATAATAAAATCAAGTAATACATATAAGTTACATAATAAATATATTATAATGCTTTATGCATTTAGTAATATGTAATGTTTCATTACACATTCACAGGGTTATAATTACTCATTTTAAGACCAACGGCTTCCTTCCATTTGTATTTTATTCAAATACACTGTTTGCCAGTTTCCATCATTGTGACAAAATATTTACGTTAAAAATGTAGTTAAAAATTAGAGTCTTACATCAGTTGATAGCATCAAAGATTTCAGTCCATATTCAATTGGCTCTGTTGATATGGGGCTGTGGTGGTGCAATACACCTTGGAAAAACATGTGGCAGAGAGGTATGTTCAGTTCATGGCATCTAAAAAGCAAAGAGAAAAAGTGGAGGGTTTTAGAATTACATATCCCCTTTAAGGCACTTCTGCTAATATCTAACTTCTGATGTCACCATTTAAAGTTACAGGGCATTCTAAGTCACAGCCTTTAATGCATGAGCCATTGAGGAACATTTAAGATATAAACTAAAGCATACACTATAAAAAATATTTTAAAATGGCTTCTTATGTTGAATTATATATATATATATATATATATATATATATATATAAAACATATATGTTGTCCATATGCTTTGAAGTTTATATACATTATGAAATAAAAAAATCTAGCTAATTAGCTAGATTTCATTTCATTGCATTATCATTTTTGTGATGAGAACATGATCAATTCAATTGTATTTGTTTCATATGGAATTGAGTAGACAAAATTCAGAAATAAAGTGAGTAGTCATTACAAAAGTGTACTTTTTCTGAGTGAAAAAATGTAAAATGATTGTATTTGAGCACACCAGGCATAATAATTTTGTACTTTAAATAGGTGGTATTTAACATTTTGCTCACTAGGAAGCATTTAGGAGTCCTTACAAAGTGCAGAATTAGGTGAAATTGCAGACACAGTACTATTGATATTTCAAAAGCTCAAGAAACCATTTTGATATTAAACTACAATTAGAATTTTCATTATAAGACACTTTTTTGATTATAAGACACAATAAAATCATTAAATCAGTACAATAGAAATCATTAAATCAGTAAGAAATCAGTACAATAAAAATCATTAAAAGTACATTTTTCCATTAATGAAAGTTGAAATAATAATATAGTTCTAACTGAGGGCTCAAATATATTTCTATATATAGCCCTATAATTAAAATGCTGAGGTATTCTTCTGCTTTCTGAAACAGAGGATTCCAAGTTCTAATTAGGATAACAGTAATTAAATTATTGATTCAAAATCTTTGTGTATTCATGCCTTAATTGTCATTTTTTAAACTTGAACTTTAAGCCAATTGACAATGTTTATGAAAAGTTTCATTGTACTAATTTTATTGCAATGTAAATACAGGAAAAAATTAATACATTATTACAATAACCATCAAAAGGTTAACTCATTAATTAAAAATACTAACAATCCTTACTCTTGCTTCAATTGATTTTCAAACATTTCTTCCACAAAAATAACTTTTCATTATGCACTGTGATATAGCCAATGATTTGTGTATAAACATTGAAAGAAATGAGTGCTAGAGGTTCAGTATGAAAATTAACGGTATGTGAACAGCGGAGGTGGTCATTTATAAGTGTCCTTCAGATGGCTCCTGGGAGCATCACCAATTACTCTTCTTCCTCCTCTTCCTCTTCCTCCTCTTCCACAGCAGGGCCAGCAGAGCCCCCTGAGTATGGAAAGCCAGCAGGCCGGAACTCAAACAGGGTCATGGTGACCCGTTGCCACCCCACAGTGCTGCGCATGGTGCTGGAGGCCCTACAGGCAGGAGAGCAGCGCCGGGGCACCTCAGTGGCAGCCATCAAGCTCTACATCCTGCACAAGTACCCCACAGTCGATGTCACCCGCTTCAAGTACCTATTGAAGCAGGCCCTTGCCACAGGCATGAGCCGTGGCCTCCTTGCCAGGCCCATCAACTCCAAGGCCAGGGGTGCCACTGGCAGGTTCAAGCTTGTCCCCAAGCATCAGAAGAAGCCGCAGTGCAGCAGGAAAAGTACTCGGACAGGGCCTGCTGGCTCCAGCAAGAAAAAGATTGCAGAACCATGTGAAGCAAGAGCTTCCCGCAAACAGGGCAAAGCCCTAGAGACAGCCCCTCAAGGAGGCTGCAAGGCGAAAGGCACTGGGCCACAGCAGGTTGTAGCCAAGAAGGACCCCCCAAAGTCAGCTGGGGCTTCCTCAACTGTCCACAAGCTTGGCAGGAAGCCCAAGGTCTCAGGCAGCAGAGCAGGCAAGAAGACAGGAGCCCCTGGGAAAACTTCAACTGCAGCCTCCAAGGCTGGAAAATGTGCTGCCTCCCTGAAGGGTACAAAACCCGCAGTGAAGGCCGCCCCAGGGCCTGGACCCAAAGTCATTGCTGCCCCCAAAGCCGCCACTGCTTCCAAGGCTGGTGCCCCCAGGACCAGGACTCTGTCTCCAGCCAGGAAGGCTGGGGGCCCCAAGAACCCCAGGCCACTGGTCAAGAGGTCATAGTTATTGTACTCAGAGCTCAGCAGCTATAGGCCGGTGGGACTGTGGGTGGCTGGGCTGGAGTTTTTATTCCTCCAAATCGTTGCACTACTAATTTAACCCTAACTTATTTCTCAAATCATGACCTAGTTATCAATAAAGACACTGATGTATCACCAAAAAAAAAGAAAATTAACATTACAAAAGTCACACATGCTAACTTAAAATAATAAAATGAATTTGGAAGTACACATATAAGACTGTATTAACATGCTCAGATTCCAAATATTTTTCATACAAATTTTGATAAGTTTGACATGTAAAATAGGAGTGCTGCTATCTCATATTTCAAGTTATTTTTCCTCCACAATAGTGATCGTGGATTTTAAATCACATGCTAAGTCTAATCTATTAATACCACCTGACAAGCTGAATCAATATCACTACCGTTTTGTGACCCACAGTGAATTGATCTGCAACTGATAACTCCCTGACTTTTGTGGCTCAGAATGATGCAATTCCTCCATGAATTTTTCATTCATTCATACCAAAATGCAACACAATACTTCCTATATTCCACTAAATGAGAAACTTAGATTCAACATTCTATTCTAACAATCAGAAAAAAAATAACTGAAGGAAGAGGACAAGCTCTATCTGTTACCAGATTGAGAACTGTAAAAGAAGTGAAAGCACAGGACAACGAATTTGTCCTCAGCACACTTAGAGAGCCAGGTGAATACAGACAACCCAGTGAGTTACTTCAGGATCCTACAAATGTGGCCAAATGTCAGGGTAAGAAACTGTGAATTGAAGTTGAAGAATTTTTGGAAGTTCAGTGTCATTCTGAGAATTAAAATACTCAATGAGATTTAGCCACAATACTTTTGTGTTTTACCTAAACAAGTCTCACCTGGTTCCTATAGTAAATACAAGAGAGAAACTCTATTGTAGATTTAAAGATAGAAAAAGAATTATTTTGACCAGCATTTTCTGTACCCAACAAAGTTTTCTCAGTATAAATTATTTTACAAAAACTGAACTGCTTGGGTTTTTTCAAAGCTTTACTGATATGACATAAACAAAATATCTCCCTCCAATCTTCCATGTGACAAAAGAAAAATACTGACCCTTGCTTTTGTTTTTATTCTAGCCATTTTATTTCACTTCACGAATCTGTGGTGGTGGTTAAGGACTTATGTAATGTAAAGGTTACATGCATAGCTTCTCCAAAAGATAAGCGAGATATAAGACTGTAAAGTGTTTTCCTTCCTGCCCCTGCCTATAAGCCATTCAGAGTGCAGGTGGGGAGAGCTGAGATGGAAGCAAAGGCCCTGCCTGTGAGCCAGCTGGTGCATGGGGTGGGGTGAGGAGTACAGCTTCCCCTATGAGCAGCAAACTGACTCGGAGGCACTGTTGTTTGACTGACTTAGCAAGCCTAAACCAAGCAACTATTTAGAGGACAACAGTATGTAATATAGTAACTGTGGTACATTTCCTACTGTCTTATCACTGTTTAGATGCATTTTATTGCTGTTTTATTCCCCTTAAATTTAAAGATAAGGAAAAACTGAAGGAATTAGTGGGATCCAAAATGTACAATAGATATTGTGAAGGTGAAAGGGGAGGAAATGTCTAAAAAGGGAAGGTGGTAGCTATAGTTAATTTCCTATTAACTTGTTTTGAAGTTCTGCATCATTTTCATTGTTTGGTTTGGTTTCATTTTATTCTGTTTGTTTTGTTAGATTCTATTGTGTCAGGTTGTATGGGAAATTATTTCTACGATAAAAAGATATATTATGGTAGCCATTGTTCATCTCCTATTCTCTTGTTTTGAAGTCCTGTATCACTGTATTGTGTTTTTTGATTGCTTTTATTCTGTTGTTTTGCTTGATATTATTGTCTTATTGTATGTACAGCTATTTTAAAGATAATATGAGATATTATGATAGTTGTTGATTATCTATTACCTTGTTTTGAGAGTCTGTATTGCTTTCATGGTTTTGTTTTGATTGGCTTTATTCTGTTTCATTTTGTTTTGCTTTGTTCTCTTTAAAGTAAAACCTTAAAAATCTCTCATTCATTAACATCTTGTTACTACATTGTCAAAGCCTTATTTTCAGTACTTCACCATTAAAATGTAAAATCACAGTTAGGAAGACAGAGTCAGACTCAGAAATAAGAGAGTCATTAGTATGATTAGAAAAGCAACGTAAGTCACTTACGATTAATGTGCAATAGGCTATACTGGATAAAGAAAACAATACACAGGACTAGGTGATCAGTGAAAAATGCAGTGAGTATGCTAAGACACAGCAAACAAGAAACATAAGACACTGAAAAACACTGTGATAGAAGCAATGTTCATTTTGTCTTAACTGGTAGACTGGACATTGATGAGAAGAAAAATTTTTAAGCTTCAGGATATTTCAATATTAACTTCCCCAGTTAAAAGCAAGCAGAAAATAAACTAGAAAACATAACTTGAAATAAAGTAACAACGTTATTCAGTTAAACATAAAAGTTATAAATGTGCATAATATGAAAAGATGAGAAACATAAGAAATATAATAAACAGACAAAGACTGAAAATTCTCCCCAGTTAATATTGATAACAAGGGGCTGGGGATTTAGTTCAGCAGCATAAGTGCCTGGCTTGCAAGCAGGCAGTTCTGACTTCAATCGCTGGTACCTATAAAAACAGAAAAAGACCAAAAAAGAATATTGATATCAGGCCAGAGATTATGAAGCTCAAAGAACTCTAGTATGGATAAGTGCCAAAGAGAACTGTACTCAGAAATGTTACTTTTGAACTGTAGAAAACTAAAAATAAATATTTTGAAAGAAATCAGAATAAAAATGCAGAGACACAAACAGAAACACCATATTCAACTACTTAAAAATAGTCTAAAAGAAAATAGTAGACTAAAATTTTCAGATGTTTCTAAGATAAAAAGATCTGGAATTCGGTACCATGAAAAATTATCCTTCAAAAATAATGGAGAAGTGTACACTTTCTCAGATAAAAAGAAATTGAAGTGTTTTCATTAGAAGATCTATCTTAAATTTCAAAGTTCTTTAGATAGAAGAAAATGATACACACAAGAATTTGACATAGCAAAGTAACAGCACTGGAGAAAACAGTGAATGTAAAGCTAAAATGGTAAAGAAAGTACAACTGTTATACTAAGAAATAAAGTGTAAAAAATAAATTCAATACAGACACTAAAAGATGCACTAAGAATGAAAGACAAAAATAGGAAAAAAGAAAAATACACAATGCATAGATGAGAGGAAGACTATAATAGATATTGCTATTATATCAACAAAAATATGAGTGTCAATAATTTAAAAGAACCATTAGAAAATAACAATCATCAGAGGGAATTAAAAATAAGACTCATTTATATTTATTAGAAACTATTTAAATATTGAATCTAAGTGTATTAAAAAGTATATCTGTTATGTTATCCCTAATCAAAAGAGGACATAGCTTTGTTACCTTCAGACAATTTGATTTGAGAACAAAAAGATCATCAAGGACAAGCAGGAGCACCACATAGTGATAATGGTTCAAATCTCAAACTATGTGTAATAATCTTTAACCTCTTACCCTCCAAAACAATCTAAGGCAAAAGCAGACAGAATTACACAGGAAAAGTTGACTTAATATATTTTGACTTATACTATCTTATAACAGTGGGAAGATACAACAATCAAGAAAAAAATAAAAACTCTTTGAATCAAAGAGTTTTTCCTTTGAAAGAATAAATAAAATAGATAATTTATAGGCAGATTTTAAATGAAAAAGAAAGATAAGTCTTGCAGATAGAAACGAAAAGGTAACAATACAACACTGTCAAAATCCAGATGACACTAAATAGTTAGAAAAATTATATTTCAACAAATTAGCAAATTTTAAAGAAATAGTATTAGTTATAGATACCCAGACACATGCAAACTATGAAAACTGACCCAAGAATACATGATCATATTTAATAACCCAGTAACAAGCAATGAAATAGACACCATAATAAATAATCTATGAAACAAAATGTTGAAGACCTACTGGCTTCATGGTTGAGATACTAAAAAATCTTTAATCACATTGTGTCACTAATACTCTTCAAAATCTTCAATGATATGGAAAGACATTAATTGTTCCCAAATTCACTTATGGAAATTAATATCACACTGATCTCAAAGCTGCACAAAGACCAAATGAAAAAAGAAAACCATAGGTCAGCGTCCTTAATGAACATAGATGCAATAAAACTCAGTAAGGTATTAACAAGTAGGATGCAGCACATTATCAAAAAGATTATAGATTGTGATCAAGCAGTTTTCATCCCAGAGATGCATGGATAGTTCAACATACATAACTTAGTAAATGTTAGTACATCACATAAAGAGAAGCAAAGTAAAAAACCATATGATCATATAAGTAGATGTAGAAGAGGCTTTCAGTAATATACAAAATGGCTTCACGATGAAAAAAAAAGCTTGAAGAAAATAGGTATACGGTAACCATTCCTAAACATGATAAAAGCTATTTATGACACACTAACAGCCAGGATCTTGTTAAATGGGGAAAACCAAAACTATTCCTCCAAAAATCAGGAAGAAGACTGTTATGTTTATTACCACCACTTCTACTGAACATAGTACTTGACACTTTTTCAGGCATGAGAAACAAAGTGTACACATACAGGGAAAGAAAACCTCAAATTAGCATGATTTGCAGATGACATGATACTCTGCATACAAGTATATATGATACTCTACATACAAAACCCAAATAATCTCACCAAAAAGCTCTTAGAATTAATAATTAACTTCAGCAATGTAGCAGGATATTGATCAACATACAAAAATCATTAACATTTGTATGTACCAATAAAGAATTTGGTGAGAAGGAAGTTATGAAAGAATTCCATTCACATTAGCTTCAAGAAAAATGATATACCTAAGAATTAATGTAACCATGGATGAAAGACCTCTACAAATAAAAATTCAGTCCCCTGAAAAAGGAGACAGAACAGGACACCAGGATGCAAAGATGTCCCCTGCTGTTGGATAGGCAGCACCAGTATTGTTAAAATAGTCATACTTTCTAAATTGTCATACAAATTCAGTGCCAACAGCATACTTTACAGACCAACATAAAAGAGTCTGAAATTCATATGGAACCATGTTGGGAATATAGCTCACTGACACAGCTCCTGCCTGGCAAGCATGAGGTTATGACTTTGATTCCTGGTATAATAAATAAATAAATAAGGGACCAGATGATACCCAGAGTAGCAATAACAATTCTGGGAAACAAGAGCAAGCAACAGGCCTTCTGATGCCTGATTTAGGGCAATAGCACAAAGCAGTAGTGGAAAAGGTCACACAGTAATGGAACAAGAACAGCTTCATAGATCAATAGACCAGAAAACAGGATGCAGAAACATCCCCACGAAGACATGGATGTTTAGAAAGGATTTTCTAAACAGCTTCAGTGGCATATGAAATAAAAGCAAGAAGTGGGAATATATCACACTAAAAAGCTTCTGTACAGCAAAAGAATAAAGTGGAGAGACAACTTACAGAATAGCATAAAACTTTTTGCCAGCTATTACCAGACCCAGGCCTGTAAAATGAATTTTAAAAAATTAATCCTGGCTGTTAGTGTGTCATAAATAGCTTTTATCATGTTTAGGAATGGTTACCATATACCTATTTTCTTCAAGCTTTTTTTTTCATCGTGAAGCCATTTTGTATATTACTGAAAGCCTCTTCTACATCTACTTATATGATCATATGGTTTTTTACTTTGCTTCTCTTTATGTGATGTACTAACATTTACTAACATTTTAAAATTAAAAATCCAGTCAAGAAATGGGCAAGACAAATCAACAAATGTCACAGAGAAACAAAGACAAATCCTCAACAAATATATGAAAAAATGTTCAACATCTCTATCCATTAGAGGTATGCATTTTAAAACAATGTTGATTCCATCTTATCTGGAAAGAATGACAGTCATTAAGAAATCTACAATAGCAAACTCTGGTGAGGCTGTGGGGAAAATAAAACTTTCTTCGTGGTTGGTAGGAATGTAAACTAGGACAGCCATTATGGAAATCAGTGTAGAGACATACCAATAAACTGAAACTAGAAATTCCATATGACCCAGCTGTATCACTGGTGGTGTCAACATATAAATATACCAGTATTTATTGGTATATATTGGTCTTTGGGTCATATATACCAATATTTATAGCAGGACAATTGGACATGTGGTATCCATATATACTGGGATACTCTTGCTTGGCTATAAATATTAACATTTGTAGAAAAACATTGGTATACCTGGAAAACATAATATTAAATAAAATACATGAGACACACAAGCTTAAATATCATATTGTACCTTTCGGGGAAATGAGAATTATAACACATGCAGGGCTGAGCATGGCCTGTGCATGACTGCCGCAAGAACAAAGAGCAGTGGGGCAAGTCACGTAAGAAGATGCTTCAGCCCAAAATAACACCAAGCATCCAGAGAACTCAAGCCATGGGTTGCTAGTCAAAGAGGCGCCACGTGGCACTGTGTTGTTGAATGTATAAATAAATGCCCTGCAGTGAAGGATAAGTTCCTTTTCTCCCATCAGGAGAGAGAGGTCTCCCCTGACCCCAACTTTCAGCTCTGCTTTATTTCTCTCATCCTTGCCTGGTCCTTCACCCTGAGAACCTTAGGAGACATGTGGGGCATGCCAGGAGCTGTCATTGTTTGAGTAAGGGGACAACGTATAAAAAAGAAAATAATAAACGATGGATAGAAGAGGACAAGAGGATGAATCTGTTACAGTAGGGAAGTGGTCCAAAGGAACAGGGGTGAGGGGTGAAAAGGAGCAGAAGAGGAAATAAAGAAGCTATTTCATATATAGGAGCCTATAACCTCAATCAATATAACATTATATTCTATAACATGATCTAAGATTAATAATCTCAACAAGAATGAAAACTGAGACAGGGGAATTACCAGAGAAGGAGGGAAAGGGATGAGGGGATTGAAATGAAACAGAAACAAGCTCTAGTATGCACATTTACCCACTCCCCAAGATGAGCATAAGCTACATATACTGCATGCATATGTTGATAATATTTTTTAAAATTTAAATACATAAAAGCTTTCAAAAAAGAAATGAAACTTTAGAAATGAAACTTCACACTACCAATTTATTGGATATAATTGACATATTTAGACTACTTCAACCAACAGCAGTAGAATATGAAAATATCTGTATCTACATATTTGTATCTACAAATCTGAATCTATATCTACATGTTTTAAGCTCCTATGGAATTTTACAAACCCACCTGCATTTTTGGTGATATGACATAAGTTAATAACCTTTGAAGGGTACACTCACACACACTGGGCTATCACAACACAATGGAATTAACATCCATAAAATGAATAGTTTAAAGAAGAATTGTTAAATATTTCAAGTATTTTGTTCTTAATGAAAAGGAAATCTCATAGCTTTGCTGCAAATAGTACTCTTGAATGTGTTATTTTCTTTCTGAACTTGTAATATGTCAGTTCATTCTTTCCTAAGGTATACAGCCTTTGATACAAAGTGTAATTTAGTCTAAATGGAGATCCTTTAAATGTGACTTGATGTTTTTCTCTTCAGGTTTCAGAATTCTTTATCCTTTTGATACTTTGACTATAATATGCAGAGTGAAGGCTCTTCTCTGGTGAGGTCTGTGTGGGCCTGCTCTGCCTGAGTGTGCACATCATCCATAAGATTGATGTTATTCAGCTATTACTGAAAGCGTCTTGTGTACTTTTCTTTTTCTTCAAGGGCTCATAAAATGTGAATATCTGTTTATTATTTATCCAAAATGTCTCTAAGCTGTCTTTATCCTCTCTTACTATCTTTTTCCCTCTCCTCTTCTCTCCTTCCCTCCTTTCCCTTCTCCCATTCCTTCCATCTTTCTTTCTGTGTTTATTGGTATATTTGATATGCACAATGGTTACACTCATCTTGGGAGCTGGGACATATAAGTAGCATATTTTAATTATCTACACTTCTGCTTGCCCTTCTCTCCTTTAGTTCACCTCCATCTCCACATTTTCCTTTTCGTATTTAAAAATCCTGTGTTCCTATTGCATATTGCTTATCTTTAATTTTGCTCTTTGAAATTTTATGTTTTGAATTTCTTATATGAAAGAAACCATGTGGTATAAATTTTTCTTTTTTCTTTCTGACTAGGATATTTTTAAAAACTGCCTTTGAGTTCAGAGTTACTTTTTGTCTGCTCTACTCTGTGGAAAGGTTTCGACTGCATTTTTTATTTTACTTATTTCCACCTTGATTCCAAACACTTGTTTGACTCTATCAAGATCTCTGTCTTGTGCTGAATTTCTCATTCATATCATACATAATTTTTCTAATTTCATTCAAATTTGTATGTTTTCAATGCTGTATATTTCAGTTTCTTTACAATTGTTCATTTTAAACATTTTTTGGTACTCGAAATTGAACTCAGGACCTTGTCAGTTTTTGACATTCTATGTTAGGAATTTTGTTGATATTCTTTTCTTTGATCTCTTTTTCTAAGTAGAGTTTTCTAAATAATTGTATTCTTTTTGGTATCATTGTACCTTGTTACTTTTTTTATACTTATTGTGCTCCAGTGTGGATATTTGTATATCTATTGGAACAGTTATCTTTACTTGTTTTATGATGGGGCTTAGTAAATCGTAAATTGTGTTTTTTTTGAAGATATGTCTTGAGATGGAGAATTTGCATATAATGTTGACTTTGTATACAGTTGATCACCAATGTGTGGTCTCCTTGTACCTTTGGCTTTTGGTTTAGTTCATGTTATAGTACTGTAGAAACTCCCTATCTCTGGGGATCAGGCAAGAAATATTGATGAGCAAAGTGGTATGATGCTCTTCCTGTGTCAACTTAAGAAGGTAGGTAACGGCAATGGGAAAATAGACATTCTCTCAGGCACTGGCTTGTGTTGTGCATCTGGCATTCCTTACAGTGAGAAGGATTCAGAAGCACCCAATCTTAGTCCAGGTGGTGGCACACAAATGCAGTGGGGAGATGGATTAGTGGACAGGCTCAGAGCCCCATTGGAGTGTTCTCAGTCCTGGTGGTGGCACAAGCCTCATGGAGGGAGGAGATATGGAAGCAGGCAAATGTCCTTCTACACTCTTCGCAGTCAGGGCCAGGGATTATGCACAGCTGTGCATTGTTGTAAGAAAATTTGTGGTACTGAGCAGCCACCTACTGTCACTCTGGGAGGCAGACGATGACTTACAAAGCTGCTCATAGCTTAGGGCGCAGAAAACAAGAACTGTGGACTTTTAGTTCTCCACAGTGACACCTTTTGTTACCTCTGTGATGAAACATTCGTCTTCTGTAAAGCAGCGATTGGCACTTTTGGATACTGGGATCACGGTTGCCATGCCAGGTCAAGATGGTTTTGTGAAAGTCAGGCCCGTTTGCTAGTGTGGGGGAATGCAGTGAGGTCTAAGGAATGATGGAATAGGTATGATTCCAAGCAGCAGTGTGATGTACGTTTGGAGAAAAGCTCAGTTTTCAATATGGCACCCACCATCAGTGGCCTAGGCTCTGAAAATCTGCTGAGATATAGTATGAGTTCCTTCTTCACAGCACAGGTGCTATGCAATTCCAAGTTGCTCCCTTAAATTGATTGCAAACTTGTCCAATCTGTGAAATTTTTCTTTATGATGATCTAAGTTTGTTCTCATGGAGTTTGCAATGACTCAAATGTTTATACTTTACTTTGCAAAAGAGAGTCCTCATCCAGTTTGGGAGCCAATATCAAAGTTCCCAGAACATCTGTTGCTTCTGTGTTACTTAAATCTCCAAGGCTATAACTTGTTGAGTTCAAGCATTTGCCTATGATCACACATCTCAAAATGTAACCATTTTCCTGGTGCTTTGCTTCCTTTTCATGGAGGAGGACATGAATTCTTGATGCCTTATTCAACCATCCTGAAACCCTAAAGCTCCTCACTTCTTTTCTATAGCCACACATCTTCTACATAATATTTAGAGACTGAAGAAGTCAGTTTCTCCACAGCATCTGTCTACATATATGGTGGGTATTCATCCTACACACCTTCCCATCAAATGGTTTGTATTGTAATTACTGGTTATCTTTCTTTCTGAAATACTAAGTTTTAAGTTTTAACAAGTTTTGTGTTTTTAATTATGTGATCCTCAAACTAACACTGTCTGGCATAAAAATGGTATTTATAAAAATATTATTATGTAAAGAAAAAAGAAAGGAGAAAAAAAGAGGAGGAAGTGAGAAGAGGGTGGAACGAGATAACAGAGAAAAGGATATTTAAGTATAATTAATCAATTTCTGATTTTATATATGTGATTTGTAAAGTTACACGACAGTGCTCTTAAAGTAGTAAAAATTAGAATAGTCTCAAGTGAAGATGGTTAGATCTCAGTGTAAGTACTACAAGGAAGCCTGATGTTGAGATAAACTTTCAATTTCAGAATGCAGGCCAGAATTGACAAGAAATACAAATTCTGTCTTTCATATTGGTTGTTTTTTTTTTTTTTTTTAGCCTGGCTAAAAGACATCTGTCATGTGTGAGCTGGCCAAATGATATCAACACATGCTCTTTTCAAAAAGGAATAGATAGCCAGAGTGGGTCTTGTTGTATGACCTAGGCAACATTTTGTGAAATTCCTACTTTTTTCTCTTTAGATTGGCCAGTCTCCATCACTCTGTGAGTCAGAGGAAGATATGTCGCTGGATTGCTACACTGCCTGGCTTCACATTGTATTCTGTCAGGTGTCTTTATCCTTCATTTTTAAACATCTCTGCTAAGAGAATAATGAAAAATAACACAAATAATGCCATATCAGATATTCTTCCATAAACTTGCTACTTTAAACAACCACCTCAAATTTGGACAACAACTCCAATTTGACATAGATCTCAAGATGATAAAAACAATTGGGGGGTTATTCAGACAAATAATTTTCAGGTTCTATTTTTTATAATCTTTGGTTGGAGAAAACTTTTTACAAAAAACAGAATTAGTTAAATGGAAGAAGAATGTTTCATAAAGGAAACTTCTATTCTTTTTCTACAAAGATAACTGCAGTATTTGATACTTTGTGGTCACCACCTGTCAGAAGTTACCTTAAATATATTGTAAATTCTATAGAAAAAAGGAGAAAAAGATCCTTTTGGAAAGTATGAAACAACAAGAGAATCTGCTAGCCGAGAGTCTTTTACTTACTCTCTATGGAAAACAAAAGCATTTGTTCACAAAAAAAGAAATATCCAAAAAACGTGGCCTCAATTTCATTCTCATGTTACAGAAGTTGATATAACATTTAATCTACTTTGGTTTTATAACTTGTTGCCATATGTTTGTGTATTTTGTACAGGGTAGGTATAATTTTTGAGCAACTGTTGGATATACTCTTATAAATTTAGGTCTTGGACTTTAAAAGTCTAATCAATTTAGAGATCATGTTTACTCAGGTTTCCAATCTTTCATAACCTAAGATAAGATAATCTCCTCCTAGAATGAAACCATTTAAAAGCAAATGGAATGCAAATTGAATGCTTTGATTAAAGCTGGAAAACCTATGATTATTTCAATAAATCAAGAAAAGTAACACTTAGTATTCTACATTTATTTTTGTGAAATCTGAATAAAGCTGCATCTCATGCATTTATTTCAGAAAGTGTTAGTATCAATAAAATGTAATTATCTGAATATACATATATAGTATTCTGTAATTTCCAGTAAATTTAAATTATAAACTGAGAAACAGTATTTATTTTTGTGGATGTGTTCAGAGAAATTTCAAAATAATTAATTGAGCCAGGCATGGTGGCACATGCCTGTAATCCCAGAAATGGAGAGGCAGAAACAAAAGAATTACAATGAGTCCAAGGCTAGCATGGGGTATGTAATGAATTCAAAACTAACCTGAACTATATACAAAGTATGACCTTATCTCAAAAGAATTGAAAATATAATGAAATTTGGAAAAATCACAGCTCTTCACCTTAAAGAACAGAGATTGGTATTATGGTCAGATGCCATCAGTGGAGGAAGACACTTAGCTTGCTTGATAAATGTGTAAGTATATTTTTTCCAACCTTTGTGAGACAGGCCACAGGGCCCAATATTTGTGAGAAGGATCATATAGTACACTTAAAGAATGCAAATATCCAGATATGTTAAGAGTTCAGAAATCCATAATACTCTACCTAAGACAATACTACTAACATGTTTACACTTTTGCTGTAGAGATATATGGAGATCAGGTGATGCACAACATTGTGGCCCACATTGTGTTACGCTGGACAGAGCCTCCCTCAGACCCATGCTGAAGTTGTTTCTCTGAACTCTGACTCTTTATTATATGACTATCATTCTAGGCAATAAACTAGTCTTATGGTGAGGAGTGGATTGTGTTGGACTTTTTAAAAGGGAGAAAAGTATCTACAATTTTTATCTACTGGTACTGATATAAATTCTGCAGCTACACTAGACTTACTAATTCATTTTTCCTCATGGGTACCACCCTCTGAGAAGTTTTGGTCATAGAATGATACATATGATGATCAATGTGAATACAAACCTGCCTCTGCATTGTGGGCTTCCCATGCAGACATGTCAGAATCCATCAATAAGTTTTCCTATCCTGAATGGATTAAGCTAGATAACACCCATTAGTGTGTGGGAACTGTGGAAACTAGACAGCCCTAGCTTGAGAGAATGGATTAATTTCAAAGGAAAACAAAGACAGTTAGAAAGTGGTAAATATATCAAAGGGGTGTTCATGCCTGATATTTCAAAGTGTTAACACTAAGATGAAGAAATAAACCTAATTTCCAAAAAGATATAAAATGTTCAATACCAGAATGATTTCCTCCAAATTTTCCCTTTAGAAAGATACAAAATTTTATTAAGAAAAAGCTGAATTTTTTTTGTAGTCTTATAGAGTTTCTTGTGTACAATTCATCGAAGGATGCTTCCTTTCCATCTATGGATAGAATCTCAGACTTGTAGATGTTATATAAATCATATTATGAAGTAGGAATTATGGAATATGTTCCACTTATTCAGTAGTAAACATAGCTCAGAAAGCTACTTTATTCCAAAGAGCCAAATTGAGGAACAGGGAAGCTCAGAGCGATCAGCCCAATGGATGTTCACAACACAGATAATACCTCAACTGTCTTTGAAACTATAACTTGACTTGCTCAACAATCCACTTTCATTCAGCTGAAATACTGAAAATTGAAAGTTACAACGTTTTATAAATCTATAAGAAAGAATTATTGCATACAGTATATATACTTTTTCAAAGGTTTGCTGTAAACAGTTGATACATTTTTGTAATTTAATATATTTATCATACAAATGGAACACTAAATAAAAATATAAATGAAAATAAAATCAAATGTATCTAACCAAATGGTACCAGTTATTTTTGAGCAAGTGACAGCAAATGAGAGCAAAGTCTATAGACATTGTATATAACAAATATTGAGCATACACGCTTCAAATAAGCAAAAAGCTATATTTCTAGAAAATAAATTTACAAATACTATTTTCACATTTAGATTACCATTACTACTTTAATTTTTCAATATTAGCTAATAAATTATTGTATCTCTAGGCAAAATATTGGGTAATTATTTACTTTTCATATTTGAAGAAATAGAAATTGAATGAGGTTAGAAGCATGCATGGTTCTTGATAATACTGTCAAATGCAACACTTAAATTCAGCTCTTTAAACTTAATCTCTTTTTGTTGTTCCAATAAAATACAGTACCTCCCCTTTTTGTTCTATTAGTGTTAGTAGTAAATAACTAGAACATTTGCACAATGTAGCATGATTCCTTATTAGATAAATTCAGACAAAGGATACTAAAAATAACTTTAATAAACAATACAAATTAATTGTATTTGTCCTGTGAGATTTAAATATTTGCTATTTGTATAACGCTCCATGTGAGTTGTTTTTTTTTAAATTAAAGGTATTGATAGTTTGAGTTATTATGACAGGTTACAAATTATGTAGGTACAGACATATGAATCCAGAGATACAGTTTAGTTAGATATGCACTATTGATGTAACAAAAGCAATCATCATTGTATCTTAATCATTTGTCTTCCCCTTCCGCTCCTCACCTCCTGTCTCCCCTCATTCCCTGAACCCCTTGTATGGAGTTTGTGTTAGCTAACTACTTTATGTCAAAAATCATGATGCATGAACTTCTCTGGTTGAAAGGTCTTGCTCATTGTTTCTGGACCTAGCTTATAGTAGGCCTGGCACTTGTCAGCCATCACGGCACTTGTCGGCCATCTGTTAGAGAAGGTGAAGATGGTGAGAATCTGAGATTTTTGTATTACTTTCACTTTGAGCTATTTGGTTTGTATTCTATGTTTCCTTAATAGTTACTTAAAATTTTCTCATCTTTATTCAGATTGGATTAATGTTATATATAATGCATTAAAACCATCATACAGTGAGCAATGAATATGGAAGATCACAACTTCTAATATATAAAAGCTGTAAAATGCATAGATGTAGTTTTTATTATGTAACTATATTTGTGTAATTTGATTAAAAAGTGCGTGTGCTTCATCAGCTCATATTTAAAGTAATTTCCATCAGTAGCTCTTTAAAGTATTTCTCTTTTTTAGATATTTATTTTGTCTGAAATGAATTTCTTACTTGGGAAAAAAACTTGGATTTACAAATTTTTAAGGGCAGTTATTTTAGATTATATTTCTAAGATATTTATTTATAGCTCACACTTTATGTGTAGATTTTCATACCTCTTCTTATTTAAGGCAAGAGTAGTCTTAATGTGTTTTTAATTGTCGTATTAAGTGTATTTTAAGTAATTCCAGCAATTAGTCTTATACTCTTGTGATATAATCATCATAACACAAATTGATATAAAATCCTAATTATGACTTCATAAGTAAAGAAATGAATTGCATTGTTCTGCTTTGTCAAATCTTATGGCAAATAGCATTTAAATAGTAATATCATGTACAAAATGATCTTGAAATTTTGTAATTGATCTTGTAACTTCATATGAGATGAAATTCATGTGATGTTGAATGTCTTATCCAAGGTGCCTTGAGCCAGTTAGTACACAGGGCTCTCAGAGATTACAGGCTAGTACAGGAAAGAAAAAATCTCACATCTGTTCTCTTCTCCAAGGAATTGCCATTAACCAAATCTTCAGCAGTTTCACCTTCAGGAGCTACAGGCTAATCTCATTTTGTGCACAGACTTTGGTCTATTATATGATTAAAGGTAATTTGGTGGAATGTAGCATTGACTTTTGTGATTTACAGTTTTCACATTAGATCGGATTAAAACTAATTGACAGATGATAAGACCTTACCATTTATTGCTTCTCTCCTGAACTTTATTTATTCAACTTCCATTGTACTGAGAGCTTTTGTTTCATATAATAATTCACTTGAAATTGTACCTGAGCATTTACTTCCAAGAAACTTTACTTCCTAAAACAGTGCATCTTAGGAGTCATCCTAGAATTGAGCAGCTGCTTTCCAAATGGAAAGGAGAATCTCAACACTAAATACAAGCCAAGAATTGACAGCTATTTTGCAATGTAATTGCTAGGGCTTCATTCATAGAGGAAAGGAATTTGCTATATTAAATGATGAGTATTTTGACAATCTAATGCTGCACACATTTAAGATAAATGGGAGAGACAGCAGTTATAAGAACATTAGAATAGAACAGGATAGCTGTTTCTAAATGCCGATGATCAATTTACATGAGAATAATAGATCTTTTAATCAACCATGTACAACAACTTATGAAACTCAGAACAAGCCTGTAACATTTTTAAAGAGCCTCATCTCCTGCTTTGAGAGTGTAAACATAGTTTAATATTGGACATAAGGCATAAATAGTACAAATTCTTAAGTCAAAACAAAAGATGGAGCCTACGATAATAGAGATGTAAACAAAGTATGGAAGAGGAAGAGACAAAGTTTCAATAAAATTATTAGTGCATGTTTGCAGCATGTAACTATTACATATGTATTATCATACAAACACATTTTTCTTTTCAAAATTATTTTTGTGAACTTTTTGTAAATATGAGAAAATGAACATCCCGAATACATTGAATACAACAGTTTTTGTTTACAAATCATTATTTTGCCTATCAATTTGCGATACATAAGTATATATTGCATGTGACTAAACTTTAAATATTCTTTCTTAGAACAATATCAAATCTCAATAATAGTTCAATATAAAGAGCAGTTAAATATCATATGGTTTCTCTTATATGAGAAAAGACCTGGTCAGGATATCTCTACAGACTAACCCCCATGATGAATGTAATCATAATATATTGCAAACATATTCTAATGAAAATATTTTAAAACCTAAAGAGCACTTACATTCTGCAAATGGATACATAAGGGTCCTGAGTAGGATAGAATGCTATTGCAATCAAACATTAAAATCCAAACATCCTCACCCAAATTCCTATGATGTGGGTAGTGACTAAAGACGGAGTGATCACTTGCAGCAGAGCCAAGGCCAGCCTGAAGAACACAGAGCACCTGAGGCAAGTCACTTCACTAAGCAGCTCTGCTCTCAAGAACACTGAGTGCCTGACACATTGCACATGGAGAAACTATGAGGCAGAGGTTCACATGAGACTCCACCTCCCAAGTGGATAAATAAACGTGCCACAGCTCTTGGCACTCCCGCTCCTTACACCCTTCGTTTCTCTTATTTCTGACTGGCAGAGAGGGCTTCCTGTGGCCTCAGGTTCCTGTATTCCGACTTTGGTTCTCTTTTCTCCATTCTCTGGTTAGATGTGTGTCCCCATCAATCAAAATAGATGAGAATGAAGTAAAAGCAGTAGGATGAATTAATCAGTCCATACTTTATAATGAAAGCACTGTGCACTTTAAAAGAATTTTGTAAATAAATAATAAAGATCTGTATTAGTATATTTTGATAATTTCCACTTTTTTAGCTAAACAAATGGTAATAAATTTTCACCATACCGCTGTGAAATTTTCCTGACCGTGTGAATAACATTGTGCTGAACAAGTTGCTACCCTAGCTTGTGGTTTAACCTGTGTTCAAAAGCTCTCTACTTTTTCACAATCTTTTAGCACCCCATGTTTAAAGCTCAATTTTGGGAAAGTTTATGCTTGCTTTCAACATTTTCAGAGACTTCTGTCTTTTGTTGTGATTTGTATTCCAGCTCTCATCTCCTTTATATGGATTGTTCTTCCTTTTCCTTATTTTTGTGTTGTGTCAGCAACATGGAATGAGAGTGTATCAGGAAGCCGTGGGACAGAATATTCATGTTCATAGCAAGTGTGCAGCCCTGCTTCTCCCTGAAACAGGCCTGCACCCAAGACATAAGCAGCAATCCCCAGATGGGACTCAGCTTTGATCTCACTAGGGCTCCCTCCTCCCTACTGACCCAGCTGTGCACAGAACAGGCCCAGTTAATGACTGCACTTGGTGTTCCTGTAAGGAAAGGGAAAAAAAGAGGACAAAGGGTCAAATGGTTAGAAATTTAATCTCATTTGATGCACACTAGAAAGTTCTTGTATTATAGAATTTGGTAGTTTTCAATTTTATTTCTTGCTTGCTTGCTTTTTTTTTCTTTTTTTATAGCAGTAGTTTAACATTGATGCCAATTACCTTAAGCTAAATATCATGTAATTTTACATTATGGTTTACTTGTTTCCTAAAATATTTACAATATGCTGATGACTGTGGAGGGCTCTTTTGCCTAAGAAATCATGTATTTAATAAAGATATTCAACTTAATTAAGTATTTTACAATTCCTATGGGAAAATACAGGCAAAATCAAACTCAGAAACCATCTTTACTGTTACCTATATCATCCTTTGTCCTCTTAGAACCATTGTGGAATTTATGAATAAGAAAAGTGAGCACACACTGGCAATAATTTATCCTACATAGCAAATTTTCTCTTAGCACAAGAGTTAATTCAGAGTGTGATATATAGATAAAAATGAGTAAGTTAACAAATAAATTTGCAGAGTGTAATGTTACTCTGACTTTCTGCTTTAAAACTTACATTTTCAATAATGACTGTACTTTAAAGAGAAAGACTGAAATATGAAGAAGAAAGACAATCATAATTTTTAAGTGTCATTTTTATGACTTGGCAACTATTTCTCTCACTGACTGAAGAAGCTATTATGTAGTTACTTTTTTAAAAAGCTGAGTGAAATAGCATATTCACTCGTATTCAGAAACAAGAGTTTCAAAAGCTGATCATACTTTCTTCTTTAATCTACGTTTGGAAAATAATGTTTAATACTCTTAATTACTCTGGTTGAAGATCTTATTATAATATAGACTATATCAAACTTTTTAAAGGACCTGAAACATATATATATATATATACATACACACACACACACACACACACACACACACACACAAATGTAGATCTATCTGTTTACCTAACTTTATGCACATCCTTTGGAAACTCAATTTTTGTAGCGTAGAACATAATGTGTTACTGTATGTGATTAAACATTTTGATTGATTTTAATATGAAATAATAACATGTTTAAATAAGCCATAATTTTGCTAGAAACAAGTAAGTCATTTTATATTTTGAAATTTTGCTGTATTAAAACCATCTAAATGACATTATAAACAATGACAGAATATTTTTATTTGTCTAACAATAATGTCTATGATTCAAGGACTTGTATAAATCATTAAGACAGCTAGTTTAATTTCATTTATGCAGGAAGTTATGAGCCATATTAGGATGCATCAATAACAAGTACTTTCTAAAGGTGTAAAAAGATGACTTGGGAGCATCTCAAAAATCAATAAGAACCTAACCATCAAAGTTGAAAAGGGTGAACAAGCATAATACATTTATTTTAGAAGATAATGCATGGTAGAATTGCTTGGGATAGCTCAAGAGAGGTTTACCACATTTTGGGGGTGTCTGAGTGGGTAGTGGAGAGGAAGCATGGCTATGGGGACTGTGTGAGGTCTCTGGCCCCTTCCTCTATGAGTCTTTTCTCCTGCTCTGATTTCTGGTCATTATGGACTCAGGAACTTCATTGTGCAACATTCTTCTGCCATCATGCTTGTGTCTTTGAGTAAATTGGGCGCAGATTGTAAACATGAATTAAATCAAAATTCTCCTTTAAGTCTTGGATATATAATATTGTGTATCAGAAGAAGAGAGCTGATAAATACAGAAAAATTGGAGCAAAAGAGGTGATCTTTTTGTGATTCTACCTAGTGAAGTTGTCTGAAAACTTTTGGAACTGGCTTATGGAAGGAAATTGGAAAGCATTGGAAACACAGATTGTAGATGTACTAAAATGCTATAAGCAAAACTTCAGGGGTGAGTCTAGTGGGAGCTCAGATCATACTGATAGGAATGCAGTGATGAAAAGCCAGGGTTTTTAAGTTTCAAGTGCAAATGAACTATACTGGGAAATGCACTAGAGACCATGAGCTGATGTTCTGGAAAAGATGCTGTTTCCAATTTGTCCAACCAATAAGACTTTTTTAAAAAACTGAGATAAAGGATAATACACTAATTATGATAGCAAAGGGAATTGTAAAGCTGTCTAACCTTTAGAGTACCCTTTAGTCTTTGTTGGCTGATTTACCAAATTTTCATGAGTATCAGGGGCAAGAAAAACAAAACAAAGCAAAATCTCATTAAGAGATTATCATCTATAAAAAGAAAACAAGGGGCTGGGGGTTTAGCTCAGTGGCATAAGCACCAGCCTTGCAAGCAGGCGGTTCTGAGTTCAATCCCCGGTACTGATAAAAAAATGAAAAAGACAAAAAAAAAAAAAAAAAAAAAAAAGAAAGAAAGAAAGAAAGAAAACAAGTACTTTCTAAAGGCATAAAAAAAAGATGACTTGAGAGCATCCCAAAAACCAGTAAAGTCCTAACCATCAAAGTAGAAAAGGTTGAATAAGAATAATACATTTATTTTAGAAGATAACGTATGGTAGAATTGCTTGGGAAAGTACACTATTAGTAATGCTTCCCAAGATTTATTTTGATGCTGTCAGTTATCCAGATTCTGAGAGGTCATTGCAGTCAAGGTTTAAAGGTGTCCAGTTACTGCTCAATTTGAGAGCAGATCTTGGCATCATCCACATGATGCTGTTTTTTATCAATATGCAGAAATGAAGAGTTATGGAATTAGGAAGATGTCTATCTAGATTTCAGAATAGGGCTGAGGAGGCCAAGCAAGGATCTCCTATGAGTGCAATCTGTAAAGCTGTGGGAATAAAGCAGAGAACAAGGCAGAAAGTCAGGGATGCCAGAAATATGAACCATCTAGTAAGGAAAACTAGAGGTCTGGAGTGGACACTGCTCAAGACAGAGACCAAGTGAACTGCAACTAACAAAGCCATAGTATTAGGGCTACTTAGGCACTCTGGAACTCAAATTTCATCCTTGTTTGCCTTCAATGCCAGCTATGATGCTATAGAACTTAATAGTTGCCCTGTTGGATATTTCTTATTGTCTTGGTTGTTTTATCATTGCTGGGATAAAATGCCCAATGCCCAAAATTTAAGAAAAGAAAAGTTTGCTGAACTCACAGTGTGTGGAAGTTTCAGTACATAATCAGCTGGCTCCAAGACAAAGTGATGTGACACAGGCAACACTTCAAGGCAGGAGAAGACAGAAAAGGCAACAATAGCAAAAGACGGATACAAGCCTCTTTTCTTCCTTATATTTTATGTAGGCTGTGCCCTCAGTTGAGTGTAGCACTCACATCATCTCTGCACCCTTCTCATGTGCAGGCTCATGTGATGACTCTGGACCCATCCTGAATCACTTAGTTAAACTGCTAAACTTCTCAAATTGATACAATGAGCAATACCCCAGAGTCCTGAGAACATGCCCTCTGTACACTAGAGCAGAACAGCTAGTTATTTAGTTAAGCTTCTAGACTTCTCCAGCTGACAAAGTATATTAACCATTCCAATCATGCTTTAACTTGATTTGGTTCTAGTCACCTTTTCACTACATATGGAAGAAGAATGTTACCCCTGCACCAGTCTCCTTTGGGATTGCATTACTCCTTTTTGATTTTCACCGAAATATAAAACTAAGCATTGACTAGATTTGGACTTGGACTTTTGAAAAATTCTGGAATTGTTGAGATTTGGGGGGAAAGTTGTTGCATTCCAGCTGTACACAGGATATTTGTTATTATGTAAGACAAAATTACGAACTTTCTATTGTTTTCATTTGGAAAATAAATGTGATTTAAGGAGATGTGTTTTGATGTGATTTTGACAAGGACTAGGATATGATAGCTATGGTAGAGTGTCAACCTCATTAACTTTGAGATCTGATAAGTTTTAGTGATGTACACTTCTTGTTGTGTCTGGGTGAGACATTAACTTGGATCTATGTCCAGTCCCTCATTCTTCCTCTCTGTCACTGTTGTCTTGCTCTGTATCCTGGCCACAAATATTGTCTGACTGCCTTTGCTGCATCATGCCATTCTACCATGATTAAAAAGCAGAAATGCTGCTTTGGAGCTGGCTAACCATGGACTGAGTCTCCTTAAAATATGAGCTGAATTAAACCTCCTCTTTTCCTTTAATTTGTGGGTGTCCACTATTGTTTCCAACAACTTGAATACTCACTAATATATCCTCCTTTTGACAATTGGACAAACCAGATATAGAAGTTGGTATGATGGGTCAAACAGATCAACAAATCAGTTCTCTGTTCTCACAGTTTAACTTTATTTCAGTTTTCTAAATATATCTCTGGTGAACTGTAAATCAGGAAAAATATAGTAAAAGTAGGACACACTACAGAAAAAATATTAACATTGTATATTAACTAATATCTGACCAAATATTATACAGCTGAGCCATTAATTAGTCATACACTGGTCATGAATCCAAAGATGTTTACAGTGATTCACACCCTTAACATGATAAATTTTACTATTATCTAATAAATGAGACTTCTTTTAGATGAAACAATTAGAAAATAATGCCAACATTATTCTTTAATAATATGGAAACTACCCTAAGTGAAACAAAGTTTTCTTTAGCAATAAGAATATGGTTAAATAAAGACAGAAACAATTAAAACATACTTTTAAAAATTCATCCATATTAGTCAGTTAGTAGGCATAATGTATTTGTCATTGTACAGAAATTTGACTAGAGCATGAATGATTTTTTGTGGCAAAGAAAATGGAAATGCAAACATTTTTGTAGTGTTTGAATTAGAAATTAGCATCTTTAGTGATTTACTGGTAATCAAAGCAATGTTGAATCTGCAACATTGACAGATACCAGGCAAAGGAGCTCTCTTGGTCACTTTCTTCTCACTTGAGAAAAATATCCAATGCAAAAACTTAAATGGACAGAAGTTATTCTGGCTCAGGTCCTACAGGCTTCACTCCATAGTTTCAATATTCCACAACATAAAGTATGGTAGAGGAAGGCTGCCAAAAACAATATCCTTCCAGGTCGTACCCTAACTCACCTCTAATCAACACCCATCTCCTAACAGAACTCATTAATGAATGAATCCACTGAATATAGAACCTCCATGTTGCAACACCTTCCAAAAGTCTCACCTCTGATATAATTGAACAAATAGTTGAGATCGGTTTGCCAATGGCTATGAAACATGATGCATAAAATGAATTTATCTGAGAGATTCAGAGAGAACCCAGATGCTTGAATCACTAAATCTATTTATTTCTGAAATTAATTGTTTCTTGAATCACTAAATCTATTTATTTCTGAAATTAATTGTTTCTTTTATTATTTTAGCCATGCGAGAGAATAAATTTCAAATTTTGCCTAAATAGAGTGAAAATTCTTTTATCAGAATGGAAAGTAACATTGGTTCATAATTTACACAAGCAGAATAAACTAGAATACAAAGACACTGTGTAAGAAAACAAAACTTTAATCACCCACAAGATATTGCAGGAAAATTTTTGAAGGCTCCACATTTTTAGAAAACATTATAAAAACTCTTATTTAAAGTTAATGATTTGAGGGTTCCTTGCATTATATTAATTGTTATTATTCAAAAACATCATATTATTTTGTGCTGATACATGTTTCCCTGTAATAGAATCAGAATTATTACTTCAATTGCATGAAATTTTGACCAAAATTTCTCATATATTTTGTTATGTAGACCTTATATTTAGTGTCATTTTTTGTAAATGTTTCCTGTTAAATTATATCTGGATGTCTTTCTCAAACCTGAAGTGTTTGCAGGTAGGGCTTTTTGGAGTCCAGGGACAATGGATTTGTGACACTGGATCCTAGGGGAGTGATTCTACTGAGATGTTTAGCACAGTTATGGGTATGAATGATCGACTTACTAAAGAGGAAAGACCTACTCTGGGTCTGGGTGGCACCAACCTACAGGCTTGCAGCCTGGATGAACTACAAAGGGAAAGAAGAAGGAAGTCCTGCTGCTTGCTGCCTACTCTGCCAAGGACTGTTTCTCCTCTGCTATGACCATCTTTCACAGCACCCTGCATGGAGGTCAGCTGAGTATGTACTGAAACCTCAACACACTATGAGTTCAAATAAACCTTTCTTTGTTTAACTTGTAGGTATGAAATATTTCATATCAGCAACTAAGAAACATCCTGATTTCCACTTCTACATTTATTATAATATCATTTAAATGTACTCAATCACAATAGCCTTTTTATTTTTCTTATCTGTCTTGTTATCGTATAGTTTTAATAACAATCAAACTTCAAGATTAAGACAAAAGAAATGTTCCCCATTACAAAAGAAACATGGACTGCATGTACAATTTATAGGACACCAAAGATTTTTCTATGGATTCATAAAAATTAGACTTCAATAAGAAATTATTGTGTTAATATAACATGAAGCTAGCATTACTCATATGTGACACAATTATGAGGCAAAAGATGTTTTTATTAACAATTTTTAACTTTGTTAATAATTTCCTTTCATCTTTCTTACTTTCCCTTTCTTTCTTTATTCTTTTTTCTTTCTTTCTCTCTCTCTTTCTTTCTCTTTCTTTCTTTCTTTCTTTTTTTCTTCCTTCCTTCCTTCCTTCCTTTCCAGAGATCAGACTCATGACCTTGCACTTCCCAGGCAGGTGCTTCTTCCACTGCCCTAAGTCCCCAGCCCATAATAATATTCTTAATTTTTAATAAGAAATTCAACTTCCTTATAAGTTGCTCATGTTTTTAAAATTCTAATGAACAGATAAGTATAAAAGTACACATTATAAAATCACCGGAGACATGTTTTAAAAGAAGCAGATAGGATAAATTTAATGAAAAGCAAAGAAAAAAGATTATAACAAAATAAGACAGAACTGAAACTTTTATGGTTACTATGGAGACTGGAATATTTGTGAAATTACCCTACTAAAAATGACTCTAAACAAGTTAAAAGTAAAATAATAATATTTTACTTTTAATAAAAATTGTAATATATATAAATACTTTTACTTATTAATATATACTTTTATTATAAAAAGAAGAAAGAAGTGAAGAAGAAGAAGAAGAAGAAGAAGAAGAAGAAGTCTTAGAAGAAATCATTTAAGAAACTTTACCTAAAAATTACACTTGTACTTTAATGTTCTAGAAATGAGAAATGAAGAGGCAATAAAAATGACCTACTTATTGAAAATAATTGAGAATCATAAAAAATATCCATAGTAGTCCCTGAAAAATTCTTAGGAAGCCTAAATAACTGAAGCAAATATAAAGGGTAGAAACTTCTAACTAAGTTAATCAAATATCTCTATCAGTGTACTTCCATTTAGAGGGCCTGAAAAACTTAGACAAATATGAGAGTGTACAGACTTTTAAATATACTAATCAAATATTTCTGCTATTTTATTTCCATTCTGTGATGTCATATAATTCCACTTGTTTTTACCTTTTGACAGTTACTACGCTTATAGAAGAAATTTCACACATTATCCTTGTTACTGAATCTGTACAATGTAGTTTCATAAGAGAATTAATGGCTTAAGGGGTAATGGGTGGAAATAGAATGTTATTATTTTGTAAATGTTTATGGTAAGTGAATATAATCCTGGATGTTGCCTTAAGTGCAAATTTAATATATTTTGAAAATTTTATTTGTGAAAGACATGGGAAGCCATTACTCAAAATAATATACGTTAATGTATTTAATAAACTCAAAACCACTACCTAAGTATCTTCTAAGTAGGGAAATGATTTCAAGAGTTAGAAAACAAGTTAAGCTAGTTATAATTGATTCAAAAACTGAAAAATACACATGATATTTGCCCATGGGAATTATAACACTAGATAGGAAATGATAACTGTCTCTAAACAAAATTGCTAAATGTTATATTTCCAAAGCAAAATAAAAATGTTTATGAGAGATTTCAGTGAATATTCTTAGAGTACAAAATTTTGAGCTTGCCCTTAGAACATTCCTGTGGTAACAAAAGATGAGACAATACACTCAAAAAGACAGAAAAAATACAAACATTGAACGTGTGAGGCATTTAAAAATAAGATGGCGATTTCTATTAGAAATGAAAATATAGGTTTTGAAATTGAGTAATCATACAAAGAGCAGAAATTCCCTTTAAGTAAAGATTCATAGGGCTTGATTACCTTGCAGGAGGCAAACACAAAATTTTGCTTTATTTAGCATATCACACATACTATACTAATACACATATGTAATATGTAATAAGTGTTCAAATTTATTTTCCAAAACCTCAGTTAACACTTTTTCCTAACTGAGTAAGCACTTTTTTCAATTTATACTATCAAAAATGCTATATGATAACCTGAAAACTGAGCTGAAAATATAAGTGGGAATTAAACACTGAAAAAACTTCAGGGCACTATGATATACATTCTTGCATTATTTTTAATTCTGTAAAAGTTACAAAACACTTAGAAATGTTTAAGCAGGAGATTTGCATAAGAATTCTAATCACAAGAGATTATAGGAAAAAAATATTAGGAAATGTAATGTATGAGCCAAATAAGTTAATTCCATTTGTTATAAAGAGTGATAGGTTAGCTAATTTGGTGAGTTTGTTTATAGTCGTAGTTCTCAGGCCTACATGGAAATTGTTCAATAACCACATTTCATCCCAGAATCATTATATCAAAATTCTGAGAAAAGAAACAAACAGAAGATTAAAACTACTAGCTTATGAAGTAGTCTAACAAATAAAATTTTCTACAAGTATTCTTTACTAACAGTGATTAGATTGTCTTTAATTTTAAGTGCAGCAGATAATGTTAATGTATTAATTTTCCAATGATCACACTTCATCCCAGAGAAGTTGTATAAAAACTCTGAGAAAAGAAACAAGCAAATGTTTAAAACTACCCTCATGAACCAATCTAACAAATGAAATTATCTATAAGTATTCTTTACTAACACTGATTAGCACATCTTTTTTATTTTTAATGTTAATGTGCTAAACTTCAAACAAAATTAGTAACCCCTTGTTTTATTAATGTCATTTCAGAATTTTCCTTAATCTATTATAATTTTTGTGTTCTTGTTCTCACATTGCAGGCAGAGTGAATTCCTATGTATTCATTTGGAATATGCTTTCAAAGTGATAAGTCTAAATCTTTATTCTTCAAAAACACACAGACTAACAAGTATTTAGAGTGAGACACAAATCAGACAGTAAGTATGATATAAACATCATTTCTTGAATTTACTAAGTGCATTTCATATCAGTTAAAATGACTTAGATATCTATATTACATAACACAATGAAAATTTAATAATTATTCTCATTATGAATACAAAATTTTGTATAAATTCTAAAAATAAATTCTTTGTTTCTATATATGAAGTTGAATTAATTTTATGCAAGCTTATTATCAAATATTTTGATACTTATAAATTATACAATTTTTAAAATTTAAAAAGACTTCAAGAGACCATCATGATATACTTTCTTGCATTATATTTAATTCTATAAAAGTTAATGTGACACTAGAAATGTTTAATCATGTATAACTTTGAACAAGCTTTTATTTTTTTAATAAAGAAATGGGGTAATACAGTGCTAACTCATATGGTTTTGTGAGGGAGAAGTGAGAGAATCCAATAAAGTTTTTGGCTCAGTGCTTGTCACATAATAATTGCTAAAAGTTGGGCACTATTATAACTATTTCTAACTGTTTAGAAATTAAAATTTCAGTTTGTATTTAACTATTATAAGTAACAGTTAGAATTATCACATCTTTGTTCAAATGGTTTCTTTTTCTTGTTGTGTCAAATCCTTCCAAGAGAAAAAAAAGTGTTACTAGGTCAAAAGGTGTGATTCTCCTTTTGTTTTTGTGCCCAATTGTCACATCACCCTTTAGCAAGGTGGTTCCCACTGAACAGGCTGCTGCCCACTGTTTTGGAGATGCCCAAACTCCTGGACCCTAAGGTTGCCCTGAGGCCTCTCTAGGTAACTGGAGATGAGCAGAGCAGGGGACAGCCAGGTGGGGCCTGGTGGTGGCCAGCCTGGGCCTTTCCAAAACAGGACGTTATTAAAGTCACCTCCTCCAGGAGGCCTTTCCTGGCCATCATTTCTGAAGGTCCAGCCTCACCTCTGACACTGCATTTCTTCTTGGTAGTCTCTTTTCATCTTCTCCTCAGGCCTGATCTAACAAGGTGGATTTGTCTTGCATATTGTCTGTGGTATCCACAATATGATAAACACTCAAAGACAAAGATTTTATCCAGCACTGAACAGTGCCTGTCACACACTAGCACTCACTGAGCACATTATCTAGCTGTTGAATAAATGAAAGTGTTGTAAACATTATAAATGAGGTCAAAGTCTTAAAAGCATCCACCAGCTATGATCTCTGAGTGATTCACTCTTTTCTGGACAGCCGGGACCTGCCGCAATGTAGCCCTTGTTTCTATGAGGCCCTTTCCATTGCTAGGGACAAAATACCCCTAACTAAGTGCCATAAACCACTCACTTTATCACATTCAGAAATTATGCAGTCAAATTTAGATTAGGACATGGTAAGGGGCTTGTGAAGATTGAATGGCTGTGGTGACTCAAATGGCTGGTGACCAGAAGCATGCAGAAGCTTTTATTCAACCTCCTCCCCCAGTACCACCCTTCATACTGAGCTACATCCCTAATTTTTTCTTTTTAATTTTCAGACAGCATGTTACTAAGTTATGCAGGATAGGCTTGAACTTAAAATTGTCCTGCCAGAGCCTCCCAGAATGTTGATGTTTCAGGCATGCACTGACATGCTCAGCTTGTCTTTTTATTATTATCTGTGTTCTTAGCTATTTTATTCTTCTAGGAATAAATGCTATAAAATGTGATACTGGTCATGTCTTCCCTATTTCACATTTGGTCATCTCACATTGGTAGTTTAGAAAGACCATGACAAGAGGTTCTGTGTTTGTGTCTTTGTAGTGCTAGAGATGGAGCCCAGAGGCTCACATATGTGAGGCAAGTGCTGTACTGCTGAGCTATACTCCCAAGCCTGGTAGAAGTTTTATATCCTAGACATGAAATGACACATATCAGGGCATGACTTGCAGTTTCACTGACTGACTGCAGTCTTAAGAAAATGAGGAAGATTAATGCTAAAAATGTGCTTAATTTAAAAGTGTGTCATGTCTGCACCTGTTATGTCAGCTGCACACAAAATGAAAATGTTCTTCTCCTACCCCAAAACCATCATTATTCCATTCAGCAAGAAAGTCACTCATATCATTGAGGAACAAGTAACATACAGACATAAGTCCAGATATTTGAACTTTTGTCTTACTACTTAATCTAGAGAAAAGTATCATCCAGCACTTGTGTTGGAACTATAGGAGTTTGTCGGGTGGGGGCATAGGTCAATTATGGATTCAAAAATATAAAAAGCATCCTGTGAATTGATTGGAAAGAGCACTGTGCTTTTACTCTTTATAACTTGTGTGTTACATGCCTTTTACAACAGCACAATTTGTAATACACATATGTGTACATGTAATACATATATATATACATAAACAAATATGTTGGTTATTAAACATTTACTAACACACTGTTGTTAAAATCTCACACTCCATGGGCCTTGTGCTTTCAACTCAGATGTGTCGTTAACATTCAAGCTCATAGTCTCGCTGCCCTTGTGTAACCTTTCGGGGCGATTCACCACTGCTCCACACAGAGCGACTCCATGTTGGGAGGTGCTATTCCTCCTGCATGGTCTACTCATTTTGGGAGCGTGAAGGGCTGCTCTGTGTCTGTTCTCCCCCATCAGTGCAGTTGTACTGAGTGAATAAGCTCTCTAAAAAGCAAAAACAATACATCCTGAATGGTTATTGCTTCCTCACATCTGAAAAATGCAGACTATCCACTTGGGGCAGATAGTACATGGTCTGATTGGGGTAGGACAGGAAGTGATTCCAAGCAGCCAAAAAGAAAGTTTGAAATGCTCTGTGTACATGCTCATTATCACCCCTTGGGTGATTACAAAACTGTCTGCCATGTCATCACCATTTGCTATCCTGCCCCACTTTTATGAATTCCAGAAAATAAAAACAAATCAGTAAGTAACTGACCGCCTCAGCAAACTGTCCTTGTTTACATGTCATTACAGAGTAGCTATGGAGCAAGAAACTACCAAGGTATAATCTTCTGCAAGATCCTGGTCATCACCATGGTTATGATGAGCTGGAGTGATCCTAGTTAGGTCATTCTAGTTATATATTATTTTGGGGGAAATATAATATGTGATAATACTGAATACTACACATTGTATTAAATTCATTAGCTAAAATTCAACAATTCATCATGTGTGTTCTTTAAAACTAGAACCTATGGAGCCACTATCATCACACCCAGATGTTATACACTGAAACAAATATTTTTCTCTCTAAAGGAAAATTAATGTGGAATTTTCTAGAAAGACTCAGTACTACCTAATGAAATAGAAATGATGATATGAAAGAAAAACATCCTAAAATTTCATAGCTCTCTGGGCTCAAATCCCCAGTACTTGATTTCAGAAAAAAAGGCCTTTTTTACATGGAAAAGACCTCCCAGCACTGTGAAAGCTATCAGTGTACACACATGGCTTTAAAAGTGAAGATATCACCAATGATTGAAAGTGCCAGGAGTTTGCCCAGATTTGATATATATATATATATATATATATATATATATATATATATATATATAGCATGCTGAATGAGACAGATGGTGTATGACTATAATCCCAGCACTCTGGGCATCTGAGTTAAGGAGATCACAAGATAGACCAATTTTGTGACTTAGGAAGACTCTTAGTGTGTATCTAAAAAGAATATCTGAGGATATATCTGTAGTTCACTGTGCAGATGCAAAGTAAAAATAAGAAAAATGCAAATGTACAAAACTAATAGATGATAAATCGATTCACAGATACTTAGATAAAATAATAAAATAACTAGCCACTGATTTACTTAGCATGATGAAAAAGTTGAGCCATAGGCTTTCTTATCAGTTATTGGACCTCAAGTTATTGGACATAACTTCCTGGCAACATGACCAAGCAGAACTTGGAACCCTTGTAGAAGACATCACAATCCAGTACTGCCCACCTCCCCAGCTCATTTGCCTGGAGACACTCAGCGGAGAGGATGCTGAATTGTTTCTCCACATCCAGAGGCCACAACCCCAGGACCCCAGGCAGACAAAGTCTATGTCAAAAATTGAGAAAACGCCTCACACCATCCAGATGCCGCAGGCCAAGGTGTGAAAGGCACGCAACTTTCACAGTCAGCCCAGAGACAGTCTCCCCAAGACCAATCAACTGTGAACAGCCAACATCAAGGTACCCACCCCAAAACTCTGTTGACTCAGGTACAAATGACACTGAAACCCAAAGGATTCATGGGCAAGTTTCAACAGGCCCCGAGATACTCAGCACCTCTGGACAGGTCTCAGCAGAGCTGGCAGCAGTAAAGTCAGACAGACCAAGATGTGAAAGGCACCCAACTTTCACAGTCAGCCCAGAGACGGTCTCCCCAAGACCAATCAACTGTGAACAGCCAACATCAAGGTACCCACACCAAAACTCTGTTGACTCAGGTACAAATGACACTGTAACCCAAAAGATTCATGGGCAAGTTTCAACAGGCCCCAGGACACTCAGCAGCTCTGGGCAGGTCTCAGCAGAGCTGGCAGCAGTAAAGTCAGACAGACCAAGGTGTCCAGAAGTAGAGACTGATGTCACAGTGTCCAGCAACCACCAAACACTAAGAAACCTACAATACGACCAGCTGGGCCAAGCCATTATGGAGAATTACTTGGCAGGGAGAGATGCCCAACCCCACACTGAACAGACAATAAAGGCAGTAAGGCCTCCCTCACCCATTAAGCCCTGTATGCCAGTTTTCCTGCATGACCAACCCTTCTCTGACCCATTCTTCCCAAGTACCTCCATGGCCTACACCACCTCCCAACAGGCCCAAATTGTAGGTGGGGATAAGAAGACGACAAGCCTTGAGATTTTGTTTTCTTCTGAGGGCAATGAACTTCTAGACACCTGCTCATTTGGTAATAAACACCTCACAACAAGATGTGTAGATGAAAAGAGAGATCAATGCAATACGTTACCTCTGTTGCAATTAGAAGATCGATACATGCTTTCTGAGCTTAATACAGATTCTGAGCTGCTAATTCATACATCATCTTGTGCACCAAAGTATACTGAGGTGTCTTGTGTATCTGAATGTACTGAAGTGCCTTGCTTACCACAAGATGGAAAGGTGATTTGCATACCAGAAGATCCTAAAGTGCCTTGGGTGCCAAAAACAACTGCCTTGTATGTGTTTAGATCAGAGTTCTTGGGACTGTCTGCAAAAGGATACGGAGGCTCTCCCACCATCATTTCCAGAGGCTCCTCAGGTGTTTTGGGTACAAGAACAGCCTAAGACACCTTCTCCAGAAGATAAATCCATCTGCTGTAGAGCTTCAGGACACTTGAGAAAGGTTCACTGCACTAACGGCCACACATTTCGATCTAAAAGGTTCAGTAAGCGTGCTAATTGTGCTGTCTGCTCAGACCCCACAGGGGGATTTGGACGCAAGGCATACAAATGTATGCACTGTAAAATTTTAGTTCATAAGAAGTGCCATACACTCGTCAGAGTTCCATGCAAGCACCATACTTTGCATGATGAATGCACAATGCCAATAAACCAGGTTTCCATGGCTTTAGATCCCAAACAGGAAGTAGTCTCACCAAATCCTAAAAGTCATGTGGGTATGCAAGAAATAGATGATGAGAATGAGACAAATACTGGTGAGGAAAATGGCAGGCCTTTGTGCTCTTCTGCTCTTAAAGACTTTGACTTTCTCCGTGTCCTCGGGAGAGGAAGCTACGGTAAAGTTTTACTAGCTCGGCATAAAACAACAGATCACCTCTATGCCATGAAAGTGGTGAGAAAGGACAATGAAAACCTTATTCGTCTCCAGGTAGAGAAGCAAATATTGGAGAAGAGCTTGAACCACCCTTACCTGGTTGGCCTGCATTCCTGCATCGAGACACCAACCAGATTTTTCTTTATCCTGGATTACATCAGTGGAGGAGACCTAACATACAATCTGCAACAGGTCGGAATCTTTCCCGAAGCACATGTGAGATTCTACTCCGGGGAGACCTCCTTAGCTATCAAGTTTCTTCATGAACATGAGATATTACACAGGGATCTGAAGTTGGAGAACTTGTTACTAGATGCGGACGGACACATTAAAATTACCGATTACAACCTATGTAAGGCAGGACTGAAGGCAGGCGAGAAGACCAACACTTTCTGTGGCACACTCAGTTATCTGGCTCCAGAAATCATCAGAGGCAAAAGCTATGGTTTCAGTGTGGACTGGTGGAATCTTGGAACAGTCATGTTCGAAATGATGGTGGGAGAGCCTCCGTATCCTTTTGCAGACAGTCCCAAGAACTCTGATCTAAACACATACAAGGTATTGCAATCTATGTTAGAAAGAGAAGTCCACATTCCACATCACCTGTCTGTCGAAGCCAGAAGCATCCTCAAGGGTCTTCTGAAGAAGGAGCCAGAGGTAAGATTGGGCTGTCACCCTCAGAGAGGATTCATCGATATTAAAGAGCATCCATTCTTTAACAATCTGGACTGGAACATGATGGGAAAAAAGCAAGTGCCTCCTCCCTTTAAGCCAAGTGTTGGTACAGAATTCGGGATAGAAAACTTTGACCCTGAATTTACCAACGAACCTGTCCAGCTCACACCTGATGACAGTTACTTTGTGAACAGCATAGATGAATTTGGGCTTTGAGTACATCAATCCCCTTTTCACATAAGAAGAATGAGTCTGATTGTCACCTTCCAGTTAAGCATCTGTTTGTATATCTAATGCATGACAAAACTTGTTACCAGCTTGCATTCAACTGACACTTTTATAATTGCCTGGAAGATCATTTTAATTTCCTTTTTCTATATGAAGATGCCCTGCTTGATTTTGGTTTTTGGTTGACAAAGTTACTTTTTATGATAAGACTTAACGATGAGGCAATTTCTTTTTACCAAGTTTGTAAACACATTCCATTTGTTGCTTGGAGACATATTCCTGATTTTTTTATTTACTATACTGGAAAATAATATCTCATTATGCTTGTTTTGCTCCCAAACTATATGACCTATATATTTAGGCCCCTGATTTTGTAATATTCAGGGAAATCCAAAAACAATAGTAACAACTTTGAACAACTCTGCAGAAACCACATACATTGTAGCTCTGTCTCCTAGGTCAAACTTTAACCATCTTAAAGTATTACACCATAAATATACTTTCTAATATTTAGTGGACATCAAAACAATAATGCAAAGAAAGTATTTCTCCAAATAAGGCTAAAATCCCAAAGGAGTTCTAATGTGGACTCAGTAGGAAACATTTTAAACAAATGCCTTGTGTGAGTATTTTACATTCTGAATGCCCAGTGGCAAAGAGCAGCTCTTAAAAGCAGGATCAGAAACATATGTCTGACATGTCAGAGTTCTCTGCAAGTTCATGTTGTGTACACTGATTTTTGTTTTTAAGCAAGATCCGAGTACTACCAGAAACACAGATTCCTTGCAAATGAACATGTCAATCCTTAGAAACATTTTCTTTTGATGTTTTCCTTACTTTCAAATTTAGCTATTTGATGGAATGATAAAATATGACTCCAAGCTTGGGAAAAGTTACATTTCTAATGAAATGGGGCATCCAAATAAAGAGAGAAAGATAACTTAGTAAATGCCTACACATTTTAAGTCATCCTAAATTTAAAACTGGATAGCTTGCCTAGAATTAAACATTATCAAGCTTGTGCCATTGTAACTTATTTAGACTATGATGGTTACTTTTCAAGTCCTTTGCACAGAGATGGCACTGAAACAGAGCAATGCTGTATCTGGCAACTCTTGAAATGACAAATTGCTAACTACAAATTGTAGTAAAATAATTTGAAGAACTCTGCCCCAGAAATGAACTGTACTTCTATTTTTATTAAAATTCGTAGTTAGCAATTCATTATTTACACAGCTGCCAGATACAGCACTGATCTGTTTCAGTGCCATTTCTGTGCAAAGGACTTGAAAAGTAACCACCATTGTCTAAATAAGTTACAATGGCACAATCTTACTGAAGTTTAATTCTAGCTAAGCTATCTAGTTCTAAATTTAGGATCACAACATGTGTAGGCATTTACTAACATATCTTTCCATCTTCATTTGGATGCCCCGTTTCATTAGAAATATAACTTTTCCCAAGCTTGGAGTCATATTTTATCTTTCCATCAAATAGCTAAATTTGAAAAGTAAGGAAAACATCAAAAGAAAGTGTTTCTAAGGATTGACATGTTCATTTGCAAGGAATCTGTGTTTCTGGTAATACTCGGATCTTGCTTAAAAACAAAAATCAGTGTACACAACATGAACTTGCAGAGAACTCTGACCTGTCAGAAATATGTTTCTGGTCCTGCTTTTAAGAGCTGCTCTTTGCCACTGGGCATTCAGAAAGTAAAATACTCACACAAGGCATTTGTTTAAAATGTTTCCTACTGAGCCCACATTAGAATTGCTTTAGGCCTTTGGCCTTATTTTGAGAAACATTTTCTTCCCATTATTCTTTGGTCCTCCACTTAAATAATAGAAATGTTATTAATGCTATAAGCAGCAATTTACAACCTTATGAATGCTTCTGAACAAATTTTAAACACATGACTCTTATAGATCATCTTCTCTGTTGCCCCAGTAAAGCCTTATCATTTGCACCAATGATTTATGCACAAAAGCAGAATTTTTCTTCAATGAAGTCAAACTTTATTCAGGGTGTTATGTGGTTTTTAAAATTTTTACGTAGTAAGATTTACTCTGTGTATTTTATGGGGAATTTCATTTCAAAAATTTTAACTATTCTATTTTTTTTTGCAATCTTTTAGTGTAATGGCATTTATTATAAAAAGTCTTCTCAAAATGTTTACCAGAAAAATAAGGCAGTTTACAATCAGAATAGTTGACCTTTTGATATTCTAAGTCATAATTTACTTTGCATAAGCCTGCGATCGGTTCTCTTTATTCATATTCAGCCTGAATTCAATTTCAAGTACCTGCTTCAGTAATGCTACAGTTACTTTATACATTTGTTTTGTCATGCAGCATGCAGCCTTGGTGGTCATGATACAACCTGTATTTGTGTACCACTTTTTTTCTCATGTTAAAAACCTTTAATTACAACATGTAATTCAAATCACAGCCATGAAAAGATTTTGCAGCCATATTGTAAAACCGCCATGGTGATCATACTGCATTTTCACTAGTTTCAATCTGGAGTAAACCTAAAGTGAAATCTGCCAGCTCCAAACCAAGACTCATGGTGACTTTCAATTGCTTTCTGCTTCACTCCTCACTCGCTGAAGATCTGCTGTATTGGACTGCTTTAAGTAATGAACAACGTGTGGATGCAATAACAACTGGACATGGTTGTATATAATATGAATCTTAAAAATTCAATACATCGTGTGTTGTAATAGACATACTTAATTCACTCATGTGAAGTAAACATTCTCTGAATTTTGGGGCCTGCAATCTTTTGTTGCTTCTGTGTGAACCATCATGGTTCCTAACTGCCGTTATGTTTTGGCCACAACTGTCTCCTAAGTCTTCAATTAATACTTGATTTAATGGAAACTCTGTGAAGCCCAGCCTCCAAGGGATTGTAACTTGGGTGAAAAATTCATGGGATAAAGTCACTGACAGCTGTGTTTCCTATGCCCTGTGAGCAGGCTACATGGATGAGATGTGCACATTTTAAGAGAGCTCTACTGCTGGACCTGAGAGGCTGGGGCCAATATTTCCATAGAAATGGAATTTCAAGACATTCAGTCCATAATGTGGGGTTTGGAGAACTATAATAGTGTTCTAGAAAAAGGTGACAAGACTGTATTTGAACAAATACGGATTTTTGTATATGAAAAAAATAAGATTACCCTGAAAAATAAGTCCTGGTGCATCTTTTGGAGCAAAATTTAAAGTAAGAGCTGGTCTTATTTTCAGGGAATAATATTTTTGAACTCTAGTTCACCCAACAGGGTCATCATGGGCAGCTGAGTTACTGCACCTGAATGAATAATATTTTCATGGTATGAGATGACCCAAGATAGCTTGGGCAGGGCATATGAATGAGTACCCTCTACAGTGGTCAAGCAAATGGCAGACGTGCAGGCCCTTTAACATCTGCTTTCTGCCACCTTCTCTCTTCCAATAGTCATGACTGATGTCTGAGTGTTCACTGTGGGAGCAGCACTTTGGGTGCAGTAACTCAGCTGTCTATGGTGACCCTATTGGTGAGCTAGAGTTTGATTCTTTGGTCCCTCAAAGGCCACCAGCTTGGTGCTACTAGGAGGTGGTGGAGCCCTCAGGAGTTGGAATCTAGTGAAAGGTCTCCAGTCACTGGGCAGAACCCCCTGAAGGGGACAGCAGGATCTCACGCCCTTCTTCTTCTCTTCCCAGCCATGAGGTGAGCAGCTTTGTTCTGCTATGTGTCACCCCACACCCTGGCCCATGATATGCTGCCAGCAGCCTATGCCAGTGGGCCAACCGGTCACAGAGTAGAACTTCCAGAATTGAACCACAATAAACATTTTGTCTTTATAAGTTGATTACTTCAAGTATTTGTTACAGTAGTAGAAAACTGAATACCAGAGTGGAGCTGTGCTATACACTATATTTCAGAGGGGAATTAACTAGAGGAACAGAGATACCAGGAGACTGACATAAATCAAATGCCTTCACGTAGAAACACAACAGGTGCTCAATGCTGAGGCTATACCGTGACTTCCGACTTCAGTGTTCCTTTGCCCAGCCCTGGGTGTTTTATGTTTTGCTTATTATATGAAGGATTTTTAAATGATTTTCATGTATAAGTGGTCCATATTTATTGTGTTATATATTTCTCAGATTACTTCTATGAAGCATGGGCTCCCCAGCTTCCAAGCCTGGGAGTCACACCAACAGCACTCCTGAGTCTCCACAGCAGATAGAAACTGTCAGTTGCCATAATTACATGATTCAATGTCTAATGATAAGTTTCTTCCTATATGCCAACAGGAAATATATATACACATACATGTATGTAATTTATACACATTCAGAGGCATTCATAGAAACCTGTTCACACAGAGACAAAGCAGATATATATCTACTATACAGAAATTTATTAGAGAAATCCCTGATTAACATGGCTAGGATAGAGAACAGGGCACCCTCATTAGAAAAAAAGAGAACTGACCATGAGTGCATGGTGATATCAAAGAAAAACAAGCTTCCCTGTGGTAAGCTCCTAGAATTTTGAAGTTATTACAGAAGATAGTGCATTCTGATCAAACTGTCAAAGCAACTACAGAAATATACCTGTCAGGAAATACCACTCAGGAAAAATGCATATAAATTTTATTAATATAAATTTATAATTATAATATTTAATAATAATAATTACTTGATTCATAGTAAATGAAAGAAATATGTTTCTCTTACTCTTAAAATTTCATGTGTTCATTGTAAAATTCAAGTGTGAGTTATTTGATAATGTGAATTTAAAGAAAGTTGAATATCCAAAATAAAAAGAGAAGTAATTTTGTTGTTAAATAAAAATGAACTACAGTTGATATGAGATTATTTTATGTTAAAAGGGCTTATCTAGTTTACATGTGTTTCATGGAAGATCTTTTAAATTTTGTAAAAAGTTTGTTCAGGATTCGTATAAAGCAAATGCTATTATAAAATTGTTTTGACTTGGGGGAGTGTGGGGAGGGGAAGATAAATGCCTGTGTGTAGCTGCAGTAGAAAATGTGACCCCCACCACCCCCAAGCCAGTAACTTCAGTCTCTTAGTCACCCTGGTAATAGTTCCTGTTGCAGTTCTGATTGCTTCTATCCACTAGAAACAGCTGGCTACTGTAATGCACAGCTGGCCACTGTGGGGCATACTGTAAGAACCAAAGACAGCCAAGTACTCTGTGTTTGGACTTTCCCTTTGCAATCCCATAAAATCCTCTCTCCTTGAGCCTTCGGGGTCTGATACTCTCGGAATGATCCTGATCAGTGCTCGGCCATGTAGAATAAATCTGCCTCCAAATCCTAGGTGTCCTTTTGGTGTTTCTGCTTAATGTTGCACAACTCATCTCAGAAACAATTTGCAAATATATCTTTCAAATTATTAATATTAGTTTTTTAAATATTTTCCTGAAACATCATCTTAGATTATATAATCTAAGTTAGTATTCATTTTATAAAAAGAAAGTAAAAATATGTTCAAATTCATATTGGCAGAGATTTAAGTTTTCTTTACAAGAAATTATTTTTTCTAAATTTCTAATGTTTAGCAAATTAATGTTAATTTTAGATATTATACTGAATATTATACATGATATAAGAAATATATAGATTATATATAATAGATTATTATGCAATCATAATAATATATAAATGTAGATTATTATATATAATCATAAACTGAAAAATTGATTTTGCTAATCTGAGAACTTTACAGATAAATATTTCTGGAAATTTCTCTCATTTAAAGGGATTATTTTGAAATTTGATATATTTATATGAGCAATAGAACTGCACTGAAAACTTTGATGCACTAATTTTATCATATTATTGTCTGACCATACTCATATAAAATAATTATTATGGTGCAATAAAAAGTCATTTAGTCAGTAATATTACAACATTCCCTTATGAATATATTTTATGTATATTTGTGCTACATAAAATCATATAAATTTATTTTCCAGATCTATGTCACCCATCTCTTATCATTTTAAGAAGTTCAGATCTATGCTGTCTCCATTCAACTTCTTTATACAACCTCAGAAGTTAGCCTACCTTCACCAAAAAAGTGAAAGGAAATTGAATAAACATTACTGTACGTCATATTATCAGAGGTGTAGACATATAATTAAAGTATTGGAAATTACCTTGTAAAATAGTTCTAGCATTTTTTAAGTTTAGAATCTTTAAAATTGTGTTTTGGAAATATTACTTCACTTTTTTCTGTGTTCGACAAATATATATCATAAGATAGGCCCAATGTTTCCCATATTTATCTCTGGTGCTTTCATTTTTATTTCCATTGAACTGGAATATTTGTTTTAAAACACTACATTTATTTTAGCTGCATTGTACACCCACTAAATAAGTGCATGTGATAGGACAGTGGTAAACACTAGGGTTTGGACTTCTATGCATTTCTCCAGGATGATATTCAATACATTCCAGTTGAAGGGAAAACTTCTGGAAAGTTCAGACCTACATGCCAGAAAGTAATAGTGTAAGAATTCTCACCAGTGAATCTTTGGCAGATAATGCAACCCAACATAACAAGGACAGAGACCTGCTAGAAATTTATGCCTTAAAAGACCCCCAAAGTCAGTGAAGAAAAACATTTGTTTGCTTTTTACTTCACTGATACATGTTTCAAATTTGTACCCATATATGATGTATTTTAATTCTTCTTTACCCAATCCTCTGTTCTCTGTTCAAGAGAGAACAGGCCCAGCTGCAGGCGTGCATGCCAGTGCAGGCGGCACCAGCAAGAACAGACTGGGAAACGGGTGCGCACTCCTGCAGGCAGGACCTGTGGCGGGAGCAGGCTGAAGCAGGAGGGAGAATATGAAGCAGCCGCTGGTCATCAGGTGAGCATTATTACGTCCTACCACAGACAGGAAGAACAGAAGTGGGTGGGAGCATTTTTTATCAAAGAGCTCTAGGAGAAAGCAGGAAACAAAAGACCTGCCCCAGTTCCTACACCCAGAAGCCAAGGTCATGCTCATAGGCTGCCGCACAAGCCCCACTTGAATGGAGTGCGCATTGCTGGATTCTGACTTGGAAACTGCCAGAGAACTATGGACACGAGGGCAATTTTCCTACTTTTATTTTCTTCTGTCTGGCTGTTTGTTCTCTGGTTGGTTTTGCCTGTTTTGTTTGTGGCTGTGTTACTTTGCCTTTATTTTGTCTTTTTCTTTTCTTTCAGCTTTCCTTTTTTTTTTTCACCATGTTTTTTTTTTTTTTCTATTCATCTTATTTCTCTTTTCCTCAACTATCTCCTGATTTGGTAGCTTCATACGAATGAATATTGTTTCTTGTCTTTCTGGTTTACTTCAATACCCCTTCACTTGCAGTTTCATTTTCTTGTCTCCTGTGTCCTCCAGTTTCCCAAAATTTCAATTATTATCCTTAAACCCCAGCCTTGCTTCTACTCTATTTGAATGTTTTCATCTCTCTGTCTTGTCCTTTATCTCTGTAAATTCTTCTCTCTTCCCACACAAGGTAAAATCACTCCATTTAGGGGGAAATCATTGCATACAAGTTCCTGATATATATTGCATTTTGTCATATAACTGTAAACTTTGCTCCTTGTTAAAGGTATCAGGTTGACAGTTACAGTTTTTCAGTAGATAGCCTGTACTTGATGCTACTATTATTGACAACTGTACTACGTTAGGCAGGATTTCATATATGTTATGTTTTTGTCCCTTGTATGATATTAAGGTGATTGTATGAGATCACAGTCACATTCATTGTTCAGGACCAAAGGATTGGGTGCCAAGCCAAATAGATAACAATTTTTCATCCTTAATCAATTGGGAAAATAGGTTTTTGGGATAGACAAAAGACATTTCCTAGGGAGTCCTAAATATTACTGATAAAGATGCCTACCATAAGAAATCAGCAAGCAAAACACAGAAAACAAAATAAAGTAAAAGGAGAAGATGAAAATATGCAGAAGCAAAATGCAACCCCAGACCCCCCAGCCCACCCATGACAAGCCCAGAGCACAGTGAGATAAAGAAAATCAAAAGCGAAGCATTGAAATTTTCCAAAATGATAGCAAAAGAGTGAAAAAAAATGGAAGAGATCATAGAAAAAATCTCTCAAGTACACAGATAAATGGTGATCAAAATGAAAGACATTAAAGCAGACACAGATTTTTAAAAAGGACAGGACTTTGGAAACTGTGAATGCCCAATGTAGAAAAGAAATGGAATCCTTGAAACATAATCAAATAGCAATTCAGATTGAAATCACCGCTGAAAGTATACGCAACAGATCAAAAATCTCTAAGGATGGAATATCAGATCTAGAGTACAGGATTGGGGCTAGTGACTATGAAAAGAAAGATTCCTTAAAAATTTTAAGAGATCATAAAAAATCCAATATTTGCTAGAGGAAGCAAAGAAGACCATCATAAGTTTGAATGGAATCAATGAAAAAGCTGGAGATGACACAAAGGCCATAAAAGTTTTCTTCACAGAATTAATGGAAGAAAACTTCCCAAACAGGATAAAGAATTTGACATGTACATAAAATGGAGTTTATAGAACTCCACACATCCAGGACGAAAGGTATGTCTATAAACCTATCTTCCTCAGGATAGTATGTATAAGCATCCATGTGTTTTGAGTAGATGACTACAGTGGCAAAGTAGGCATAGTAACTAGGACAAGTAAGATATTTTCACTGAAAAATCATATCTAAATTTAGCTAATCTGGAGTTCTAAAATCTTAACTCTGGACATATGTAAAAACACTAATAAGATTATCTACTGAGTTAAACAGACATATTTTCTTGTTCGCTATTAAGGCTTTCAAAAAACCTGCTATATTAGAATACAATTAGGGTTCAAATTTTAACATAGAGACATATGCTTATGTTTATACATATGAATACAGAAAGATATACACATATGTGTATATACACCCATATACATGGATATATAAAACTACTCACCTAAAACAGTAATCCAAGTAAGACCTTAGTACTAGTTTTAAAACCAAACTATTAAACACAGGAAAGAAATACAAGAGAATTATCAGTTCAGTGCCTGTCCTTGTTATTCTTATGAGTGTTGGGTACCTGAGAGTGAATTTATTTGCTGAAATCGTCCTTGATGCCTGCACATAATGGCAGATTATCATTTTTTCCTAGGTGACATGAACAACAATCTTTACACCTCTTCTGCTCTAAACTTTCTTTAGTATAATTGTAATATGAATAACTCATATTTATGGATTGTGTTGAACAGGAAAGCTTTTAACCAGGCAATTATAAAGCTAAAAATATAAAATTTCCCTATTCATCAATATTTCTTATATAATGCAACAGAAGCAACGTCAGGACCCAGGACTCCTTGGATTAAGTCTAATAGGATAGAAACCAGCATAGTTGTCAATGTTGAGTTACATAGTTACTATATTATACATTAAAATTGATTATAAATAAAATGAATAATTGCAAAAAATAGATGAGATAGTCTAACAAATGAAGCAGAAGACACATTGTTGGGAAAAAAAACAGATGTGCAATCAGAATGAAATGGTAATAAAAGAGAAACAGTCATCATACAATGTAAAATAGAGTATAGGAAGAAAGGCAGTAGCTTTTATGCATTTTTGGTAGGATATCCCAGTGAGAGGATACACTGGTATGTGTGTTACAAATAAAATAGAAATTTGCAAAAGTTTAATGCTGAGTTTTAAGATGAAATGATAAAGTAGGAAGAGTTATGTAGCACCTACATTTATTTTAGACACACATGTTAACTTACTGTATTTGTAAAATTCTATAAACTATTTTTACATGTGTTTAGACCCTCATATTTATACATATAGTAAAACTATAAAAATGAAACAAATAATTAGAAGTTCAAAGTTTAAGAAATGTCTTTGTCTCAGGTGGAAAGATTATACTCTGGCAGTATTAAATATTTCTAGATTCATTTAAACATTTTGCAATGCACAAATGTATTGAAACATCACAAAGCACCACATTACAATGCACAACTTTTATTTTTTGTTCATCAGTTAAAATTAATTTACAAATTTACACTTTTTAAATAGTCATGTAAGTTATAGCAAAGTGTTTTGCCAATTTAGTCACAGATGTAGGTACATACATTTCAGTATGGTTAGTAATTTTATTTGCACCTATTAAATAATTCATACTTTCCAATTAAATAAAACCATTCCAAAATTTACATATTAATAAAAGTATATTGAGTAACAAAAGTACAATTTCCTGCAGTCACTTAAATTTTTCTCTAGTTATCAAATAAGCTGACATGAACAATACTATATTGTGACTTTCAAAATGACCTTCATTGATTATTTTCATATAACACAGCCAAAAGTTTATGAAAAATTTTCTCTAGGGAAGTTAACTTCTCAATTCATATTGCCAATGAATGTGCTTTGGCAGAAAATTTGCCAAAAATGACATTTACTTTTCGGGAAATTATGATATCACTTAATAGAATCTTGGAGTATATAGCACTCAGACAACTGTCAAATCGGTCCTCGGCCTTGAGAGATCTGAATGTTCATTAGCAGAAGGGTTATATATTAACTGAAACTTAGCTATTCATTTCAAGATGCTGAATTAAGTATAGAGAGAATGATGAATCATTCTTATTAAAGGTGGCACAATGTTCAAGGTAATATGAATGCTACAAGCCCATAGCTACCTAAATCATTTTGCCAAATAACTGGATTTAAAAATGGTTTACAATTTTGTGAGATACCAATTTCTCTTTTGGAGTTCAGACACCTTTTCAAGAATTAGATCCTTCAATACAAGTATATCTAAAATTTAAGAAACTCTTAGAAAAGAAAGTTAGTTAAATTCATTCTTATATCTTTCCAAGTGAAAGGAAACAGCTAAACAGTAATTTAAAATATGTTGCAAAATATTTCAGTATAAGAATCAGGACATTAATAATCCTACTAAATTTTAGAAATAAGGTTTTTGCTTTTTATTATAATGTTAACTTTGGCAAGGTTTGGGAGGCCTGATTTTTCTGTATTCACATATATAACATACCAAATTGCTAAGCAGTCTATTTGAGATGAAAAAAAAGTAATATTCATAATGTCAAGAAGAAATACTTAATTACTACATTTTTACTGCTTTCTTAATACGTTACTTGTATTTGGAACATCAGTTACCTCAATTGGCAAATATGTAATTGTGACTTTTGGTTTGTTTTTCCCTCGCTTTTAGAAAGAATATATTTTTCAAAAGTAGCCATAGTCTTTGTTTGTTTTTATAATCAATCCATATTATATCAAAATAATACATTTCAATAAATACTGGTGGGATAAGTGATTTAATGAATGAATGAAACAAGACACAGCTAGCTCCTATAATTAATGTTATTTTGTTATGCAAATATATTAGAAGAAATGAGACACAATATGACAAATAGTTGAAAGGTAAAGAAAATAGACTTTAAATTCTGGGAGAGTGGGGTTATGAGTGTGAATAATTCTTAGTAATTTCATGGCATTGGAATCCATAGAAAGCTTATGCACAGAGCTTTAAAATAAAATTAAAACAGAACCACCAATTGATATTGGAACTTGAACGTTGAAAATAATATCAACCGTTTTGCTAGATCTAAAATTTCCCAGAAAGTCTCATGTGTTCAAACTTTGTGTTTTGAAAGGTGCCTGGATCATCAGGGCACTACACCCATCAAGGGATTCACCAACTGTGAATTTAGCAGTTGAGTGTGCTCTTTAGAGTCTGGCTAGAGGCAGGTACCTGGGCCTTGACCTGGAGGAAACTAGGACTGTCTGGTCCCTATTCACTGTGTGAATTCTGACCACCGTAACATGAGCTGATTTCCTCCCATTGTTAGGGCCGACACCGCAGGGAAAGAGACCCCAAGGACTCAACTCTTGGTGAGGGAAAAAAGTTTATTTCCATGCGCATGGGGTCCCCCAGGCAAACAAGTGCGGAGGGCCCCGAAGGGGAATTGTGTAGGGTTTTTAAGGGCGCAGGGAGGCAAGCGAATTTACAGAAGCAGATTGTATTGGTTAATTTTGAGCAGCATAGGATTTGGCAGAAATTGATTGGAGGGGTTTGGGGTTGAGTAACCATGGAGACTGGGGGTCCTAGCCTAGTCACTATGTGCCCAGAACAGAACAGTTACTTGTCTTACTTATCTCGTTGAGACAGAACAACCTTGCAGGTGCATTCTTTCTTTTTTTTCTCTGCTCTGATAGCTCTGGGGAGTTAGGCATTTCTTTCTGCTCTGCTCTGATAGCTCTGGGGAGTTAGGGAGTTAACCCTTTTATTCCCCCGCTCTGGGGAGTTAGGGAGTGAAACATTCTTTGCTGCTTTTTATAACTCGGGGAGGGGGTTATAGCAGGGGGGTCAACTCTCACACCATCAGGCCTTTCCATCATGCCATTTCTCTCTTGCAGACAGTGAAATGTTAGCCTCAATAAATCTTTTGTCCTTAAGGTTCTGGGTATTGAATATTTTGTCCCTGCAAGAAAGAAAGTCACCAAAATAGATTTTTATAAACAAAGCGGGATCGTTTCTGTAAATGTATCTGACTTACTGGCTTCCACTTGTTTGGAAGACATTCTTGGGAGTAGTTTGAAAATCTGGCATAAAAATCTAGAATACTGTTTGCCAAGGTAGGTGTGAAATTCTGATCAGAGCTTGAAGAACAGAATACTGATAGAAATGCATACAGTAAAGCTAGTCTCAGGAAGTTTCAGTTAGGAATACGAACTCCATTGGCTGTTGGACTCCTGATCATCGGTGTCATACTCTGGCAAAAAATCAAATGAAATCTTTATCTAAAGCATGAGACTGTGCAGAAGGTTAAGATTAAGTATGATGGATTTAGAAGGCTGAGGAAATTTCAAGGCGGCCCAATAGTTCATCTATAGTTAGGGATGCTTGCTGTTTCTAGCAAGATGTATTATGAAAATGAGAAAAAAAATGACAGTTAAATTATTTTTAAAATTTGCAGTTTCATCAGAAATATAGCATGGGAAAGTTGGCAGAAAGGAGAGCACAGATGTTTAAAAGAGCCAAATTCTTTGCATCAGGAAAATAGGGAAATTATATGAGGAACATTTCATAAATTAAGCATACTTTACCCATCAGAAGACTAAAAGTCCAAAAATGAAAGAGTTTGATTTGGAACTAGAGCCCTGGAGAGCCAAGTTCATTCAGTGCTATCCAGGAAAGCATTTCCTGTAGTTTAGGCATCAGATGTCTTTGTATCCGTGATCCAAGAGAAACTGGAAACTGGTAGATCTGACCACAGACCTCCGCATTTTCCACATGGTGCTGGTTTTATGGGAAAGAAGAAGGTAAGAGCTGTGTGTCTTCTACCCAGATTTCACAAGATGGTAGGTCAAGCAGGGTGGCCCTGAAAGTAATGCTTTAAGCTGTAAAGAAGAAGCCAAAAGTGTAATGGAGGCTTGAGGAAGCTGAAGATGCCGAGTCTGAGGAACACCTAGTCAGAAAAGCTGCAGGTAGTTAGCAGAACCACCCCAATAAAGGCCAGGGGGGCTTCAATAGGCAAATTCACATGGACCGGGTTTCACAAAAACTTTGGTTCTCATATGTTTCACAACTTTCCCTGAGTGCTGGACACAGTGCTCTAGAATTTAATGCTCACTATGCTGGGCTCCATTCTCACTTTGATCCAGTCTACATAACTCTCTGTATCTTATTTCAGTCTTTTGGAATAGAAGGTTTATGATGTGCCATTATATGTTGGTAGTATTTTAAATATTTTTAACAGTGGCTCATGGCTAAGAGTATGCCTTCAGTCTCAAAGGAAATTTTAGACTAGGACTTTTCCTAAAAGTAGTTCTTGAACTTTTAAAACCCTGGTGAGTTTTGGTGATTTGGTAAGTATATTTTACACTGAGATGATAAATCTTTTCAGGACCAGAACAGAATTGTAAGATTTACTTAAAACCTCCCCTAAATCTCAGGTGGGATAGTGAAGGTGAGTAGACCATGGCATCACTATGTTCATCACTGAATTCATCCTCTAATGAGTTTAGCAACTGCATGTGCTGTTAGAAGTGTAACCTGGCTAGGAGCAGGATTATGTGGGCATAAACTGAAAAGTACCATCATTCTCTGGCTTTTCTTTGCATTTTCTCCCTTTTGGTTACCATGACATGAGAAGCCTTTTCTTCCCAGGTCCTCCACCACCAGGCCTTTGTCTCAGAGCCAGTCAGCATGAACCAAAAGAGTAAGTGTTCTGCTCTTCAAATTGCAAATGTCAGGTGTTTCACCCCTGTGAACAGAAAAGAAACTAAAACACCAAAAATGTTTTCAAGGAGGAAAATCAAGATAACATTTCGCTTAATAATAATAAATAGCAAGAACTACAATAGTAGTTGTATAATTAATAATACTAGTTCTATAATATTGGTTGTTGGAGTGTTTCAGCCTATTCTTAACATGCATTTCAGTTTATTGATAACATCACCTAGTTATTCTATATGGAAAACTGTCTCATCTGATTCTTTGCTTTTGAGTCACCGAAACTATCTCAGAACTCCATTTTATTATTTACAAACTATTTATATTCAAATTTCTCCCTTTGAGAAACACTGAAATTAGAGTCAATGGGACTGAAAGCTGTAATTGATTAAATATGATATTGCACTCTAAAATTCAATTACAGAAACCCTAAACCCAGAGCACCTCTGGGGGGTGCTCACTCACCCTTTTTGTGTTGCCACATTGTTCAAGAATACAGAGCACACATGAAGGAAGCTAGAAATGGGAGTTAATTTGTCAAAACCTGCAGTCCTTGACTGCAGAAAAGGATTTTTATGGATTTAAAAATGAAACCAAACTGCTCCCTAAGTCTCAAAGAAAAAAATAAAAGAAAGCAGAGGCAGGTTTCCCTGAGAAGTCCACCTTGACCCCTCCTCAGCTGCCAGAGTCCCTGCCAGCACCTACAGCATCACTCCCCACTCCCAACTCACCTCCTTCCAGCCCTGCACCAGTTCCAGTCAGCCGCTGCCCACACTCAGCCACAGAGGTCCTCTCTCCAGAGCCTTCTGTTTCCTACACTGATCAGATAGCATCATTTAATGCTTACCCACAACAGCTGCAGCAATTCCTTCTGAGTTCTACATTTTGACCTAGAAATATAGGGCTGTGAGCCCTGATGAATGAGTTACCATGATATTTCCCAAAGGTCACTTTACCTTAGAAATAGCCCGATCAAGAACATCTCAGACATCAAAAAGGGACACAAAAGCTAATCAACTACCATCACCCAGAAACCTGATTAAAGCATATGATGTCCATAAGAAAATTCAGCCTGATAGACAGTCACACCCTCTGGTTTCAGGCTATTGACACCAGAAAAATGTTCGTTCCATATGCAAGACAAAGAAACCTGACTCTCCAGCCCCCCTCAGCCTGAACCTCTTCTCTCCATGCTGGGGCTGGATAAAGAGGACAAACTGAGCTCTATCAAATTGGGCCCCTGAGAACCTGCAGTCACTGTAGAAGTTGGGACAAACCTGTGCCTCCTGATAGACAATAGAACAGAACCCTCTTACCCTCCGAAGTTCCCTCTGTCAAAAGTTACCATTTGGGGCAACTGGGACACTTATCTCTCACTCTTTCTGTGAGGCACTAACTTACAGCTTGGAAGGACACCTCACCAACATCAGTTCCTGTCTGAGAAGAGGCTTGCTCTTCAAATTAGAAGGGACCATCCCTTTTACACCTAGTCAGTCAGCCTCCCTGTCACTTGATCCCTGAGAGGAACACAATGCCTGCATGAGAAAATAACTGCTGTACTATAGTACAGCAATAGTACAATAGTACAATAGTACAGCCATCACTTTGCACTCTGTGTTTCCCAACCCATACACTTTACTTGCACTGCCCTAGTTCACTTGGACTCAATTGTCCTATGGAATTAAGGACTCTCCCATTACTTGGGGGGCTGGGGAGCCTGAGGACAGATTTGGGCAAGCCACCAACACCTTTCCTCTGAGACAGCCTATTTCTCTGTTTCCTTCAGCTCTGTTATGGTCTCCTGGGCAAACACTGTAGACTGTCAAATTGCTAAAATAGGCCTCTCCTGTGTGTAAGGCCCAGTCGGAATCTCTGAGCTAACAATGCTACAGCAGTTGGCCTCCATATGCACTGCCTCAGACTTCTGCCACCTGCTGTCTGCTGGCATAGCTGTCAGGACCTAAAGAATATCTCCTGCCTTTGATTTGCTCCTGTCAGCCAGTTCATGTTTGTTTTAAAATGGAAAGACCCACCCAGCATCAAAAATTATGTGTCCTCTTTTTCAGAAGCCCTCACAGATGACCTTGTTGATTTCCCATCACAACGTATTGCAGCACTTCTGACTGATGACTTCCAAGCTGCCTGCTGGAAAGACTGAAAAGCTCTGCACAATGTCTTGCACAAACTGACTACAAGAAAAAAATCCACAAATTTCTTAGAGCTTCTGCATCCTATAAAATGTGGACCCTTGAGTTCACTTAAACAATGATGCTTACTCAGGGCTGCCTACTCCTTTTTTATCTTCATGCTCTAATAGCTGCTGTCCTTGCGATTAAGAAACCTGACAAGCTCATCTTAGTCCAAGCCCTCACTGTCCAGGTGCCTCATGCTGTACTGGACATCCCAGTCCTGACATGTGTCTGCCCACCACGCTTGGCCCACCAGCTTGTGCCTAAAATCTGACTCCCCCTGATGGATGTTGAGGAGACCCTACTTATGAATGAATGCAAGTGGCTCTGTCACGACAAGTTAGAGATGCTGTAGTCACCTTGGATGAAGTTATTTTGGCCAAAACTCTCCTACTACTGCTTCCTGCTGCTGTTTGGAAACCTGCTACCAAAATATTACATGAAACTCCATTAGAATGTACAATCTTATGTCTTATTGTATCCTCTAAAATAAATTTCACAAAGTGAATGAAACATAATGAAGAAATGTTCAGATAAAACAGAAAATAAAATGAAATAGTGTTTAAACTGTTTACTTCGTTATACACAGTTGTGCCTCTGCTTTGTACATAAGACACACAGACGCTTTGCTTTTCCTATTCTCACAGGCATTTTCACATCTTGAAAACATGGTTCTGTTTGCATGCCTGCCTCCCAATCCTTCTTACCTTTTTGGACCACGGAAATCTAATTGAAATATTCTCATCCCTCATTTCAGTGTTTTATTTTTGCATACTCTGTACTAAATTGTCTGACTGCAAATCCATTCTTTGCTGTGGCCTGTGTCGCATCCTCTTATTCTTGCTGATAAGTATTCAATTAATGCATAGGAATGAATAATATTGAACTGTTCTTACTGATATTTTTAGTTATCAAAATCGTTTAAATACATTAAAATACATATCAAAACCTTCATTCTTTGAAAACTAGTTTTATAACACCTTTGTTGTGTTTTTCATGTGCTGTTAGCTTTATGAGCAAATTCATAAGCAATAATGTTTGTGTTACAGTGTCTGCAGTGGTGGGAAAACTGACAGCAAATCGTGAAAGACTCCTTCCATCACACACTTGCATTTCACAATGAGCAACTGAAACGGTTAATATTCGGAACTGTAATTACAGGATTATTAGCTAGAAGTAAAGTAAACCTTGATTAAAAGAAGCTTGGACTATGTATTCCTCTAATGATTCTCCCACCTATAATATACAGGGGCTACAACTGTGTCAGTTCTTGCCAACATATTACAGGGACATAATTACATTGGCTTGTAGCTGTTATAGTGCATGTGAATGGATCTGTTTGGGAGTCTAATTTGCAGTTCCTTTATGCTTAATAATATTGAGCATATTTTTATGTCCGTATTTCCTTTATGACTGATAGTACTGAGCATATTTTATGCACAATTTCTGTACATGGTCCTAATTAGGCTGGTTTATATGAGTTTTTTTTTTCTGTAGTTTTGAAGGAGTATGTTATATTTGAAGAAAAAATTCTTCAATGGTTATAAAACTTGCAAATATTTTTAATGTATTATTTTCATAGTTTATATATGTTTATACTATCATATATGTTTATATATGTTTATATATGTTTATATATGTTTATACTATCATATATGTTAGGTATATATGTTTATATATGTTTATACTATCATATATGTTAGGTATAAACTATATGTTTATACCTAACATAGGTATGTATTTTAAACAAATACATTTTATATGGATGATTTGAATTTATTTTTAAAATGATTATTGCTTACTAGATACCACAAAATTAAAATCATGTTTTTTATTATAAAATATTTGTATTACTTTTACATTTATTTATATTTTAAATTATTTGCAATGTGCAGAATTAGAAAGGTATCCTTTCATTTTTCTGGTAAAAATGTTTGTCAATTTCAGTTATTTAAAAGATTACCTTAAGTAACTTAAATTGGGAAGATGGCATCAATTAAATAATACATAAAAATGCAAAGAAACATTTTGATATAGAACTAATTTTGCACTATTTTAAAACTTTCTATTGATATATTAGTTTTATACCAGTACCAACATTCTACTGATCATATTACCTTTACAGAAAAACTAGATAACAGTTTTTAAAAATGTCTTTCAATTTTGTCTATCTTGCATCTTTGACACTGATATTATAATAAATATTTAGAAACTATCTGGGTAGTTTATTAAAATTTCATATATTTTTAATGAAACTGAATTAATTTATGTCTATTTGAAATAAAGTGCTGCACATGATACTTTTGAATACAGAAAATATCCATATTAAAAATTAGATACACATTGTATTGTATACTAGTGCCTTTATCCATAGGAATATATTGCAATGTCCCTTATGTATGTGTGAAACTATGGAAAATCCTAGAACCTGTATACAGTGTTGTATTCTGTGTGCAGATCTGTAGCAAAGTTTAAGCTATAAGCACATTGAGAAATTAACATTTTCTCACTTACTATGGATTTTAGCAATCTCAATGTAAGGTTACTTTGCTTTCTCTAAGGAAAGAACTTATTGAGTCAAAAACTTTCACATTTTTCCTTAAAGAAAACACTATGTCTTCTTTCAGGCATACCCAAATTGCCAACATAACTAATACTGTGTTTTGCACTTTTGCTGAGTTAACATAAAAGTCACTGGACCGCAAGAATGCAGTGCCATGATAATCTGAAAACCAAGATTTCTACTGTTACTGATTTAGCATGTACAATGTGGAAATGATTGAGAAAGCAACAGTTAATGTTCGAAGCAGGATAGAGAGGAATGGAAATAGATTTCATTGTAGTACTGTAAAGGGTGTAAAATTTAACCCTTACAAATGATTTATTTTTGTATAATTCCACAAATTACAGACACAAAGCCTGTAGCTAACTGAAAGTGTGGAAAGCAAAACCACAAATAAGAGGTGCTACAGTTTTTATCTTCAGTGCTTAAGTGTTGAAGGCTTGGTCTCAAGTTTGAGACCATACTTACAAGCGAAATGAATCAACCTGTCATGTATAAATACCATACAGTCTTCTTAGTGTAAGAAATGATAAGAATATATCAAAGTGTATGGTAATCATTATTCCCCATTATATTGCTTTGAAGCCTTATAATGTTTTCATTCATGATGGAATGGTTTTATTCTGGTTGTTTCATTTGGTCTGTGATGGTATGAACAGCTATTTTGATGAAAAGACATTATCATAGCTAGTGCTGATTTAATATCATTCTACCATGCTTTTGTTCTTCTGTCTCCATTGGTTTTATCACGTTATATTTCATTGGATTTTGTTAGGTGTGATAGTATAAACAAAAATTTTATGGACAAGGAGATAATATAGTAATCCTTGTTTGTTTTCTGTTAGTTGGTTCTGAATACCCTGTAATACTTTCAGTCTCTTGAATGATTTTATACTATTTTGTTAGGTTTGATACTGTAGTGTATGAAAGTATATTCAAATATTTCAATAAAAGAAACACTATGGTAGCTACTGTTATATCGAGTTGTCTTGCGGTGAAACTGTGTTGATTAAATTGTTCTGTTCTGACCTGTTTTGCTATGTTCTCTTTTGTCTTAATCTTTTTAAAATTAAAAAAAAGTGTGTTGAAGACTTGGTAGAAGAGAGTGAAACCTCTGATAGGTGGAACCTGGTTGGAGGTACTTAGGCCATTAGAACCAAAGCTCTGCAGAGGATCATGAAATTCAGTGTATTCCCTTCCCTCTACTCTTTCTTAGCCATGAGGTTAGAAGTTTTGCTTCACTGCACATACTGTGTCACTGCAAGTCAACAGTCCCAGAGACTGGAATCTCTCAAATTTAACCAGCACAAAGCTTTTCTTTTGTAATTATGTTTTTTTTTTTTGTAATAATGGAAGGTTTAGTCACACAAAGAGAACTACTGCACATTCGAAAGGACTTGTAGTACTTTTATTATTAAACTCACTACAAACTGCATTTCGGTTATTCTAAGTGATACTTAAATTAACTATAATTTTCCAATTTATTTTCTAAACATTTGAAGATAATTTTGATGAAGTATATTGATCTTATACTTGAAAATTGCTGAATTCACTTATTAATTTCATTACTGTAGGCAATATTATTCAGAAATTTCTGCATAAAAGTTAAATAAGTAGGAAATTGATGTGTAATGACTAAAATCTTGGTGTTTTCTTTCTGCCTTATTGTATAAGCAAAGTAATACTGATAATGAGTGTAATTGCAAACAGCAAACACAAAAGCAATCATTTAATCATTCTTCATTAAGATTCTATTAGTATTGAATTAGTTTTTAACTCTAGAAACCTACAAAAATTGGACTGTGAGTGTAGAGTATAAGTTGAGAATGGTGAAAAGTGGTACTATCAAATAAAATATACCGTGGCACCAGATTTGACATACTGGTTATCTTAAAGTTAACTTTGAAGATTATATAAACTGTGTGCAACTCTTGCCAAGAAATGCATTTTTGTTACATACCATTGTGCAAATGTCTGAAAATTCTTTCTGTGAGCTTATAACACAAACTTTTAGCAAATGCATCTTTTCCTTTCTTATCAACAAGTTTTTCATGCAGGAAAAGATGGAGTTTGTTTTTTGGTTTATATTTAGCTTAGTTATTCTTGCTGATATATTTTTTATTATGGTTGATTAATGTTTATGTATTTGCTGTTTTGCTGTCTAACTTGAAACATCAAGTCCATTCATTTTAAGATAAATAACTGTAAAATACATTCAGATATGAAATGTAACTAAGTTAATGCATATGTCTAATATATAAAGGATATTGGAGCATATAATTTATTTATTAGAAGAATTAATTTTATTTTTTTAAATTTTATTTAAGGAGAAAAAAGACAAAAAACAGAAAAGAGGTACAAGTTATACAGAATTTCAGAAAAAATAAACAGTAGAAAATCACTAATTAATTACATATTGTCATCTTAGAAATAGTTGTTGAAGTTACAAAATTAAAGCATATAGAGGGGACTTTCAAACAGTGAGACTGCAAACAGTTTTGTTCAATGATCCAACAAAACTCAGTAATATGGTTATCTATCTTATACACTTAAATATATATGCAGTTAAGTCTTTTAGAGAATTTTCTTTTCCTTTCTTTGTACAATGACAATTATACATTTTGGGTTTTATTACTCCCATAGTTCTTATTAATTTTTTTTGAAGAAAGTAAAACCAAATGTGACATACCAGGACAGAGTCTGTGAAATCAAAAGGATGGGCATAATACATAATGTAAAAACAACATACAAGGTATCAACAATGGTTACCATAATGCCTCTTGTTATCTTAAAAAGAATTGCCTATATCATCAGTCATAATAAAACTGAACAAAACAGTAAAGAATAAGACCAATAAAACCAAAACATTGGAGACATTAGAGGACTTCAAAAGAAGATAATAATCAACCAGAATGGGCATCACAATGAATCTTATTATCTTCATAGTTGTTGCCTATACTTTCTTTTTTTTTTTTTTTTTTTTTATTTAAGAGGAAAAAGAGAAAAACACGAAACAAACCAAAGCGGCGTAAGGGTACACGCAATACAGAACTACAAAACAAAACAAAACAAAGCAAAACAAAAAACCATAACAGTAAGAAATTACCTGCTAGTAGATTACACACTATTTTCTTGAAAATAGTTCCTCAAATCACAGTATCAAAGAACACAAGGTGGACAAACAGGGAGACTGCAAACAGCTGTGTTCAATGTTCCAAAAACATTGATAAAGTCAGCTATTTAACACCCCCAAACACACTTGCTGTTATATCCGTTAGAGCTCCTTTTCTTTTTTTTTTTTTTCCCTCTCTTTTTTACAACAAAATTTACACATCTTGGATTTTATTACTCCTTAGTGCTTATTACTTTCTTTGGGGGGGGGGAAGAATACAGTCAAATATGGCAAAACAAAGCTGTCAGTCAATACCAAGGATAGACGTAGCACATGGTGTAGAACAGAGTACAAGTTTATCAACAATGGTTATCAACGTTGTCCCTTGTTTCCTTAAAAAGAATTGTCTATCTTATTAGATATTATAAAGTTGGACAAAACAGTAGAGAACAAGACCAATAAAACTTAGGCATTGTAAACATTACAGGACTTCCAAAGAAGACAATAGTCAAACCAGAATGGGTATCTTAGTGAATCTTATTGTCTTCAAAGTAGTTGCCTATGTCTTCAAACTTGATACTATCATATAGAATGGAACAGAGTCTAATCAGTCAAAACAAGATCGTGGGAGTACTACAGGACTTCAAAACAAGTTAATAGGAAATCGAAAAGAGTTACTATTTATATATCCTAATTTTTTTTTGAATTTTTTCTTTAATTAAGGCAAACATAAGAAATGACTAAATAATTTTTTTTGAAACAATAAGGGGGAGATTGAGATAAAACAGGACATAACAATATAACAATAGAGGTCACAGCATGACTGTTTCAATAACCTAGTACTTCATCACCTTATAACCTGACTTAATAGTAGTTACCATAGTGTCTTTTTCCTTGAAATATTTGGGTAAAACTTCATATACTCTAGCTTCAAATATTTTCATATCAAGAAGCCCAGAATAAAGCCTTTCTAATTAATGAGTGAAACCTTTATAAGGCTTCAAGGCCACCTAATGGGGAATCATGATTACCACATATTTTTATATATTTGAATCATTACTTACATTAGGGAAACTATTCGGTATTCACACATGCGAGATTGATTTATTTCACTTGAGTATGGTCTCAAGCTGCGCCCATTTATTGATAAATATCTCAATGTGATCCTTCTTTATAGCTGAATAATACTCCATTGTATAGAAATACCACAACTTTTTTATCCATTCCTCAGTTGATGGGCACTTGGGTTGTTTCCAAGATCTGGCGATTACAAATTGTGCTGCTATAAACATAGGTGCACATATATCACTGTGGTATGATGCTTTCAGTTCTTCTGGGAATATGCCTAGAAGTGGAATAGCTGGAATAAATGGGATTTCCAGTCCCAACTTTTTGAGAAATCTCCAGACAGATCTCCACAAAGGCTGTACCAGTCTACACTCCCACCAGCAGTGCAGGAGAGTTCCTTTTTCCCCACAGCCTCTCCAGCATTTGTTGTCGGTTTTCTTGATCCTGGCCATTCTTTCAGGAGTGAGATGGTATCTCAGTGTGGTTTTAATTTGCATTTCTCTAATGACCAATGATGATGAGCATTTTTTCATGTATTTATTTGCCATTTGCATTTCTTCATCTGAGAATTGCATATTCATCTCAGATGCCCATTTTTGGATTGGATCTTTGAATTTCGGAGGTCTGAGTTTCTTTAATTCTTTGTATGTTTTAGACAAGAGGCCCTTGTCTGAGAGAGAGTTCACTAAAATCTTTTCCCAGTTTGTGGGTTTTCTTTTCACTATGCTGGAGATTTCTTTTGACATGCAGAAACTTTTTAATAAGAAGTAGTCCCAGTTATTGATTCTGGGAAGTATTTCCCGTGCGGTTTGAGTCCTGTTCATGAATTCTTTACCTACTCCTATGTCTCCAAGGTTTCTACCTATTTTGTCTTCCAATAGATTTAGTGTTTCTGTTTTAATATTCAGATCTTTGACCCATTTAGATTTTAATTTAGTACATGGTGATAGACATGGGTCTAGCTTTAGTTTTCGGCAAATGGAGAGCCAGTTTTTCCAGCACCATTTATTAAAGAGACTGTCGTTCTTCCAGTGAACCTGCTTGGCTCCTTTATCAAAAATAAGGTGGTTGAGTGTGTTCGTAGTTGTGGTTGTATCTTCTAATCTATTCCACTGATCTTCAGCTCTGCTTTGATTCCAATACCATGTTGATTTTACTACTGTTGCTTTGTAGTATAACTTCAAGTCAGGGATTGTGATGCCTCCTGCTTTGTCTTTGCTGCTTAGAATTGCCTTTGCGATTCTAGGTCTCTTCTGGTTCCAGATGAAATTTAGGAGTGATTTCTCTAGATCTATAAGGTATGTTGATGGTATTTCTATTGGGATTGCATTGAATCTGTATAACAGTTTTGGGAGAATGGCCATTTTCACAATGTTTGTTCTTCCTATCCATGAGCAAGGGATGTCTTTCCATTTTCTGAGATCATCTTCAATTTCCTTTTTCAGTGTATTATAATTTTCACTGTATAAGTCTTTCACTTCTTTCGTAAGAGTAATTCCTAAATATTTCATTTTTTTGCTTGCTAATGTGAATAGTCCAGTTTCTCTTATTTCCCTCTCTGTAATTTTGTTGTTCGTGTATAGGAATGCTATTGATTTCTGAGTATTGATTTTGTATCCAGCCACATTACTGAATTTATTTATTGTATCTAAGAGTATTTCAATGGAGTTTAGGGGGTCTTCTATGTAGAGTATCATGTCATCTGCAAACAATGATAATTTAACTTCTTCTTTTCCTATCTTTACCCCTTTTATTTCTCTTTCTTGCCTAATTGCTCTGGCTAGTACTTCCAGTACTATATTAAATAGGAGTGGTGATAAAGGATATCCTTGTCTTGTACCCGATTTTAAAGTAAAGGCTTTCAATTTTTGGCCATTTAGTATGATGCTGGCTGTTGGTTTGTCATAAATGGCCTTTATTATATTGAGGTAAAGACCATTTATTCCAATTTTCTGTAAAGTTCTTATCATGAATAAGTGTTGGACCTTATCGAAGGCTTTTTCTGCATCTATAGAGATGATCATGTGATTCTTATTTTTGGCTTTATTGATATGGTGGATTACATTTATTGATTTGTGTATGTTGAACCATCCTTGCATTCCTGGGATGAATCCCACCTGGTCATGGTGTATAATCTTCTTGATGATTTGCTGGATCCTATCTGCCAATATTTTATTGAGGATTTTTGCATCTGTGTTCATTAGGGAGATCGGTCTATAGTTCTCTTTTATAGTTGGGTCTTTCTCAGGTTTTGGTACTAGAGTAATATTTGCTTCCAGGAATGACTTAGGAAGGATTGCTTCCCTTTCAATTTCATTGAATAGTTTGAGGAGTGTCGGCATTAGGTCTTCTTTATATTTCTTGTAGAATTCTGCAGTGAATCCATCTGGGCCTGGGCTCTTCTTGGTAGGCAAGGACCCAATTACATTCTCAATTTCATTAGCAGAGATTGGGTTATTCAACAGTTTTATATCCTCTTGATCTAGCTTTGGTACTTCATATGCTTCTAAGAATCTGTCTATTTCTTCTGTTATCAAACTTTTGAGAGTAGAGGTTTTCGAAATAGGTGTTGATGATCCTCTGTATTTCTATTGGGTCTGTAGTGATTTCTCCTTTTTCATTTCTTATTGCATGAATTTGAGCTTTTTCTTTCCTTTTTTTAATAAGGTTGGCTAGGGGCTTATCGATTTTATTTATTCTTTCAAAGAACCAACTCTTTGATTCGTTGATTCTTTGGATTGTTTTCTTAGTCTCTATTGCATTGATTTCTGCTCTGATTCTTATAATTTCCTCTCTTCTTTTGGCTTTGGGCTTGACTTGCTCTTCTTTTTCTAGCTGTTTGAGGTGTAGCATCAGGTTATTTACTTGTATTCGTTCTGTTTTCCTGATGTGGGAACTCAGTGCAATAAATTTTCCTCTCAGAACGGCTTTCATTGCATCCCACAGATTCCGGTAAGTTGTATCTGCATTTTCATTTTCTTTTAGGTATTGTTTAATTTCTTCTTTAATTTCTTCTGTGACCCACTGATTACTCAAGAGTGTGTTATTTAGTTTCCATGTGTTTGCGGAATTTTTGCAGTATCCTTTGTCATTAATTTCTAATTTCAGAGCTCTATGATCCGGTAATATGCAAGGGATGATTTCAACTCTTTTGCATTTGCTTAAATATGTTCTGTGAGCTAATATATGGTCTATTTTAGAAAATGATCCATGTACTGCTGAGAAGAATGTGTATTCTGATGTTGGGTGGAACATTCTGTATATGTCTATCAAACCCATTTGTTCACAGGTGTGATTCAGTTCTGTTATTTCTTTGCTCATTTTCTGTCTGGTTGATCTGTCCCTTGGTGTCAGTGGTGTATTAAGGTCTCCTGTTACAATTGTGTTACTGATAATTTGAGTTTTCATTTCTGTTAATAATTGTTTTATATAACTGGGTGCTCTGGAGTTTGGTGCGTATATATTTAAGATAGTTATCTCTTCCTCTTGGAGTTTTCCCCTTACGAGTATGTAGTGACCTTCTTTATCCTTTATGGTCATTGTTGGTTTAAAGTTCACGTTGTCTGCAAACAGAATGGCTACTCCTGCCTTTTTTTGGATTCCTGCTGCATGAAGAATTGTTTTCCATCCTTTGACTTTCAGTCTGTGAGTATCTTTCTGGGTTAGATGGGTTTCCTGTAAACAGCATATGGTTGGATTTTGTTTCTTGATCCATTCTGCTAGTCTGTTTCTTTTGATTGGTGCATTGAGACCATTTACATTAATGGTTATTACTGTTAAATGCTGGTTAATTGTAGGAATGTTATCTCTCTGCTGTTGCATCTTTATCTTTTGGTTCTGTTTAATTATTTGCTTTGCTTAGTGCTTTTTTCCTTTGTGTATCTAAACTGTCTTTCAATAATTTTTGCAGGGTTGGTTTGGTGTTCATGAAGTTCTTCAGCTGTTCTTTGTCATGGAAGTATCGTATTGCACCATCTATTTTGAATGATAGTTTTGCAGGATATATCAGTCTTGGTTGGAAATCATTTTGCTTTAGGATCTGGAATACTTCACTCCATGCTCTTCTTGACTTTATCGTTTGTGCTGAGAAGTCTGCTGTGATTCTGATAGGTTTTCCTTTATAAGTGATTTGTCTTTTCTCTCTGACAGCTTTTAATAATCTATTCTTGTGTTGGATTTCTGGGATGGTGACTATTATATGTCTGGGTGTAGTTTTATTTTGGTTATGACTGTTTGGAGTTCTATATGCTTCACTGATCCTGATGTCAGTTTCTGATCTCATGCTTGGGAAATTTTCAGCTATTACTTCTCTAAATATCCTCCTGACATCCTTCATGTTGTCTCCCTCTCTTTCATTAATCCCTATCATTCTTATGTTATTCTTCTTTGCATCATCTTGCAGTTGTTGAATTGTTGTTTCCTGGTTCCTTGTTATTTTCAAAAGATCTTTCCTTTCCTGTTCACTAGCTGCAATCCTGTCTTCAAGGTCTGAAATTCTATCTTCACTTTCATTAAGGCGGTTTTTACAACTTTCAGTGGAGTTTTTTATTTCCTGTATATCTCTGTGCATCTGCATTATGTATTCTGTTTGTTTCTTATATTGCTCGTCTAGGGATTCTATCTTTTTGTTTAGTTCCTCCAATTTTTTATCTGTGTTTTCTTTAGATATATTTAGAATCTCTTTCATTTCTTTTATCATTTCTTCTTTTATCTGGGAGATTATTTCGAGTTTGAATTTCTTTAAAGCTTCCTGGAGTTGCTTGTCAATTTCAGTGGCTATTGTGTCCGATATATGAGGTGGATGGGATATATTTTCTTCTATATACATCGCTCCTAGGGTTTCTTGAGATGGGCTGGAGGTTTGAGGTTGTAATTTGATCTTTCGTTTTGTCATTTTCCTATATTTCTGTGTTTCAAGTGTTACTTGAAAGCTTCCTCAGGATCTGTTGAAAATCCCCTTCTATGTTTGGAGCTACTGGGACTCTGGCGCCGCGCTACTCCAAGCCATTAGGCCTACAGAACCAGTGTCCCTCCTCTGCCTGCTCAGAACTCCGCAGTTCCAGACAAGCTGGGCCCCAGGGACACTGTGCGCCCACCTGCCCCTTGGAAGCTCCACAGTTCTTCAATCGCAGCCGGGTTAGGGTACTCACCACAGGCCACAGTGCTTCAGGAACCTGTGGACCCTCCCTGGTTGCAGAGATATCCACAGTCCTCCAGACACACAGAGAGGCCAGTGAGGGCACCCCAGATCTGCCCAGCTCCTCCTCTGCAGACCTGTGGCCAGGCGCGGCAGCTAAACAGGCTGGGCTAGGCTGGTAGTGTGGGCCAGCCCACCTATCGGGAGCTCAGCAGGTCTCCAAATGAAGCCGGGAATGGGGAGGCTGATGTGGAAGCCTTAAACCCACCTCTCTCCTTCACTGCACCTGGAAGCCTGAGGGAACTCCAGCAGTCTGGGTGCAGAAATCCAGAGTCCTCCAGACATGCAGAGAGGCCAGTGAGGGCACCCCAGATCTGCCCAGCTCCTCCTCTGCAGACCTATGGCCAGGCGCGGCTGCTAAACAGGCTGGGCTAGGCTGGTTGTGTGGGCCAGCCCACCTTTCGGGAGCTCAGCAGGTCTCCAAATGAAGCCTGGAATGGGGAGGCTGATGTGGAAGCCTCAAACCCACCTCTCGCCTTCATTGCACCTGGAAGCCTGAGGTTGCCTATACTTTCAAACTTGGTACTATCAAGCATAACAGAATAGAGGAAAATCAGTCTAAACAAGATGGTGAAAGCAACACAGAGTTTCAAATCAAGTTAATAGGAAATCAAAGTGGGTTACTATAATATATCCTGCTATTTTTTATTTTTCCCTTAATTAAAAGGATAAAAATGAAAAAGTAGATAATAAAAAGGAGATTGAGATAAAAGAGAACATAACAACAAATCAGCACAGGTCAAAACATAACCATTTAAGCAAAATAGTGTTTCACCACAAGATAATCTCGACATAATAGTAGCTACCATAGTGTCTCTTCCCTTAAAATCTTTGGGTATAACTTCGTATATTGTAGCATCAAACTTATCAAGACAATATAAAACTGTTCAAGAGAATGACAGTATTACAGGGTATTCAGAATCAACTAACAGAAAATGAACAATGGTTTCTGTATAATCTCCTTGTCTATAAAAGTTTTTGTTTATATTATCACATATAATAAAATCCAATAAGATACAACATGTTAAAACCGATGGAGACAGAAGAACAAAAGCTTGTTTGGACTTCAAAACAAGAGGATATTAAATCAGCACTACCTATTGTGATGTCTTGTTTTCTCCAAAATTGCTGTTCCTTCTCTGCTTCATTTCTGTTGAGCTCTTTTTCTGTCATTGTTGTCGGTTTGTCCTATACATTTCACTTTCTGCTCCATTCATTGCTAATTTTCACATTTTGCTAGAGAATTCACTTCTTTAATAACTACATGTTAAGTGATTTATTGCACAAAACAGATAATTTTTACAGCGACTGAAATTCAATAAATTTCATTTGTTCACTTGTTCTTTATGAAAAATAACATAACATTTCAATTATTTAGATACTTATAAACTGTGGAAACCCTGTAATATAACCTTAAGTTATCAACAAATAGCTGTATAAAATATTCTTATACTTTGTTACTTCCAGCCTAAAGGAGCATGATATTTTATATAGAGGATTAAAGACTAATCCTAGGATATGCAATTCAGGTAATAATGACATATCTTACAATGAACTAACACTACGGGAGAATTATAAATGCCAAAATTGTATGTTCACACAGAGACATATATCTCCACATGCCCACACAAAAATTTTTAATGTCACTGTAGAAACCAAAAAGCAGGGAAAATTTGGAGATGGTTTAACTATTTAAAAAGTGAAATACATACTTGTATGCTTTACTCCTGAGGTTGTTGAATTTCAAGAGAAAGATATATATATATAAGCTAGAGATACTGTAAGATGTTGCTCAATTCTACCTGCCTAGCTGGAAGCTGATGAGTGAGATCCTTGCGAGGGGAATTCTGAAACAGGAATTCCTGTAAGCTTTTGATGATACCAAGCACTCAGTGCTCAGATTAAAAAAATCAGAAATAATAAAATGACGCTCTGTTTGAAGAATCCTTTTAATAGTCAAAACAATAAACATTATAAAAAGTGTCAGATGAAAGACAGTAAAGTTATCTGAGTATTGGGCTGCCATTTGCCAATGGGTCTAAAATGAATGATCATCAGTAGTTTATCAGTGACAGGGAAATGAACACTACAGAGTTCTGTCAGGTAATTGTAAGTATCTTCAGTGCATTAACCTGGTGAGAAGAAAAAGAATATCCACTGTTCAATCAAATATAAACTCCACTCACACGTGATCACATGGTGTGATCAAACTTTCGGGTTTGCTTGTTTATGAAAGTAATTTATAAAATTTAGAAAAAGATTTTATAAATTTGAGCATATTAAATATCCTAACCCAAACTTAGTATAAAGAATAAGGCCTTTCCTGTGAATATACTAGTTCTTATTTTTCTAAGATTCATGAATATGTACATATATGTGTTATCAAAATGCTCTACAAGACAAAAATATTTAGATTACTCCTACTATCAGAAAAATAAAAATGAAACATTTTCTTTAAATAATTAAGTTTACAAAATGTTAAATAATACAACACACATCAGGTACAAAATGTATCAAAAAGAATTATACAATGTTAAAGTCTCTTAACCTTGAATAGCTAAATGTATGAATTTTAAAGAGGCTTTGTATTGTTTATGCCTAAATTATTTTCTTGCTACACCATCAACTACATTAGAAACCTAGTGCTAACAACTAATTAACATTTTATATTCATAGAAAAGTATGCATGACAATATATTTGTATCTTTTTTTTTTCTTGAGACAAGATCTTGCTATGCAGTTCAGGCTGCCCTTGAACTCCCAGAGATATACCCACAAAAAAATACTGAGACTCAAATTTTTTCCAGTCTCTTTGCTTGCTTATTTCTACAGTATCAAACCTCTTATTTCTACAATATCAAAGCAAATGATCATAGCAATTGGACTGTAAACTGAAATATTGATTCCAAATAAGTATTCCTTTTGTTGTTGGTTTTCTTAAGAATTTTGTCACAGTGACAATATGGGAACACAATGATACATCACAAAATTCCTCCAAACAAAGAAATTATGTAATGATTTCAGTTGATGCAGTAAGGTATTTGACAAAATTGAACATTCATTAATAATTAAATCTCTAAAGACAATAGTTATTGAAGTAGTTTGCATGATCAGAATAAAGATTATGTATTAAAGGCTTACAGTCAATATGATGAACAGGGAAAATCTAAGAACTTTTCTTAAAGATCTTATATGAGGAAAGAAAGACCACTTCCCTGAAAATCTTTACCAAGACAATTATTTTCTTGAGGGCAAAGATTGTTTGAAACAGGGTCTTGCTATTTAATGCAGGCTGGTCTTGAACTCATGGTGATCCTTCTGCTTCAGCCCCTCGCATGCTGGGATTCCAGATATTTATCACCATGCCTGGCTGCCAACACAGTTAGACAGTAAAAGGTGACAAAAAGTAACCTATATTAAAATCAAAGATGATGAGTTGTTGTTACAGATAAAATGGTTATATAAGCAGTGAACACCAAAGACCCAATAAAAAAGTTATTTTTGATAAATTCCTGAAAACTCCAGAATACAAAATCATGAAATAACTAGAGACTGAAGAGTAACTAGATTATGTATTATGTTCCTAGCATGGCGATGCCCAAGAATTGTGAATTCAATACCCAGCATCACCAAACAGAGAACCAAAAATAATAATAATAATCAGTAGTCATTCTACATGCAAATAATTAACCAATAAAAAAAAGAGGTAAGAGGCCAGGCATGGCCACACAACCTTACTCCCAGCACTCTGCGAGACTGGACAGGAGATGTGCAACTTGGAGCCCCACAAGGCTCACTTAGTGCTTAGCAACTTTCTTCTCAAGGAAAGGTATTTTAAAAGACCTGGGGATGGAGTTCAGTGGAGAACTCTGGCTTCAATACTCAGAATGACAGAAAGTTTAAAAGAAGTGATTGAGAAAACATCATATTTGGCAACAAAAAGAATAAAATGCGTAGGAATGAATTAAAAAAATAAAAGAATCACTAAAATTATAAAACAATAGTGAAGGAAAGTAAAGGCAAAAAATAAAGTACTCCTAATATTCACAGGTTTGAAGATTTGTAATTGTGAGTAAGTCCAGAGTATGGAAAATAACCTGCAGATTTAATGGAAGTACTAGGTGCATTCTTTGCATAAATAGAAAAATATATTAAAATTGATATAAAATCACTAAAAACCTAAAGTGGCAAAAGCAACCTTTGAAAAAAGAACAAATTTGTAAGTGTCAAAAGTTTTATAGTTTAAAAATACAGTAGTCAAAATGCACAAAATAGAAAACAAAGCTCAGGGTAAATATAGAACATTAGAACAGTAGAGAAGTCAGAAATACACACACACACACACACACACACATATATGCATATAGATAGATAGATACTGAAAATGTGTGATAGATGACTAAAAATATTTGTATCTTTTTACTCTAATTTTGATCAGAAAAATTAAGCTTCATATTTTCTTATTTTAAGTTTGCATTTGCCTTTACATAGGCAATAATTGGGACATTAACTTTTTAGTTGTTTTGGTTAAAGTATGTTATCAACAATAGATCTTTCTAAAACATGCATAGTTTCACAAAATCTTAATACAATTCTTGTTTATATAAATATAATCTCATCAAAAGCAAGATTGTTTATCCATTTATTTTTTTAGAATTTTGAGGAATTTTTGCATTGAATATGAGGGACTTAAAACACAGTCTAAGCGAGAGAAAGGGATCTCCCAAGTGTTGAAAGAGAAGGGTACATTCTGGTTCATGTAGTCTACATTGCAGATCTCAAAAAAGCACAAGCAGTTTTATGGCATTAACCATTATTTTAGCAACACACAAAAAATTATGTTTTGTAAAATGAGCTGGACATTAAAGAATCCTCACCTTATTTTTCTACTTTTTTCAAGTCCAAGAGCTAGAAAAAGTGATCTCGGCTAGCAGAAATAAGCATGGTTTTCTGTTAGGATTTGAAGGAGGAGAAATAGCTATCTGACATGAAGGAAATAATTTTTTTTTTGTCTTTTTCATTTTTATCGGTACCGGGGATCGAACTCACGACTGCCTGCTAGCAAGGCAGGTGCTTATGCCGCTGAGCTAAATTCCCAGCCCATGAAGGAAATAATTTATATCTTATTTTGTATGGTGAATATGCAGATTATATAATAGTAATATCTCATAAAAATATTCATGCATGATCTTCAAATTTGTAGTGCATATGCATCATGCATCCATTTTAAATCATTTTCATTTTTAAAAGTTGATTCTCATTTCTAAAATGTTTCTATTATTAGGTTTATATCTGAGTTTGCATTTCTTAAAAGAAACAACCATATGCCTTTTTAAGTAAAAAAAGAATACAAAGATTAGCATTGTATTTTCTTTTTTCTTTTTTTTTTTAATTTTTTATTTAAAGAAAAGGAAACAAAAGAATACATGGAGATTTTTTAAAAGGGTAGAAATGATACAAACTTACAGAAAAACAAACGGTAAGAAATTGCTGGTTGATAAGTTACACATTGTCATCTTAGAAGTAGCTGTTCATGTTATGTATTTTCTTTTTTCCACACTTGATTTGACAGTCTACATTTATCAAGTATGCAGTAAATATCTGCAGTATTTAATATAAAGATAGACACTTCATATTCAACATATGCACTAAAATATAAGTTCTTCTGCAAAATATGTGAACATTTTCATGAATTTATTCGTTCACTAATTTTCATTTTATTTTCTTTATTTTTTGCATATCTATTAATTAAAAATCTGTTAGGTTCCAGTTACATGGTAATATACATAAAATTATCTAGGTTGCCCTGAAAAAATTATTCCTAGAACAATCTGAATACAATGAAGATTTTATGAACTGTTTAATTAAAATAGCATAAATTACTTATGTTAATATAAGTTACAATTTATAGGGTATGTAGATATATCTCAAATTGTGCTTGAATGTATGTGAAAAATTACAAATTACAAATAAGCAAATTACATTAAAATTACATAAATAGGTACAATTTGACGTATTTATGTCTGCTTGATTAAATGTGGAATATAAAATTATTTCTCAGCAATTTGTATTTCTGAAATTTTAATAAATAGCTTGCTACTTTAGAAGCAATATATGCCTACATACAGTATATGTAACATTTGAAGATCAAATTTCACTCAGATTTGTTATTTAGTTTAGAAAGATGAGCCAACAATATTAAATAGCTGATGAAATATACCATATATTTGAATTCTATTAATACAGGATCTTGGGCTGGAGATTTAGCTTAGCAGCATAAGCGTGTGCTTGGCAAGCCAGAGGTCATGAGTTTGATCCCTGGTACAAAAAAAAAAAAAAAGGATCTTATGGCCAAAGCAAGTTTATATTAATAATTTTTATTAAACGCCTGCACCTCAGGTACTACAATAAATTCTAAGTAGTGTATTTCTTGAAGATGATACTGAAATTAATAAACATCAAAAATATCTCATTTAATCCTTCTACTAAACAGAAAAAGTGATAGGCAAACTATATATATTATAGAAGATAGAATGCTATTTTCTGAAATTATTTAATATTTGTAGTAACTTAGAAAAAGTGATAGGGAACCTATATATTTTATAGATGAAAGAACATCAGTTATCTAAGTTGAGATAATAGAACACAAATTTAAATATATGTTAACAGCAAGAAATATTCTTGTGATCTGATTTATGCTTTTAAATTATAATAGTAACTCACAATAGTATTGCAAAAATTTGGACTTTAGAAAATAGTTGAAATTCTATTTCCACAGCTGTATATAAGCCTCTAACACAAAGTGAAAAAAAAAAATAAAACAAAGCAAAAAGTCCATTTGAAGTGAGTCAGTTTAAAATAAGCAACTGACCCAACAGACATACATAACTTATACTTACAGTGCTGTTTAGATTAAATGTTCCTTGTGATTTAACTCCTGTTTGGGAAATATCAAATGCATTAATGAAGATTAGTTCATGCAGATTACAGAGAATCACGTTTCCCCCCATAAAAATAATCAGTGAATTCCGAGTAGACTTCAGCTTTGTAAAAGACAGCCACACATTCTTGTGGAGCATTCATTCTTGCACTGTGAGGAGAAAGGTGAGCAGGTCATGACTAAATTTCATGCTCCTGTGACCCGCAAAATAATTCACACAGTTATCAGGGCATTCATTCAATTTCCTTATTACCTGCCATCTGTAATACATAGATATGCTAGATTAAAGATCAACCTTCTAATTTTAAGCCCAAATAAACTCCACATATTTAATGGCAAAAATATTTGTCATTATGTATATTCTGAAGTATCATTCGATCTATGTACAGTATGTCCGAGAAAACTAAGTTTTTGAAGAAAACGTTCTACAGATTCACAATTTAATTCACAAATTATATTTAAACTACATTAGACTACACTTTCTTATACTTATACTATATTTTATATTCTTATACTTTTCTTATATTTTGTTATACTTTGTGGTCTAGCATTGTAATTATTGTGTGTGCTCAAATTAACAGAAAAATGTGTGCACCCACAATGGGCCATAATGAGCAACAGTTACGGAAAGAGTTAAAATTTTGCCAGCACAAACACATTGCATAATAATCTACTTCTCTCTGGCTCTGCCTTAAGACACACAAATAAAAAAAGTAAAAGGACACTCAATCAATATGTTCTTTATAATTATTCTATTCCAATGGATGAAATACTCAGAAAAAAGGACACGGTATGTGAAGTTACCAGTGAAGGAAAGAATGTAATGAATATTTATCTGAGAGACCAACTTGGAGAGAAATTGAGAGCATATCTCAGGGAGCTTTCACACTCATGAATTGAAAAGCAAATGGCAACAAACCGCCAGGATTTGCTTTGAGGAATTAACCTAATAGAAAAATTGAATTAAAGAGAGAGCACTTCAAAACAAGCAGCTGAACTGATGTTGTTACTGAACTTTTGAAATTTAAACTCCTGTGTGGTACGTATTTAAAAACAGCACTTCTCTAAAATATTTAAATATATCTATGCCTGACTACATATACACAATTCTAATTATATATTCTCATGAGAAAGATTTGATCTTTAACTGTTACTGTAAACCCATGCAATAAAGAGTACCTAGGTACTCAAAGCACAACATGATTTCCATTCAAACTATGCTATATAGTTTAACAAGATATTTACCTTAATTTTTAATGCATCCAGATGCTAAGTTTATCCATAAAACTCAGCTAATTAATGCTGTACTTGGTCCTGAAGCTCTAACCATTGCAACCCCCCTGACCCCCTTCATCTTAGGGATTGGACTCTACTACTTTTAGAACATGACTCGTTGATTATTTTTACCCCACATAATCCTCCATAAGGCATATTTGTCAATAACTCAAGTGTTTATACATAAACATTTTATAACTTCCCAATCAATAGATATAACCGTAAATTCCAACATGGCCAGTTAATGTACAAAGCAGAATAAGATTAGACCAGTGTTTTAACTTAAATGGCAGCATTCACTGTTATCTGGGGTAACCTTTAATGGAATGTGCTTACAGGATCCCAGTAAATCTAACCACAAATGTGTTAGTAGGGTTTGACAACTCCACAGCTTCCCTCAACCTCCTTTCATTGCAGTCCTCTCATGCATCCAAAAATATTCTTTTAAACTCACCAGCACTAACCCTTTATTCTAGCTATAAAGTGCATCCAACAGTGTCTGACTTTGTATCTTATCTATAAACATTCTCTTTTCTCCTTTCTCCTTATTTCCCCCCTCATTTCCCCTTTCTCTGTCCTTCCCTGCTTCCTCATCCCACATTAACTGTCAATAACAGTACAGCATAGTTTAGAATTGGTGCTAATAAAAGGGTGCTAATTGGAGCTAATAATATTAAATGGTTTTAATGTTTATCATTGATGGATGGTTAGATCTGTAGATGGTATAACCTGTAAGAATCTCTACAATAACAGTAGCTGGATATAGCCCAATTCAACTGAATAGAATAAAGTAGCAAATAAAAGCCTCTTGACAAATAAAGCTAAGATCACATCACTAGAAAACAGAACTTAACTAAAGAGATCTTCATACCAACAACAAATTTTCACTCTATTTGACTTCAACCATCAGCACATACGCATACCAAAAAAAAAAAAAAAAAAAAAAAAAACCAAAAAAAAAAAACAGGAACATGAAAAAATAGGACAGAAAATGATTCCAAAGACTCCCAACTCTCTTTTAAAAAGCCCAATGGGCACTGATAGGGTGGAAGTTAAACATTAGTGGGTGAGCAGCATGAAATGATTAAAATGGACACATGGAAACTCAGCAAGCTCAAATAATATATATAACCCACAAAATGGTGGCACTAAAAAACACAGTGACCAATGTATTTTGGCAAAAACCAAAAATTAAAAGGCCTGATCAAAGCTATTTCAAACATGATTGAATAATTTACCAAAAAACTTGACTTCATGAAAAGATGCTAAACAGAAATCCTTTAGAGATAATGAATTCTACTGAATATGAGCAATGATGAACTTAAAAGTATCAGACTTCAAGGATAGCATGGAACTAAAAGATGTTATACATACAGATATGTTAAAAATAGTATAGCAAGATTAATAAGTGTTTATTAGAGGTTGCTAAGACTAACAAGAAAAAATGGAGTTAGAAACAAATTAGAGGATAGCACATGCAATATAAAGTATCTGTTTAAAGAAATCACAACAGAAAAAAGAAATGAACTAAACATATAAACTATATGAGGCTTACAGAAAAACAAGTAATGATTTTAAAATGATCTCCATTGCACATCATAATCAAAATCTGAGAAGCCCAAACCAATGGACAGGGTCATAAAAGTTGTCAGAGAAAAGCCAAAGATCACTTGTAATTGTATTAAATAAAGCTTTTTTTACAAAAACTTTAATACATTCCCACCAGCTTGAACCACCAATGTACACAAGGTAGCTTTCATGACTGGTAGTGAAAATGGATGTAATCAGTTTTATTGTTCTTTTTAGTAAAAAAATTAATAGTAACTTGATGGGACAGTCATGCATGTGCTGGTGATGGTTCAAACCACTCAGCACTGAGACCTATGAATTATGGTCTCAGCACAAACATATTAAAGACTAGTAGAGGGTGGATTGAACTTTATCCAGCACTAGAAGTAAAAGTCTTTCAACCAAAACTAAAATGTACTGCAATGACCTTTTCAAAATGAACATAGGATAAAGGTATCCCATAACTAAAACACATCATAAGAAGTTCATAAAGACTAAATCAAAACTCAAAAAATCATGCATAATTTAGTCAGAGAAAATGAAGCCAACAATTCCCCAAATTCTGATGGAATAAATACATTAAGTAGCATATTGGTTCAAGAAAAAGGGAAAATTAAAGATGTCAACAGAAATAAGGTCATGTTGGAATGTATCAACATTTTTCAGTAATAACTCAATATAAATGTTCAACTCATAAGAAAAAGAGACAAATTTGTAGGCTGGATTGAAAACAAAGCCTAGTGATTTTCTGGATAGAAGAGGCTCATCAGTTTGAAAAAAAAATTCATATACTAAAAATTAAAAAATAGAAAAGAACACTGCATGCACCAGAACCCCAGAAAGAAAGTGGAGTATAATTTTCTCCAAGAAAATGTACTTGAAATTAAATTCATCAGAAAAGGCAAGGAATGCAATTTATATTAGTCAAGGGAACAATCCAATGAGAACAGATAATAATTATAAATATATATGTACCATATATCAGTGAGCCCAAGTACATCAAGCAAACACTAATGAACATAAAAGATTACATATGCACCAGCACAATTGTGATGGGAGACCTAAATACATCACTCTCCTAAACAGAGTTATCAAGTAAACAAAAAATCAACAAAGAAATATCAAAGTTGCACTATACCACTGAAAAATGAAACTAATAAATACCTTCAAAGAGTTCTACTGAACAACAAAGCAGACATTCTTCTCCGCAGTCTAGGGAACTTTTTCAAAAACAGATGACATTCTAGTCCATTAAACCTACAAAATAAGTGCAAAAGAATAAAATCATGCTACACACACAATTAGATCACAGCACAATGAAACTATAAATCAATTATAAAAGAAGCCTCAAAAACCACACAAGTACAAGGATATTAAATAATATACTCCCGAACAGTCAATTACAGAAGAAATAAAGGAATAAATCAAACATTGGAGAATCTAGGAGACACAGTGAAAACAGAGTTAAAAGTGAAGTTTATTGTTGTATACACCTAGATTAGAAAACCAGAGAAAGTTAAAAAAAAAAACTATATATTCACAATTCTGTCAAAGAAAAACCAATCCAAACTCAAATTACTGCATGAATGCACTCACAAGGATCAGTGTGAAACTCAATTTTAAGAAAACAATAAAAGAATTAATGAATTAAGGGGCTGATTCTTCAAAAAAAAGACCTAATTTTAGTCAACCTTAAAGCAAATAATGAAAAACTCATATTAATGAAATTAAAAATTAAAAAGTCAAAATAACACCAGATACTAGCAAAATCCAGCTGACTAGCAACTAGAGTGAAAACTGTGACTCCAGAAACTTGGAAAGTCTTGCAGAAATGGTCAGTTGCCTAGATGCATATAAAGTACCAAAACTGAACCAAAAAGACAGAAAAACCCGAATAGTGCCTAAAGAGACAATGAAATATATAATCAGTGATATTCTTTCCTTAACACTTTTCAAAAAAAAAGAATAAAATTAATTAGTTGCATGAAACTGATGAAAATTCATTATATTTTGTGGTGGGAAACAAAAATCTTCTATACATAAGAAGAGGTAGAAACATTTTTGGCATAAATATGTAGCTTAAAATCACAAAGAATAATGAAAATTAGATACTGTATAAGCAGAGAAACATTCTCCTATAAAGCTAAGTCTCCATCCAGTTATAAAGAACAGCAGTGCTTTCCTGCATTCATCAGCATAGAGTAGTAAGCTTCTAGTAACAAGTAAAATTGGAAAAGCAACGTAAACCAAAGAAAAGAATGAGTATAGGGAAAAAATAGAAATATTCTTTCAAGCTATCTCCATCCTCAACATGGAGTAATTTTAGAATAATTTGATGATCACTATGAAATAAATGTCAACTGAGTAACATCAAACTTCAAAACCAAATTAGCTATTAATATTAAGTGAAATGCCAAATAATGATGTAACAGGGGAAAATGTGTCAATTTTAAAAACATAAGCTGATTTATATCAGTCTCTGCCATTCCATCTATGATGTTGCCATTTCAACAAAAAACTGAAAGGCATTAATAAGGACAGAGTAAAAATAACACACTCCCAAGAAAGACAACCATAAAAATATGCAAAAAAACATGTTGGAGACACTAATGGGAAAGACATAAACATGAAAGCAAGAGAAACAGCAACAGAAGAGTTAGAATAGTTACAAAATTCTAATGGATATGACAGGACCAAAAACAGTAATGCATAATGAAGAATGTACTTGACAGGTTCATTAGTAGACTGAACTCCGCCAAAGCAAGAATCAGGCAGTCAATTTGAAGTTATTTAATATTGAAATTTGAATAATTTGAAATATAAACCAAATACTTGAATAAATCATCTGAGAGCCATGAGACAGCATTACAGTATGTAGCATATTTCCACCTAAAAACCAAAAGGACAGAAAAAATAAAACAATAAAATAAAGATTTGAAGACACAATAATTCTTCAAAACTAATTTCAAGTGTAAGGTATCAAGAGTTAGCTAATAAATTCAGTGAACATCTATTAAATAACAGAAAGGGAAGGAAGAAAGAAAAGGAAAAGAAGAAACAAAGAAAGAAAAGCAAAAGTAGAAGCTAGAAGAAATATATATATATATATATATATATATATATATATATATATTCCAATGTCCACAATTCTATATCTACCAAAATATGCTTTTCAAATACTAAAAATAGACATTTCTTTAGATAAATAAGAATTGGCAGATTTCTTTGCACCTGATTTATTCTACAGTAACTATTTAAAAAAGTTCTTCAGGCAATAATAGTATCAGAGAAGAAGCTGGATTGACTCCTGTTTTGCTCTTTTTTCTCATCTAAAATACTGTGAAAGATGCGTTGGTGTCAAAATAAAAATTGGTAGTAAAACACCTTTTCATTAAAAATAAAATCTATGATAAAATATATTCCCAAATTGGAGGAGAATGAATGCAAAATATAAAATTGTAATGCATTATGTACTACATATGAAGTGTTATGATATATAAAGTGTTAAATAAAATGAAAGATAAACTGATCACTTGATGGAGCATTTAGTAATAATAACTAAATTATAAAAATTAGTAAGAAATGTTGAATGTTCAAAAGTAGATCATCTTAAGGTATTAAATGTAAAGGTGAATACTGACTAAAGCACAGCGTGATACAAGAAAGTAAACAGATATCTAAAAATTCAAAACTATAGACAAAATATACTAAATTCTTGAAAGTGCAACCTCTTAATATTCACTAAGGAATATTTCCTGAGTAGCATTATATCTAATTAAATAATGAAATAAGTGCTTAAAACTTTCCAATAACACCAACTATAAAAATTTCTTTGTCCAGACATTTAGCATGGTGAATTCTAATAAATAATGACAGAAATTATATCAAACTTCCAAAATTTTAGACATTTTACCACTGATGTAGTGAGGCAACACCATCTTCATGTCATAACTCAGGAAAAATCCTGCAAGGATGACAAAAAGAATACAGAACACTATCCCTTCTAATCACAAATAAAAAACTACTTTTAAAAGTCAAACAAATTTCAGTAATACATAAAATAGGCAACACTTTATAATTTATACTGTAATACTAGCACTATAACTGCTTTCCAAAAATATGGTGAGTTTAATTTAAAAAATTGCAATAGAAAGTGTCATTTTGTCACCTCAAAATATCACCCTTCACTTTGGACACATTCATTGCATTGTTCTTGCCACTCATTGAAAGAGGACTCTGAAAGCCCTTTCATGGGTGTCTTTGGTTACTGCCTTGAAGGCTGCCTTGATTTTCCAAACAAATTTGAAACATTTATTGTCATGTTCACTAACACTTTTTTGGGGGGAAAAAGTTAGAATTCAAGATGCCAAATTTGGTGAATATCTTAGTTACTCATCTCATTGCTGATGCAAAACAGCCAACATCCAAATGTAAAGAAGAAAAAATTTATTTAGCTGATGGTTTGTAGAGGTTTCAGTACATAATCAGCTGGTTCCAAGGAAGGCTGGCATGGCACAGGGACATTTCAGAGGAGAAACGGTTCATGGCAGAGAGCAGGTAGCAAAGGAACAAGGGAACCACAGCTCTCTCTGCCCCTTATATCTTATCCCTAAGGGCAAGTAACACCCACACCCTTAAATTCTAGTGCCCCTAATCCTAGTATTGCACCATTAATCAAGCAGCATCACTCTAGGTCCAGCTACCCCTGAAAAAGCCCCATCTATACCACATGGACTTTAGGGGTACAATTATAGGCAGTGAAAAAGGTGATAGAGAAAATAAGGTTATATTTTTTGAGCTTTGTAATTTTTATTAGTATATGTTTGCGATACAGAGTAATTACATCTATTGTAGAGAAATGGTACACATATATATTATAATTACATCTATTGTGGGGAAGGAATTGGTATAAACACATACTATATCTTGATCCTTTTTACTTCCATCTCTCCTTTCCTCCCTAATGTGTCTGTGAGCTTGATTTTGCATTAGGAGACACTCAACAGCAGCATTTACCATATTTTAGTCACATATCAAAACAGCACTCAAAGAAGACTTGAGAACTGTTTCAGGAAATAGCATTTTATTTCTTTGCTAAAGCTTTTCTTTTTTTCATTTTTCTTCAATTATATTAATTGTACTTAGTTTTTGGTTGAAATGTTTTTAACACCAATGATTCAAAACATAAGTTAAAAAATTCTGGCATCTCTTGCATTTCAGCACTGGCATCTCATCTGTCCTTTTTAGTTTACATTAGTATCTTGGTTCATATTTACATCTTCAACTTTAACCGGTATTTTTTGATTCTTTTCTTGGAGGCACAAGGTGACTGCCTGATTCCTCCTATGTGGCCTCTGAGGAAGCTCAACCTGTGAGGTAGCATCTCACTACTGATGGCCAGGTGTAGAAGCTACAGCTAAGAGTGTAGTTTGAATGGCCTAGTTTTGGCCACTTGGTACCAAGTAAATTTGAAAGCACTCCTTAGCCTCCTCATCATGGGGAAGGTGCTTATTTCTGGTGCATGATAGTAGCTATGCACGGGGCTCTTATGATGTCAGATGACACAGGTGATTAAAGGACTGGCTCCCTACTGGGCCTTTCCTGACAATATTCATATCATGATTAGGTAGAATCTCATGAAGGACAGGGAGGTGGATATTTTGTCTTAGCATTTAGTCTTTTCTGGTGTGTGCAGAGTCAACACCACTGTATTTTCTATGGTATTTTCCTGAAATATCATCATCACAAATTAAATGTTTTCTTTATTTCTATGCTGCCTCTGTAACTGTTACATGGCTGTATGGAAGAAGCCTTTATTGAATCTTTTAAAATACCTTTGTGCAATTTTTTGATAAAGTTAATATGGAGAAAATTCAGGGTTTGAATAAAATGGTTCCCAAATAGTTATATATTTTTGCTTAACAATATGAAAAAATTACACACATTAGTTTTAAATATAAAAGTTGTATACAAAAACCTAGGATAATAAATTTGTAAAATAAGTTAGGCAACAAGTTTAGCAAAACACCACCAAAGATACATCTATAAAAGATAATACTGTGGAGTCCTTGCCAACTTAAAAGTAGCTCTCCAGCACCATTATTAAAAGGAGGAAAACAATTAGTTATTGATCAAGAAAATATACTTGAAATAATTTATGTATCAAGTAACAAGACCCAGAATATGAGTTATAAAAGAATCTTTATAATACCATAGTTCTAAAAACAAAATATAATCCAAAACCAACAGCAATGATCAAGTGATATTAATAAAATCTTTATCAAAAAACTGGCAAATAAACCTTGAAACTGTGCGCTAAATAATTAGCCCTTAGGAATATAGAAATTAAAATCAATGTCACACCAAAAATAAATAAATAAAACTAATATAATGAACAAATACTTCATAAATTCTTTTCGAGGAAAAAGTAACATGAGGAGTTTCATTTCAGTACATGCCAACTAAGATGTAATTTTAATCTGCATACACTATTGCTAGGGATTATACATGATAGAACACAGTTTCTTAAATATTATATATATTCTTACATATATTCGAACAAAACCAGTTCTAAGCAGTTACTCAAGAAAAATAATCATTATTTGTTATTTGTCTAAAATCCATACATTAATATTAATAGTGTCTTCATTTATAATAAGCCAAGCATAAAAACATCTCAAATACCCTTCAATATGTGAACAGATGAATAAGACATTGAATATGTATTCAATGGAATAACCATCAGTGATAGAACAAAATGAGCAAATACATACACAACACATGGATAAATACCAGGTATTTTTCTGGGTAAATGGAACTGCTTCTATTTCTATAATACTTATCAAAAGATTAAAAATAGAGGTGGAGTACAGATCACTGAAAGTTTTGAGTTTCTTTGACAAAAATGGAGCAGCATAGAAAATTACAGGTGATGTCTTGTTCAGTGTGTACTTTTGTAACAGAATCATATAGAGTGGCTAATTTATAAACCATAGAAATTTAGTTTTCATGGCAGTGGAAACTCAGAATATCAAACAGCTGACAGATATGACTTGAGCAAGCGCTTGGTTTCTGCTTCTAAGATGGCACCTTGAATTCTGCACCCTCAGAGAAGAGAAATGTTCTAATTGCAGAAAAGTGGGAACCACAAGATAGTGCATCACAAAGTTTTCTCAGTAAGGCGTTTAACCCAGAAGAGTAAATCCTTCCTGATCCAACCACTTCATAAATACCCCACCAGCCCAGACTATTATTCTGCCAGTTAAATTTCTGAGGTAACAAAAATTCAAATTATAGTGAAAAAGCAGTGATAGAAATATTCCTTGTATTACACTATTCCATTGTTTAGCAAAACTGTACTTGTCAATACTTACAGAAGCACAGAACAAACAATGAACTGCACTGAATAAAAAGGTTATAGATATATAAGTAACATAATACAAAGAAACCAAAAATGGCATTTTTCTCTAGCACAAGATGACACCAGATACATATGATTTGATAATAATATTGAGTTGGATGATTTATGCTTTAGAAGAAAAACAGTTTCATGCATATAAGTACAAAGGTTAATGGAAATTAGATGTAAACAAAACCTATTATAATAACCATTCTGGAACTAATAATTTAAGATGTATATATCAAGCAAGACACACTTATAAGAAGCTTAAAATACATGTGCATTTATGAAGCTCAAAATTTCAGAAACACTTAGATTTGACCTTATGTTCTTTAATGTAGGCATTAACATGATGTTTTGAAAATGTGAATTAGTTTTGACAGTCTTTTGTTTAAATATTCACAGTGGCCCTTTACATTCTCTAATGTAAGGACAAAAGTCTTTACTTTCAAGGTTCCACATAACTTGGATTCTTAATTTTAATTTTTTTATCTTTTATTTTTTCCAATCCAACTACTCTCTTGTTTGTTGAGTTTTGGAAACACTAGAGTTGTCTATTACCAGTAAATAAATAATTTTACTAGTGTATATTTCTACCTTAAAGTCTTATTAAATGCTGCCTTTCTAAAGAAGTCTCAATTAAAATAACATTGTCTCACATTCAGGCACCTATTTTACCTGTTCTAAAAGTGATTTTTTTCTTATCATCTAGCCTCATGTCACATAAAAACAATTTGTGTTTCTTTTTATTTTATTCATTGTTTATTGTATGTTCTTTTTAAAACGTACTTCCTTGAGAGTACAGATACTATATGCTTCATTCACTCATGCAAACAGAGCACCTAGAAGCTTTTTTCATACAGGTATTGTTTAACATACAATTATTGAAGAAATGAAAGACAATGATTGGAATTACAAATAATGATATGGCAACACTGTAGTTCTAGATATGGTGTCTATTGTTTAGAATAGCAATGAAATAAACAAATGAAAATGTTTAAACGCACATTTTGTGCAATTCTAGGTAAAGTTCCTCTTCAAATAGTGACTTAGTTCTGTATAACATTAGCATCTTATGACCTAGGATTTCTTTCTCTAAATGAAGTAACAAAGAATGCTATTTCAGATATGGGTTTTATTAACTGAATCCTGAGACAAATTAGTGTACTTTGTATCTGAGTAAAACAGTATTAATACATATAAATAACTGAAGCAGAAAAGCTATTATAACTATCTTTTTGATCTCATTTACACATACCACCCAACTATTTCATAATGCAGTCAGTGGGTTCGTGGTCTTTTTTAGTTGATTTTCTTTAGATGATCATAGCATGGCATGTTAATTCAAATTCAGAACACAAGATGATGTGGACCAGTCCACACAATTCATTATATAGAACACACTTCTGATTCATTTCTTATTTTAGCTACAGTGTTAAGTTAGAGGCTGGAATCTTATGCACTTGGGGATTATGTCTATAAACTCTGAAAAACATATTACTCTTATAATAACTTTTACAAAAGCAAGATTGCATACCCTTTACCTTGTCATTCATTAAGGAGTGAATATTCTAGTAATATAATTTCAAATATTTGATCTGTGTTTGAAATCCATGTTGGCAGTACATAATTGTTCTTAATGTCTGCATTATAATGCAAAAATAATCTCACGATTCTGCACATAATACCCTTGCTCTTCATAGACAAGAAAATTCTTACTCCTAAATCCTCAGGGTTGGTGGGCCCAAAGGACAGCTGAGAGACATAAGCCAGTTAAATCCTCTTCAGTGAGCATTAAGAGCTAAAACGAGTAGAGAGCTTGACGGCACTTGTCTTTCTGGGGTTCATCTACTGAAGCCATGGATGCTCAAGAAAAGGGAAATTGTTTCCATAGTTAGAAAGAATAAAAAACTAATACAGCCACTGCCTGGATTGTAAGATATTCCCAGTGCTGATACCAATGGAATGTCTCTCAGCAACACACCTGCCTCAGAAAGTGACTGGTGAAACCACTTAGATTCAGGACAAATAGAAATCGTTATTCATTTAACTTACTTGCTTGAGGTCACGATATTAAAATGCACATTGTTTTAATTCTTACCATTTTTTGTTTTAGGAATAATTATGAATTATAGGACTTTGTGGAATTTATATTAATGTCAGTTAAATTGAAGTGTAGTTCATAAAGACAGCCAATATAGTCCTGGCATAGAAGTGTATGCATTTAAAATTAATGATAAAGACTCCACTTAATTTACCTGCTTGTAAGCTAATTTGAAACATTTCTAAGATTGTAAATTTTTTATTGCTTTTTATTCTAAGATAACAAAGCTAATGTTTTATTGATAAATGCTTGGGTATGAAGGGGGTTAGTGTGTGTATATGTGTACGTATGCACATGCCTGCTAATTTAGTGTTATCATATCATATTTTTAACTTGTATGATTTACTGGCCTGCAATGTGTGCTGGCAACAGGCATGTGGGCCATGGCACACGCCAGCAACTGGTGGCTGTCTGCCAGCATGTGCTGGTGACAGGTAGCACGCTACCTGTGCACACTGGCAACAAGCAGTAGGCCACTGGTGTTTGCTGCCAACAGGAAGCTGGCCACCGGAGCGTGCCAGCAACAGGCAGCAGTGCCCCTGGCATGTGCCAGTTACAGCCGGCAGGTCGATGGTACGTGAAACAGAGGCAGAGGGTTGCTGGCACACTCTGACGACATGCTGCTGACCTCCGCCCCACACTGGTGACTGGTGGCAGTCTGCCAGCGAATGCTATCCGCAGCCGACTGGCCACTGGCACGTGCTGGTGACAGGTGGCAAGCTACTGGCGCTCGCCGGCAACAGGCAGCAGGCCGCTGGTTTGCTCTGATGATAGACCGCAGGCTGCCGCCTCACCCTTGTCAGTTGCAGCAGGCCATAGGTTGCAGGCGGTGACAGGCAGTTTGCTAGCAGTGTGCACTGGTGATAGTCTGCATGCCGCTGGCACCCACCACTGACAGATCACAGGCCACCAGCTGATGCCAGCTCGTTACAAGAGTGCACTAATATGTGCCAGGGACAGTCAGCAGCCGCTGGCACATGCCAGTTTTAGCCAAGAAGTTGCCAGCGCATGCAAGTGACAGGTGACAGGTGACAGGTGGCAGGACTCCAGACCGCACAAGCAACAGGCCGCTGGATGCCTGTGTGCACAGTCATCAGGCGGGATGGCCCAGGCATGCACCACTGACAGGCGGCTGTCCTCAGGTATGGGTGTCTGCCAGCATGACAGGTGGCCGTCCACCTGCCTGCGCCAACAGCAGGCCGGCGGGCCACCGACACATTCCGCAGACAGACCACAGGCTGGCAACTCGCGCTGGTGAGTCAAGACAGGCCACCAGCATGCACCAGCTACAGGGTGCAGCTCGATGGCGCATGTCGGTTACTGGGGGCAGTCAGCCGGTGCACACCGGCCACAGGCAGCATGCTGAAAGTGCGCCCCGGTGACAGGCGCAAGGCCACTGGCGCTAGCTGGCAGTAAGCGGTAGGATGCCAGGACATTCTTGAGACAGGAGGCAGTCTGGCCAGGGCATTCCAGTGACAGGTGGCAGCCGGCCTGTGCTTGCAAACGACAAATCACAGGCTGACGATATGCACGGGTGACAGGTAGCAGCCCGCCGGTGGATATTAACAGACTGCTTGTCGGCAGCCCATGCCATGATGTTGCTGCAAGTTGCCAGTGCTCGCCCTTGGTGCACCCACGTCAATTGGCAGGTGGCCAGTGCACGCCAACAACACACCGCAGGTCGCCAGTCTGTGCTGGCAAGTTGAGGTAGGCGCTTGGCGCGCACTGTCGATAGGCGGCATGCTGCCAGCACGTGCCAGTGACAGGTGGGAGGCTGCTGACGCGTGCTGCCAAAAAAAATGGCTTTCTGCCTGTGTGTGCTGGCAACATTTGACAGGCTGCCAGCACGCCACGGTGACAGGCGGTAGGCCAACGGTATGCCCCAGTGACAGATAAAAGGCGGCCTGCGGTCTGTCACGGCACACGCGGCCAGCCTGCTGAGTGTCGCTTGTCACGAGTCGCCGGCAGGGGCTGGCAACCAGGGGTCTGTCAGTGGTGCGCCCCACTGGCCTGCCGCCTGCCGCTGGGTGCACCGGTGACCAACCTCCTGTCACTGGCGCACGTTTGTGGCCTGATGGTTGTAGCTGGTGTGTGCTGGCATCCTTTTATGTGTCACGGGGCATACCGTGGTCCTGTCGCCTGTCACGGCACGCTCCAGCGGCTAACCGCCATCGCCAGCACATGCTGGCAGACAGCCGCCAGTCGGTGACATGTGCCGTGGCCCACATGCCTGTTGCCAGCATGCACTTCCGGCCAGCCGCCTGTTGCCAGCCCGCGCCGGCAGCCTGCAGCAACTCGCCAACATGGTCCGGTGGACTGCGATTTGTAGCCGGTATGCGCCAGCAGCCTGACGCTTATTGCCAGGGTGTTTCATTGGCCTGCTGCCTGTCTCTCGCACACTGGTGGCCAGCTGCCTGCTGCCAGCATGTGCTGGTGTCATGCCGCCTGTAATTGGTGGGCGCCTGCGGCACACCACAACTCTCCAGCATAGGCTGGTGGCCTGCGGCTTGTTTCCAGCACACACCTGTGGCCTGATGTTTATTACTGGTGCAGGCCAGCGGCCTGCTGTGTGTTACCAGAGTGTGCTGTCCGCCTGCCGCAACATGCCAATGTGTGCCGGCGGCCTGCGGTCTGTGGTGGGAGTGCAGACTGGTGTGATCACTGTGGAGATCAATCTGGAGATTCCTCAAAAAGCTGGGATTCAAAGTCTACTTTATATGCTTTAATTTTGTAACTTGGACAAATATTTCTAAGATGACAATATGTAATCCAGTAACTAGTGATTTCCTACTGTTTTATTTTTTCTGAAATTCTGTATAACTTGGACCCTTTTTCTGCTTTTTTCTCCTTAAATAATAAAAAAAAGTCCCATTCGACCCAGCTATTGCACTTCTAGGCATATTCCCAGAAGAACTGAAAAAATCATAGCACAGTGATATATGTGCACCCATGTTTACAGCAACACAATTTGTAATAGCCAGATCTTGGAAACAACCTAACTGTCCATCCACTGAGAAATGGATCAGCTATAAAGAATAATCACCTTGAGATATTTATAAATAAATGGCAACTTGAGACCATAGTCATAAGTGAAATAAATAAACTCAGATGCATATGTACCATATAATCTCCCTATATAAATCAAACTCACATGTAATATATAATCTCCCTAGTGTAAGAAATGGTAAGAGTACATAAGAGTTTATGGTAATCATGATTCTTCATTACATTGTTTTGAAGCATTATAATGTTTGCATTCATTAGTTGCAATGGTTTTATCCTGGTTTGTGTGATTTTGTTATCTGTGATGGTATGAACAGCTATTTTAAAGTACACAAGACATTCTGATAGCCAGTGCTGATTTAATATCATCTTACTCTGAAGTCCTACTATGCTGTTGCTCTTCTGTTTCCATTGGTTCAATCCATATTGTATCTTATTGGATTTTATTATATGTGACAGTATAAACAATTTTTTATCGAAAATGAGATAATATAGTAGCCATTGTTTGTTCTCTGCTTTGGTTCTGAATGTCCTGTAATTCTTTCATTCTTTTGAATGGTTTTATACTATTTTGTTATGTTTGATACTACTGTATATGAAGTTATGCTCAACTATTTCAAAGAAAGAGACATTATGATAGTTACTGTTAATTACAGGTTGTCTTGTGGTAAAATACTGTGTGGTTTACATTGTTCTGATCTGATCTGCTTTGTTATGTACTCATTTTTCTTAATCTTTTTAAAATAAAAGTTTTTACAAGTATAAGACGTTTAATCATACAAGCTATTACAAATAATATAAGGCATTTAATCATACACGCTATGTGCTATAAATTTATATTCTGATTATAGGAAATAGGAAAGAAAACAAAAAAATTACCAGAGTTCATTTTATGTGACATAGGTGGCAAGAGATAAAGACACTATTAAAAATGGATAAGTCAAACCTTTAAGATATGGAGTCCCAATGCTGGAATACAGTAACCTGAGTAAGACAAAGAGGAGGAAAATGTGATACCAGGACCTAGCAAGGATCTGAAGTAAGAACTGAAGCACCAAGAGTGAACCACGAAGGAGGCCCCTCAACATAAAAGAGGGAGGTGGCAAGCGGTGCTTTCTCCCTGAGCCCCAGCTCCAGACACAGGAGGGCAGCTGGAATCTGCAGAAGCACAGTGACTACTGGCAACTCGGAGGCATCTATGGAGAAAAAATGCCAGTGGAATGGAGCAGTGGGCACTGTGGACAGCAGGGGCCAGTGTGTTATTTGGGTTCAGCTGTCCCCCAGGAAAGAGTGACTGGCCAGTCACCATCTCGTAGAGAGGTCAAGGGAAATCAGAATCCAGACCAACTTTGGGTTGGCTCCATCTAGCGGCTCCCAGTGTCAGAGGGCCAAGCTCAAGCCAGCAGGAGGAACTTGGAGAGTTGCGGGCTGCTCGGATTTCAGCCTCACAGTCACAAACCAGAAGCAGCCTCAACTTTGGTGGAATTAAAGACCCAGGTTTCCTGGCCTTACCCACTGCTGCTGTAATTCTACTGCTGGGTTGCTGGGATCAACTGATGCAGATCTGGGTTTTATCTATCCCCTCTGTCTACCAGGGCCAGCAGACTATGTCCTGAGGTGGGCTTTTTTAGTTTTCTTTCTGATTTACTTTCTTTGCATTTAAATATTATTTCTTCATTTAAAAATATTTTTTCATGATTGTTCATGTTTTTCTCCAAGAACACTGTTTCTTTATTTCTTTTTGTCGTTACTCTGCTCTGTTCTTGTTTCTCCCTGCTTCCCTTCTGCTTTTTTCACCAGTTCCCAAAGGTTTTCTAATCTTCCTTTGTTCCCCAGTCTTTATTCTAATCCCTTCTCTTTTGCTCTATTTTTTTCTCTAATTTCTATTAAATTTTCTCCCGAGGGTAAAATTGCCACAGAGTGAATATTTACTATGTATACAATTTTATAATCTGTTTTCAATTTTTGTTATGTAACTATAAACCTTGGACCGGGAATTTAGCTCAGCGGCATAAGCACCTGCCTTGTGGGCAGACAGTCCTGAGTTCCATCCTTGATACCGATTAAAAAAAAAAAAAACACTATAAACCTTGTTTACATGGTTAAAGGTGGTAAATGAATGATTTAAACCACATCTAGTTACACAAGGTGATACACTGTTCCAATTAGTTGTTTTTCTTTGTATGCCAAGACTGAGATGCCTGAGGGTCATAAACAATACTTCAGGCCAGGGGGATTTCAAGGTCAATTAGGTAGCAACTTCTCATCCTCAAAAACCTGAAGAAAGAGGATCTTGCAACAGACTCAAAACCCAAAAGCCAGCTGCACCTAGACTCTCTGAAGTGGTAACAATAAAAGTAAAAAAGCAGATGAAGGAGGCTCTGGGAAAAAATTAAATCAGAAATGATTTCTCAGATAACTTCAGAGATGATTACCATAATAAAGGGCAGGATTAGTGAATGGAGAGACCATACAGATTTAAAAAAATAAAGGAGCATAAGAAAATGAGAGAAAGCATAAGTATATAATACAGTAAAGAAATGCAATCTATGGAACAGATTCAATCAGATATCAAGAGATTAAAAATTCTAGTTAAAGTATACACAGCAAAATTAAACAATGTTGAGGACAGAATATCAGATCTAGAAGACAGGACTGCAAAACAGGATTGCAATTAGCAATCATGACTAGAAAGATTTATTAAAAATGGCAAAGAACTATGGAAAATCAATCCAACTGCTGCTAGTGATAGAGAGTAAGGTAAGAGTCAATATAAAAGCCTGACATAAGGCAAATGACACAAAAACATGTTTACAGAAGTAATGAAGAAAACTTCCCAAGCATGGAAAAAGAATTTGACATAAAAATAAATGAGGCTTATAGAACAACAATTAGCCATATCGGAAAAAAAAAATCAACAAAAAAAACCTATTCCAAGATTATGTCTTGGCAAGATTCCAGAACTTCAATGCAACAGATTAAAAGCCATTAGAGAAAAGAAATAAATCAACTATAAAGGAGAAGCTTTCCAAATCACAGCAGACTTCTCAAAAGAAAGCTTTCAGTCAAGGACAATTTAGAACTTCAAGCCCAACAAGAAAACAACCTGCAACCCAGATTGATATATCCACAAAACTAACTTTCAAAATACATGAAGAAATACTTCCAATGAAACAAAAACCTGAAGACATTCATAACCACCAAACCAGTACTCCACAATGTTTAAAAGGTCAAAATGTCTAAACAACAGTGCAGGCTACAATTCCGTGAATCCCAACAAAATGAATCCATCACGCAAGGCAAATAATTAAATAGAGGGGAAACAAAGAGAACTCACATCAGGAAAATAACACAATAAAGATAAGGTAAGATATATCAGTTATAGCTAGTGATATTAATGGGTCTGCATTCACCAATCAAAGAAACAGATTGGCAGAATACATCAAAAAATAAGCTCCAACATTATGCTGCATACAAAAAGCACATATAATTAAAAGGAAATTCAAACTGAAAATCAAAGGATGGAAAACAAAATTCCATGCAACAGGAACCCAGAAAAAAGCAGGGGAAGCTATTTTATTTGCAGACAAAGCAGATTTCAAGCCAAAACTGATCAAGAGAGACAAAGAAAATAACTACAACCTTGTTAAGTGAATAATCCAAGGGGAAGAGATAACAATCATAAATATATATGTGTACCAAAAACAAGTGTACCCACCTATATACAACAAATATTAACCAACATAAAAATTGAATAAATACTAATACAATAATAATGGGGGAATCACCATACACCAATGGCACAAATAGATCAACAAGACTAAAAAAATTCAACAGAACTAAATTATATCTGAACTAAATTAAGCCTGTGAGCAAATACATCTATTAAACACTTAGGATGTTGAGCCGACAATAAAATAATACACATCCTTCTCAGCTGCAAACACCATATTCTCCAAAACAGACAGCACATAGAAAATGCTTAAGTAAATGCAAAGGAACCAAAACAATTCCATGAGCATCATCAGACTGTAGTGCAATGAAACTGCAAATCAATGGAAGAAAGAAACCAAGAGTACTGCATAAATACGTGGAAATTAAATAACACCTTCCTGGAAAACCAAGGAAGTTAAAGAAGAAATTACAGTTCCTATAATTAAAGGATAATTCCAGTACAACATCTAGAACTTATTGGACATAATGAAAGCAGGCCTACTAGGGATTTTATAATGACAAATACCACAGCAGAAAAACAGAATGAGGTGAAATAAATAACCTAATGTTGAACTGCAACTTTCCAGCAGTTAAAGAAGTCAAGCCCAAACTTCATGCAAAGGAGAAAGTCATGAAAAGTAGAGCAGAAATTATATAATGGAGACTAACAAAATAATACAAAGAATCAATGAATCGAAGAGCTGATTCTTTGAAAGATTAAATAAAACCTGACCAACCCTTAGCCAATCTTACAGGAAAAAGGAAAGACTCAAATCCATGCAATAAGGGAGAAATCATCACAGATCATACAGAAATCCAGCAGATTATTAATACCTACTTCAAGAAAATGAATTCTGGTAAGATGGAAAACACAAAAGAAATGTACAGATTCCTACATATATACGAATTACAAAAGCTGAGTCAAGAAGATATAAAGTTCCTAAATAGTCCCAATTGTAATTGATGAAATTGAACATGTAATTAAAAACGTGCTAACAAAGAAATGCCCAGGTCCAATGGATTTACTGCTGAATTCTAAGGAAATTTAGAGACATTCCAGTGCCACTATTCTTCAAAATCTTTCATGAAATTGGAAAGGGAAACAATTCTAAACTCATTCCTGGAAACAAACATTATTCTGATATCAAAGCCAGTGAAGGTCTAACTAAAAAAGAAAACTACAGTTCAGTGTCCCTAATGGAATAAATGACAAACATCCTCATTGAGATATTTGCAAACAGAATACAGCAGCAAATCATCAAGAAGGTTATACACCATGACAAGTAGGATTCATCTCAGGACTGTAGGGATAGTTCAAATACAGAAAGTAATAAATATAACACACCATTAACACATTATTAACATTAACAGAACTAAGGACAAAACCCACATGATCATCTCAATAGATGCAGAAAAAGCTTTTCACAAAGTCCAACATAAATTCATAATGATATCTCTACAGAAAATTGGAATAGAAGGTCTCTATCTCAATCCTATAATATAAAGCTATCTGTAACCAACAGCTAACATTATATTAAATAGTTAAAAACAGAAAGCTGTCACTATTATGACTCCTATTCAATAGAGCAGTATTAGCCAGAGCAATTAGACAAGATAGAAAAGGAAGAATTTAAATTACGGTTAATCGCAGATTACAGCATACTTTACAATTCCTACTTCATCTCTCAATCCCAACCAGACGTAATAAACAAACTCAAATGCCTTGAGAGTGGCCCTGATACTGCCTGCCCAAAGATTTACCTAATCTGGCCTTTAAGGTCTTCAGTAACAGAAAGCAGGAAACTTTGGCTCACAGCGACAATACCAGCTCCTAGTGGATGCCCTGAGCACACCCTCATGACGCCTCACTCAGTCTTCCCAAAACAGCCCTCCAGACCTTGTTTCATGTGCAGCAAGGAGAGCCACAGGGAAGAAAAGGAATCTCCAAAACTCCAAATTCCCCTAAATCCTTGTCCTGAATGTAATCAAAAGGGCCACTGGAAGATGGAGTGCCGACTCCTGAAAATGGAAAAAGGCACCACTTCCAAAAAGCCCCCTCCAAGTTTTAATCCAGCCCTGCTGCTGGACCTGTTGGGCCTAGTGGGAGATGAGGATACTGATTGCTGGGCCCAGGCTCCAAGCTACCCACCCTAGAAGGTGACAACATCCAGTTGTCATCTGCTGAGTCAAGGGTGAAGATAAGCACAGTGAGTAAGCCAATCATTATCCTTATTAATACAGAAGCCTCCCAGGCAATCCTCCCTAGTTTTGGGGGGCCAATGTTTTCTTCTCAGGTCTCAGTGGTGGGAGTGAAAGGCCACCCCCAGTGCCCTTGCACCACTGAACCCCTACCTTGTCTCTTGGGGACTTACTTACTTACTCACTCCTTTCTAATTATAATCTCCTGCCTAACAGCTCTCCTGGGAAGAGATGCTCCAGGTCACACTTTCCTTCCTCAGACACCGCTCCCCTTCCCTTATCTTGGCACTCCTACCTGAACATTATAAGACAGGGTCCACTCTCTAGGGTGCCTCTCAGCCACCAAATGCCCATTTTCCTTGGGATAAGGTAGATCCCCAAGTCTGGGACACTGCCCAACCCTGAATAGCCAGCTAACACCCACTGGTTCAAGTCCCATCTACTAAACGGGTCCACCTTCCCCAAACACTGCATTTCCTATCTCACACCAACATTGTTTGGGACTGAAGCCCATAATCAATAGACCTTTCTAGGCCCAACTACTCATCCCTGTCCAGTCACCATACAACTCCCCCATCCAACTGGTCAAAAAGCCAACAGCCTACCTACCAGCTAGTACAGGATCTCAGACAAATTAATTCAGCCACCCACCCTGTCACCTCAATAGTGCTCAACCCAAACACACTGCTTAGCAACATCCCCTTTCCACCAAACATTTCACTGCCTTAGACCTTAAAAATACTTTCTTTACCATTCCTTTACATCCCAAATGCCAACCTCTATTTACTTTCACTTGGGAGGACCCAATAATAAAAATAACTCAGCAGTTCATCTAGATGGTCCTCCCCCAAGGTTTTCAAAACAGCCTACATTACTTTAGCCAAGCACTCACAGCTCATCTAACACATCTAGACTTCTTTCTCCCCAAGCACCCTTCTCCAGTACATAGATGACCTCTTGCTCTGTAGCCCCTCAATAGAACCCTTTTATGCCCATACCACTCTTCTCCAAGTCTACTTAGCCTTCCTAGGGTATTGGGTCTCCAGAGACAATGTACAACTCTCTCATCCAAGGGTTACATTTCTAGGCTTCAGGCTTGAGGAGGCTTCCCTCCTCAAAAGAGCTCACCCTAGACTGCAAAAAGCACTGTGTGCCCTCCTTGTACCACACACAAAATGTCAAGTATAGTCCCTTCCTGGGGCTAACAAGTTACTTTAGGCTATGGATCCCTAACTTTGCCCTGCTGGCCAAACCCCTTTATCAGGCAATTCTGACTGATGAACCATGTCCAATCCAAAGGCTGTCCACCAAGTATTCACCACCATCTGATCCAAACTACTGCAGGACACCACCCTGGCTTTGCCTAACCTCAATAGACCCTTTGATCTCTAATCTTTAGAATCCTACAGGATGGCAGGCAGGGTTCTGACACAACTAAAAGTGCTAACCCCAGCACCCATTGCCTATCTCTCTAAACAGTTAGATGCCACAGTCAAAGGATGGTTTTCTTGTTTCTGGGCACTGGCTGCCACTGCCATCCTCACACAAGAGGCCTCCAAACTCATATTCCAAAGGACATATAAATGTCCACTCCACACACAGGGTAACTGAACACCAGTTGCTTCACCCTCTTCACTGTCCCCCTTTGCCTCCAGCTCTTTCATGTTAGCTTTCTGGGAAACCCATGCATAGCTCTATGGGTACAAAAATAGACCCTCTCTCCCTACTCCCATGATCTCTCTACACCTGCCCCACCAGTGCCTTGAAACCCTCAAAGACTTTGCTGTACCAATACTAGATGTCTTACAGCAGTCCATTATTGATGGGACATATACTTGGTTCACTGATGGCTCCTCTACAATATCCTCCCCACCCCAGCAGGATATGCTATAGTCTCACTTAAAAACACCCTTGAGGCAAAACCCATACCCCCAGACACTAGTTAACAAAAGGCAGAATTGATAGCCCTAATAACCTAGCACAAGGAACCACCATAAACATCTACAGAGATTCTAAGTTCAACACCCACATCGTTTACCACCACCACACTGCCATCTGGAAGGAATGAGGTCTTCTAACCACAAGGGGGACCCCTATCCAAAATGCTAAACTGATTGTCTCTCTCTTTAAAGCTACATTCCTTCCAAAACATGTGGCCATTCTTCACTGCAAAGGCCACCAGACCCCCACTGACCCCATATCCATGACAAATTCTCTAGTCAATCAAGCTGCTAAACTGGCTGGCCTGGACTGGGACACCTCTTTTTCTAAGGACTCACAACAGCTAGCCTTACCCCTTTTAGATGCCTCACCCCAGATTCGTAACATTACCTACCCTTCTTCTCAATACTCACAACTTCTACATCAGGAGGCTACTCTGGGGGCTTAGGGGTGGCTCCTCCTACATGACAGTATGGTCTCCCAGAAGACCGAGCCATCAAATTTCTTAGCCAGGTTTATCTACTCTACATGTGAGATGGCAAGCCCTAAAGAGACTGCTTGACCCTAACATTTACTGCCCAAACTTGTCTAAATTACTTCAAGAGATTTCCTCTGAATGTGCAGTCTGTACACATTGAAGGACCAGTCAAGAGACCAAATGTTCCTTCAGGATCCCAGCAAGGAGGATTACACCCTCGTCCCTCCTCCTCTCCTCACCAGTTTTGAGAGTCTTTACCAGAGACTGACAGATTGATTTTATCCGCATGCCCCAACACAAAAAGCTCGGCCACCTTCTAACCATGGTTGCCATCTTCACAGGATGGATAGACACTTTCCCTACATCCCAAGAGACCGCAAACAAGTTACCCACATTCTACTGAGATCATTCCCAGGTTCTGCCTCCCCTGCTCCATCCAGTGAGACAAAGGCCCAGCCTTCATATCCAAGGTCACCCAACAAGTCTTGGAGGCCTTACATATCAGAAGGGTCTTATACACTTTATGGGTCTTGGGCCTCGGGCAAAATTGAGAAGGCCAATAACCTTCTGAAACCCAACTCACAAAGCTGTCCCTGGACATCCAACTAAGCTGGCATGCCTTCTTACTCACGGTTCTGACCTGCCTCTGAGAAATGACCCCCTACAGCTGTCAGGTCTAAGCCCATTTTAACTGATGTTCCCACGGTCCTCTCTCTTACAGATGCCTCCCATAACACCCCAACCTCTGGCTTACTACCTACCCTTCCTCTCCCTCATAAGTGAAAGGCTTCACACTGGTTTGTGTTTGCAGAACAAAGTATCCCTAAACCTTGCAAAGGTGCCACCCCATTACAGGTCCAGCTGGGAAACCAAACATTCCTTCAGGATCTCATGGCATCTGGCCTCCAACCCAACTGGAGAGAGGGCGGGACATGGTGGCTAATGCCTGTAATCCCAGCAGTCGGGATGCTGAGGCAGGAGGATCACTGCAAGTTCGAGAACAGCCTAGGCTAAAAAAGTGAGCTCAAGGCCAGCCTGAACTGCATAGAGAGACCCTGTCTCAAAAAGACCAAAAAAAAAAAAAAAAAAAAAAAAAAAGAAAGAAAGAAAGAAAGAAAGAAAAGAAAAGAAAAGAAAAGAAAAGAGGATCTGAGAAAATGGAAAGATATCCCTTGCTCTTGGGTAGGAAGAACCAACACAGTGAAATCAGCCACTGATAGATCTGGCCAACATGATAAATACCTACCCTCACTGTCAAAGCCCAAACTTTGGGACAAAAGGTCCATTGCCACATTACAAGAGCCTAACTACCAGAACAATGAAATACCCCCCAGTAATAGAGAGCCCCACTGCCAACCTCCTCCAGAGAAAGACATGTTACATAGAAAGCACAAGCACACAGCTCTCAGCCTACAACTGAAACAATATTTACTCCTCTTTTAACTATCAATAAAAACTCTGCTCAGTCATGCCCTGTGCATCCTTGCCCTGGTCCACTAGGTAAAGTGCCACTTCTGCTTTCTTTGATTTAAACCCCTCCTGTTGACCTTGGAGTGTGTTCCAGTTCTTGGCATGGGGTTCAGTTGCTTTATCAGCCACACTCTAAAATTTTTATACAGACTTACTGTAATCCTGATCAAAACACTAATAGCATTCCTCACAGAATTGGCCAAAAGAAATCTCAAATTCATTTAGAATCAAAAGAGAGCTAGACTAGCATGAGCAATTCTCAGTACCAATAGCACAGCGCAATCCCTGATTTGAAATGATACTATAGAGCTACTTTTATTAAAACAACATGCTACTGGCAAATAGACCTGAGAATCAATAGAACTACTTAGAAGATGCAGAAACAACTCCACAGTGAGCCACCTTATCTTTGATAAAACAGCCAAATACCTTTACTGGAAGACAGATAGATTCTTTAATGAATGGTGTTGGGAAAACTGGCTTCACATTTATTTAGGATTAAATCTAGACCCTGTATCTCTCACCATGCACTAAACTAATACAGAAATGCATCAAACATTTAAATATTAAAACAAAAACACAATCTACTGGAAGATAAAATAGGTCAACCTCTTGAGGACATAAGTGTATGTTGACTTTACAAACAAAAGCCCAGTTTCAAAGGAAATATTTCAAAGAATCAACTACTGGGATGTCATCATATTAAAAAGCTTTTTCACAGCAAAAGAAATTACCAACAGATGAAGAGACAACTCACAGTGTGTAAAAAATATGAAAAAATATTCCACATCACCAGTCATTAGAGATGCAAATTAAAACTGAACTGATACTCCATCTCATCCAGAAAGAAAAGTTGTTATCCAGAAATCAGCCAATCACAAATGCTGGAGGGATGTGCAGAAAAAGAATCCTTTTTCACTGTCAGTAGGAGTATAGACTGGTGCAACCAGTGTAGAAATCAATGTAAACATTCCACAAAAAACTAGGACCAGAGGTCCCATTTGACCCAGTTATCCCCCTTTTTGGTATCTTTCCAAAAGATTTAAAAGCCATCACACCATAGCGATACATGCACTCCCATGTTTATAGCAGTGCAGTCCTGTAATAGCTAAATCATAAAGCAACCCAAATGCCCATCAATCAATGAATGATAAAGAATATGTGGGGTGTTTTATACAATGGTCATAAAGAAGAATAAACTTGATATATGTAAAGGGATGCACCTGGAGATCAAACTCTTAAATGAAATAATCAGACATATATGTTCAAATATTTCATGGTTTTTGTAGCGTGGCAAACCAAAGGTGTAAGGACCAAAATGCAGTACAGATATGCTGAAACAGGAATAAAACATTCAAATGGGAAGAGATAGGGGGGCAGAAAGGGAAAAGGAAAAGATAGAGGAAGGAGAGAAGAATGGAAACAAAACCTTTGTAAGTAGGGAAGGGAACAGGGGTTAAAAGAAGTTGAGTGGAATAGGAAAAATACAAAAAATCAAGAGATATGCATAGGTATAAATTCCCTGTGATAAATGTGATCATTATATGTATCTAAAATGTACCAATATAATTTTAAAAAATAAAGTACCTTTAAAAAACAAGTCAGTGTACTAAACATTACAGTAACGGGGACTATAGGTAACTACAAAATATATAAATTGATTACTTTTTTTTTTCTTTGGGTACCAGGTATGGAACTCATGACTGTGCGGCTAGCAAGGCAAGCTCTATGCCACTGAGCTAAATCCCTGGCTCCCAAAACATCCAAACTGAATAGAAGCACCTAGAACTTTGCCACACCTCACAATAAATTTTTAAAATAATAAAAGAAATCAAACTAATTAGCACAGTAAATGTAACATACTATATGTAACAAAATAACATGAAACAATGACAAAAAAGATCTGTTTTACAAACCAATGTAAATGCTTTAACTCAGGCTTTAAAAAACTTTTCTATCTGATTTACAAGAGTACAAATATGTCATATATAAGAAATATAATCGAAACAAAATGATGCAGAAAAATAAAAATAAAGGATGGCCAAAATAAGTCTACCAGGAAAAGGAAAATAAGTTAGAAAGGAGATATTCATGTGTGGTTAATGCTCAAAAACAGAAAAATCGAACTAAAAAGTACCACCACAATAAAGAGTTTAATCCTAGAAGTCACAATTTAAATTGAAGATATCATAATTAAGAATATCTATGCAGCAATACTTTAAGAAAATCCCAAGAAATACAGTAAGGGGAGGAAAGAAACATAGCAAAAACAAATCAAGTAGACAAAATAATGACCTAGAAGATCTTCTGAATGCATATTAAACTTTACTTCTTGACATTAGAAAATAAACCTTATACAGCACACATGGAACATTCACAATGATGATACCTTTGGTAATAAAGCCATCAGTACGTTCTATAAAGCAAGAAATGTTACAAATATTTTCTAACCAAAATAATATATTAGAAAATTAAAAATCATAGAAATTACAAAGAAATCTTCAACTGGAAAGAAACCTAATAAATAGTTAACTGGATAAAAAGTATCTCTAAACTCAAATTACAATATTACTAAAAACGGACATAATTGATACACAATACACTGATCTCTGGAATACTCATTTATAGATGCAAAGTAAAATACATAGGTTTAGATAGTTTAATAAATAAAAATTTAAAAATTCCTAGCTTAAAAGCTAGTAAACAAAGCCAAAAAGAAAGTACAATGAAGAAAATCATGAAAATAGAAAAAAATAATGTAAAGAATAAAACCTAGATATAATAAATCAAAATTAATTTTTGGAAAAATGTTAATAGGTAACCTGCTCACCAATTTAATTTTTAGGAAGGGAGAAAGAACAATAAGCTAGCAAAAATAACAAGGAGAAAACTATTGAAGGAGACAGTAAAATAAAACATTACAAGAAGCAAGATTCCACTTTACAAACATAACTGCAAATAAACTTGTCGGCCCAGGATAAATGGATAATTGCAATACTTTATTAAAATTGAGCCCACCGGAGATAAAGCTTAAACAAACCAATTTTCTTAGAAGAAATAAAGGAACCATCCTACCAAAAAAGCCACCGATGCTTTCAGAGGGAAGCTTTTGAACACTAGATTGTTTAAATGTTCTATAAACTCTCCTAGAGATTCCAAAGGAAAGAAAATCTCGATTCTTTAAAACTTTATATGTGTAACTTCAATAAACATAATAAACACAAATAAAGTAAATTATAAGCTAGTATCACTTATCACTGTTTATGTAAAAACACCAAGTAAAATATTAGAAAAAATAATCCAATGCTACATTTAAAGAATTGCTTACCACAACTAAGTGTTATTCATTCCAGAAATGCAAAATTGGTTCAGTATTGGAATCCATTAATATAATACCCCATATCAACAAATGTAGGGAGGAAAGCCACATATTTATTTACACAGATGGTTAGTATTCCAACAAAATACAACACTCTTTCTTGAAAAACAAATTTCAAGAAAACAGAAATGATGTAATAGTTTTTATTACTAAGTGAATTTTTGGATGTGACCGCAGTATGGCTGTGACATGTCAGCCCTTTGATCACCCGTGTTGAGGCAGCTGATCTGGCGGGCTCAAAAGGTATTCTCTTTCTCCCTCACCGCTCCAGGTGCATCCTTACCAAAGCTACATGCTGGGGAGGGGGGGCACCCACCCTCATAGAGAGGAGGGCTGTTTCCTTGGGCAAAGGTATATGAATAGCTCTGCTCCCCTGCTAGAACCTTCAAACCTCTGTGCCCCTCTCCACCAATACATATACTGCAGGCCCCAGCTTCTCATACAGAGCTTCTGATGCATTTGAAGTAGGATTTTTAGGGAGATAAACTTAAATGAGGTCATAAAGTTGGAGCTAGGATTCAAATGGTTTAGCGTTTTTACAAGAAACAGAAGAGAACTTGCACAACAAAAAGGTAGTTTTCTACAAGACAGAGAGAGATCCTTTACCAGAAACCAAATTGGAAGGCACCTTGATTTAGGATCTCTAGCCTTCAAATCTATGAGAAAATAAAATGTTACTGTTAAACATACTTAATAAACACACGTTTTAGAGGAGCCTGAGTTAAGACACTTCCATTGCATTTCCACCAAAATCACTAGCAAACAAAGGATACCACAATTTCCTCTACTATGGATTTACACAGTTCTGAATGTGAAGTAAGAAATAGTCAATGTAATTAGATTTACACAGAACAATCATAGACATAAGAACTGGAAAAACAAAACTGTATTTGCAGCTGGGACTCTGCATCTGAAAATTCCCATACAGTGAGTAATAAAACTGAAACAATTTAAAAAATCAATAAAATAAACAGTCTTTAAAATCAACATACACAAATCTAACCTTCTCATAACTAGGAACCTATTAGAAAAAACAGTGGCAAAAAAACCCCCACAGAAACACCTCCACTTGTAAAAGTATTAAAGAAGACACAATATTTAGGAGTAAGTTTAACAAAAAAAAAATGTGTAAACCTTACATGAGACAAAATTTAAAACATGACAGGTGCAGAATATGAAAAGTACATAAAGTAAAAAAGTACAAATGTCACAGGCAGAAGAAAACTGTAAATACAGTCAAAGACTTGCAAGTGCAAGCAGCAAAAACAATTGTATAATAAGATGTTCCTGGAAAATATTTAAGATGTGGGGCCGGGAATTTAACGAAAGTGGTATAGAGCCTGCGTGGCAAGTGTGAGGTCATGAGTTCAATTTTTTAAAAATGTGGATTCAAGGCAGGCATTCCTGACAATAGGACCACTGCTTTCACGTCTCTCTACATCCTAGCATATGACAGATGTTCAATAAAAAGTATCTGAATGGGTGAATGAGTGGTAGGAATGATAAATATTTATTTTATTTATAAGGTTTAAAAAAAAAACTCAAGGGCCAGGGATATAGCACAGTGGCACAGTGCCTGCCTTGTAAGCGTGAGGTCGAGTTTGATCCTCGGTACCAAATATAGATAAATAAATAAAAATAAAAAAGACAACATGAAATCACTGATGTTCTTAAATAACATGCCATAACACCCAATGTAGCTTACATAAAACACAATTACCCCAAACTATCAACAAGCTATTTTACAATGTTATGTAAGTTTATATGAAACTTCTTATGAGCAAATAGGCAAAAATGGTCAAATGAACATTTCTGGAATGGCATAAGCACCTGCCTGGCAGTTGTGGGGTTGTGAGTTAGATTCCCATACCAAACAAACAAACAAACAAACAAAAAACCTACACCATAAAGCCTCTGTAATCCAAAGTGTGAGGTTCTGCTATATGGACATTTGAGGAATATTAGAGAAAGCCAAGAATGGATTAGAAAAAGTCAAGAAATAGACACAAGAGCATTTAGAAACTAAGTAGATAATAAAATATTTCAAACCAGTGGAGAAAGATAAAGGCTACAAGCACTCACTGGTGTGGCAAGTGATTAATCAGCTGAAAAACATACAATCAGATCTGCAATAATCTATATAACACACAAAAGAAAAACAAAAACAAAAATGACACATGTATCATGAGCCTAAATATAAAAAGGTTGAACTATATAATCACACTAGAAAAAAATGTGTAAATTCTTTTAAATGGTTTCTATGGAATTGTATATTGTTTTTTTAACTGTAAATTAGGATCCAGATGCAGTAAGAGAAAAGAAAATGAATCTTACCATACTTTTAAAAGTTTGCACAGTAAACACACATACGCATATGCACATGTGCGTGCACACACACACACAACCCCCACAAACAAGCTCCAAAAACAAAGTCAAAAGACAACTGACAAATTAGAGGAAATTATCTATACCACATATCACATAGATGGTGTCATGATTTTATGCCTGCATGTCCCCCAAAGCCTCACACTGCCATGGGGGTAGCTTCTAGAACTTGTGATTGATTCCTGGTCCAATGCTGGGATTATGAGTGTGAGTGCTATACCGATTCTAGGGTGGGTGTGGCCCACCTACAATGTAAAGGACAGAAAGAATACTTTTCTCTCATGTTTGTCCCTTTTTGCTATTGCGTTTGCTGTCTCCCAGCCACTATGCACTGCTGCCCTGTGCATGTGCCACTTTGCAATGAGTCAGCTGAATATGGACTGAAATGTTCACAAATTATGAGCTAAATAAGTATTTCCTTGCTTAACGTGAGTGTTGGGTATTTAGTCTCGGCAATGAGAGAAAAGTAACCAACACAGATAGTAACAGCCCTTAAAGATTGCAAGAAATTTCCTAAAACCTGAGAGACACAAAGGGCTGAAAAACTTGATACAAAAGTGAGCAAAAGACATAGTCAAAAATTTTTAAAAAAAATTTCAAATATGAAAAAAATTCAACCTCAATCACAGTTCAAAGAAATGCAAATTACCACTATGCCAGTATACTATTTCTCACTTATCAACTGGCAAGACTTAAAAAGCACGATAACATATTATTATACTGGAAAGACTATGGGGAACAGACATTCTTTTGAACTGCTGGTTAAAATCTGCCCAACCTATATAGAAGGGAATTTGGCAATACGTTTTACCTTTTCACCTAGCAATTGCACTTTAGACTACTTTATAGTCACTTTTCAAAAAATACAAAAATCCAGCATCTGGAAAATAATGAAAACAAAATATTCACACATAACAGAATGATTAAATTAAACTATAAAATTCAGTTTAACTCTAAAAATGGTAAGAACAATGTCCATCAAGTGACAGGGAATGATTTCTAGGATACATTGTAAACAGGGAAGACAAAGGGAAGGGTTTTTTGACAGCATATTGGGTTATGTACAAAACAGAAGGAGGAAAGAGAAAATAGAAATACATCATTTGTACAAAGAAAGTGCAGAAGAGATGGAGAAAGACTAGAGCAACTGGTTCGTCAGAGCAGACAGGTAGATGTCCAGCAGAAAGAATAAAAGAAGCAGGAGGCAGTGGGGAGGCCTGCCACTTCCCTGAGTGCACAGCTTTCTGTCTGTTTTTACTTTGTGGACCATGTTAGTGTTCCACATATTGAAAAGAAGGATGGAAGTAAAAATATGAAATATGAACGAAAACAAGTGAATTAAATGGTACCTCAAATAAATAAAAACACAATTTAAGATTTGAAGGTGGCTAAAGGGAAAGAGAGCCCACATTAATTTTGTGCAATGCTGAGAAAGTGCTTAGCACTGAAGTGAAGAGATGCTAAGCTAAGGGTTATTAGGGGTTCTGAACTTTCCCAAACACATGCTGAAAAACTAAAACATGTTAAGAGATCATAAGAAGCACATATCTCACTGTCAGAGAAGTGAGCGACAAATATGCACAAAAAATGATAGAATGAACCCTATAATGTTAGATAAAGATTCAAAATACCAGCATGAACTCATGTTTTTAAATAACTATAAATGGGATATGACAATAGATATACTAGATCTGTTTGTTGAGAGGACATGTTAGCCAGAACCACACAATGATTTGCAACCAGACACTGTAATCATAATTCCTCAAGAAAATGACTGATTACAGGTCTGAGGTAGGCAAAGCACAATTAAGAAGAAAGCTGGACTATCCTATGCTAGGATGTAAGGAAACATTCAAGGACATCACAGTAGGACACTGGAGTTAGTGTGAAGCGGCTCCCACTGGAAACCTGGGACAATATGAACAATATAATAAATAATAACGGTAAAAGGTCAAAGAGAATCCACTAAGTTCTTATGAATGTGAGAACCAATGAATGTGAGGAAAAAAAAGAAAGCTGCCTTTTTCAACAGAAGAAAAATAAACATAAAAGAAATGATGAAATTAGAAAATCATTTGGCAATTATATCTCACATATAAGAATCATTAATGGATCTAAAAACTAGTGGGTATAAGTTTACATTATTTCAGATAATCTCATAAGATAGGTACTGCTTGTGAAGAAAAAGATAGCTATGGTGTAGATACTCGGGGTACACATTAGACAATAAAATATCAATAAAAAACAAATCAACATGTGTCATGATATGATGCACTGAGAGCATCAAATGTGAGGGGCTCCCATCAAAAGTCTGTAAACTGCATACAATCACAAGAAAGTATCAAATAAACTAAATTAAGCAACAGCCTTAAAAATAACCCAATGCTCTTCAAAACTTCCGATATGAAACATAAAAAGAAACCAAACAACTGCCCTTTCTTTTAATAATCTGCCCAGGGCTGGGGGCAAGGTCCCGAGCTCAATCCCCAGTAGCAAAAAAAAAAAAATCTGCCCAGTATTGCAGATTAAAAAGATGTGGATATTGAATAAGATATATTATTGAGTCCTTCTTCACAATAAAGCACCTTACATGGATAACAGGAGAAACCTGAATATGACATCAATGCTAATTTCAATAGTAGTTCTATGTTCTATGTAACTTATGGAAAGTCAATGTCCTTACTTTTAAGGAACTAAACATTTTAATGCACAGAAGCAAGAGGACAACATGCACAAAGCTTACTATCAGTTTAGGGTAAAATACATATATATGATAACAGTAAGGATAAAATCTTAATGTTAAGAAAGTAAAATCTAGATAAAATGTATATGGAAATTTTTTATCCTATTCTTGCAACTTTTCTGTTAAGTTTGAAACTGCTAAAGTAATCAGCTAAGAGTTTAAGATCACTTAAAAAGTTAATTTCAACAACTGGAGGAATCAGTTTGTAAAAGATTAAGAAGTGAAAAGAAAGTAAGATATCTACCATTGAGAGCATGGGTTTTATGAATACTCAGACCTCAGTTCAAACCCTGAATTTTATATAGTTACAGTCAAGTTGATTTTGTCTTCTCTGGTATTTCTGCTTTACAGAAGTAATATAGAATACACTGCAGACTCATGTAGGATACAATGAAATCGTGCATATCAAAAGGTAAGAAACATCAATTCCAGAACTAGGCTTCCTAGTTTTAAAATCTCCTTAGCCATTTCCTAGCTGCAGGACATCAAACCAGTTACTTAACCTCTCTGTACTATGGTTTTCCCAAAAGTAAATAGAGTACTAGTATTGACTTCAAGGGTTCTTGTAAAGACTGCAGTTACCTGATACAGGCACTTTAAACAAATAATACTTGTTCACACAGCAAGCAGTGCATGCATGATAGTTATTTTTATTATTACACAGAGCTCATAAAGAGTTAAAAATTTTGAAACATGTTAGCTGTCATGACCATATACAATATTACTCTCACTAATATTTTTCAAAGAGATTTAGTGGTAAACAAAAAGAGAAGTTATTTGTTTCTCTTATAGCAGGAAGACCAAAGCATACTGTAGAGACAAATAGTACAGAAATAAAGCTCTGAAGACCTCAGTTTCTTTCTTTACAAAAAATACCTGAGAGTTTAAGGGACGTGAATTAAACCGGTATTTTGAATGAAGTTATAAGAATGTATTTCTTTAATTTTGAACACAGTGATATAAACACTTTTAAATTCCTTCCTTTTCTTGTAATACCCACTAGAATTTGGGGGTGGTATTGGGGATCAAACTCACAACCTTGTGCTTCCAAGAAGACTTTATGCCGCTGAGCTAAATCCCCAGCCCCCCCACTAGACTTTATGCTCCCTTTTTATAGACCCATCTAGAATGTACCTCCTCAAAAAAATTTCATTCATGGAAATTTTTGAACAAAGTCAGGAAGAAAACATATAAAAATGGAAAAAGGTTACAGATAAGTAAAAGTTTGATTTTTAACAGTTTTAACATTATATCTTTGGACTCTATCAATAATGTCTATGGGGGCATGATACTGATTAATGTTTATAGACCTACAGGAAAAGATGCCTAAATGCTGAGAAAAAAGTTACAAGAGAAATAAAATATATAGGTCACATTAATAATAATAATAATAATAATAATAATAATAATAAACTGATAGTAAACTGTGGTGTCAACTTGAGTAAGAAATGCCTAGCAGGACAGCACAGCACAGTTACAGATGTGTCTTGGATGATGTACTTCCTCAAAAGGGAGACCCACCAGCCAAAAGGCTCATAGAAGGAAAAGGAAAAACAGGAGAAAGGCTTGCTATTTGCTTCTTGCCTTTGGAACATCAGTCTGTAGGCTTCCAGCACAGACTCTTCAGTGTTCCAGAGCCTCTTTTACCTGCCAACATGGACCCTTCAGCTTCCTGAGGTGCAGGGACTCTGCAGTGAGCTCCAGGCCTCAACTTTTGACTGGATGCTCTAGCTCTCCAGCACCTACACAGCTTTTCTTCTACTCTGACTCTACAGGCAGCCACGGTAAGCCTCCCTTGTATATCCTTTATAGATCATATACATATATGTCTGTATATATATATATATATATATATATATATATATATATACACACACACACACAAACATTTATATACTTTATATAAATATATAAAATATTAGAGAGATTAAGTCTGTTTCTCTAGCAAAGCCTAATTGATACAATAAATAATTTTTATACTTTTATTTTTATATTTCCAGAGTAATTTACTATATCTTAGATACTAGGTATTAGGAAATAATTAAAAAGGAGAAGTAAGTGGGGCATGGTATATCTGGGAGGCCGTGACTGGAGGGTAACAAGTTGACGCCCATCCTGGGCAACTTAGCAAGACTCTGTCTCAAAATAGAGCAAAAACTCTGAGTTCAATCTAAAGGAAAGGGAAGGGAAGAAAAGGGAAAGGAAGGACACAGAGAAGGAGACCAGAAAAGAGGGGAAGAGCAGCAAAATGAGGGGAAGGGATGGGAGGCCAGGAGAGAGGAGAGGAGAAAGGAAGAAAGGAAAAGGGAAATTCAAGACTTCATAAAACTTTTCCATTCTAATACAGTGTACCTAAAAAGCAACAGAAGTCAGGTACAGACAGCCAATAATTCCTACATTAAACATATACAACCTATCAATGTCTCCAAGTGAAATTAGTACTACTAATACAGGGAGTTATTCCACAAAAATTACTGTACAGTTTAGCAATTCAGAAAGTAGTTGTATAAAATCATAATTATGGTATTAAATATTATTACACATTAGCCCTAAGAGAACATAAAATAGCTGCCTAACTGCCATATATTCTTTAAGCTTATGATTTTTATAAATTATACCTTGAGAAATAATTCCCCTAATCTCCTTTGTTTTATTATTCCATAATGACATCTCTCTTGGGAGAAAATTCTTTTTATTTGTTTATTTGTTGTTCTAATACTGGGGATTGAACTCACGACCTCACATATATCAGGCAAGCATTTGAACTGCTGAGCTAAATTCTCAGCCCAAAAGTTTTTGAAACATAAAATTAAAAACCTATTTTTATACCAATAGCATCTATAATTCTAGTGAAATGGAGCTCATTTGGACTTGTGTCTTTCCGGAGGGGCAGTTAGAAGAAAACAAAGGGAAAAAGATCTAGCATCATTATCACTTTAATATTGAACCGTATGTTTCTATGTAGATTTATGTTAAAGAGACTTTCTTTCTTTCTTTCTTTCTTTCTTTCTTTCTTTTTTCTTTCTTTCTTTTGTCTTTTTAAGATATGCTTTTTACGAACTGCTATGCAATTCTGACTGCTTGTGAGCTCACTACATTGTAGCCCAGGCTGGTGTCCAACTTGCAACAATCCTCTGCCTCAGCTTCCCAATTGTTGAGATTACAGGAATGCACTACCATACCCAGCTCAACAAGGACTATTCTTAAATGATCTTCCCTGTTGTATGCAAGGAAACTTGCTTTCCTCTCAATAACCATCGGTGATTATCAGAACGGAGGACCCAGCAGAATATGGGTCATGGGAAGGGGTAACAAACTAAGTTCAGATGCAACTATCATCACCAGCCCTTTGATCTTTCTGTAGCTTTCTATTCATTGAGATGAAGAGAGACTAAAGGAAAAGCAAACTCAACGCAAGTAAGGAACAGCTACGATTCATTCAACATGCCAGGCAAGACAATATTTTCTTTCACTTGACCTTCCTAAGGTACAGGAGACAACTCTGTAACCTGGGTAGGATCAATTCCTTGCAGGAAGGATCCACAGCAAGAAACTCCTGAAGCCATGATTAGAGAACCCCAGAAATTTAAAATCTGAAGCCCAAATTGTTCCCATGTCACTATTTCCCTCTAGCAGAAGAATCACTGTTTACTGTCCAAAGACAATTCCCTTGTCTTTTGATTTTAAAAACATTTCACTACAAGAATATTCAAAACAACACAATAAGAGAAAAGCGTAACAACTCTTGTGTGTCCTGCATTCAGCTTCCCAAATGTGCCACCCTGTTTTTCTTCCCTTTTCGTGGTCCAGAAATATTTAAAAATATACCCTCGACATTTGAACTGAACTTCAGAATGTCTCTAACAAGTTACAATAAAAATATAACATTATCACATCTATAATTATCATTCTTTACTATCACTGGATGTCTAATTCCTCTTTGAAATTGCTGAGTGAGACAGAGAGTGTGTTTGTGTGTGAGAGAGAGGCGGGGGAGGTGCTAGCAACCAAATCTGGGGATGTCCACATGCTGGGTGAGCACTCTATCACTGACCTACACCTTCAGCACCACTGATATCTTAAAAATGTCTTCTTTCTAAAAATTAACTTGAATCAAGAATCAAACAAGAGCCAGGTACAAACAAATGCTAGTAATTCCAGCACTTGGGAGGCTGAGGCATGAGGCCTGTCTTGAGTTCAAGGCCAGCTTGGACTGCATTGAGACTTTGTCTTAAAAGAATCAAACAAGACCAACACATTATTCTAGCTGATATGCCTCAATGTTCAATAGCTCCTCCATCTCTCTTTTTTTAAATGGTATCTGTATGTTAAAGAAACGAAGCCACTTTTTCTATAGATCTTTTCTTATTTTTAATTTAGTATATAAATAATTTAGACTATAAAGTCCATAAAACATATTTCTTTGTCTCCTTTACAACTTGTACAGGACTATAGGCTTGACTAGGCTGGGACTCACCTTTTCTCAATGTTGTTTCAAGAATGTTCAGGTGATAGTGCCCCCCCTCTACTGCACTGTCAGCAGGCATTTACCATTTAGTGGTCTTCTACTAGTAAGAGCAGAAATTGTTTCTACATTCTCCATAATCTGAATTTCCACGAGTTATCAGATACCTTATATTGATGGAACTGTATAGGTTGTGATCAAGCTAATATGTTAATCAAGAATTGATGAGAGACAACTGATTATCACTCATCAAACAGAGAAACACAGAAGAAATTTTTCCTCTGTGTGTAAAAAAGAGAAGTCAAAGATCTGGCTAGACATGGGGAGAACTGAGAATGAATGCAGGGTATTAAAAAACAGAATCCTACATAACTATTATAGTTCTAAAAGACATTTTACATGCCAGCACCAATGTTTCTAAACAAAGAAAATTCTAGAGTTCTTAATTTTTAACATTACTTCACCAAAACTGTCTTGTAAATCTTTCAAATTTTACTTCTTAAGTACCTTAAGAATGGTACTGATCTCTAAATCAAAGGTTCCAAACTTTGGTTGCAAAGTAAGTTTTCCTGAAAAACTTTTATCATACTGAGATCTTGGTTTCACTCAATCAATTCTAATTCAGCTGGTCTATGACAGGAACCACATATACAATGTTTTTTTAAAAAGTCTCAGAAGACGTGTAGTATGCAGCTATAATTGAGAACAACTTTTTAAATAAGAGTGCAATGATAACTACTATTTACTAAATATATGTGTCTGGCATAACTGCTAGTACTTTATTTGAATTAGTTTCATTCTCTATTTCATAAATGAGAAAATGGAATAGTAAAGTGAACTGCCCAAGATCATACAGTTAATTCATGGGCAGTTGGGATCCAAAACCCATCTTCTTACTACACAGTCTCCTAAGCATGAATCATGCTTGTACTTCCTACTGTAAACAAAATGATCAATGGAAAACACAAAGATAATTTCTTCCTTCTTTGTAGTACAGTAGCATCTTATGCAAAGGTACCAACATAACTTACTAGAAGTGTAAATAGACAACCTTCCTTTTACAAAAGATTCAAATTTGAGATTTCTACACTTCAATAATTTCTCACAGACACCTCATGCAGCAGTTACTCAATGTTAAATGTGAAACTGCTTTAGTTTTGAAAATTAAAGCAAAAATGTACTACAAATACACTTCTAAGAAATGTCTTACCTATTTCTGTTCTGACAAGTCCAATTCCATTATAATTCTCAAGTAATTAAAATGACAAGAATCAGAATCTTCATTGTCAACATCACCCAATTTGACCCGGATTCATTCTCCCTTCTTGACACGGATCTCCCATTTGCAAACGGTACTGTTGTGATAGGTCTGCGGGTAGTTTATAGATGCAAGAGTTCCACTTTCAGGGCCTAGTACAGTTTGTCCGCACCCATCACCTTAAAAAAAAAAAAAAACAGGTGGGGTGATAAACTGTTCTTTCGTTTTAAACTTCTGAGTAATCAAGATTTTTAATGGTGATTTAAAAATACGCATGACCTCAGATATTTATACCACCAGTATATCTTTACAGAAAATAAAATGACATAGCTCTTAGCATATCTAGTCACAATAGCCAAGAAAAATCAAGTCAGGTTCAAATAATGATTACTTATATAATTTATAATGTCAAAGACCTTTACAATCTGACCATATCTTAAAACCCAACTTAGCAAAGAGTTACAAATATATAAATATCAAAATGGCCTAATATTTAAAACAATACCAATTTAAACTATTTAAGATAACTAATATAAAAATGTGAGCAGCTGCACCTTTTTTTAACAATCACAAGCTCCTAAAATCTCCTGTGAAGCAAGATTATTTCTTAATAGCAGTTAACATATGATAAAAATTAGGCAAACTATTGATTCTATTACAGATTACAAATCATTCCTCTTGAAAGTAGTTGATTTTGAAGTTTAAGTTTATATTCTACTGAAATTTGACTGTTTTGTTGTTCCTTCTCTATTTTCTTCCTATAGAATAGAGAAAATAATTAGAAATTTAATAGCTTTTTAAAGATAAAGAAAAAATTACTTTTATATGATGGTTCTGACATTTGCTTCATTTTTCAGCACGTAAATACAAGAACTTAGATAACCAGCTTATTGTTTGTAAAAATGAAATATCTGCATCCCTCATTTTATTCACTGAGCATGCAGGAGGCATTGATTAAATGTTCATTTACAAGTTTCAGCTGTTACAACTGTATTATTTAGCATTCATTAACAACACGATTCAAATTAATCCTTTTAATAGGATGACTAATGTATGACAATGGGATTCAAATGAATCCCTTTCTAACAGGATTGCAAACATATACTTTTAAAATAGAAGCATTTTCTTCCTTAAAAGTTATTTATAATCATGTTATAGGAATAGTACAGTACTTACACAAAAACTGTTATTAAATTCGATGCTGCTGAGTTTTAACCTCACTATGAACACAACTCTAAGAGAATTTTCTTGATTTATTACTTTTAAAAGTACTCATATCACTTATTAGAACAGATTAATTTTAAAAATTATACACATAAAAATTTTAACAAAAATTATACACCTAAAATTATATGCATAAAAATTATACACATAAAAATTTTACATAGTTTCTAGTAAGAAGTAGATAATAAATATTAATGGTATGAATAAGGAAATGTTATGAAAAATTAATTCCAAACTAGTCCCAACTTTAATGAAGAAACAAATCATGTAACTCTTATGTTAATACTTAGAAGTCATATCCTTAACTGACAAAGAATTTTTACCCTTGAGTTTGTATTAATATTCATCCCTTGTCTATTTTTTTAATCAGGAATCAAACTCAGGACCTTGTGCTTTCCAGGCAAGCACTTATATTGCTGATCTATATTTCCAGCCACTCTCCTGGCCTACATTTAAAGAGCAATACTAAATATATGTGTGCTTGCTAGAAGTGTTATAATCTTTAAAAACCACTGGATAAATGAAATAACTCAAAATATTAGTGTGTTTTCTTTAGTAAACAAAAGCTAAGGCCGCTTTTAGAGTAACTGAAATGTTTATCCATAACTTTGCAACAGCAGATTGTTTAATGCATCACCCATAGCCAATTAGTCAACCCAAGGACATTTTAAAATGTGCTTTATGAAACAACACAGGTAGAGTGGTTAGAGTAATTTTAGATGTCTTTATGCTATTTGACCTTGAATAAATATAATGTTTCTTGTCCTTTACACCATAAAGCATAAATTCTATATAAGTTAATAAACTGATAAAAACAGATCTTTTGCATATATGGTGATAAAGCAAACAATTAAAACAGAGCGGTCTTTCTTTAAGAATCTGTGTGGGGGGTGGAGGGCAGGAAGAGTCCACAAGGAATGTGCAAAGAATGTTCTAAAGTATGTGACAGAGTGCAGAGCTTTCTAGTCTTGCAAGAAAGATGATAAGCACTAAAAAGCAAAGTTAAAAGTCAAGTATCTTGTCTACTGCTCTGGCCAAGTTGGAATATCTCCTATTTCAAAGAATACAGTATTTATTAAGTTCAACCTGACTAGATAAATAGCATAATTGCCACCTACTGATATGGAGTAAATACTTAGAATAATGTAGTTCAAAAGAGAAGGTTGTGCTTTCACTAGACCAGCTGCTTTGAATGTCTGTTATTCTGGAGAAATACATTTTATATTGTGACCCTGTAGATTTCCACATGGTTATTCTTGACCCACTAATGATGTCCCACCTAGACTGAAAAATACAAGACTCACAACACACAACTGAAAAATACAAAACTCACAACTCAAAGGCTAGAACATTAAATTCTCACATTAAGGAAAGACTTTGTCCTTTCACTTCTAAAGTAGCAATACGTTCCCATGTTATTTTTACAGTTATTGTACCAAAATTCTTCAAATATGATGAAATATTTAAAACTAAAAGCTGGAAAATATTCTTCATCAATAAATAACACACAGCAGTGTTCCTCAAACAGGAGGTTGAGATCCCACAGGCATGATCCTACCACTCACTTGGCAGTATCTACAGACATTCTTAGCTGTCACAAATAGGGGGAGGCATGTTGCTGACATCTCATTGGAAAGGGTAAGAAGCTGCTAAAATATCTTAGTGAATGAATAGTCTCCAGAACAAAGAATAATGGGACCTGCATATAAATAGCGCTGAGTTTGGGAAGTGCTGAGTTTGGGAAGTGCTAACTTAGAGTCAAGGTTAGGAAATCTCAGGCTGAAAATCTGGTTTAGTTCTTGGCTCAGTCTCATTTGGCCTAAAGGGTAATGCTCTTCTACTCACTAAGGATCAATGGAGAGAAAAGTTTTCTCCCAAAGGTCAGCAGTTATGGAAAAGTTTTGTGCTCACACTTCCCAATTTTAAAATAAGTAAATAGAACACTTCATTTTTCTTCAAGTTAAAGAAGAAAAATAATCCTTATTAGTCTTCAAATTTCAAATGATTTTCTCCCAGCATCAAGAGCTTTTTTTTTTAAGAGGGTAAAATTAAACAGAACAAAACATCATAAGAAAACAATTAAGAAACACAGAATTTGAGGCAAGACCACCAGAGTTCTTCACTATCATATTGTCTCTTCGTTTCTTCCTAATAGTTGTCCATATCTTCACACACAGTGAATTCATCCTGAATAAAACAGTACTAAACTGATCAGAACAGGATGATGAAGGCATTTTAGATCTTCAAGACCAGACAATAAGGAGGTCAACAGTGGCTGCCATAATGTCTCTCGTTCTTTTCAAAATAGCTGTCCATATCTTTACATATGTTGAAATTAAACAAAAGAAAACAGACTAACACCACTCTAGACAGAGAATAATAGTTTTGCTAGATTATATATCATGACACCATGGAATTAGCACTGGGTATCTTAGTGTCTCATTTTCTTCAGAGTATCTGTTCATTACAACATACATTATAGAATCTATTCTTGTAAACTGTTAGAAGTTCTACACATGCATGAATCTCTACATGTATACCTATTCTTTCAAAACAAGATAGCAACACAAATTCCTAGAAAAACATGAAATGATAAAGACATATAAAACCACAATACTAGGTGATCTATAGTAGTTATTATGATGTCTCTTATTTTCAATAGAATTGTGTATATCATCAGGCATAATATAACTGAACAGCACTACCTAGAAATGTTAATAAAAGCAAAACATTGGAAACATTATAGGACTTCAAAAGCAGTTAATAATCAAACCAAGGTGGTTTGATTATTACATCTTGTCATCTTCAGAGTAATTGCCTCTGTTCTTAGACTTGATACTATCAAGCCTACCAAATTCAAATAAAATCAGTCAAGACAAAACAGCAGTCTAACAAACCAGATTCAAATAAGATCAGTCACAGGAAGACAGTGTAAGTAATACAGGGCTTCAAGTTAACAGGAAATTAACGATAGTTACCATATAATATATCCTATTGCTTTGAGATAGCTGTCTGTGCCCTCAAATCTAGTATGAGTATAAACAGAGTGATAAGATTAATGTGGTTTTAAAATCCTGATACAGTATTAACAATGTCCTCTGCCTTCCTTTTTTAGACAATGCATCAAGAGTTTTTAACATAGGGAGAAAAGGGTATCAACAGGATCTGAAAAATTGATTAGTGTTTGGTGCTTGGAAGAATAATCATCTGTGACAAGGACACACTACCTACTTTTACTTACCATATTAAGGTAAGAAGCGACAAAAAACTATTACAAGTGGGAAACTAACTTCCAAAATAGCTGTCAAAGCTCTAGTTCTTACTCTCCCCAACCACCCCAACATGCCATCTCCTTTCCCAACCACATCTTCACCATCATCCCTGTTAACTAATCTACCTTCTGTTCCTCCCTTACATGGATTCCACTTGAGTATAACTAATCATAAATGATAGAAAGCTCTTGGTGTAATTTTTGAATTGTATTTTTATTCAGTGTAGAAAAATAGAAAAAAAAACACTGAAAGTTTGTCTTAGTGCTCTTTTGTTCAAATGCAGATTTACCTAGGGGATTACTCATAGAACACATGTTCACTTCCCTTGAACAGATGTTTTAAGCCACATACGAATTTTGATACTTTTCCAGGAAAAAAATGCAATGATTTTTAAAACTACTTAACCCTAGAGAAAACGGAAAGAACATTAAATACATTCAAGTGCCAATCAAATAATACAACATGAAATGCAAACCTATTGTATTCTAGCTAAATTCCAAATTAAGTATTTTTAGGATAATGTTCTGATGATGATTCATGTGCCCCTCTAGCCACATTCATATTTTAGTAATACTATTACTAAGAAAGATGTATTACAGATTTTTAATCATATGAACTCTGTGAGTGGCAAAAACACTTCCTTTCACAGCAGCCAACACAAATGCAGGAAGCTTATAAAAATATGTTGAAAAAGAAGAGCAATGTATCTTTCATCATAATTGCAGAGAGCCTGAATCTTGTTTTTATCACTGTGACCTACTGAGTCTGCCATTATCCTCAAATAAGTACTATTTCTAGATCTTGTAATACATCTGTGAGATCCTACAATAAAATAAAAAAGGTGAAATATTTAGGAATAAAAGTTCAAAAACATGAGGCTGCAGCCATTAAATACTACATGCAATTTAACTGGATACAGTGAAGTTATTGGTATATTATCTACTGCTGTGAATAATAAGGCAGAAGTTCTTTAACTGTGAGGTTTCTTAATTTGTGTCACTGCGTATCTCAAACACATAATCAAACTAGTACTTTAATTTCACTTAATGTCCCCTTTTAATTTTCCTTTTACTGAAGTTAATTTTATGTGAAATTATAATGCAGTTGTTTTAGTTTACCTCTGATTAGCAGTCATATGGCACATCATTCTCTAGCCCTGTTATTTTTTGTTGTGGTAGTAGTGATAAAATATACAACCCAGAAATTTTGTTTTTTAAAGTAGATTTTAATTTACTTCAAAGGGGATAAAATTAAACAGAAAAAAGCAGATCAGAAGAACACAATGTAAGACACACAGATTTTAAAGCAAGACAACAGGAGATCATCAATGTCTATCTTACTATCTCTTGTTTTCTTCTGAATAGTTGTCCATATCTTCACACACAATGAACTCATACAAAACAAAATAGTATTAAACTGATCAGAACAGGATGATGAAGGCATTTTAGGCTTTCAAAACCAGATAATAGGGAAACCAACAATGGCTGCCATAGTGTCTCTCATTCTCTTCAAAATAGCTATCCATACCTTCATGTATGTTGAAACTGAACAATACAAAACAGACTGAAACAACTCTGAACAAAGAATAATAGTATTGCTGGATTTCACAGCAGGGCACTATGGAATCAGCACCGGGTACCTTAATGTCTCTTTTTCTTCAAAGCAGCTGTTTATTTCACCAGGCATTATATAATCGATTCCCATAAACTTTTTAAGGAGAAGTTTTATGCACCTGTGAGTCTCTATACTTATACCTATTATTTTCTGTATTAGAGGGGAAAACAAAACAAATTCCTAGAAAAACACACAAAAAAATTAACAATAGCAAAGAGGCTCAAACACTGATAACCTAAAGCTTCAAAAGAAGGTAGTAGGAGCATAACTGAGGTTGTTGTTTTACATAATGATAAGAGTTCCTCAGATCACCATACAATAACATACAGTATTGTTTCATTCCTAGGAATGTTAACTATTTTGTTCCAATAACTTATAGAATTTGCAGCACAATCATCTTAGCTATATTGTGTGTTTATATAAATATAGATTTTTTTCTTTTTCCTCATTTTCCCTGAGATATTATTTTCCACCTTTAAGTAGATTCTTATGCTTTCACTGTATTTATTGAGTTTTTATATCTTATATAAGATATTCCCATTTCTTGCACTAGGGAGACGATATGGTATATACAGATGTGAGTTTGATTTATTTCACTTATGAGTTTGGTCTCCAGTTATATTCATTTACTCATAAGTATCTCAATGCGATCATTCTTTATAGCTGAGTAGTACTCCATTGAATAAAAAAACAACATCGTTTTTATCCATTGCTCAGTTGATGAGCATTTAGGTTGTTTCCAAGATGTGGCTATTACAAACTATGCTCCTATAAACATAGATGCACATATAACACTGTGGTGTGTTGTTTTCAGTTCTTCTGGGAATATGCCCAGAAGTGGGATAGCTGGGTCAAATGGGATTTCCAATCCCAGCCTTTTGAGGAATCTCCAGACTGACCTCCACAGTGCTTGCACCAGTCTACACTCCAATCAACAGTGCAGAAGAGTTCCTTTTTCCCGGTAGACCTCCAGCATTTGTTGTTGGAGTTTTCTTTATCCTTGCCATCCTTTATGTAGTGATATGGAACCTCAGTGTTGTTTAATTTGCATTTCTCTGATGACCAATGATGGTGAACAATGATGGTATTTATTTGCCATTTGTTATTTCTTCATCTGAGCACTGTGTGTTCATTTCAGATGCCTATTTTTGGAAAAGGTCTTTGAATTTTGAGAACCTGATTTTTTTTTAATTCTTTGTACGTTCTAGACAGAAGTCCTTTGTCTGAGAGACAGTTCACTAAGATTTTTTTTCCAATTTGTGGGTTTTTTTTTTTTCACAACGCTGGAGATTTCTTTCAACATGTAAAAACTCTTTAATAAGGGGCTGGGGATTTGGCTCAGCGGCACTAAGCACCTTCTTGCAAGCACATGGTCAGGAAATCGATCCCCGGTACCAATAAAAAAAAAAAAAAAGGAAAGACAAAGACAAAAAGCCTCTTTAATAGGATGTGATCCCAGGTATTGATTCTATGAAGTATTTCGTGTGCAGTTTGATTCTTGTGGTTGAGTTTGTTTGTAGTTCTATCTTTTAATCTACTCCATTGATCTTCAGGTCTGTTTTTATTCTAGTACCATGCTGATTTTATTACAGCAGCTTTGTAATAACTTCGACTCAGGGATTATGACTACATGAGCCCAAGCCTCCTACCTTGTCTCTGTTGCTTAGAATTGCCTTTGCTATTCTAGGTCTTTTCTGGTTCCAGATGAATTTTAGGAGTGATTCCTCTTGATCTGTGAGGTATGCTAGTGGTATTTTAATTAGGATTGCATTAAAATGTATAACAAATTTGGGAGAATGGCCATTTTCACAATGTTTATTCTTCCTATCCATGAACAAGGGATGTCTTTCCGTTTTCTGAGGTCCTCTTGGATTTCTTTTTTCAGGGTGCTACAATTTTCGCTGAATAGATCTATTACTTCTTTTGTTAGATTGATTCATAAGTATTTCACATTTGTGGGTGCTATTGTGAAGGATATAGCTTCTCTTATTTCTCTCTCAATGATTTCTGTTGTTAGTGTATAGGAATGCTATTGCTTTGTGAGTATTGACTTTGTATCCAGCTGCATTGCTGAATTTATTTATTATACCTAGGAGTCTTTCCATGGGGCTTTGGGGGGGTCCTCTATGTAGAGTATCATGTCATCTACAAATAATGTTAATTTAGCTTCGTCTTGTCCTATCTTTTTTCCTTTTCTCTCTCTTGTCTAATTGCTCTGGCTAGTATTTCCAACACTGTGTTGAACAGGAGTGGTGATAATGAAAATTCATGTCTTTTTCCTGATTTTAAGTTAAAGATTTTCAGCTTTTGGCTACTTAATGTGACGTTGGCTGTTGGCTATGTCATAGATGGCTAAATATACATAATGACATCCATTCATCCTATAGTACTATACAGAGGAGTTTCACTGCCCTAAGGATTCTAGGATCTACCTATATAAACCCCCCACCATGAAGATTTTTTAATTTATTTTTTCTTTTTTTTTCATCCAGTTCTCCTTTGTCCAGAATTTGAGAAAGAATTGCTACATAGTCAGACTGACCTTTAACTCACTATGCAACTTACGATGGCCTCAAACTCACAATGATTCTCCTGCCTCTGTTTCCCAAGTGCTGAGATTACATGTGTGTACCATCACACCTGTCTCATTTTTAAGGGCTTGTTTGCTCTTTCTTTTACTTATTTTTGCTCAGGGTACAAGCTAGACATGTATTTAGAGTCAAAAAAGTCAATGTAGCAACTTTTAGACAAGTAAATTTCTCCTATCTTCTGTGTTTTTTTAAGCCAAAATTCATCTCTGCACATGCAGTAATTCATAAAATTTAACTAAAGGAAAGAAAGCAATATATAAATCCTCAACCCTTACCAAGCACATACACTACCTATCTAGCTCATAATGGTTAAACAAATTGGAGTCACAGAACAAACTGAAATGCCCTATTTGCCACTATGACCCTGAGAAGGTTATCTATCCCTGCTAAGCCTGGATTTTGCCATCTGTAAAACTGATATACTAACAATTCAAACTTCAAACAGTAAGAATTAAACAAAATACTATATGAAAACAACTGACAGCAAGAGCCTAAGTCTTCCTAATACGGTCAATAAATATATATAGGCACTATTCCCATAATGTTACAACACCACTAAAATGAGACCTGAGAAGCTTGTTCAACGTATGCTGATCCAGCTTAATCTGGCTACAACGTTACTAAAGCTAAACAACCTCTGTATTTTATAAAATTTATCTCCACTCTAAAGCTAATATCTAATGCCTTATAAATAATGTAAATTTATGACAAAGTAATTGCTACTAGTCACCTCAGCTCCAATTCAGTATCTCATTCTCAGAGCCACAACTCTGAGATAAAGCTGTAAGATTTACTTTAGCCATTGTAGAAATTATTCTCACTTCTGCATATCACATCTCACTTGGGCCAGGCACTTAGCCATGCAGCTCTTACAGCCACTGTATACTTTCTGGGAACCTGACTTCTCTACTTCTCTATTAAGATCACCTTGGCCTCATTTCTCTTCCTACCCATCCTGGATCTCATGCCCATTCCAACTATCTACATTCTACCTGATATTTTTGCTTCCTAGGTACTGTGTACCACTTGAGCATCTGCCTGGGAAACTCTCCATCTAGATTTAAAAATGATCTCTCTCTGCAAAAGAACTGAGCACTACTGAGTAAACACAAAACAAAAACCACAAGACCCACAGATAGGTACCACTAGAAAGTAAGAGTTTCCGGTCTAAGGTGGGCACTCAGTATTCTCTTAGTTAATGGCTCATAAAGTGAAGCCAACATTAGTTTTATCAAGGACTAATTCAAGGTTTTCAGGTCTTCATCTCCACTTCCACAGATTGTAGCAAGTACAGGTATGTCAGAAAATGTTTTTAAAACTTGGAAACAGTAACAAAGTTCAAATATCACTCAGGGCAAAAGCCACCCAAAGATTATAAGGCAAATCTATTTTTCCAGCTTGCTATTTATCACTGATTAAAGATCCCAATATTGGTTACATGCTAAATCATAGATTACTATCTCATAGAGATTCATACAATTTCTGTAGAGTTGAAAAACCAACCAAGATTACAGTTTCCACTTTGATGGCCATGAATTAGTTCTGGCCACCTAACCTAGTAGTCATATCATAACACCTATAAACACATACTTTTTCTCCCATGGTCTAGTTTTACCATTTTACTGATTCCTTCTTTAATGAAAAAGCTGGTATCTGATCTGCCCATTTTATATTTGCTTGACAGTTGTAACTGTTCTTTTTTGGCAAATTATACCCTATAATGGAGGCATTTAGTAGATCATTCAATTTGTACTTTAATAAACTTTAACAATAACAGCAGCAATTAAAAAATCACATGTGGCTGGGGATATAGCTCAGCAGTGTGTTCAAGAATGCACAAGGTTCTGGGTTCAAGCCCCAATACTGAAGCACACACACACCCCTTATTCTTGTATCTGGTAGCCTCTGTCATCTGCCATCTTTCTCACTTTGCTTTACTTTTATAAAGACTATTCTAGTTGCCTACACTTTGTTTTACTTCTTTGCCTCTAATTCTAACTTCAGTGTACTACAGTTTAGCTCAGGACTATGGTGAGTTCAGTGGTGACTTCCAAACAGATAATGTTCGAATCCTATCATCTGGAACCTATGAATATCATCTTACACTTGGAAATATGATATTTGCTGATCATAACAGGTTAAAATGATATATTGGTTAGGTTAGTCCACAATCAAATGATTGATATTTTGGCAATAGGAGAAAAATACAAAGACAGATAATGGAAAAACTCATGTAAGCACAGAAGCAAAGATTAGATTGATACATCCACAGGAAAGGTAAGGAATGCATGCACCAGGAGCTAGGAAGAGGCAAGTAAAGATCCTCCCCTAACCTTCAGAGAAAGAGCAAACCCAGCTGACATTTTAACATCAGAATTCTAGCCTCCCTGTGAGGCAATAAACTTTTGTTTTAATAACTTTGAGCTATTTTGTTGTAGCTCAAGGAAACTACTATGGAGACTCTCTCCTTTCCCACTAAAAATACTTGCTAAATTTAGCAGTCATTTTCTAAACTTTAGGAAAAAATTCTAGTGTATGACGTAAGTGTTGAGGAGGAAGACAAAGAGGACTTCAAGAAAAAAAATATGGTCATTCAGTTTGACTCTTTCAGTCTCCTTAATCCTTCTGAATTTAGTCCCTGTGAACAAGAAAGCCCTCATACAATTCTCTAATAGGTGTCCCACCCTTTGTTCTCTCCCTTTAACCTGCTGTCTATACTCACTGTTATTTTACTTAAATGCCAGGAGGGATACATGGTCCCCTTATTTGAAAGTTCCTCAACTGCTTTCCACTGATACAATGAAGCTCAGGTCTTCAGTCAGGTCACACAAAGCCGATTATATTCCAGCCCTTGATTCCCACTCAAGTCTCAACTCCTAACTTCTCATACAACGTTTCCACTCTAGCTGTGGAACTATGAATGACACTCCTCACACACTTCACCTCTGTGCCACTGCACATGCTATTCTACTTGGTGAAAACAATGCTTATCCTCCTCTCACCCACAAGCAATTATCTGCTAATGTTATTCAGTATAAAACCTTTCTGAAGCTCATCTTTCTCATCCCATCATAATCTCTTTATTGAATATGTTTAATCATGCATATTTATGCCACTTTCCCACACCAACTTATAGTTCTGTTGGGAAGGCAACCCATTCTATTGACCCTTATAGGTATCCACACATAAATAAAACATAACTCTTACCGCATAAGTGTTCAATTTAAAAATAAATCAAGAGCAACAGGCACCCTAGGGAGAGAACAAGTCAGCGTCTCCTGTGATCCAGCCATGTTGGAACTTGGGAGCTGAGCAAGAAAGCAAAGAGCCCTCCTTCTAGGTAGGTGTCAGCAGGAGCGAGCAGCAGGCCTGCCAGGGTGAGAACAAGTCAGTGTCTCCCGTGAGCTCCCACACCCACCCCACTTCATTAGCATCTGGATGATGTGGAGGACAGCCAGAGTGGATAGCAACTAAGCACATAGAGCAACTCCTGTTGGGTTGATTATGCTGACCTGGGGCTTGAGGAGCACCTCTTGGGAGGATGACCGTATGCAACACAGCAAATATGAGGGATTTCCTTCTACCATTTCTTTGAAAACAAATATTGTTTTCATTGTTTTGCTTTATTCTGATTAATTATTTTGCTCTATATAATATTCTATCCCAATAGGTTTTATAATGTTCTGTTTTTAGTTTGAGTTTGTTATACCTGATTGAACAGACAAGTACTGTGAAGATAACAAGATACACTGTGGTACCTATTACCCCTATCCCAGTATGCTGCTCTGAAGTTCTGTTTCACTGCATTGTCTTGATTTGCTTTGTTCTTTCTTATTTTGTTGTATTTTACCTCGTTCAAAATAAAAAAAAATAATAAAATTAAGAATCAAAATAAATCAAGTATTGTATTGTGCTGGGCAAGAAATATATTTGAAAGGCTTTAGAATCATTCAGTTTTTTAAAGCTTGGGATTTTAACCTCTTTAACTTACCTTCCCTTCAATATAAAGACCTTAAAACAATAAGGAAAATCCCAGTACTTCTTCAATTAGAGCTGCAAGCCTTATAGACTGCAGGTAGCCATGATTCTTCTCATGTAGTCAAGCAAAGCAAGTGAGAAACACTAGGCCGCGTACTTGGTTTCTGAAACCCAGCTGCAACCTAACTGTAACCCTGCTTTCCCCTTAAGCTTAAACTGATCCTCTTCTCTACAAACTACCTCAGAGTCTCTGCAACACACTCCTCCTTCTACATTAAGGGGACTTGAATTCATGCTAGCTATAACCTCAAGAGTCCTAAGATACTCTTCCTCAACCCATTCACCGGAATGTCTCCCTCACAATCAGCTTCTACAACACAGAGTTATCAGAAACAAGGGCCTGTCAGGAGGGAAGATAACCACCAAACAAAATGAACAGAAACAGCTGAACTATACCAAAAGTCATCAAGCTGAGCAAAAGTAAAAAAGGTAAAGAGCAAAGGTAAAAAAAATGAGAGGCAAATGCAAAAATAAGATGTAGGTGGCACACTAGTTAGCTTTCCATTGCTGGGACAAAATACAGCTTAAAGGCGGAGAGGTTTCTTTCACTTCCAGTTTGAGGTTTCTGTCCACGGTCAGCGGGCTCCAAGACAGAAACATCATGGCAGAGGAAAGCTGTTCACATCATGGATTTGGAAAGCAGAGAGCCAGACCCAGTGAACAATCCTTGCTACATGGATTGCTACATCCTTGCTACTACATGATCTGACTTCTCTCATTGAGCCACAACAAAATCTCCCAAAACAGTAACTGGGTTGGGACTAGGGTGCAAAATATAGAAAAATGAATTTCAGACAGATGTAAACCCATAATCCCAGGCTTAGGAGGCTGTGGCAGGAGGATCATTCCAAACTGGAGTTGGAGGCCAGCCTGGGCTACTTAGTAAGATGAAGGCAAAAATCAAGTCCCAAAGTGTCCAAAAAACAGAATCTCAGTAGAAAACAAACACTTTAAAATTAAAGAGATTTTAACTGCAGAGTAGGGAAAAGTAAAACAATATTTTCATTTCATAGACTGACACTCCCACTGAACAAACAATTTACTGGCTTACATGAACAGTTTTGAAGATTCTTCTCAGTACATTCTAAAGAGTTTAGTTATAGATTTAAAAACATTTAGAGTGGTTATATGGATCTTAATTTCAATATAGCTAGTTTTTAAACCTTGTATGCCTGAAGCAAAGCCTCCATATTTTCAAAGGTCAGTAAGATTTAAAAAAAAAGCTAAGAAAGACCAAAGCACCCAGATTTTTCAGACCAAAAAACCCAAATAAACAACAAAAAAAATCTGACAATTTAAATGACAGTTTCAGTAAAGTACAGGACTGCCACAGATTAAACAAGAAATTCATCATCTGACAAATATCTACAGTGTGCCAAATAGTAAAAAAAATTACAGTACAGATAAAAGTCTCTTGAAAGTGTATCATTGACAAAAGCAGATACATATGGGGCTGGGGGACTAAGCAGCGTAAGCACCTGCCTTGCAAGCAGGTGGTCGTGAGTTCGATCCCTAGTACCGGTAAAAAGAAAAATGAAAAAAAAAAGCAGAGCTATAAACTCTCTGGAAAGTAAATTACTGGAAACAGAGAGAGAGAGAGAGAGAGAGAGAGAGAGAGAGAGAGAGAGAGAGAGAGAGATGTATAAAAGCCAGTGGCAATGTGTGCTTATTTCCAGTGAAGAGTAAAAGCATTATAGCAGTGTAGGCCACTCTCAAACAACATTTCTATTTCCTGATGGAGGGGCCTCCAGGACACAGCGGAAGACAAGGTTCCAGAAGAAAGGAAAAAGAAAATAGGAAGCAAACTCATATTATGCCAGGATAAGGGACAAGATAACAGCTCAGCTCTATACAGTACGAGTCAAAATGCTGTTGCTGAATAGTCATCCCATCTGAGACCTGATGGGATAGAATTTATTTATGCACAGATCTGTCTGGCTCTAACACGGTGCCACATGACTTTCTCCAGTAACTTCACTATCCAGAACCCAAGGAAGCAGACAATGGACACTATCACAGAGGCCCAAGTTTGAAGTTTACCAAGAGAGAAAGTAGGAACACTGTCCAAATGATGAGGCTAAGTGCCTGAGCTCGAAGAGGCAATAAACCTAGAGATGGACAGATGAACTAGGTAAAAGAACTATGCAAAGATGATGTCATATCTAACCTCTCATACAAATCCTTCTGTCAGCCCCACAGTGGGCCCCATGACAACATGGCCCCCATCAGCTTCTCTAGCTTTTGTTTTTCATTACTTTCCTGATACCACACTACTGAATTTACCTCTTCCATTCCATAGAATAATAAAGTGGTTTTGGACTAAGGCACACTGGATTTAAGTGCCAGTCATGGTAAGTTCTAAGGTCTACTACCATTTTTAAATACATAACTCATCTCTGTTTAGAACTCCTGCAAGTTGGAACCAAATCTGTATAAATCAGCACATTTTTATACAATGAATTTCATCCAGTATATGAGTGAAAATTGTGTTTCCTTTTCCTTACAGAGAAACCAAGGGAAAAGGAGAGAGCAACTACGAGAACAAAATCAGGGGCTCTTTTATAATACTGGAGATGGCTATTTCTGTACCCAAATGAAAGACAGCACAGTGCAAAGAAGTGCACTGAACTTCTTGGCGCTGATTTAGGTTGTTACTGTTCTTAAGGAGGACTATGTGGGGAGGGCAGAATGTGCTAAGTAACCTGTTTTTACTCTGAGCTCTTACTTAAACAAGGATTCTTCTGGTACTCAAGAAAGAACAAAAATGTGGTCTAATTCCTGTAAGAGAAGATCTGAGGAAAAACTGGGCAGATCATTCGGCCCTCAGCAAACAATCTGTAAGGTTCAAGAGGGTCCTCTAAAGCCCAGGCTCTTAAATGGGAACAACCCTTGCAGGGATTTGGCAATAACCAATCATAGGAAGCATATACAAGGGGCTGATACCAAACAATACACTCAGGGCAAGGGATTCATTTCAGAAGGAGGGTTCTTAATATATATATATATTCTGAATGACAGATACCATGGTAAATATTACAAGTTAAAAAGTGAACATAACTTTCTACATTGATAAGAACATATACTTAAAATACAGTGCCAGAAGTACTATGTGAAGATGAGAATGTAGCTATTGGTTAGAGAACTCTTCATACAGGTGATAAAGCCCCAGAAGGGGTTTTAAAGGTATTTAAGAGTTTATTAAAACCAGAAGGAAAATAATTAGAAGCATTCCCAGTAGAGGAAATTGCATCTGGAGACACAGCTGTACAGGGAACAAGGTAAATCCGCAAGTACTCATATTATATTAAGCCAATTTGTCTGGATTAAGAGGCACCTAAAATAACAGTGAGTGTGTGTGTGACAGTGTTTCAGAGGGTGACATGAGGAACAGAAAACCAAGGGGGGAGAACTGCCCTCTATGTGGCAGCACCCCAAGTAATGTGGGGATTTGAATGGAATAAAAGAGGAAGATGCACAAAGACACACCTGTTCTCAGTTTCTCCACTCCTCACTGCGATGAGGTGGACAGCTGTGCTCGGCCACAGCCTTCTCCAATGAAGGTTCTATCCTGCGATTGGCCTAAGAGCAATGCAGCCAACTAACCATGGACTGAAATTTCTGAAACTTTAGGCCAAAATAAATCCTCTTTTTAAGTTTTGTCAGTGACAGAAATATGACCAACACAACATGAAATTATACATTAGAAGAATAAAAAGTACCTAAACCTAATGCCTGAACTATATAAAATATAAAGGGCATCGGCATGAGATTAGGAGAGAGTAAAACAAAGGGTCAGGCTGTAAAAAAAATTATACATACAATATTTAAAGGAGCTTAAGTTGTGCATTACTGATAAAGAGATCCCACTATGGTACCAACTATGAAGAGCAATTCCCCAGTACAGTATATGGTACCATGCCAGTCTACAGTAACCAACCTACAAGTATCTGTCTGATAACTGGACAGGGACACAGGGCACAGGGGTCAAGGAACAAACAGTGGGCCAGGCCCAGAGGCTGAGAGGCTTGAAAACACTGTTGTAGGGCAAGCTGCCACACTTTCATACTTTCTGGACTCTCCCCCTCTACTGAGTATTGTGATCTCTTCAAGTGTCTGCAAGCCCCATGGATTAGAAACATGCCAATTCTTCAAAGCTTCCTCACCTAAAATTACTTATCAGTAAAGATTCTCCTGCTTCCCAGGCATTATGAGTTTTCTCTCCCTTAATAACCTACATACTGCATATTTCCTCTTGGTTGTTATTTTATACATATATTCCTACCTGGACAAAACTACTTCCTTAAGGACACGACAGATTCTCTGAAGCTGGTGGCTTTGTCTTTTTTTTTTTTTTTTTTAATTTTTTTTTAATTTTTATTTAAGGAGAAAAGAAAAGAAAGAAAAAAAAACAGTGAAGGGGTACAAGTTATACAGATTTACAGAATAAAAAAATGCGCAGTAGGAAATCACTAGTTAATGGATTACATATTGCCATCTTAGAAATAATTGTTTAAGTCACAAAATTAAAGCTTGTAGAGTGGACATTCCAACAATGATACTGCAAACAGTTCTGTTCAATGATCCAATAAAACTCTGTGATATCATTTTCTATCTTATACATTTAAATATACATGCAGTTATATAGTTTAGAGCACTTTCTTTTCCTCTCTTTTGTACAGTGACTATTTCACATTTTGGGTTTCATTGCTCCCACGGTTCTTGTTGCTTTTTTGGAAGAGAGTAAAACCAAATGTGACATAACAGAACAGAATCGGTCAAGTCAAAAGGGTGGACATAATAGATAATATAGGAACATAATGCAAGGTGATCAACAATGGTTACCATAATGCCTCCCGCTATTTCTAATAGAATTGCCTATATCATTAGTTGTAATACAATTGAACAAAACCGTAAAGAATAAAACCGACAAAACCAAAACATTGGAGATATTGTAGGTCTTCAAAAGTAGATAAAAGTCAACGAGAATGGGCGTTATAATGAATCTCATTATCTTCTCAGCTGATGCCTAAACTTTCGAACCTGATACTATCCAGCAAAACAGAATATAGGAACCTCAGTCAAAAACAAGATGGTGAGAGTAATACAGGGCTTCAAATCGAGATAATAGAAAGTCAAAGTGGGTTACTATATTATATCCTGCTATATTTTTCCCTTTAATTAAATGGATAAAAATAAAAAAGTAAATAATGGAGTGGAGATTGAGAAAAAGGAGGGCATAACAGCGAAACAGGGCAGATCAAAACATAACCATTTAAGCAGAATAGTGTTTCACCACCAGCTAATCCTGACCCAAAAATAGTTACCATATTGACTCCCTCCCTGAAGTCCTTGAGTACAACTTCATATACTGTAGCATTAAGTATATCAAAACAATGTAAATCCATTTAAGAGAATGACAGCATTATAGAGTATTTAGAATCGACTAACAGAAAATGAACAATGGTCTCTGTATAATCTCCTTGTCTTTAAAAGGTTTTTGCTTATACTATCGTACATAATAAAATCCAATAAGATACAACCTGTTTAGACCATTGGAGACAGAAGAACAAAAGCTAGATGAGACTTCAAAACAAGATGGTACTAAATCAGCATTACCTATTAAGATGTCATTTTCTCCAAAAAAAAAGCTGTTCCTATCATCCAATCTTCTGTCTCATTTCTGTTGAGCTCTTTTTCTGTCAGTAGCTGTCAGTTTGTCTTCTTCATTTTGTTCTCTGCTCCATTCGTTGTGGCCTCCCCGCCCCTATTTCTGGGTTCTTTGTATTTTTCTTTTTTAAGAATATCCTGCAATACTTTCTGTAGGGTTGAATTGGTGGTTGCAAATTCCCCCAGTTCCTCTTTATCCTGGAAGCACCTCGTTTTTCCATCAATTTCCAGGGACAGTTGTGCAGGATATCTCAATCTTGGCTGTAGATTATTATCTTTCAAAGCTTGAATTATTTCTCCCCATGCTCTTCGTGATTTGATGGTTTGTGAAGAGAAATCTGCTGTAATTCTGATGGGTCTTCCCTTGTAAGTGATCTGTTTCTTGTCTCTTACAGCTTTTAATATTCTGTTCTTGTATTGAATTTCTGGAATTTTTATTATTATATGCCTGGGTGTTTCTCTGTTAGGGTTGTAGGTAGCTCGGGTCCTGTATGCCTCATACATTTGAGTATCTTTACCTTTTGCTAAATTAGGAAAATTCTCCTGGATTATTTCTGTGAGTAGCTTTTGTAGTTCACTTGTTTGTGTCCCTACTTCTTCTTTTATGTTCTTAATCCTTAAGTTATGGCTCCTCTTATCATCTTCTTGTCTTTGTATTATTGCTGTGTGTTTCTTTGTTATTTTTAAGAAGTTTTTCATTTCATTTTCCCATGTTTCAAGTCTGCCCTCCAATTCAGATAGTCTGTCCTTAGTTTCTTTCAAGCTGTTATGCCAGTCTTGGGTAGACTTCTTAATTTCTTGATAGTCCCTTTGCACCTGCTTCACATACTCAATGCTTTCTCTGTTTTCTCCATCAAGCAATTCTCCCCTCTTTTTCTGTTCTTCCATTAGTGGCTTTGTCTTTTGTCTTCGTTCAATGTCCTGGGGTTGATACACATGCAAACTCTCCTAAGAGTTCTACATTACAATCTCTCCATTCTGATAGTTTGTAATGACCAAACAGTAAAAAGTACCAATACCTTATACTTTTTAATCTCAAACAATTCCATTTTAATTAGAAAATTACATGTATTCTACTGCACAAAACCTTTGCAGGGAATTCTGGGTCACTCCCCTTGACTGAATCTGTATACTGGAATCTTCCAATCATTGAAGTAATCAGATAGTTAATTATTCTTTCGATTATATACATTTACAAGTCCAGATTTATTTGGTATGTAATACTTTAGCGGTCTTGGGAGATCACCCATGCTCTCATCTGTTTCAACTATATTGGCATTCATTAAATAATTATTTTATTTGAATGCATTTCCTGTCTTCATTTCATTTAACTCAAAATTATATTGAAAAATAATGACCTAAAAAGAACATATGTCAATAAACTAACACTTTTTACTGAAATGCTTTATCAAAGATCCAGTCCAGGACAAATTTAAAATGAAATTAAATAAAAAAAAATGTAACTGCAGTTCTGAATGATATAGTAGTTACTTTATAACGAGTCCTCTGAGATGAAATTTTATATATTGAAATTTTTAAAATGCTGTATATTTTAAGTATTTTTTATTTGTGCAAATTAGACTATAAATGAGTTTTAACATGGACTCAAAGTAACACAACATTATTAAAACTAGAACTTTGCGACACCCTTCTGAACAACCAATGGGTCAGAGATGAAATTTTAAAAATTTAGACAGTTTCTACAATTAAACAGTAATTCCAATACAACATACTGGAAATTATGGGATGCAATGAAAGCAGTCCTAGAAGAGAAGTTCACAGCAGTGAATGCCCACATCAGAAAACCAGAATGAGTTCAAAATAAACAACCTACTGTTCAACCTTAAGCTTCTACAAAAAGGTCAAATCAAGTCCAAAGCTAGTAAGAAGGGGGAAATTACTAACATCTGAGCATAAATCAATAAATAGACACTAAGAAAACAATAAATTAATAAATCAGGGTTGGTTCTTTGAAAAAATAGATAAAAACTGACAGACCCTTAGCCAACCTTATCGAAAAGAAGACTCGAATCCATGCAATGAGAAATAAAAAAGGTGATACCAGCACAGATTCTGCAGAAATCCAGATCATCAATATCTAGTTCAAGAACCTATATTCTTAATAAGATAGAAAGCACAGAAGAAATGAATGAATTCCTAGATATATTCAAAATACAAAAGCTAAATCAAAAAGATACAAAGATTCTAAATAAACAAATTTTAGTCAGTGAAATTGCAGATGTAATTAAAAACCTAGCAATAAAGAAAAGCTCAGGTCCTAATAAATTCACTGCTGAATTAGATAGGAAATTTAAAGATTTAATCCCACTACTACTTCCACTCTTTAATGAAATTGAAAGAGAAGCAATAGTCCTAAACTCATTCCTGGAAGCAAGCATTACTCTGATACCAAAGTCAGAGAAGGATCCAAACTAAAAAAATGCATTACAGGCCAATCTCCCCTACACAAGCAAAAATCCTTCATAAAATACTGGCAAACAGAATGCAGCAGCAAATCATCAAGAAGACATACATAATGACCAATTAGGACTCATTCCAGGGATGCAGGGATGGTTCAATATACACAAATTAATAAATGTAATGTAACATATTACCAAGGAAAAAAATCACATGATCATCTCAAGTGATCAGAAAAAGCGTTGCACAAAGTCCAACACCCATCCATGATAAAAACCCTACAGAACACTGGTATATACAGTCTTTACCTTAATCTTTTGTTTCTTATTTTTTCTTTAAATATTATAAAATTCATCTATGACAAACCAACACCTAACATTATATTAAATGGTCAAAAATTGAAAGCTTTCTTTCTAAAATCAGGAATAAGACAAAGATGTCTACTATCACCACTCTTATTCAATATAGTTCAGGAAACATTAGCCAGAGCAAGTAAAAGAAGGAAAAAAAGAAGTAAGGATGGGAAAGGAAAAAGTTAAATTATCATTACTTGTACATGACATGACACTTTACATGCAAGATCGCATAACCTTCACCAAAAGACTTCTAGATTTAATAACCAAATTCAATACCATAGATGGAAACAAAGTCAACACTCGAAAGTCAATACCATTCCTGTACACAAATAAACTCACTGAGAGAGCCATCAGGGAAACAACACCTTGCACAATAGCATCCTGTCAGGGATCCCTGTGTGAGTCCCCAATCTCTAGCCAGGTTTTATGGCACAAGGAAGGAAGAAAGAGCAAGGGATTAACTGGCAGTACACAAGGGATCCAGGATGACCAGTTGTTCATGAGGATCAAAAGGCCACAAGGCAGCCAGAACCTTGGCATTTACTGACTGAGGAATTATCACACCACTCAGAGGTGATCTTCAGCTACTGAGGAACTTGCCCTAGAGCCTCTCAGTCTCCTTAGTAGTCCTAGTCTGATCTTAGCAGGTGTGAGAGGACAGCCCACTCCTAATGGGATCATGGGAAATCTCAAAAGGCTGATAACAAAAATCCCAAGCCTCTGTTCATCCCTTAGGAAAGCATATAAAGTTATCAATTGTGAATTTGTGGTCTCCAATCTCCAAAACAAAGTGCTGGTAGTTTTACAGTTTTGGTAGTTTTACATCCAAAAAAATAAAATATCTAGGATTCGATCTAAAGAAGTAAAAGCACTTTACACTGAAAACTATCATACTCTCAGAAAGGAGATTGATGAGGATATCAGAAAATGAAGATATCCCTTGTTTATGGGTAGGAAGACACAACAGAGTGAAAATGGTCACACTCCCAAAATTACTATACAGATTTAATGATATCCAGGTCAAAATATTAATAGTATATCTCACAGAATTACAGAAAACATTCAACTTCATTTGGAAACAGAAAAGAGCTATAATACCAAACACGTAATTCTCAGCAACAAAGACAAGGCAGGAGGCATCACAATCTCTGATTTGAAATTATACCGCAAAGCTACTGTGATAAAAGCACAATACTGGGGGGGGGGGACAGACTCAATGTTCAACAGAATAAGTTAGAAGATGCAGACAATTTCAAATCAGCAATGTCTTATCTTTGACAAAGGAGCTAAACATCTTCACTGCAAGGTATCCTCTTTAATAAATGGTGCTGGGAAAACTGGTTTCATACATGCCAAAGATTAAAACTAGACCTATATCTTTCACCATGGACTAAACTAAAATTAAGGGCTGGGGATTTAGTTCCACAGCGTAAACCTTGCAAGCAAGTACCGTGAGTTCAATCCCTGGTACCAATAAAATAAATAAATGAATAAACTAAAATCAAAAAATGTCAAAGATTTATATATTAAAACAGAAAAATCTGCTTAAAGATAAAATTAGTAAAATTCTTGAAGACACTGACGTAAACAATGATTTTATGAACAAAACCCTAATCACATGGGAATATCACAAAGAATCTACATCTGAGACCTCATCATATTAAAGAAAACTGTTGCATAGCAAAAGAAAGCACCAACAGAGTAAAGAAACAACCCACAGTTTGGGAAAAATATCTTGCTAGTTGTTCCTCAAAGGACTAATATCAAAAATATATAAAGAACTCAAAACAAATCAGAGCCACCCCAAATTTTAAAGACTCAATTCAAAAATAGGCACCTGAAATGAAGAGCGACTTCTCAGATGAAGGACAAACAGTAAATAAATGCAGAAAAAAATGTTCAACATCATTAGTCATTTGAGAGACACAAATGAAAACAATGCCAAGAGTCCATCGCATCCCTGAAAGAAAGGCTATCACCAAGACATTAAAGAACAACAAATGCCGGTGGGGCTGTGGCAAAAAGGCACCCTTTTCCACTGTGGGTGGGAGTGCAGACTGGGGGAGGCACTGTGGAAATCAGTACGTACAGTCCACGCCAAAAAAAAAAAAAAAATGCAGGTTTATTTGACCCAGCTATTCTCCTTCTTGGTATCTTCCTGAAAGAATTAAAACCACAGTAATACATGCACAATCATGGTAACAATGGCACAGTTTGGAACAGCTCAATTTTGAAAACAACCCAAATGCCCATTAACCAATGAATGATAAAGAAGATGTGGGTTTTTTTTAAAATAAATTGCATACTGTTCTTCCATTAAGAAAGATAAGTTGAGGCACTTCTAGCTAAACGGATGCACTTTGAGACGACATTCTTAAGTGAAATAAATGGGACACACATGTTCAAACATTACATGGTTTTCTTAGTGTGGAAACCAAAGTGTAAATAAAAACCAAAATGTGTAACAGATACTGGAAAAGGGGAAGAAGATGTTCAAAAGGCGAACAAGGGCTGTTGGGGGGAGAGAAGTGACAAGAAAACAATGGAAATAAAGTTTTGGCAAACAAGGGGACAGAGGGTTAAAAAGAGTTGGGTGGGACGGGAAAAAGGAAGCAAAATATATCATACCCAGGTACAAATTCCCTATGATGAATGTCTATATATATATATATATATATATATATATATATATATATATATTATAGCAATAAAATAAAAATTAAAAGTTAATAATATCAGAATTATGTAAGATCATGTAGGCACGTGAATACTGAATAAAAGAATAATTGTAAATTGAAAAATTAAGAGATAGAATTATGTATAATTTTCTAAGGTTTTAGTTTTACACAATCATTATCATCTATAAAATGTTTAGAAATACATGCAAAATGCTGTGGTTACATGGCTGACTGAAAGCCACTCAAGAAAAACACCTGCTCCTTTCATTGCCTATTTCAACAATCACATTTTAGGAAAAGTTATTTTTGAAGCTTTTCCTAATCTTTCTAATGTCATGTCATCATCCCACATCCCTCCAACTAATCAAGAACTGGAAGCAGACATTGTCTATTTACATGTATTCAATCAATGCGCAATTTAACTACCTGACCTTCCATAGCTCAGATTCCTCATCTTGCTGAGCACAGTCCTCAAGTTTAAAAACCTACCCTCATATAAATCTAATCTCCTCTCACCATACATGATCTTAATATATCCTTCCAGAAATCAATTCATTAATCTGTCATTTTAATTCCAGTACTGGTAGTTGTACCAAATTAACCATCTTAAGACCTTTTTTTTTTTTCACCTTGGTTTTTGGTCCTATAGAATGAAGCTCACTTGTTCATACAAAATTAACAATAACTACCACCTCTACGGAGAAATAATGTCTTTGTTTGGATTGTAACATTGAGAAATCTAACTAATATCATTTTTACCTCTAGTTTTATCATTGTTTTCTCATTAGTAAATTTCAAACATGTGAACTTTATATCTGATCACTAGTACCTATATAATGTTTAGTTTAGAATTTTCACTGTGCAAAATTAATCAGAAACACAGCAAAAAAGGATATGATTTTTGCATCTGAACAAAACTACATATTTTATCTTTATATTTTTATCAAACTAAGAAAATCTAAATCTGATGTCAATATTAGAAATAATTACACATGTTACTTAAGGTACTATTTAATATCCTTGCCTTCCTATTATATAGATATACATGTGGCTCAACATAAGCAGGTCATACCCCCAAAAGTTCTCTGGGCTCCCTTTTAAAAAAGGATGGAGGCTTCCATTGCAAGGTGTCAGGTATCCTCTTCCCAGACAAACAACTGGTCTGGCCAAACCCCAAAACCATGCCAATCTGGGGGTCACGCAGGGCGTGACCACCTTTGCAACCCCACCCGCGAGCGTGCCCCAGGTTTGCTCACGCACGAGCTGCCCCACACCTCCCCGGCGCCCTGCCTGGGGACCACTCACCTTGCTGGGCTCCGGTGTCCTCTAGCAGTAGGAGCAGGATAAGTAAGAGCAGGAGGAACAGAGGCAAGGAGGAGGAGGCCAAGGAGGAAGAGGAGGGCACGGAGGAGGGGTTGGGGCCCAGAGACAGGGAGCGGGGGAGGAGGAGCATGGCCCGGGCAGGGGCGGCAGCCGGACTCGGGGACACTGTGGGCAGTGCCTGGCTCTCAACCACCCGGCTAGCCATTGCATTTTAAAATTTCATTGTTGGTGGGAATAAAAACTAATAAAACTATTATGGAAATAAGTATAGAGATTTCTTCAAAGAATTGAAATTAGAGATTTCATATGACACAGTTATTTTCCTGCTATCCTTCCCAAACAGCTCAAATCGTCATACTACAACAATACACGATTACTAATGTTGAAAGCAACACAACTCATAGTAGCTAAATTGTTGAAGCAGTCTGTATATCCATCAATACACAACTGAATAAAGAAAATGCAGTATATATAACAGAATACTATTCAGCAGTAAAAAAACATGACATTTGAGACATTTGCAGGAAAATGATGCATTTGAAGACAGTTTAAATTGGAGATAAATGTAAATGTTTGTAGGAATACAATGTTGAGTGAAATAAAGCAGACACACAAGTTTAGATACCATATGGTGTCTGTCTCATTTACATGATGTAAAGTACAAAGAAAAAGATAAAGGGTGGAAAAATAGGCACAAAGGGATGGATCTCTCACCACAGGTCAGTGACTCAAAGGAATAAGGAAGGGCAAGTGGTAAGGAGGAGGAAAGTGGAAATAAGAATAGAGATGTGCCATTTACAGGAACCCAGTAACTCCAATTAACACAAACATTTTAAACTTTAAAAATAAATAACGTGTGCTTTTGGAATAGATGCACTGACAAAACACAATTACCAAAATCTTACTATATGTTCTGATATTTCTAATATTTCTTTCACCAACTATTTACTATGATTATAAACAAAATTTACTTTAGTTGCTCTTTTCTACTAGATTTTTAATGTAAGTACTACAAGTAGTCTTTAAGGCATGTTTGGCTGCTAAAAAGTAATGTATTGTACTGTTTTTGTGTTCTAGAAGCATTATAGTTCTAGGTATTATTCTGTTTAAAATCTTTTAATCTTTGAATAAAATGACTAGGTAATTCATAAAAGATAATTTACAGATTTGAAATATGCTCTAAGAAATATATTTTGATTTTATGCACTTTTTCTTTTTCTGTAAAGCAGGGTAACACTTCAGTTACACCTAACAGGAAGAAACATCCAAACCATAATTATTAGGATGAAAATCTTTCAGCACTATAATTTTTCAGATGAAGTAATATTGAGCAATATACTATTATAGGTGAACACACATTTCTTCTTTGACCAAAGGCATATATTTTGGTATTTATGAAATCTTAAATAGTACTGAATATTTAAAAATTATTGTAATCAATTATAACCCTTATCATCAATTATTGTAATCAATTATAACCCTTTTAACCCTGTAAAAAGCCATTTTTTTACATGAACACATTTTGTTTAATTTCCTAAAGCTAAAGTAAGTGAAGTGACTCGAGGAGTCCTTTTTAAGCAAGAGACAGCATTCTTTTACGGACAATTAATGTTCTTTTAAGAATTTCCATAGAATCTATTATACTGTCACTAGTTGAGTTTACCTATAACTTCTTTTATTGTACACTTATGTACAGACATATATATTTAATTTTGGCTCTCAAACCTGAATCTATAATTTCATATCATCCCAAAAAGATTACCAAAATTTGAAGTTCATGACAATTTACATTTTGCCTGGTTGGCAGAATTATGTTCTAATAGATGAAATAATTTACTGTTGATATTAATGTAAAAATTCAAACTATCTGTTAACCTAATACAGGGCACATTCTTCTCAAGCTAAACATTTATTGAACTGTGTTCTGTTGGCTATCTTTTTTGGTAGCAGAATAAGTGAAAAGTAACATATTTTGTTTTACACTAACTATACAAAATTTGACTTATAATAAGAAAATGTGACATGGATAGTTTATAAAATTAGTATTTCTTCCTATATGTATTTGGACTTCTGTAAAATTCATTCTAGATCATATTAAACTGTATTCTGAAAATTCATCTTATTATTATTCACAAATGGAGATATGTAAGAATGTAAAATAAAATAGGGTAAAAAATCATGTGTTATGCTTTCAATTATCTACTATTTGGGTATCTATCCATATAGACATATAATAGATTGGCTTTAATCTTAATACCTAAATATTTCTAAGTAACTGAGAATATAATTAAAGACGTAAAATAGATTCATGTTACCCCTGAAAGTAATTTTGAAAATAAAGACATCTTATGTTTAACTATAAAACATTCAATAGTAAGATTTCAAAATAATAAATTTTCTACTTTCTCTGCTTTTATATGAAATATTATACTCTCCAAAATACAACAATAAGTATTTTAAAAGTTCCATAGTTATACATACTTTTTCCTACTTATGTAGATCTGAAATTTTCTGACAGGAGGTTATGATCATTTTCTTTTACAAAGTCCAAAATTAACCTTTATAATGAGAATTCATACAAAATGAGCTGTTTCACATCCCTCTGGAAACCAATTCCAATGCATTTTGTCTAACTTGTTTTTAGATTCCATAAATGTATCTGGAAAATCCAATTTTTTGTTAGAGTGCACTTTTTAATAAGAGTTTCTCTACTAAATTCTGCAATATTGCTACTTATTTCTGTCAACTTATGGCTTGTGTTTAGATGCCACAAAAGCTGTTGTATGTGGTCATAGATGCAGCTTTTTGGAGATGGCTGGATCTAGGGTGTGTGGTATGGTTTATGGGGTCAAGGATGTGATGCAGCGATTGATTTATGATGTGATGCTAAGATGAAGGGTGTGCATATTACTCACCCACAAAGTTGGAGAGAGAGAAAAAGGTTGATGCTTGTAGCTGCCACTTTACTGCTGTCTACCTGCCACAAAATATTTCTCTTCTTTAATGCCCCTGTGCTGGAGCGAATTAACTATAAACTGAAACCTCCATAAACTGAGAGCTAAATAAGCCCTTCCTCTTTTAACTTTGAGTATCAGATATTTTGTGTCTGAAATGGGAAAAGTAACTAAGACAATTATGACATAATGTACACCCACACAGAGCCAAAGTTAAACAAGTTGGAATATCTGGAATTTATGTTTTTTTAAAGGCATAAACCATACCTTCTAGAACTGAAATTAATTTTAGCAGAAATATATGAGAGCAAGATTTTATTTAAAAGGAAAAATTTACAGTCTATTTGAATGCAACTATTTCTATAACTATATTTACAGGTGTTATTCATAACTATGTTTGTGTTTTAAAAAGCATGTCTAAAATCATATTTATTTTTTCACCCCCAAAATCTTAAGTTTACACAATTTGAAACTTTCCTAAGTAGAAAATTATTCACTTATCATGGATCAAAAGACATTTAAGGATAGCAAAAGGACAGTTTGTCATTATCATTTTTACCTTAATCTTAAATCCTTTTTAAATGAATTTCATTAGTGAGTATATATATATATATATATATATATATATATATATATAATTTAACAGATACTGTGTGATTATTTTCACTCATTGCAAGAATTCAGCCATAGAACATTTTGTTTAATGTGAAATTGTGGGGCTGGGGATATAGGTCAGTGGCACAGCACATGCTTGGCAAGCATGGGGTCATGAGTTTGACTCTTAGTAAAACAAAACAAACAAAAAAACCCCACGTGAACTGGATTATATCACTTTTTCAGAATAACTTTTTCATGTCTTTAACTTACAATAAAAGTTATTTATTTATTACCTTCTTGGTAATTGGCTGGTTGATTGAAGACTGACCCAGAGCACTGAGCAGCCATTCCACACAGACACTTCCCAGCCTTATAAAAACCTACCTTCAACATGGTATACACAAAGCCTTCAAAACTTCTCCTGGAGATCTTTAGTTCCACATTACTACCTGCCTCAAAAACCATGCCACTCACACATTTAATTTCATTGTATTTCTTTATGTCATTGTGTTCTCTTAGGATTTGTAAATATGTCTAATAAAGCCTTATCTTTCTACCTTTTCCCTGGCTAAACCCTACCATCCTTCAGGGCTTCAATTAAGAGTGATATCTTCTAGGAAACTTTCCTTAACATTAGTTGTTAATCAAAATACTTTCTCTATCATTGTATGAAACCTAGTATTCTTCCTATCAATGCAATTACGTATTAATATTTTTGGGGGATTTCTTGTTCACTACTTAGTATCTAATGGCAGAAATTTCATGATGGTGTATTTGTTGTTCTCACTATATACTGTGTCCCAGCTTATTCTGAATGTCCTTAGTGATTTTATTTATTTCAAAAAACAGGATTGTACAGGGGTCACTTAATAGTATACAGTATGTGTAGCATTACAACAGTTACATGTTACATATTTAATGACTTAGTTGATGTGTGGTGAGAAATAAAACCCTTTAAAAAAGTAAGAGTGAAGACGTGTCACAAAGCTTAAGGGTGAAGTTCAAAATGACAAAAGTTTTAGAAGATGAATCTGATTTTTTAAAGATACTCACTTATGTTCCACTCCTGTCTAAAGTTATCTGAATTTGAGATGGGTCCTTTCTTTTTCATATTTCTTGTGTTCTCTAGTTCAATGACATCTAAATTAAGATCATGTATATAAAATAAAGGAAAAGTAACCAAAGGCATAAAAATGGATGATTTTATAATATGAATGTCAAGTATATAAAAGGATATCTAAATCTATATATTAAAATATGCAGATCATACTCTAAAGTATTTTAAAATGAACAATTTTTAATAGTAAGCCTGTTCAAATGATTACATAGAGTTAACCATTACCTGCATATGGATTGTTTTAAATAACATACTATCATCAGTTTTATTTTTAAATGTATGTTAAATATGTGCATAACAGGAAAATTTGTAAATAATATGAAATAAGCAATAATTCGCTTGGCATTATGTTTGAATAAATGTTAACCTTTGTGTTGTTAATTTCTATATTTTTGTTTCAAAAAGCAAATTTTTACAAGCATCATTCATATCGATATCCCCTGCTTATGCCATGGATAAATACAAAGGTAGCTTATATCTTAAAATTGATGTTCACTGTTCATATTTTACAACATATATTGATAATTTTTATGATAAAGTCTTCTCAAGGATTTAAAATCACCCTTATTTTAAAAATTCATATTCTTTCATTAAAGCAAGATTAACCTGAAAAACATTAACATGGGGTTTTAGTATCTTTGAATAGAAAAATTAAGTTGAATAAATAGAAATAGCACTGATTTTGTGACCTATAATCACAAAATATGAGCTTTTCAATATACTAAACTTATATCTGATATTTTAATTTTTATGATAATTACATATATTCATTAGAATTAATATTATACCTGTAAAATTATAGCCAAATATTTCCAACCATATATGTTGAATATTAACAAGGCTAATTTTTAAATATAACAGCATTTTCTCCTAGCTGGCTTGATTTTTCTAATTAAAGTTATAATATCAGTATAGCATAAGCAAATACATCAAGGTATGTCTTAAGCACATATATTAAAGTCAAACAACTCATATGGCATTCAAAAGCATGTAGTTTCATAAATAAAATGAAAACAGGATACTATGTAAGACAGGAACAAGAATTTTTCAGTTAGCAATAATAACTATGTTCCTAAGTATGGGCCAGGAATTCTACATATACTGATGAACAAGATACACTTTACCAACCTTATACTCTTAGGAAGAAACACGCAATCAGTGTTACCAAACCTAAATAAAGCAATAAAATTATAGAGAATGATAAACTGGCAAGGTAAATTTAAACAGTTTTGGTAAAGCCTTTTCCAGGGAAGTGATATTTGAGCAAATAATTAACTGAAGTGGGAAGAAGCCACGCAAAACTTTCAAGAAGGAACGTCTATGACCAAAATGCAAGTTTTCAGGTAAACTGAAGGAAAGAAGGAAGGCCATTATATCTGGAGTAGAGTGCAGACCAGAGGGAGTCAGAGATGTTGGCATGACAAGGGAAGCCAGACCTTATCAGTTTGCCTCAGAGTTAAAGGAAGCTATTGGAAGACTTGAGCAAAACCCTGATACAATCTACTTTTAAAAGAATATTGTGGCTATTAGGGGAAGTAAAGAGCAAGAAAAATAAGACAGCTCAATTGTCGAGCTATTTCTACATTAAGAGTAAAGACGGCAGTTGTTATGCTGATGGCAAGCGGTCATATGAAAGATGTATTTCCATTGTAGGAAGGGATCAAGGCTGACTCAAAGATTTGTTAACAGAGTAACTAGGTGGATTATTTTGGCTTTTGCTGTTACTGTTGTTTAAAAAAATGTAACCATAATACAATACCCTGTCCAATCCCATGTCACTCCTATAAATAATTTATATGAATACACCAAGGCCATACCTAACCATTTTTGAACACTGCAAAATGTAGACAAAGATAGATTTTTTAGATCAATATAAGCAAAAAAAATGACAGACATTAGAGTTATTCAGAGAAGGACTGGACATTCTCATTAGTTAATGCACTATCTATTAATGGGACAGTACAGACACAAAAATGCTACTCTCAGCAACGTATGGAAAGATAGAGGTTTAGATTGCAACACTCCTGTACTGTATGATTGAGAAAATAAATGTGTAGACATACAGAGGACCTTGCTCAAGGTTAAATATAAATTAAGTAGCAAAGCCAGAATCCAGGCTTAAGTGCTAAGAAATCTGACATTTTAAGGTCAAAATGTTCTGTTGCTCACATATTACACTTGTTCCGTTACTCATTTCCTGAGTTTTAGGATGTCTTTTTGCTTTATTTATGTATAAATCAAACGTATACTGGCCAAGTTCAACATGAAATGCACAGTGAATGTTTGTTTGAAAGATGTAATACTTAGAATACTTTTCAGTTATTGCATTTTTAGTTTGAAAGTTTAGAAACTAATTTACACTGATAGTACAGTGTTGCCACATATCTTTTTATTTTTTTATTTTTTAAAGAACTATCTATATCTTTTTAAAAGAGCTAAATGCACATAAATTTATTGAAACCACAAATATGTACACTTATTTTTATTACTAACACATACAAATTGCACAAACACCACATATACGGATTTTGCCTTGCCATATACAAATAAGGAGACAGAAAAAAGGAATAAATATCAAACAAACTAATATTCAAAGATATTTGTGAAACAAAACTTATTTTGTATTTTTCTTTATGGCAAAATTTTCCCTCGACACTTAGTTTTGAAAACTCTTTCAAAGTTTATGAGTCTTTGAACTAATTTGAAATTAAATTAATATGAAATAGGGTTAATATTTTAATTATCTGGCATATCTAAATACTACCTTTCTACAGTAATATTAATTTAAAATTAAATTTTAATTTTAAACTATGAGTTAATGTTACATTAACTCTTTCTTGAAAAATCTCTTCTATTTTCCAATTTAAGAGTAGAATTAAAGCAAAATGGGGAGAAACCAGGAAGCCCCCACCTGTGAGTCCACATAAAGCTCATAGTCTGAGAAACTATTTAGAGGAAAACAATATGCAATATAGTAACTATTGTAGATTTCCTATCTCAATTCATTTTCTTTTTGTTACATTCCCTTTAAAATAAAAAATCCATACATAAAAAAGAATACAGTTCAAGCAGCTAAATTAACATGAAAAATACTATATTTGCATTTCAAGACCTATATTTCTTATATTCCTTGATATATACTGGTACACCTAAAGACTGTTTTCCAATAATTGAATCAACGTAAGCCAAAACAAATTGCAGCTCCTGTTCTCTTTCTTTCCCAACTGCTTCAATTACTTTACAAAGCTCTGAACACTCATGAACTTCTGGTACAGAGCGGATTAATTCCATCAAAGTCATCCCCTTAATACCAGATTAGAATCATCCTTTCATCTTGTAATGTCTCCAAATAAGCTTTGTTTTGCCATATTTGACTTTGACTTTTCTAAAAAAAAAAAAATGTAATAACTAAGGAGTAATAAAACCCAAAATGTGTAAATTGTGTTGTAAAAAAGAGAGGGGAAAAAGTGCTCTAAAGGATACAACTGCAAATGTGTTTAGGGATGTTAAATAGATGACCATATTAATGTTTTTGGTTGGATCATTGAACACAATTGTTTGTGGTCTCGCTGTTTGAATGTGCACTTTGTATGCTTTGATACTGTGACTTGAGCAACTATCTCTAAGATGATAATGTGTAATATATTAACTGGTGATTTCTTACTGTGTTGTTTTTTTTTTTTTGTAGTTCTGTATTACTTGTACTCTTACACAGCTTTGTTTTGTTTTTTTTTTCTTTTTCCTTTTAAATAAAATTTAAAAAAATATCATTTGCTTTCTTTGTCAACACTTCACAACAATGACAGCAAGAAAACTGTTTTCCTTATTGAAAAAAAAATATTAAGGAGAACCCAAATACTTGCTGCCCTTTCTACAACAATCCTCTCACCTAACCAACTCTTGTACTGTTATTCCACTGCAATTCAATGAACAGCTCAGTTAACAATGCCAACACATGAAATGCACCATGAAATATAAAATGAAAAGTTTTAAAATCAAAGAGAGAAAAGAAATACAGTTTTATCCTACTATACCAGATTAGAACTAAAGATAAGCTACCTGAGAACACAAAATATGAAGGAATACAATATAAAGTCCAAACTTTTATTTAAAACTGTGTAATCTTAGGCAAGTTACTGGTTTAATGAGAATCTATATGAAAATTTAAATTAAATAGATAAATAAGTAAATGTTGGATCTGTGGTTCAGTGCAAAAGCCTAAAATTCAGTTTACCAGTAACACAACCCTACACATGACAAAGAAGTATGCAAGTCAGTATTTAATTTTGTTATACTCTGTTATTAGTGAAAAACCATAGCAAATCTTTGGTGAAGTATCTTAAACATTATACAAAAATTTGTGACTGTTCAGTTTTACATCCACAATGCTGAGAGACAAAAATAGAAATTAAATACACATATAAAAGGACAAATTTACCTTTGGTGGGGAAAATATTTAAACTTATATAAACTCATAGAAGAAAAAAATTCAGAAAACATGAATTTATTTAAACACAGAGATTTCCAAGGTTGTTATTTAAAAGCATATTGTAAAATGTTAAATTACATAAAATACTTAAATTTGGGAAGGGAATATTGGATACTTTAAAACTGACAGTAAAACAAACATTAAACCTTCCACTGAATATTAAAGACAAAATTATCAAAATGAACATAAGATGCATACAAAAGGTGCAGAAATAAGGTATATATATGACAATAGCAGGAAAGAAATGCAAAAATTTCATTTGTCTCTACTTAATATAAATGAGTAATATAAATGTCTTTTAGAAACCAGAAGTGATTCTAGTAAGTTTCTGATCATCACAATGAACAGATAATTAGAATACAAGGAAATGGAAAACAAATGTTTTCCAGTAAACCATATAGTAAGTAACACTTGAACTGCCATTCTGTTGTTGTTGCTTGTTTATGAGACAAGGTCTTGCTATGCACTTCAGGCTGGACTTGAGTTCACTTTGTAGCCCAGGCTGGTCTCAAACTTGCAACAATCCTCCTGCCTCAGCCTTCTGAGTACTGGCATTATAAATTAAGCCACCAAGCCTGGGTTTGAACAGCACTTTGACTATAATCATTGCATAAGAAATACTAATAAGGAAGTAAGGTAAAATGCTGAATGGGCGAATCTTAAAATATTTGCATTCAAGGAAACTATAGCCTTGGATTCAATTAAAATTTTAGCAGAACACTGAATGTTAATGATATAACATAAATCAAAGGCATGCCTATTATTTATAATATTTTGTTCTTTCAATTTCAGCAGATCTTTCTTTGTGAACTTCCATAATGCTTAATCAAAAATGCAGGACAAGTAGTAGGAAGTCATTTTTAAATGTGAATTTAGGTGTCTATATGTACCCATTTAATATACAATCTCTTCTCATTTTCAGAATTTACTTACTTGGAAATTAGTATTTTGCAAATGTAGAACCAATTACCTTATCTTTATAGAATTTTAGGTTCTTTTTTCTGTGTTCTGGTTTCCCTTTTACTTCTAATGAACCGTATTCTTCATACTTTTACACACTCTACTCACATGTTTCTACACAGATGATATTAAAGAATCTTTACCTCTTCCTAGCTTTCCCAGGTTACCTACTAAGGAACTCTTGCCTGCCAGGTAGTCTCACTGACACCAATGAACAACAAGTAAATTAAGACAAAAATGTTATGTCTGGAAATTGTGGACTAAGGTACAAAGGCACAGAGATACTTTAAATACAGCATAGCACACACAAGGGCACACAGCATGCCAAGTGTCTGAACTGGATGAGCTGTGACATAGTGAGGTCCCTTGGCAATGTGCCCCCAATGCTCATTGCATAGAAAAGTGAAACGCAAAATTCTTGATGCTTTGTGAGTAGGTGTTGGAACAGGAAGAACAGGGTTCCAAGAGGACAGAAACTGAGAACCAAAGAAAACAGAAGCCAGAAATAACTGAAATTGACCAAAGACACTGCCCACTTTGCATAGAGTATTGATCTCAGGTCATCATGGAAATCTGAGACTATAAGAACTGCAGGAAAAAAAAAAGACAGGAGATAGATGGGGCTAAAAGTTATAACTCACTTTACTCTTGCCAGTATCCTTAATAATCTCTGATAAGTGCACCTAGATAATACAAGATGTTTTTTAAAAAATGAAAAGAAAGTTTTGAGTAATTCATTGAGGTTTTCATACTCAGTATGATCTGTATTCATTGGACTTATTATACTCAGATTAAATAAAATATAAAGTAGTTTTTAAGAAACAAGTGTTTTCATGATTTTGAGTTGTTTAGAAATGTACTTAAAAAGTTTCTCTACTGAATAAAGCCTAAATTACCAGAATATGAAATGTACAATAATCTATGATAAAATGTATTATTTCTACAACTTACAAGTTTACCTTTAAAAAATTCATATATGATAAAATAATATTAATTTCTTTTCTCAAGGGATTCATCACTCTTGGGAATTCCTAAAATAGCTCAAAACTAACATGAGAATACTGAATAGTATTCTTTACTTAAAAGGTTTTCCTAAAAATTTAAAAGTTTTGTTAAAGTAACAAAATGTATGCAACATTTCAGTTTAGGTATATTAATTATTATAGAAATCAATGCTATCAAATTACTATTACTAATAGTTTAGTTTGTACAACATTTATAACTTTTATTTGATTTTTATAAATCTTCATTGCAGAAAGATATCTCATAGATAATCTTAAATTAAGTAGAATAATTCAGGATGTTGCATGAATAAGCCATGTGACATGGAGTAGCTTCATGTTCAAACTTATAGTTCTGATCATTTAAATTACAACAAAAATACAAAAAAGGAAGAACATGTCCAATTCTTAAAGTATTTCAATTAATTTTAAAATTAAGTATCCCTGTAAAAGTAGACTTTGATTTACAGATAAGAAAAAATATTAAGAATCCAGAGTTTTGCAAAGATCTGAGACAACAGAAAACATCTATAATTTAATGAAACTGCAGCTTAAATGTAGGTTGTAGTTAATTTCAAAGCCATTTTACCCCTTACAAATTATCAATAAATAGGCAATTACATATTTAAAAATGTGTTGTATATGCTTTTTAACATTTGCTTGGCAAGATTCTCATAAATGATAATATCAGAAAAGAATACAAAACTTTCATTATTTTTACAGTTTGTAGGATTAACTTTCTAATACACAGAATATCTATAAAATGACCTGAAATAGTTCAGGTCATGCTATTGGCATGAACTTGACACTAGTTTTAATGCCCTTTGTCCACTTTGTCTGTTTCCAATTTTAGTTTGACAGGTAAAACATAATTTTCACTTCTTTAATGGCTAATTTTCTATCTGCTAGACATTTCATACAGATCATCACCTTACATCTTACGGTTTACCTTAGCTATGCCTATTTTTATGTTTACTCATAAGCCATACTTGCTATATTTAAGTTAGTCAATATTCTGAAAACAGATTAGTGTAGATTTGTTTTCCTAAGTCATATGGGTCAGAGAAACATTTGTTCTGCTTCTACATTTTACAAAAAAAAAAAAAACTCAGCTTTCTACATAGATATGTTGTGATTTGAGTACAATATGAATATATTTTGAAAATATACTGACTGGCAACTACAAAGGCAGTTGACAGTCACATAAAAGATGTAAACTATGAATATTAGTATGAATGATTCCAGGGCAGTTTATCATTTTTTGTAGATTATATTTAAGACATTTTGTGTGCTACAGTCAGAGTGTCCCCATTTAGGCACCTTTTAAAAGAATGACTTAAATTTAAGTACCCAAGGCTTATCATAATGTATAATTAGAAATAATTTTAATCTAACATTACTTATAATTTAAGAAAATCTGTTTTAATCTAATGGAATATTCAACTTCAAAACATTGCTTATGAAGATTTTTTCCCTAAACTCTAATAATAAAAAGTTATGAAAAGGTTATTAAAGTAAGAAGTGATGATAATTTTGAAAAATATTATGTTTTGTTTTGTTTTCTTTTCTTTTTTGAGGGGGAGGCAGCACCAGAGAACTGAATACAGAGCCTTCAAATTGAAATACATACAATAGGCCTTTTCATATTTTTTACTCAGACAAAAAATCTTACTAAATTACTAAATTGCCTGGGATGAGCTCAAATTTGCAGTCTTTCTACCTCAGTCTCCCAGAAGGTGAAACTATAGGAATGCACCATCATACCTGGCTTGAAAAAGTAATTCCTAATGAACCTGTTTTCTAAAAATTCAGTTATTTCATTAAATCACAGCACTCTTTGGATACTACAACTTCCCCATCTCCTTTCCCTAAAAATTAAAATTACATATTTAAAGCATGATTGTAGCAGAAAAAAACATATACACAATAATCTGTGAGCAAAAACACCCTTAAAATACTTCCCATAGGAGAAAAAAGAGGACTGTGTTAAACTCTACATTTCTGCCCATGCTCCCCTCCACTCCTATGGGGGCGCCTTGATTTCCCTGGTACTTGTCATTCACCTGAGCTCACCAGGCGCTGCCCTTGCTAAGTGCTGCCTCTCTGAGGACCCTCTTCCGTGGACAGCCAAATGGATCACCATCCTTTTCCTTGGCAGTTTGCTCAACTATTTTTTATTAGTGAGGTCTCCAGCTTCAATTGATTACTCTTTCTTCATTACCCTACTGATCGATTTCTTAGTTCTTATAGTTACTTTACATCATTTTTATTTATATATTTTTATATAAATCATTATTTACATAATTAATTTACAAATTGATTTTCTCTCTGTACTAAAATGTAAGCAAAACAAGTAGAAGCTTGTCTGCTTTGTTCAAAATACAGAGGTTTAAAATACACCTGGCACCTGTGGACAGTGCTTGTTGACTGTATGAAAATACTAAATACATGCATGTAGGTAGAATTTCCCAGAGTCTGATGTTGCTTGGTTCCCTGTAAGACTCTTTTAACAAGACACTGAAAACAAGAGAGCAGACAACACTTGGCCTTGTCTGCCTTTGAATCACCCGCAGATGTAGGGTTAGTTCAAGTCTCTATAACACAGTGCTCACTGGCTCTGACTCCAGGCGATGCAGCAGGAGCACCTGAGGTGTGGACTCCAGCAATGGTCTAGGTTAGTCCAGGAGATGCAGCCAGACTCTGCTGACAAGCTTACATTAGTGCATCTGTGAAGCTTGCTGAAAAGAAGAGGGGCAGCCGAAGTAGCCACTGAGCACTGTCCTGGAGCACAGAGGAATCACTTTCTCCTTCTGCCCAACAAACTTAGGAATGATGGTAATATTCTGCAGTTACTGATCTTCATGCATATTTATTTCCCTTTTTACTCTTCTAGTTTCTAACACTGGGTGAATTTTCCTCTTTTAAATTCTCTGCGTCTGAACTAACTAGGAAGGTCACAGCTGTCCTACTTAGCTAATACTGATTTTGTTTTTAAAGTAACTGTCTGCCAAATACCTGCTCAATCTAATAGCAAGTGTGCCCACTCTTCATAATGCAGGAATCACACAAAATGTTAGAGGATGCTGAGATAGCCCACAGTTGCATCCTGTCTGTGTCTTGCCTACCTTTCATCATCTTCCTTAGTTGTGTGTAATACACAATTAGATTAAAATGGAGGTACATTCTGAGACACTGGCCTAACAATCTATACCCTCTATAGGAAACCAGTATTTTGTGACTCCAATATTTATTTGTTAAGTATAATACATAAACATACATTTTTGGGAAGCTGAATCTTACATATAGCATAGGTAGCACATAATTCATAAGGTCAGTTATATCCAGGTAGTTGATTATACCAGTTTGTATGACTCACTAGAAAGTGATTAGGGGTGGATTTAAAACTCTTAAAAACTACAATTATACTTGTAAAAATCTTATACAGAAAATGAAGCCAAAATCTCCCTTATTCTGCTTGGCAGCAGAAAATTTGTAACCATGACACCTCCACCACCACAGTTTGACCCTTATTCCTCTTTGCTCTAAGAACTAAGATACCATGCTTACCCAGATGAACACAAAGGGTTGTTGTCCAAGTTATAAATCATGTAATTTTGTTTTATTATATCCTCTTAAATTGAATAATCCTGTCTTAATCAGTGGTTCAAGCATTTGTTTGCTCATCACAAAATATAGAATTCAATATGAATATCATCTATTACTTTATCACTTTTTCAAAAATACAAAGTTAAAAAAGTCACTTTGCAGAGTCATTTCAATCTAATCCTGAATTTAGATATCACAGTATAACAAACTGGAAGATACTCATCTAATTTTCTATGATAGCATGATATTTACAGTATTATTATCATAAAAATATGGTTACACAATAGAGAGCCTTGAAATGGGATTTTGCATGAAAGTGTATGTACATCATGACAATCCTCTAAGTCCACACATAGAAATCCACCTATCTTCCTTTTGACAGTCAGTGTGTGTGCTGCTTTCTCATCCACACACTCAAATGTTTGGGCTATTAGTCACATTACTCCACTTGGATTAAATTATGGTGCCTATAGCAGAGCTTCTCCTGGCTATTGGGAATACCACAATTGACAAAAAAGCTCTATAGTCTCACATAAAGTCTTTTTCCCCATGTATTTTATCCTCTCCTAGTAGGCTCCCTTTGGCTATCAAGTATCCCATATTTTGTAACAGAAGTGATATTTGTTCTTTTCCATTCTTACTCAAATGTGTAGGTAGACAGATCACTAATCAAAGAAATTAGATTTCCTATCTAATTTCTGACCTGTAGCCTGTTATAATGGTTAATGTATTATTTGGGTTAAAAGAGTCAAAATGAGACAATTCATGGATATTCTACTTGTTTCCATCAACATTACAGGTTTTGCATAATAGATGACTAGCTAGAGGACTAGCTAGAAGACTATAAGGATGTCATTAATCAGTTGTCTTCTATCTCCTAAAAACAATTCTTTGAAATCAGTCTTTGAAGGAATATGACAGAGATAAATAGGACACTTATTTGCACTGCCATATGCCAGAGCTTATTCTTGCGGCAAAACCACTTTATATAAAGCTACTAAGCCAGTAACATTCATTCTACTCACAATGAGGAAACTCCAAAATCAATCCTCTCTTTCTACATTTGTTGGCAAAGACATATTTTTTGTTTCTCAAATGTCGTCTTTTATTTATTTCTAATTTCCTATACTTCTGTATTCATTATATTCAGTGTCTTCCTTCTTTTAGCCCCACTTTGATTCTTTTTCTTATAACTGAGGTCTCTAAAGCATATTCCTCAAATATTCTTATTTCAACACATCATTTATTATAATTGACACTCATAAAAACATCTTGTATAACTGAATATTCAGTTATTTGAAACAGTTGCAAAATGAAAACTGATCATTTGCTCCAAAGTGTTATCACCTTAACTTTTGTTTAAATCAGTTTATCTTTAGCTTGCCTTCAATGATATTCTGATGAGTTTTAGTAATATTTAATTCCTTTTGCAGTAATTCAACCAATTGGAATAAAAATGATGTATATGCAAGAATAGTGTTCAATTCATTGTGGTAATTTGTAAATTAAATAAACAGTAGCATTTTCTTTGCACTATAAATTACATATGGAGCTTCTCCCCTCTGAGCAATTTTACAAAACAAATGTTTCAGCTGGTGCAATCATCCATCTACATTAGAAACTTTCTTATAACTGAGTTATTATAAACCGAGTTCTTGTTTTAATATTATAGTGAAATATTAAAAACTAATTGAGAGAAGCTTTATCGAACCATAACTTTTTCCTTTACTAAGACATGTAAGAGTGGCCATTATTTTAATTACCAATAAAACTATCAGTACATTAATAAATACCTAGGAGAACTAAATGATTTATTTATGCTTATTATCCTAGGGCAGTGAAGGTGAAATTTTTGGAGGTTTCAGTGTTACAAACAGCCCACTTCAACACACATGCTATAGGTTCATCACCACTGTCCTAAGACAATTAGTAACAATACTCTCTTCATTCACAGAAGGAAACTATTTGGATAATAATAATTTCTTTTAGTTTCCCATGACTTACAATATGGGACAAACCAAAGCCTCACAGTGGGAAACACAGTAATCCTAAGGAATTAAAAACGGTATCTGGTTTGGTTTGGTTTGGTTTTGGCATCCAGAGAAAATAGAGCACTACAGCTTTATAAGCTAAGGTATGGGAATAAATGGTGATAAACCAAGTCATAAAGGCCAATGAAGGATTCTTTCCTTGAGCCTTAGGAGGAACTCTGACCTTGACATCTTAATTTCAGATTTTTGGCTCCAGAGTTATAAAACAATAAATTCAATACTGCAGGATATTCTAAAAATGAAAAATACCAAGATTCCAGAAACAGTGGCAGAGAGGCCACCATGAATGGAGCAGAAAGTAAAATGAAGAAGACAAACTGACAACTAATGACAGAAAAAGAGCTCAACAGAAATGAGGCAGAGAAGGTTGGATGGTAGGAACAGCCATTTTGGAGAAAACAAGACATCATCATAGGTTGTGCTGATTTAATATCCTCTTGTTTTAAAGTCCCATCAAGCTTTTGTTCTTCTGTCTCCATCAGTTTTAACGTGTTGTATCTTATTGGATTTTATTATATGTGATGATATAAACAAAAACTTTTATAGACAAGGAGATTATACAGAAACCATTGTTCATTTTCTGTTAGTTGATTCTGAATACCCTGTAATACTGTCATTCTCTTGAATGGTTTTACATTGTCTTGATATGTTTGATGCTACAATACACAAAGTTATACCCAAAGATTTCAAGGAAAAAGACACTATGGTAACTACTTTTATGTCGGGATTATCTTGTGGTGAAACACTATTTTGCTTAAATGGTTATGTTTTGACCTGTGCTGATTTGTTGTTATGTTCTCTTTTATCTCAATCTCCTTTTTATTATCTACTTTTTCATTTTTATCCTTTTAATGAAGGGAAAAATAAAAAAAAATAACAGGACATATTATAGTAACCCACTTTGATTTCCTATTCACTTGATTTGAAACCCTGTATTGCTCTCACCATCTTGTTTTGACTGATTTTCCTCTATTTTGTTTTGCTTGATAGTACCAAGTTCGAAAGTATAGGCAACAACTATGAAGACAGTAAGATCATTATGAGCCCCATTCTGGTTGACTATTATCTTCTTTTGAAGTCCTAATATCTCCAATATTTTGGTTTTATTGGTTTTGTTCTTTACTGTTTTGTTCAATTTTATTATAACTGATGATATAGCAATTCTTTTTAAGATAGCAAGAGGCATTATATTAACCATTGTTGATCATCTTGTATTTTGTTTTTACAGTATGTATTACGTCCATCCTTTTGATTTGACTGACTCTGTCCTATTATGTCATATTTGGTTTTACTCTCTTCAAAAAAAAAAAAAAAGTAATAAGAACAGTAGGAGTAATAAAACCCAAAATGTGTAATTGTAATTGTACAAAAGAGAGGAAAATAAAGTGCTCTAAAGGACATAACTGCATGTATATTTAAGTGTATAAGATAGGTAACCGTATTACCGAGTTTTATTGGATCATTGAACAGAACTGTTTGCAGTCTCACTGTTTGAATGTCCACTCTATATGCTTTAATTTTGTAACTTGAACAACTATTTCTAAGATGACAATATGTAATCTACTAACTAGTGATTTCCTGTTTATTTTTTCTGAAATTCTGTATAATTTGTACCCTTTTTCTGTTTTTTTCTCCTTAAATAAAATTTTTAAATAAGACAATGCATCTGAGTTAATTTGTCATGATTGTCCTAGATATATAACAAATTTCACTTATACTTCGAACTACTCAAGAAGTTATTGGAATTATCTGCAAATTAAATTTCCCACATGGATAAAGATTCACTGGTCATACTTATTATTTAAGTAGTTTATGAATGGAAAACACTAGGAATACTAGAATTCTTAGAAATACTGAATTATGACTCTGACTTCACAATGAAATATACTACATGGTAGTTGGAGTAAGAGTACAAAGGGAGATGCTTAGTTTAGATCATGAATGTTCTGCCAAGGTTGACGTACTAAAGGCTTGGTCTTCAGCCTGTGGTGGTATGAGAAAATGTCTTTTAGGGGTGTGACCCAGTGGGAGGAACTATGTCGTTGTTGATATGATCTTGAAGGGGATACTGAGACCCTAGCCCCTTCCTGCTTCTTTTGTTTGCTTTCCAGCAAAGAAAGCAGGTTCCTCTGCCACAAATTCCATCATAAACCACTTCAACTCAAGGCCCAGAGTGGCAGGCGCATTGACCATGGACTAAAACCTCTGAAACCATGATCCCAATTAAACTTTTATTCCTTGTAAGTTATTTATCTCAAGTATTTTGTTACAGTACTAGAAAATAAACTAACACAGCACAAAAGCATTTGGGAGGTTGTAAGAATATCATTTCTATGTGTACACTAAAACAAAATTTTTCTATCAATGCTCACTGTCTTTACCATGGCTTCCCTTAACAAAATTTATATCACAATAAAACCATTAAGAATAATTATAAAGGTAGAGGTCACTATTTAAATATTTACAGAGCAATATAAATTATGCATATTTTAAAAAAACAAAAACTGTTCTCTATTCTGTGACTTAGATGAGTGTGCTAAAGGCTGGATCCCTGAGCAGCACTATTAGGAGGTGCTAAAGATCTTTAGGAGATTAAGCTTAATCAGAGGTCCTTAGATCACTGAGAGTATGCCTTCAAATAAGACTGGAGTTGCGATCTCACTGTTGTCGGTATTCCTGGCTCATGATGTAAACAATATGCAACCCATATGCCTCCCCATCACTGGCATCCTCCTCACTAAAGGCACAAAACAATGGGCCCACCTTATCCTGAATTGGAACCTCTGAAACTGTAAGCTGAATTTTCTCTTAATCAGCAAATGCCTCAGGTATTTTATTCTAGTATCTGAAAGGTTGTAATACAACATGTAAAGCCTGTGCATCACTTCCTGGTAGTACCCTATTTAAAGGTTTATTTTCCACTCTTCAGCATTATTTTTAAAAGATGTTTTCCTTCTTTGGCAATGTAAAAATTTCACTGTACAACATCATTCTCAATAAATGTTTTCCTTTAGCAATATTTAGTTCAAAATAATTAACTATAGCATCATTGATGCCTTAAAATCTAAATCAAGTAAAACAATTTAAAACCACTGTATACTTCTTTTAGATTTTGAAATCCTAAGGTTTAAAAACTTACAGTTTATGCTTTGAAAGATAAAAGGTTATTCCTTTATAATTGTTTGGTCCTAACTAATAGCATTAGCTAATTTACAGTGAGGACCATTTCACTCTCTTAGAATGTTTTTCCATGTGCAAAGATAGAAATTATCAAATTTATGTATTCTCATGCTGAGATTTCCTGATATTATTTTGTTTACATCATTCACAAGGTCAATCATCATCCTCAGAAGTAATTATTAATTTTTTAATATATTTTAGAAGAGTTTTACAAAATGAAGTCAGTGAGCTATCCTTCAATTTCAGTTATTAATTCCCCTCTGTATGTTGCTGTTTCCTATATGTAGCTGCATTAGGCTTTGCTTTTGTATTTGTCAAAACTTGTTCAGGGACAAAAGATACACATACTGCTCTTTATAAGGAACAGGTTGCAGAGGGTAACTTTTGAGGACACTGCATCCTACACACACAGAACACAGGATTAATGCTTGAGTAACATCTCTGTTTCCTTAAGATAAATGTGAAGAGCTGAAGCAAATTGTGCTAGTACCTAACAAGATATGTTTTAAAACAAGATCATAACTATACAGATTATATAAGAAATAACTGGTATTCTAGTACCCACATAGCATGTTTACTACTCAGTATCAAGAACCCTGACAAATGATATGTCTGTGTATCAGAAACTTCATATAAAACACATACTAAAGTACACTACTGGAGCTGAGGGTCCACTGATATTTGTACAAAACTCTGTTAACAAGTATTAACATTTGTGGAGGCTTTAAGAGGGAACATTAAAATATACTTCTAAAAATTTATGCAATTTCTTGGTTACAATAAAAATGAAGCACATTTTCATAATAATTTCTTCTTTTGTGAAATGCTTTAGTAATATCTGCGAAAAGAGCTATTTTATTTTTGTGATATCATTTAGTAGACAAAGATTGAAATATTCTTCCCAGTCTTTGAAAATATAATATTGAACACTGTCTTGCAAAGAGACTGCTCTAAAAATTTATACAGATGTCAAGTACTATTTGACTCTAAAACTAAAAGTCTACAAAAATAAACAATTTCCTTTCAAAGTGATATTGTAACCCCTTGCTTTGATGACTCTTCTCTTTCTTAATGAAGAAAAATGGGAAAAAATTGGAAATTACTCAAAATTGTGTGGCCAAGATAAAAACAAATAAAGAACTTTCTGGAAGAATATAAAATCAAAGCAATTAGACTTGCTAGTGCAAGATCACTGAATCTTTGGTCTTAAAGCCTGAGGGTAGAATTTTGCCTTTAGGCCCAAAACCTAAAATGCATTCCATACCAATAACAGGTTTTCTGCTTAAAATTCAAATTTTCTTTGTTCTCATCAACAGATGACAAGAATCTAAAACAAATATATGTACAGAGTAATCTGCAGATGTAAGCTGGCAGTAAGAATCTGAGTCAACCTAAATGAGTCTAACCTAGTGGAGGCAAATCAGTAAAATCAACAATTGAAAGATAAAGTATATTTGGATGAAAATAATTACAAAATATATCTCAATAGATCAATATGAATATTTAAGATAAATGATAAAAATGATGGAAATTTTTCTATATAAAATTTAAAAATATGCAAGATGACAGAGGAAAGAATACCACACAAGGTTGAGCCCATTTAGTGTAACTTACTGACTTAACAGAACTTTGTCTCAAAAGAGAAATATACAGATACGTATGTATAATTTTAAAGTTCTGAGGATATAACTCAAGGCAAAGATCCTCAGTTTAATCTCAGGACCACAAAAAATAAACCAAAATGCATAAATACATACAAGTAAAGAGACAGAAAGAGTGAAATGAAACAAAAAGGTGATGGGCGATAGTAGCAAAAATCTCCAATCAGAAACATGTTAATTGGAATAAAATCAGGGCCAGGCTAAAGACTACACTGGGTAATGATTAACAACTTAAATATATACTAAAAGTAAAAATTACAATATAGTTAAAACACAACATTAACAAATTATCTTGCTTTACCTCCAAAGAGAAGAGAAATTAATAATCATGAGAGTTACTGGGAGAAACCAGGGATATATTGGGAGATTCACAACTTTACAACAGGACATTTTGGATGGGGAGAAACCAACAACCGAAAACACCTCAAGTGATAAAATTAAAAGTGGGTTCAGAGATTTTATTTAGTCAGTGACACAATAAGATGTCCATCATTTATGGGTTTTCCTTTCCACAGGACTTACATTGTTGTGAACAGACATACGGCTCATTCTGGCCAATGCATTATAAGAAATGATGTGTCAGGTTTGGGCCAAAGCACAGTACAGTATACTTGCATCCCACCTCACAATGATACTATACTTTAAGTCTTGAATATGGCAAATTAATAATCATTTTATGTCAAGATAAATGAACTAGAACTCTTTCAGATAAATCATGGTTTATGGTGACCCAAATAGTATAGCATATGCCAACAGAAGGAATCAAAATGTAACTCCAATATGTTGAGTGTACACATTTATTTACTACAGATTTGTAATGTGTAAATTTCCTAGAGACATTTTATACTGAAAATTATAAAGATATCCTTTGCAATTTATACTCAACACTATTATACTTAATATAATCATACAATTTGAATAATTTAGAAGCATTATTAAATAAGCTATCTAAATGAACAATATATATTAAATTTAACTCTCTGAACCACAGTACTCAAAGTGCATGAATAGTCAAAAGAAATGTGTATGTGTTTATTAGTATAACATATCCTAGTTTCATACACTTGGTTGAAGGACTTCTTTAATTTCACTTTAGTATTTTTATAGATATTGCTTCCTAATTACGGGGGAGATGGAGACGAAGTTAAGCATTACTTTTATTAGCCAACAGGTTTCACTTTGCTGAAATAAACAAAGTCAAACCATTTTAACAACCTATTTTGCTTACTATGGTACATTACTTCAAAATACTAATTGCATGCAGTACAGATTTTAAAAACCTATTTAACATTTAATGTCGACCTATGCTTTTTTAAAAAGGATAATATAAATTCTCTAAAATTTACAGTCTGTCTATCAACCGTTAAAGATCCATATGTTCTACTTTTTAATTATCATCTTAATAACAAGGTACAGGATTAATAACCTTCTGGGGTTAATATTTCCCAGACAGATTCAGATCATCAGCTGTTCTAAACTGGTCATGAATTCTTTGAAAGTGTATTATGTCTTGATCAGTGTTGCTTAACTAGCTTATACGATTTTTATAGTCTTTTTATTTGGTAGGTAACAACCTCCCTATCCACCTTTAAACTTTCATTTTATCAAGGAAATTGATGATGAGAAATAGACCGTATAAAATAGAGAAGTTAAATCAATGTATAAACTTTTTTACCTGTACCCATGAAAAATAAGTAATACTTCAGTTTTCATAATTATCTATTTTTCCGTTATAGTTGATTTTCCCTAAAGCTAGTATTAGATCATTTTTTCCTAAAATGATGTTCATTGTGTTTTTTGTTTGTTTGTTTTGAGCCACAATCTTGCTATTTAGTTTAGGGAGGCCATGAATTCACTTTGTGTCCAAAACTAGTCTCAAACTCATGGCAATCTTTCTGCCTCAATATCCAAAATGTTGGAATTACAGGTGTGCACCACCACACACAGCTTGATTGCATATTTATTTAGCTATCTGATAAAGTCTCATTGAGTATTTGCCATAGGTAGTCATTATGCTGGCAATTTATATAAATATGAAATATTTAATCTATTATTTCAATAATTCATAATTCAGTGATAGATATTTATATGGTACAAAATATAGCCTACGATAGGCATTGAATTTCCAGTGTCCTAAAAAGGTACTTCCTACTTAAACCTTCCATAAATTTTCCAAAAAAGTTGAGAGAGTCTTTTGTGCCTTGAATGACCAAGAAGAGAAAGCATAATATACAAGAAAGCTGAAATAACCAGAGATAAAAAGAGGTCCTTCCAGACTCAAAGTCATGACCCTAGGCCTATAGATAACAGGAAGTCATGGGAAGACACTACTAGCTTTGAAAAGCTGGAATCTGGAGGTGTCAGAAGGTTGTACAATGTCAGAAGACAGAGCAACAAGTTAAATGGTAGGTAAAGAGCAGGGCTTAGTAGAGGTCTGAGCAGCTTCACCTTTTTTTGTTTTTGTCTTTTACCTTTTTATCGGTACCAGGGATTGAACTCACGATTGCCTGCTTGCAAGGCAGGCACTTATGCCACTGAGCTAAATCCCCAGCCCCTCTGCAAAGTTTTTGTTCAATAATTTGTAATGACAATGGCTTTTAGAGTGAGAAGCACTTTAGTATTTCTATTGTACTTATTTCTATAGGGTATTTTTGGACTATATTTCTCTGTAGTTTATATTTCACTAGCTAATAATCAATTAAAGATACATAATAAAGTCATAATTATATATGCATTACAAAGAAATTGAAATGATACACACTACAGAAATACATCGAGTTCTTAAAGGAAAATGATAGCTCTTTTCTAAAATGAAAAACCACTGAAATAATCTAAACACACTAAATACTACTATGCCACTAACCATGCAAATGTACATAATTATTTAGTTTTGAGATATCATTTTGTCTTCAAAGATCAATTAAAACTCAATACTTTTCAACAACACAAATAAATTTCCCCTCCTTTAAGTTGTGGATGATGAGAACTGTATCTAGCAAAGAAAAAGATGACCCATATAGAGATTTGCTAACAGACAGTGGGGTCATTGTTGTGATTATACCTGACTGTCATGATTGTATGCAGATGTCCCATCAAAGTCTCATGAGCTCATAGGTGGGACTTTGAAAAGGGATCGGAACATGAGTGCGTGAGATTCATCAGTGGATTAGTCTGCTAAATTTGACTTGGGAGGTGAACTCTGGTTGGATAAGGGAGGTCACTGAGGGTATGGCCTTACTGGGCCTATTCTACTCTCCTCTTTGATGTATCTCTGTGTCCTGCTACTAAGTAATGAGCTTTTTTTCTCTGCCATGTCTCTTAGACATGCTGCCCTGCCTTGGAGCCACCTGTCTTTGAACTGAAACCTCCACAGACTGAGCTAAAATTGACCTCTCCTTTAATTTATGAGTCTCATATATTGTATCTCAGCAACAAAAAGTAACTAGGACCAATATAGAAAATTGCTACTAGAATGCTTGGCCACTGGTATGATTATATCTGACAATGTGGTTCACAACTCTTTGGTAGTAGTTTGCAGAAAATATTTGGAATGCTTTGGAGATAGAAGCTAAAGAAATCCTCAAACACTTATAAACAACTCTGATTAATTCTGCAGACCGGAAGAATGCTAATAGGACTGCAGAGAGTAAAGGCTGCCCTTCAGATTTTCTAAAGGAGTGCAGATTCTATTGGGGAATGGAGACCAAGCAAGTTACATTCTGACAAAAAACTCATCTACATATTGTGCTTGTCAGGAGACTGAGGAAGACTATGTTTAAACATGGTGAACCAATTGATCTGTTTGGGGAAATTTCAAAGCAGCTGAACATTCAGGCTGCTGGTTTCTTTTAGCCAGATGTACAGTGAACATCGGGAACATAATCCAGAGCAGAAAAGTTTCAATAACTCACATCCTGGCCAGAAAAGAAGTGTGTGTAAGCTGAGGGAAAAGGATATGTGTTTCTTGAAGAGATTATGAAACTGGACAACAAGAAAGATGCCTTGAGGAGATATCATGAGTCGCCAACACCCAACCTGTTGCAGGACTAAAGGTGTCAAAGTATAAACTTTCCATTTGAGACTCTGGGCCCAGCTCAAAAAGGTACCTAAGGAATTGTTTCTCTAGGATTCAGTTCACTGTTCTCATCCATCCAAGTACTCAGAGGCTGTTATAAGCATGTGCCAGAGGCACGCTAGCAGAAAAATTTGGAATGATCTATAACAGTGATGTTGAGTCTTTTAGAGCTTTCAATGATAACAAATAGCTGGCTGCAACAGATAGGTTTGCCACAACTGGTCTATGTGACACTGTATTTTTCCCATACTTTTTGATAATTTCATTCATATTGTTCTGTTGAAAATTAAATCAGTTTAATAATGTAAAAAATATGTCTCACCATGTATACATTAAACACAACTTTTAAAACTTGCTTTCTGGTAATCAAAAGTGAAAAACAACAGAGATGAAAAATATTTTTCACTAAAATGTTATTGTATGTAAAAATAAATGATGACATTACTATTTCAGATGAGTTGATGGAGTGCTTAGAATCAAGTTCTTTCAATACTAAGCATAGTTTTATATGTAATTTTAGGTATAAATTAAACAGTATCCAAAAATTATTATGAAATGAAATATAGTAATTATCAGATTTTATTCAATTTAATTATCCCTAATAACCAATATATGGCTATTTTTAAAAAGCTGCTTATCTTTTTAATTACAGTACCAAAATTTTAAATAAAACCACATAGCTATTAAATTTTAAATGTTATCAAACGTAATTACTGAAGCTCAAAGAAAAGAAAATAGAGTTTTAGTTATAAAATTCCTTTCTATACTGTAAAAAGCCTTTTATTTCTCTGGTTCAGAGCAACTGCTTACTACCAGTTCGAGTTAATAGCCACAGTACTCCAATATGAGATACTCACTGTTGTGTGACATAAAGTGGGGGGTAATCTGCAATGGTCATTAAGGATTTTGAATATTATTCTTAACTACAGATCCTATTGCTATTACTATAATTTATCCTTTATAATGTTCTACAATGGCTAAAACTAAATCAAATAAGTAAAAAATTCAAAAAGAAAAGAATAGACACAAGAGCTAATGTTTAAAACATTTATATTATTTATTTTAAGAACAGAAGAATAATTTAAGGATATATATTCTTCAATTTCTTATTCCATACAATGTTACTGCATACACTGGATCTGTGTATCTCTGTGTTTTGGTTTAATTAGCATTAAAATCATCTCATTTTTAGAAGTCTTAAAGAACTAAAGCTAGTTCTTCAATTTTTTCAGAGTAAGATTTACAATTTACCAGAGTAAGATTTAGTGTTTACAAGAGTAAGATTTGGGATTTACTAGAGTAAGATGTAGGATTAGTTCTTCATAGTAAACACAAAGACAAAGCATTCACCTATATTTAATGGATGTAAAAATGCTTCAGTATTAATTTAGAACACCTATTGTGTTATAAAGAAAAAAATTATTTATGCACATTCTTTTGTTGGTTATCATATTACTTTGCTGGAGTTTGTAAGTATTTTTGAAATATTCAACACAGAATTCTTTTTTTTTTTATTTAAGAGAAAAAAAGGTGGCAGAAAACAAAAACAAAAAGCAAAAGAGAATACAGTGTGAAAATTTAAGGAACAGTAGTTCCTCAATTCCCTGATGTATTTATCACTTATAAAACTAAGCTCCAACCATAATCTTCAGAAATTAGTCTGTTTTACTTCATTCCCAATATCAGCAATGTCATGTGATCTGTATTTTGAGCACCTTTTCAATTTCCAAGAGGGTCATTCATTTCTGAGAGCTTAAATTACTGTATTCAACAAAAGGATACAGTACTTCAGTAATTTTTGCAATATCCAGTAAGGTTTTTTTTTTTTTTTTTTTTTTTTTTACTCTTACTTGTTGGATCTGAGAAATGTAGTATTTAGATCAACTAATATACTAAAATTCTTTCACTGCATAATTTTGCCCATGATCACAGCCTAATTTTTTACCAGATCCTCGCATTCTGGCCAGACAAATGACTCTCAGCATTACTAAAGCTTTCTGTTCATTAAGAATTCTGTAAGAACTGATGTACAGGAGTCACAAATAGTGCACATTAAGAGTGCACATTTCATATTTTCATACCTTTGAGACAGCCATTCTGTTTCCCTGAAAAGGTGGCTCTTTTACAGATGTGTTGCAGAGTTTATAAAAAGGAGGTGACTACTTTTCTCCTCACTCTCAATTTTCTATCACCATGATTAACTCTTCCTCTTAATACTGTTTCACAAAAAATTACAAAAAACTACACGAGGACACTTTCTGTTATATAGTCTGACTGCTATAAACCAAGAATGTTTTAGGCTAGAATATCTCTTATAAGTCTACTAACAGGGCACATGGCACAAAGAAACATAATATACAACTTTGCTAAATTAAGTTCTAGGAAATACTTTTTAAAATGAATTATTTAGTAATTGATGACACAAGAAAATGTTTCAGAAAATTATTATATTCTGTTTTCACTTTTGAAACCTAAAGTTACGCTATTTGCTAAGGATTATTTTCCAAATTTACTAAAAAGAGTGGCTCAACTCCTAATAAAATGGCCAGGGTTGATTTTGTTCACAGGCATGCTCTGAATATCTACCCAAATAACTCCAATGGCAGGAAACCACTGTCCAAATGGCTACTTTAAATGGAGAGGAGAGAGAAAGGTAGAAGAACACAGACTGACCTATGGAAATATGGATTAATTTCCTATGTTTTACGTAGTGCTCTATAGGTCTGTACAAATAGTTTTAGTCTTTACATTAAGACAATATTTCCAACTAAAATACTCCTAGAAAACACATTTTCACAGAAACATCAGATAAAATTTACACTACAAATTCTCTACTATGATTGTATAGTTTTGTCACTCACAAGATATTCATAAATCAACTGAAGTTGTGTCTAAAATAGTTAAAAATGGCCACTTAAATTAGCATGGGTCAATAAACGGGAATTTTAAAACTATATGCTACTTCAAATACATTTAATGAAAAAAATTTAAAGTGTGTCTCAATAATAGTTTAAATACTATAAACTATTGGACTATAACCAATGGACTTTTAAGTTATTTAATCTTTTATATCTAGATTATTTTAACTTTTGCATTTTAGTAGTTTCTTTTGAAGTTCTTTCTTAGTGATTATTTCCTTGCTTGTTTTAGTCTGTAGGGAGCATGAAGGAAAACTCCATTAAATAGTTAATTCTCTTCATTACAAATAATAACTTAAATACTATTTCTCTCTATTACCTTTTATTTAAGGTTAGGATTAGGTTATACTGCCTCATCTACATGTGTTATAAAATTAGTCCATGTTTGCCAGTTTTCAAATATTCCTACTGTTAACAATTTCCCATATATGTTTCTTGGGTATAATCTAAAAGTAATATAGCTCATGTTATCTGCAATACTTCAGTTTAATTATGTATTTAATCTACTTTTTAATGTTTGAATTCATGTGTTAGTTTCCCCTCCATAATTTGATTTCACAGGTCATCAGTCTTTATTCTTACAGAGCAGAATCTTAGAAAAAGTAAAAAATAACTTGCTGTGAAATAACCATCCATAAGTGTTCGAGATTAGGGCATGTCTCTCTAAGGGTTTTTGTTGTACTATTTCCTAGCTCTGTGACCTTGCAAAAATTATTTAACAAATCTGAGTTTATATTTTGCATCTATAAATTAGGATAAGTTACACTTGATATATAGGACTAATGTGAGTAAAATGTTTGAAGCAAAGTCTAGTATGTGATAATTAATAAATTTTGATCACATTTTCCTTTATTTTGTCATTTATTTTCTAATACAGTCTTCTCTTTCCTTTAGTCCTCCTTTTCCTTCTGGTAATATTAACATGCAGTGCCCAAACTGTGTATTTTACACTACCATTAAAATTATCAATGGGAAAAATCTAAATTAGTCAAATATAACACAAAAGTGAAAAGTACACCCACATGAGTCAGAATTATCTTAGCACGAGAATTTATTATTCACTACTTAGCTATTGTTAGTATAAAACACGAAATATCTGTTGGTATTTTACGTTATTTTTTTTTAATAACTGGGATTCTCCACTGGAGAAACAGAAGTAAGGCATACTTCAAAGGACCATTGCTAAAGATAAAATGTGAAATGATAGGGACTGTGTCTTTCAAACAGAAAACTGTAGCAAAAGCGACACTTCCTCAAACAATTCTGCCCTATCTCTCCATAACACATTAAAAGTAGTTTAGGAAAAAAATCAAAACCAGACTGACAGCAGCAATCTCACCTGTGGCTGTAAGTGTATGCCTCTCCTGGCTACCAGTTTTCTATGAAATAAAGCTTAATCAACATGCACATAATTAGCAGAGAAGATCAAAAGCTTTTTCCCCCACAAATGATTTTTATCTATGATACTATGAAGCCAGTGGTAAAATTTTATCTATTTTTAGTAAACAAAAAATAGGAGCTCTGAACTATCTACTTATTGGATAAGAACCTAGAAATTGTTTTGTTTACTGAGAATATATATAAATACATATTTTTTTCAAGTTATATAGATATTGAAAGAGTATACAACATAAAAGATTCATTAACTTCATAATGACAAACACTACATATTGGTGGTTACTAATTTTCATAAAAAAGGAAAAAATCACATCTTACATTAAAAGGTTATTTTTCAGAGATAGTTTAATGAACTATCTACTAGAAAAAAGAAAATAAAAAATAATAAAATCATAGAATATAAAATAAATCTAAAGCAATTAAGTGTTAAAGAGAGGAAGATTCAACTCTTCATAGGATTTTTAAAAATGCACATTTAATGAATAACTTTTGATTAAAATATTAAATTCAAACAACAGTTTAGTAAAATGATTAAAAAGTTAAAATCATATCTAATTTCCAGATTTAAATTTGGAGATATACTACAAGAAACAAGGTAAATAATATAAACAAAGAATATGATATGAAAATACAATTTCCAAGAGAAAAGGTTAAAAGAGATGTAGCAGAAAACATCTGTTTTTATCACTGAATATTTTTAAATAGAAAAAAAAAACCTAAAAATCTTCAAAAGAGCTCTTTCATTTTAGGTTGATATAAAAAAGTATTATTAAAAGCTGCAGAAAAGATAAAACATAAAAATTCAAGTACTATCATAGTTAAATGTTACTTTCTGGAAAACAGTATTACAAAAATTATACATTTTTGTAAGCTTTGAAAAGCAACTATTTCCAGTTAACAAAAACCTAACCATAAAGTATCTTTCTGCCAAATTAAAATACTATTTTAGTAGAGTCCTAGTGTATTAAAATCCAAATTGTTAATATTTTTACAATCTGCTTATAAAACTTAGTTTTATTTTTCCAAATTCATAATTACTGTGTGTAACATTTATAAAGAAAAGTGTCCTGATATTACATATCAAAATTTATTTCTGAGGAAAATTTGTATAAGCAGAATTCTAACATTACTATGTGTAAAACACAACAGTTACTATAATATAGAAGAAAACAGAATGTTTACATGTAAGTCCCATCAACTTGTCATTTATAGTTTAATCTTTTTCACATGATTTTAAACTTTATACCAAAAAGGATATAAAAGAGTACCAAAAATCTGTTATTTCATTTATCCCAAGTCCTAAAACCTAATGAGGATGAGAATTTTCACGTACTTAAAATCACCCCATTTAATGGATATGTCTTCCATCCTAGTTTACCCAGCACAGTAGTTGTATCAAGCAACACAACTGAAAGTGAACAGATAAAGCTTGCATGAATTTCTCAACTAAAAAATACATTAAATTATTTGAATAATTAATGTATTATAATACTTATTATTTAAATCATCAATAATCATTAATATCTTATTCATCACATTCACAAGTTATAGTATTTAAAATTTTTTCCATATGTATGAAATATGTGTACATAATGACAGCATTGCGTCATGATAAAATGCATGGTGATAATTTCAAATGCATTTAGGTTTAACAATGCTGAGTAAAATAGCTAAATGATACAATTTAAAGAATCATTTTTACTAACAGATTCTTAAAACTAATATTAACTTTAAACTGAGGAAATATTCAACTTTGCTTATTTTCCTATTTTAATAGTCTTTTCCGTCAACATTAATAAAAAAAAACACTTAAAAGGTTTCTTTCTAATATTATTAAATGTGCATTAATAAACAGGAAGTATGAAAACACTTATGAAAAGAACACTATGCTCAAGAGCAGATGCCATTACTGCAAATAATAGGTAATATACTGTTTGCTAAAAGATGGAAAAGCAAAATTAAAGCTATACCCCTTTCTTTCACTAACCTAGAGTAACCATCATCTGGTCCAAAAATATCAACTAAACAAATAACAAGAATAAACTATATTAAATGATAAAATGGACAATTATAAAATACACTGGCGATTAAGCCAAGGTTGAAATGCAAATCTGGAAGAATTCACAAAGAAGATTAAACCTGAGCTAGGCGAGAACAAGATGGTCTTCAATCAGATGTGATGACAGACAGACAGATAGACGATTTTTAAAAATTCCTCTGGAGTCTGAAATAGGAGTGGGGATTATACTGGCAAAGTAGGAGGACAGAAACAAATCTAGAAAGACAGAGATGAGCCAGGAGTATTTTTGCTATGTTTACAGTAGAAAAATATGTAACTATCAAAATTTAGCAGCTCTATACTTTTTCCAGCGCTGGATCACAGGCACAAGGTAGGGCAGGCAACGGGCTACACCCTGAGGAGACAATGCTTATGTAGCTCATTATTGGGTTCGGTTCACCTTGCAATGAGGAAGGATTCTTTAAGTGCAGTTTTGAAAAATGCCATTGTTAGTTCATTATTTACCACCTGTTTTTTTGTCTACAAGAATTTTGTAGTTCTACTTAATTGAGCCACTGTAATGTATTTCAGGGACATGTTATAAAAGATGCACCTAGTATTAAATTTCTGTGGTAAACGCTGTATACTCATTACTGAATATTCAAACTGGTAAAACTCAACTATATTTTTTCAATTAAATTTTATGTAGAAAATTCTCAAATGTTTTAGGAGAAAATAGTTTTTAAAATCACAACTCATTATCATTTTATTAAACACCAATTTATGTTCTATTTATTTCATCCATAGCTACTCTCCCAGTGCAAGACTTTTTGAAGCAAATTTCAGTAGTCAAATCATTTACTCTGTGAAACTGTCACCATGTGTGTATTTCTAAAATAAAGATTTATGCTAGAATTACTTTTAGTACATTAACACAGATAGCAATTACTTAATGTCATCAAATACTTTTAATGTTTTATTAATTCCCCAGAAACCAAAATCAAAATACTGCTCTACATTACAATGAGATTGCTTTTAAAAATTTCTTATTATATTTTTCAGGTAGACTGAAGTGTGTTCAGTATGTTAAAGGTATATTTCTATGTACTGTGACAAAATCTCCACATCTTTGTAAGCTATGGCTATGATCAAGCTATAAAATACTCTCAATCTCCCTTAAATGTTCCTTGTGGCCCTCTACAGTGATCCATTTTCCTTCCCATCATCAGACAATGACTAATCTAAATTCTGCCCTCGAGCTGACTTTTCCTAAATATCAAATGCAGAAACAATTTACCATGTATTCTTTTGAATTTGGTTTCTTTCAGGTATAATGCATCTGAGAACCATTTTTACTGCTTCAGAAGCACTAATAATTACTTTTTTTGGTCTTTTTCCTTTTTATCGGTATTGGGGATTGAACTCACGACTGCCTGCTTGCAAGGCAGGTGCTTATGCCGCTGAGCTAAATCCCCAGCCCGTAATAATTACATTTTATTGCTGAAATTATTTTAGTGTACGGGATTTGCTAGTTGATAAACATGTGAGTCACTTAATATATGTGTTTAAATTTAAAATAACTTTACAGTAAATGATGTGCTGCCTTTATTCACCCTCAAAAATATTTCCTCTTCATTCTTACCAGTTTCAAAAGTCCTCTTTTGTGAGTATCACAGTTGTGCTATCATGGTTGGCCGGATGTCCTGAGTCAATTTAAAATGGTTATCTTCCATGGCCATTTTGTCTTTGATGGTAAGTCAGATTTTGCACTGGACCAGGTCTGATGAATAAAGTGGTTATGAACACAAGGTAGTGTTTTCATGAATCTGACTCCCACAGATGGCACCTGGCAGCAGCATTTACTCTACGGTCAGTCACTCCTCCAAAGACACTCATGAAAGAGGACTTGCTGGACTATTTCAGAAAATGGCAAGAATGATAGAATACGTCTGTTCAAAATGGGGGAGAGGAAAAATGTGTAAATGTTGTAAAAAAGAGAGGTAAAAAAGTGCTCTAAAGGATACAACTGCAAGTGCGTTTAGGGGTGTTAAGATAGATGACCATATTACTAAGTTTTTGTTGGATCACTGAACACAACTGTTTACAGTCTCACTGTTTGAATGTCCACCTTGTATGGTTTAATCCTGTAACTTGAACAACTATTTCTAAGATGGCAATATGTTATCTATTAACTAGTGATTTTTTATTGTTTTTTGATTCTGTATTACTTTTACCCTTATACTGTTCTGTTTATTTTTTCTCCTTTAAATAAAATTTTTAAAAAATGGGGGAGAGGGTATTTTAAGGGACATCAATGGTGATGGGTCTTTCACTGTAATTTCTTTAAATTTAAACACTCACATATTTTTTTTTCAAGTACCACTTGCATATAAAGTCATAGTAAACTTTCCCTTGTAGGTTTTTATATGAACTTAAGGCTCTTATTACTCCAGGGGAAATAATTAGGAGTATGATTCCTGGATTATATGCAAAATACTTATTTCTAGAACTATCTTTCAAAATGAATTCCCAAATGGTATGAAATGTTATTTTCCCAACAGCAGTTTCTCCACATATCAGGCTGATTGTCTAGTATTTTAAACTCCTTCTAACAGACATGCCACACAGTATCTCATTATTTTAAAATTAATTTTCCTTAAAGAAAAACAATAAATCATCACTTTTAACATTTAAAAAGTTTATTTTCTATGAAAGAGAAAAAACTAGAACGTTTTGTATTACATGAGATACCATTAAACATTCTTTATCATTTACTTTATTTCCTTTAAATTAGTAGGTAAGAAGCTGGATCAAATTCCTGTTCAACCTACTGTTATTTTTATATTTAGTTAGCCAAATTCTCTGGTGGTCTTTTATAGGCCTAATATCAGCAAAATAGCAAAGAGGTATCAATGTCTGCTAGGGACAAAACAAAAGCAGATGGGAATGAATTTTCAAAGGGCTACACTAACAAATAAGTTGATCTTAGATGAAGGTAGTGACTGAAATCTTAAACTTTAAAATATACTTAAATTCACACATGCAAATGTTAGTAGATATCTCATGGTATCTTTTGCAGAATGTTAGAAAAACATTACTTTTAAAACTGGTAAAGAAAATGAGAAGAACAAAACATGCATTTTGCTTTCTCTGTACAAACTATTTCTGCTTAACAAAATAGTTAATGAAGGACATTTCTCTTATAGAAATACTCTAGTTAATAAATGAAGAAGAATGAATGAATGTAGTACACCATTTGCTACTCCTAATGAATTAATATATCTTGCTAATGGTTTTCCAAGGCTGTTAAAATCACAGAAAGAAATAAAAGGAGAAATCAAAGGCTATAGTTTTTAAAAAGTTTATCTTTATAGTTCAATTTACTCCATCTGAACATAAAATTAAATACATTAGATGTAACAAAAATAAAGTTCAGGAAAGGTAGGATATAAGCAACATACACACACACACACACACACACACACACACACACACACATACACAATCTGGGTTCATTCAGTGCAACATAAATAATTCCACAAATTAGAGAAAAACCTGAGTACATCATTATAACAACTATGAAAAAAAGCTCTATTTTGTTATTGAATAGAAATTCTTTTTAAGCTGTGGGATAAAGTATTTTAAATAATGCAGAAGTCTGTAATATCAGTATGTACTTTGTTACTCTAAAATGGAACTTTAATTATGAGTGCATTTTTACTTCCCCAGTGCATGAAATACTTCCCCAGTTCCCTAACCAGCAGTAAAAGTGACAATACTGATTCTCAATCATTGTACAATGAATGTCTATGTACATTCTTCTTTAATCCCCAAAATGCTCCATCATTGTTTCCATTTCAAACAAATCGTTATGAAACCTGTATATCAAAGATACATATGCTTGCCTGTGCTCATTTTAACACTATTCACAATCGTCAAGAAATGGAAGCATTTGATAAACTGGATAAAATGATGCAATATGCATACACAAATACTGCTCAGCCCCAGGAAATAATGAAGTCCCGTGTGGTAACAGGGTAGAATGAAAAATGCCAGGTAGAGAAGCATGAGTGTCTCATAAACTCACTCATATACAGAATCTCAAAACCCAATCTAGAGAAGTTGAGAGTAAAACAGTGGCTACCAGAGGCCACAGAAGTATGCGGAGAAGAAATGAGAAAAGGCGGATTAAAAACAGGAACTAAATTATACTCAGACACGAGAAAGAAGTCTTGATGCACTACTGCAGATGAACTACTAAATGTCAACAATGTTCTGTACATTTTAAAAGGCTACAAGAAAGGTTTTCAATGCTTTCATTATAGAATAAAAATTTTAATGAGACAAATTTGTTAATCTGACTTAAAGATTGAATAATGTATTAAAATATTATACGCTAGCAACTGGATAGGAACAACTGTTATATTTTTCTGTATCACTTAAAATACACTTAAAATGAATACTTAAATTGAAAAACACCCTTATTTTATCATCCTACTTTATCTGGTTTTTATAAAGAACAATGATTTTTCTCTATTTTAGTAAGAATCTAAATTTCCTTTAATGTGGTTGTTGTCTATACATTCATTCCATATTTATAATCATTGAAAAACTTTATTTAGTTTAAAAAGAGCTTTATTAAGGTATGGTTGATATACAAGACACTGTACATAATGTATAAAATTTGAAGAGTTTGGACACACATGTGCATTCATTAAACCACTGCCACATCTAAAATAATAAACATATCTACCTCCTCCAAATGTTTCCTCATCTTCATTTTTTGTTTGTTTTCAGGTCCTTTTTGTTGTTTAGAAAAACATTTCATATAAGTGATACCCACAATAAATTTTTAAATTACATATACTGTATTGCTAATGTAGGAAAATAGCAAAGAGATATCAATGTCTACTGGGGAAACATATTTCTTGAATTTATTTACTTCCCATATTTGAAACTTTGTATCATAAACAGTATCTCCTCATTTTCTCCTTCCTCCCTCAGGCCCTGCCAACCACGATTTTGCTCTCAGATTCTAAGTCTATTCAAGACACTTTATCTAAATAAATTCTTGCTGTATGTGTTCTTTCCTGACTAGCTTACTTAATTTAGCATAATATTCTCCAAGTCCACCCATATTGTCAATGGAACAGAATTTTATTCTTTTAAAGGCAGGATAAGATTCCATTGTTTGCCTACCAAAGTTTATTTATCCATTTAATTTGATGACATCTGTTTTCCTATCATTTTTATTGTGAATAACGCTGCAAAGAACATGAAGTATAAATATCTCAGATCCTGATTTAACTTCTTCTGAGTATATATCCTGAAATGTAATAACCAGATCATACATGGTGGTTCTATATATTTTGGAGCCACTCAGTGCTGTTTTATGTAATAGCTGTGCTAATTAATACTGTGTTAAAAAGTTAAAAAGGCTTGTTCTTTCTCCTTCATATTGCTGCCAACACTTGGTAACTCTTAAATTTTTGACAATAGCTGTCCTAACAGGGTCATCTGATATTTCATTGTTTTTGATTTGCATATCTCTGGAGACTTAATGCTGAGGATCTTTACAATTAGCCACTTGCATGTTTCTATGCAAAGATGTTCATTTAAGACCTGCACCCATTATTTAATCATGCTATTTATTTTTCCACTTCTGAGTCTGTGTCTGTCTGTCTGTCTGTCTGTCTCTATCCTCATTTCTCAAATTATAGATGGGAAAATTCAGGCTCAGAGGTGTTATATAGTTTTCCTTGACATCACAAAGTGATATGTTTGGATTTCAAGAAATATCACTACTTTTAACTTTCACACACCAAACTTTTTTAAAGTGTTGTTTTAAAAAAATGTTGCTCTTACTTTAAGATCAAATATAAAAACTTATTTACTGTCTTTATTTTTACTTCTATAGATGAAGAGAAACATGTCTATATCTTTTTAAGATTTTGTCTTTGTAAGTCTGAATTTAAATTTCTCATCAAAGCTTCATATAGACTATTCAAAGTTATTACCAACAAATGGTATTAAAATAAGGGAACCACTGGAAACAGTATTTGGAATCCTTGACTATGTACTGATATCAATTTCCTTTTCATTAGCTGTACATAGAAATTAATACAAACTATTTAATCAATTATTTTATATAACACTGTTCTTTCTAATGTATGAGTTATTTTATTTATTATTCAGTTATAAACTGTGAACTGTATGCATTTTAAAACAAAAAAAGAAAATGTGTATGTACTTAGAAAAAATACAGATGCTTAGGAAGAGAGTTTTTGGGATTTGTGTGTGTACGTGTGTGTCAATGTTTTCCTTAGTAGCACCAGAAATAAGACTCATCTTAGTGCTTTGTTTTCTTAAATAGCAAGGACCTTTAAAAATCCCTAAGCATAAAATTTCAAATTTGCATCAGACAAGTGAATAGTACTTTGACATTAAACTAAAACTGAGTGTCCTAAGATCTGTGAATACCACTGTATATGGTATTTTAATTTTATCACTTGTGTTACACAAAAAATCACCACAAACTCAAGTTTACCAGATACACTAATTATGTGAAACCCAGCAAGATGAGAGCTCCTCCTGCTGGTTTTAAACAAAAGTTATCTAGTCCCCACCAGATGCAAAATTACTTAAAGCCCAGCAGGAGAAGCAAGTTACATTACTAACTTCAATGAAAAATCCAATCCTTTTCATCTTAAATTTAGCAGCAATGTTTTAAAAAGTAATATTAACATAATTTTAAAAAGTACAACTGAAACTATAACTACTTATTCATATAAGAAATTTAACCAAAATAAAACGTTGATATCAAAACAAAAATTTGAAAATACATATTTTTACCTAATAGGCTACATAATGCACAGAGTGCTTAGAAAACTGCACAAAATTTTCCTATGTAAAAAAATTTCCCTTGTAAAAAAGTTTCAACATACTTTTCCTGAAAATATCTTTCAATTTATTATTGTTTTCTTTATTCTTTGAAGGATGATAAGAGAATTTCACTGTTTTAAAAGCCTTTTAAGTAGAGATCTTTGATAACACTGTATTATAGATGAAACAATGGCTACCTAAGTTTAAAGAGGACAGTATCATTTTTGTCTTTGAACAATTTATCAAGCCTTTATCCTTTTATTAAACTTAAGGGATAATAGTTTTAAAATAGGGCAGTGATTTATGGTACACAACAGACCGGCTTTATTCAAATGGAACAAAAGAGAATGAGATTTCACTTGTGAAATATTTTGAAAACTTAGATGAGGAAGTAAATTAACCCATCAAGAAAGTATTAAGATTAATTTTGTTTTAAAAATCAAATTACTGGTACATGAACCAAGTCCTAAAATTTCCCCATATTCTTAAAAAGTTCAGGAAATCATAACATAATATTTGGGGAATTTTCTTGAACAGATTTTTTCCAGAGAGTAATTCAATTTAGAGCCTCTAAACCCCAGCAGGGTTTATAATCTATTGGGTAACAACAAGCACTAAGTTTTTAAACAGTAAGTTGGCTAACAGGTAAGTTTAGAGGCTTCTTAAAGTCTACTTTTCAGTGACCATAATACACCCTACCACTTATCATAGCCTAACAAACAAATAAAGGGAACATACTTGGGTATCAAGACAAGATAAAATCAAAGAAAACATGATAGAGATATTAACAAATGCATTAATAATAATATACATTGAGCTGTAAACAGTCTGAGTTTATGTAGTTAATGTGCTTTAAACTTTCAATACCTCAAATTCACTGATTTGCTTTTGACAAAATTGTGTATTTTTGAATGGCCAAAATATAAAGAACACTTCGAGATCAGTATATTGTGTATAAGTATCTGTCCTCATACTGATTTAGAATCAATGTTTAGTTGCATAAAAGTGCAGATTGTTTTAACCATGTATTATTTAACCCTAGTATGTCTCTGTGCACTTTTTTAGAATAGCATCTTCCAAAAAGGATCACACCTCCTTAAAAATAATGAAAACAGATTTATCTGATATAAGATCAAGATTTATTTATTGACTGCACTGATAGCATTTTGTCTTGTACCTATTCCTAATTCTGTTGCTTCCTTGTTTTTAATACTTATGATGAGAATGATAAAGAATGGGAACTAAACTTTAAATTTGAGAGTCTGAAAATATTATTTTGGAAGACAAGTTACTAGAACATAGGCTAAAGAACTTTCTTCAATTAGAAAAAAATCAAGTCTAGAAATTCTAATCTCATACCCTCCAGCTCTCTATAACTCCCTAGAAAATAGTATCTTCTTGATAGTATATGTTTCTGTCTTTTCAACAAAATAAACCATTCCATTTTAATGTTGATGAAAAATAAACTTAAAAGGTCAGAATTGTTTTTGCTAGTAACAACAACAACAACAAAAGCCAAACAACCAAGCTGCAGAATAATCTAATTGAACTTACATTTAGGACAAATTACAAAGACCAGTACCTAGAAGACAAATCTACAGAACAAGAATTGAAAAACCTTATCAAAACGATGAACAGTGAATGTTTATTTAAAAAATGTATCTGGTAATATTCACTCTCACTGCACCTTTATATTTCTATCCAAGCACCTCTGTGTGGTTATCTTGCACGAAACTTTTACCTGATTGCCCTTTATAGTCCTTCCTATAACCTGTCATTGCCAGAAATCAAAGGATAACCCAGGTGTCGATCTGACTTACTGAGGGTAATGCAGCTACCTGTTCACATCTGGGTTTCTAAGACTTAACAGTGAGTCACCTGAGAAGTTGTGACTTTCCATAAAACTACTGAGTTATTGGCTAGAAAATAACAAAACAAGGGAGAGTCTGGCCTACTCAATTAAAAGCAATGTATTATTCTTCCTCTTTGATAGCTTCAGCACTCTGACTATAATTAGGTTAGTTAGGTTTTGCTAAGAACTGAATTATTTGCATTGTTTCAGTTATACAGTTTACATAAGTAGAAAAGATTATTTGCTTTACTCTTAAATTCATCACTCTTATATTTAATAAATGTCATGAGATCTTCATATCTCATGCAGAGGTGCTTTATTCAGCCCAGATCATTGAACCTGCTCCCCATTGCTTCCACAGCATCAAAGATGCCCCTTTCCTTTCTATTTCTAGTTCTATCCTCTCTTACATCTCCCTCTCTCTATGTCCTTCATGGGCTTTGAACACTTTCCCTTTTAAAAATAGTACCATGAAGCGTAAAGCCTAAAATACTATTAAATCATAGTTTTCACATCTCTGATTAAAATATTATAACTACATAATTAAAGGTCTTACATATAATGGGCATCCTCATTCAAAACAATTTCCATATAATGAAAGAAACATAAAAGCTATGGAAACCTCGAAAAAGAAACACAGTGGCTTTATATTAGAAGGAAAGAATAGGGGCTGGGGATTTAGCTCAACGGCATAAGCACTTGCCTTGCAAGCAGGCAGTCATGAGTTCGGTCCCCGGTACCAATAAAAATGAAAAAGGAAAAAAAAGTAGGAAAGAATATACTAGAATTTAGGAAAGAATTCAATGAATAAATGTCTGTTTTTCCCCTTGAATATGGAAGGAAATTTCTACCCCTGAGTTACTTTTTTCTTGGTTACTCTTACATGTACTTATTGGCAATAAATTCCAACTGCCCTTAGTGGGTACATGGAGGACAAGAAATGTTACTTGCATGTATCTAATATATTTTGATATGACTAAATTGAAGGCTCTGTAGTAGCCAATGGTGGACAAAAAAAGCTTGTAAGACACTATGTCTACCTTCAAACAGTACTGGTGGTCATTTTATCTAATTTCCACTAGAAGGATATTGTGTCAATTCCATAGCATAGTTTAATCAAATATAGAAATAAAAAGATGGATTCAAATGTATATATATTTGGAAGTGCAGGCAAGGAAAGCCTGAAGCTATTTTGTAGATTGTGTAGAATTATGCTATCCTAAAAGGGCAGACATCCACCATCACATCAACACCCCTATCGAGTGTCAATAATTAGATCACTTATTTTAGTCTCCATATAAGTGCTAAGAAGTGAACAAATAGCAGAAATCCATTCCAGAGTTGATAGGATAGGACATAATTCTCCACCTGTAAAATAGGTTCCCAAATACTCCCAAGTAGAAAAAAAAATTACTGGATTTGTCTAGAGACAGTGCTTAAACAGAGTAGACTACATATTATCAGAAGTTAGCACTGCTAAAACTACATTTACTCATTTAAAATTATTCCTGTCCACATAGTTTGAGCTCCTCAACAGCAGGTGTGTGTGTGTGTGTGTGTGTGTGTGTGTGTGTGTGTGTGTGTTGAATAATGTGAATAAATGAATGAATTTAAAGCAGTCAATGGAAATGAGCAAGGACAGGAATCTCATATCTTGCGGAAAAAATTCTTCACAAAATATTGAAAAAGCATTGGAGGGAAGCAGGAAAACAGGTACTTGAAATGTCAATGGACATCACACTTGGTTTGTAATGAAGATTGTCGAGCTATTTACAAATGATCTGAGTTATAGGTAACAGGCAAAGTAGCCTGTAAGTAAAATCAAATCAAAATAGACATTTGTTTTTGTGTAAAGAATGCTCTGTGAAAAGGCACCCATCTTCTTTACTGTTTGGAGTCCTTTTTTATGCTCCAACATGCTCCCAACCCCTTTAGCATGCAGTGCCCTCGGGCTGTATTTTCTCAGTCCAAATCCTGTGCATCTAATTATTGTCCCACTTACTGGCTGCCCCATTTAAACACCTATCATATGAGGAAAATAACTCAAATACTACATAGATATGTTTATTATTACTAATTTCTCCTTTTCTCTGCTTCATTTATTCATGCATTTATTCAACCAAGTAAAATATAAATTGATAATGGTATCTTGTGTTACAGCAACTTAGAACTGTTACATGCTATTCCTAAAATTCCAATAGGTAAGCAACCTTTCATAGAAATATACTGAGTGGTAATTACTAAAGCTGCAACTGTACCATGTCTCAAGAAACTATTCACTGTTTAGATTATTTCTTCTATCTGAATCTGGGTTCTATACTTGATTCCAATAATTTGTTTTTTATAACCCTCATCAAGAATAATTCTTATTCCAATAACTAAGAAGTCACTGTGGCCTAAAGTGAATAATCAAGTTTTAGTGTCTGGCCTTCCCTACTCATCAACAGGATGTCATCTTGTTAGCTGCTTTACTTTGATAAAACAACCACGTATGAAAATAAGACTAATAACCAAAAGTTTGCATACAGCCAAATATGGTGCCACATACTTATTTTCCCAGCTATCTGGGATGCAGAAGATCCTTAGATCACAAATATAAGACCAGCAAGGGAAATTTAGTAAGACTTGATATCAAAATTTTTAAAAAGAAGTTAAGTTCAGTGGCAGAGAATACACAGCATCCTGGATTCAACCATCAGTACCCTAACAAAAAGAAGTTTGTGTCATGGGACATAATTAATGCATTGGTTGTCTTTTCCTTTTATTTTCTCTTGTTAATTTATCCACTCAAGGAATCTTCGATAAATATCTAAATTCAAGGCATTTTCTTAGATTCTCCCATTCCCTGTCTGCCACTGATTCCAATAACCTGCCTCCACTGGTCCCTAAAATTGGGGGTAGGGTGGTGGAACTGCCATTAGTGAAGACTGTTCTCTAAAGCAACTACCTAAACTCTGAATAGTCAGATTTAACCGTTCATGACCAGGAAATGAAACCTGATAACCTATTCATACATTATCATACATTCTCTGGTGATGCTATAAAAATAATTTAAATAAAAAGGTAATTTTCTAACACTTTGACCATAATTTCATGATCACCAACTTCCTAAAGGATGTGGGTTGTCCTCTGAATAGCTAAATTCACCTTTACTGAGTAACTTGGTGCATAAAATTGCCTATGGAACAGAACAGTCTATAGTGAGATAAATGCGCAAGAAAAAAGTAAAGACAAAGATAATCAGTTGTCATTTATATATTAAACAGCTTTTAGCACAATTACATGATAAATAACATCATCAGAACTATGTAGAACAACTTCCTGTTGGATACTATTGAGGAAATGTCGGAGCAAACACAAAGTCAAATTGAGAGGCACATGAACCGCAAGACAGCTTATCTTTGTTGGCATAATCCTGAACTGCAAGGATTCAGGAGGAGGAATGGTTCATAAATGAAACATTTACAAATGTGACCCATGCCAAAAACTATGCTAGTTCAGTATACAGAAAAAAATGACAGATAGAATCTTTATTGTTGGCATAAAAATGAAATAAAAATGTACATTTTTATCATCATTATCCTGTAGGGAAAGCAAGTCATTAAGTACTATTGTGAAATTGTTTACTAACAACATCTTGTAATACAAAATGAATTCAACAGAAATGATAATGACATTTTAACACTTAGGCAAATGGAGAATATTTTATTCACCATGAGTTTCTCAAGTATAATTAAGCATAAGGAAGCAGATGCAGGCTTTCATAAGATATTGATCAGTTTTCTTATTGCTGATTATATAGGACATGAATTATGGGAAGAAATGTATAATGCTGAGAAGCCTTTAAGTCATCAAAATCCAAACTGTTTCCCCAGCTGTCACGCCAAGTTCAGATACTATCCCTCCACTGAGGAATGTCATACTTCAGAACACTTATCCGTTAATCAGGCATAGAGAAGACCAGTCCATACATGTGAAGGTCAATTTAGTCACTGATGATGTGTCTCCCCAGGGAACCTTCTTTTCAGCAGGTAAGTCCAGTGGAGAGAGCAAATTAGAGATCAAGGATTTCTCGCCGAGTATTACATTACTGGAAAAGAGTGACCTTGTTTGCTTTATAAAAGTGCTCTTGATCTCATTTTATTTGAGAATTTTATCTACTCATTTTAAAGCTTTCACATTTGAATAATGCTGAAGTAACATCAAAAATTATTTCTAATTAAAGGATCATTTTTCAAATGAACACACTGTCAAATCGTAAATTCAGCATTTTGTACACTGGTTATAGGACATGTTACAGTGTCTCATGTTATAGCCTTATATCAGCTAAATTTCGAATTTTGGAAAAAAAATTGTTTCATGTTAAAATTTACTTCAACTATAAAATATATGTATTTTTTCTCCCCAAGGACTGTCACATTGTATGGCTGATTCTATACAGTGTCGAACAAGGACAGAGAATGACATTCACAAATCTTCTGGATGATTTCAGGAAGAATATAAATCTTTAGGAACAAAATTCACAATTAGCAGGCCAGATAGTTTCTGACTTTGTCTGCCATTTTGAATGGTAAACACACTGCACTCCTTATTTTTATTGACTAATAGTTTTAAAACTTAAAATCATTGATATTCCAAGTAATCTATCTTAAGTTTTCTTCTAACCAATCAATATTTAAAACCCAAAAACTATCATATTTTAAAGAATATTCATTATATATTTTTAGAAATCTACTTTTTACTTTACTGTCAACTTCCAAAACAGTATCTCTCCCTCATTCCACTCTCTTATACTTTAGGCACAGTTCACAACCCCTGCAGAATTAACACATCCACGTCTGAACTCACTATTCTCCTGTCAGTGTGCATCATCTCCTGATCTCCTGATTCAGTTACTTGCACACAGTATCTGCTTGAGTACTGCAATGATGAACTAGTATCCCATATGTGTTACTTTATTTTGTGCTACTAAATAAGAACACCAGAGGCTGGGAAGCTTTAAAAAGTGGAAAATTGGGGCTGGGAATTTAGCTCAGTGGCATAAGTGCCTGCTGTGCAAGCAGGCAGTAGTGAGTTTGATCCCCTGTAACGATAAAAGGAAAAAGACAAAAAAAAGTGGAAAATTATTTTGCACAATTCTGAAGGGTAGAAAATTCACAGTCAAATCATTATAATCTGGATAGGGTTTCCCTACTTTCTCATGTGATGGAAGGCGAACAAAACAGAAACAATATCCTCAGTTAGATCATTTGTAAGGAAACCTTAACTGATTTATATGGGATGAGCTTCAAGGCCTAATCAACTCTTCAAAGCACAACCTCTTTAGAGTACAATGTTGAGAAAGCTTAAATTTTGAAGAGAACATATTCAAACAATAGTGACACCCTTGCTGCATGTATCCTTCACTGTACACAATGAATCTAAGTTTTTTAGACTGGATGTTGTAGGGAGAACAAGGCCACACTCCAAAGCTGCTCACGTCCTAATCCAAGAGACCTGTGAATACTTGATTACAGTACAGGGAAACTAAAGCTGTGTATGAAATAAGGTTGCAAATTAGCTAACCATCAAATAGCGAGATTATTCCTTATCACATGGAGGGGCACATGGTATAATAAATACAAGAGACAGAAAGTCAGAAGATGTTACTTCAGGAGAAAGACATAGAGAGATGCATTTCAAGGCCTAGACTTGCCATTTTTTCCGCTCCTCTCCTCCCTCCCCTCACCTCTCCTCCTCTCTCTTCTCTTCTTTCTATTCTTTTTTTTTTCTTTTCAAGCCTACACACTCTTAGCCTTGAACATAGAGTAAGGCAGTCAAGCCAACAAGAGTGGGCAGGCTCCAGAAAGTAGAAAGTACAAGAATAACCCTTCACGTGTCTTTTGTGAACTTGTCTACCCATCCCCTCTCTTACTGAACTAGACATCCTTTGATCTCATCAACCCATTAAATTCAATGTATCACTCTTTTTAATTTTTTAAAGAAAATGGAACAAAACAAAACAGAATAAAGCAGAGCAGAACAAAACAATGCAAACAACACAGGATTTCAAAACAAGACAATAAGAAATCAGCAGCAGCTATCATAATGCCTCTTGTTTTCTTCAAAATAGCAGTCCATATCTTCACACACAAATGAACTCAAAAATGACAAAAAAGTATAAAATCGTTCAAAACAAAATAATGAAAGCATTACAGGTCTTCAAAATAAGACAATAGGAAAATCAACAATGGTTACCTTAATCATACACATTCTTAAATGCTAGCAAATCCTTAAATTCACTTTGCCCTTTAACCTTTCCATAAAGTCCCTCATAATACTCCCTTCTACCTAAAATACTCCTGCCTCACCAACCCTCCAAGCAATATCTGAGTCACTATTTATGTCATAATCTAAATGTAATTTTTTGAGACAATATTTTGTTATGAACTCACTATAGAGCCCAGGTTGGCCTCAAACTTGTGATAATTCTCCTGACTCAGTCATCCAAGTCCTGGGATTACAGGCATGCCTCACCAAGCCTGGTTTTCTAAATGTGATTTCTTATAGAACCTTTAGTAATTTATACCCAAATGATATGGATAATTTTATTTATGTGCTACATCAAACTATATAAAACATGAATATTTATGATGAAGTCCATATTTATTTGCAAAACTGTTTTGATAGACAAATTTCCTTAATAGCTACATTATATTTTTACTCCATACACTTTTCTCCAAGATTGTTTATAAAATTAACAGCAGCTTTTCAATTTTACAGTAAACCTACAACTGTTCTTACAAGTATTTTTTAGAAAGCAAGAAATTGAATGGAACTGCAAAATGAAAATGAAAAGCTATGGAATTTGTATTAACCACATATACAGCACTATATACAAATACATATGTGTGTATTTAGTGCTATATAGAACTATATTCTTATTCAAAACATGGATTAAAATATGGATTTAAAATGGCTATCTTCTCTCTTTGTAAGACAGAATACTTTTTGTTGATGACTTGTACTCTGGTAACTACTTTGAAGGGAATGATACACTATTGTTATTTAATTATTATTTTGTTATTCTTTATTATTTTTGATGAAATTTTATTTTATTGTTTCATAAAATAAAAACAAAAACATTTAAAACCAAGTTAGGAAGGAATAGACACTATCTTGAAAAACTATAAAGATGAGATGAAATATTTTCATATTGGACCAACACCACCATAAAGTAACTCTAATAAAGTTGGTTACAAAAACAATAAAATAAAATGATTAGCTCAGAACATACTAACAAAAACTATATTCTATGTTGAACAGCAGGAAAGCATTGAGAACAGTACATCGAAGGAATAATTCAGGTGCCATGATTATAAATTAACTGGTCCAAAAACAATAAATTATAAAAGTATTTTGTACTTCCATATAATATTGCGCAAAGGAAATAACAGAATTAATGCACTGGCATGCCACAATAATAACTTTGAAATCCTAATCATGGAAGAAAAAAAAAAAACTATTGAAACATGATTCAGGAGCTTCAGTACTTTAAACAATATAACTTTCAATGGGCACACAAGGAAGTATCTAATGTATGAATCATATATTACATTGAGCTATAAAATACCCTCAATATAAAAAAAAAAACTATGAACACTAGGTATCATCTATCCAGAATAGAATAAAACATGGAGTACACAAAATATTGATACACAAAATAATCAGTGAATTATGGACACTAGGGCTTGATAATGACTAAGAAAAGCAACATTAAATGGTATTTGAAAGCATTTATAAATAAATATAGAAATCAATACATTTTTAAGTTAAACTTAGGAATCTTACTGATTTGACACTTTCTCCTTGATATTACAAGATTGTCTTTTACACAGTTCCTATCCAGTTGACTTTTCATTAAAAATGACAAAATATTGAACATTTTATTTATTATTATTGACTTGTAGATATGAAGTGTTGATGCCATGCCTATGCTACATACAGGAATAAGTTGTACACAGAAGGAAATATAAATGTTCCTACAGAGCCCAGATTTCATATTCTTTCTATGAAAAGTGTTTTTTCTAATCAAATAAATCACAGTGACAATAATTAGTAATATGTACTTATTTGACAAGGAGATGAATAGCAATTATCTGATATATCCTATATTCCAGTCTTCTGGGACTTCATAGAACACTTAAAAGTCTGTTAAGTAAATAATTTTGCCTAACTATTCAATGAAAGTTAGTTGAGATACTGGTGCAAGATACCAACAATTATCTGCCTGTTCTTCATCACCTTCGTCAATCATCTATTAAGTCCATATCTTTAAAGTCATGAACCACACAACATACTCAAAGAAATACGGGACTGAAGACAACAGGTTCATGGGGACCAAACCATCTCAGATTAGAAGTTGTTTTGGGACACATAAACAAGCTATGTTTAAAATTGCTATACTAAATTAGGTAAAACTGTGGCAAACAAGGCATCTGGAACACTCAGTAAATGGACTTAAACTAGTAAAACAGAGTGATTTAAAGAGATAATTTCAATTTATCCCATTCTGAATATTAAACTTCACTGAGCATTCTATTTTTAGCGCCTGACTTTCCTCTTCCATTAGTACACATTTATAGTACAGAGTGATCACATTCCTTAGGGAGAATTTGTGCATCAGGTAACACATCTTAATTCTTTTGACCCTTCCTCTCCCCTATCCTACCCTTTTTCCCCTGCATAACTGCAAAAACTCTATTTCTGTTTTTTCTTTCAACTCTTTATTTAAAAATCTCTTTTCCCTTCTTTTCCTCCCTCATCCCTCATCTCTTGTACCCTTTCTAATTGAAAAAATTCTTCCCATTGTCTAATGTAGTATTAGATTCCTGTTGAGGAAAATGAATTTTTCTGGTGTTTCTCAAAGACTAACAGTGCACTTGCTCCACAATGGCTCTAAAATGTAAGACTTTACAATACAATATTCCTACTGTATTATCAGGAGTAATGATGAAACTTAGGTTTAAAATGCTGGGTCAGTAAACACAATTGCAATCTGATAATATGCATTTATTTATAAAGACTTTCTTAACCACTTATCAGTTCAATTATTTAAATACAGTTGACTGAAAATTGCATATTTTTATTAATTTTATAAGATAATGTAACAGGAAATATAAAAAGTTTTATCAAATTTATTCAATACAAGAATCCACTGGTTGAAATGACACTTGCCTGAGATCACATAGTTATTAAAGCCATATTTGACTACCCTAATTATTTTTAAATTTTTGGCATGCATATTATTTTAATTTATTTTAAATGTTAATTTATTTAGTATATTTTTAATTTTATTTTTTGCTCCTACCAATTTAAACAATATTTTTGAACTAGTTTTATCCTGTATTCCAATGAAATTACAGGCAGCATCATTAATTTAACCCATTTTTTAATCAGATAATATCATATTAAAAACACATGGATTTTTAGTTCCAGAAAACAACCAAACTTCACATAACTTTGCAGTTCTCTCCTCTATCTCCTCTGATTTTGCTTAAGATCTGGAAACCAGGATGAGAGGAATGGATGTGTATTGAGATTTTCTTCTTTACCTGCCATTCCCTGGCTACAATTTCTGACTTACCAAAATTAGCTGCTTAAGTGAGTGGTTAAGTAGATGGTGCTTCCTCACTACTGTAGTCTTGATTAGTATTTGATGCCTTTCAGGATTAGAAGATGGCCAAAGGTGGCTCTCCCTGCAATGGCCACTCAGAGAAGTTCTTTGGCTGAGAGACTTAGGTTCTATTAAATTCATCACCTCTTCTGGTTGTTGTTGTTTTTTTTTTTTTTTCTCTCTCCTCAGCTCCCAGAGTACATCGTACACCCAAGAAGCCAAATGAGCACTTCAGGCAAGACTCTCTAGATGATCCAGGACAGTGCCTCTCTTAAGAATTCATAACTTAGATATAGAAAATGTATTTCTAGTTTTATTTGCATTTTTAATTGTAAAAAAGATTAAGATAAAAGAGGGCATAATAACACAGGTCAGAAAAGAACAATTTAGGCAACATAGTGTTTCACCACAAGACAATCCGACATAACATTAGCTACCATAGTGTCTCTTTCCTTGAAATATTTGAGTATACCTTCATATACTATAGTATCAAACATAAAAAGACAGTGTGAAGCCATTTAAGAGAATGAAAGTATTACAGGGTATTCAGAACCAACTAACAGAAAATGAACAATGGTTATGATATTATCTCCTTGTCTATAATAATTTTTGTTTATACCTATCACATATAATAAAATCCAGTAAGATACAATGTGATAAAAACCTATGGAGACAGAAGAACATAAGCTTGGTGGGACTTCAAAACAAGATGATATTAAATCATCACCAGCTATTATCATGTCCTGTTTTCTTCAAAATAGCTGTTCATACCATCACAGCCACTAATATAAACCCAGAATGAAACCATCGTAACTAATTAATGAGAACATTTTAAGGCTTCAAAGCAATATAATGGGGAATCATGTTTACCACATACTTTTATGTATTCTTACCATTTCTTACACTAGGAAAACTCTTCAGTGTTTATACATGTGAGCTTGATTTATTTCACTTATGAGAATGGTCTCAAGCTGTGCCCATTTATTTATAAATATCTCAATGTGATCATTCTTTATAGCCAAGTAGTACTCCATTGTATAAAAATACCACAGCTTTTTTATCCATTCCTCAGTTGATGGACACATAGGTTGTTTCCAAGATCTGGCTATTACAAATTGTGCTGCTACAAACATGGGTGCACATATATCACTGTGGTATGATGTTTTCAGTTCTTCTGGGAATATGCCTAGAAGTGGAATAGCTGTAACAAATAGGACTTCCAATCCCAACTTTCTGGGAAATCTCCAGACTGACCTCCATAAATGTTGCACCAGTCTACACACCCACCAACAGTGCAGAAGAGTTCCTTTTTCCCTTCAGCCTCTTCAGCATGTGTTATTGGTAGTTTCCTTTATCCTGGCAATTCTTTCTGGAGTGTGATGGAATCTTAGTGTGCTTTTAATTTGCATTTCTCTAAGGAGTAATGATAATGAACATTTTTTTCATGTATTTATTTGCCATTTGTATTTCTTCATCTGAGAATCTCAGATGTCCATTTTTGGATTAGATCCTTGAATTTTGGTGGTCTGATTTTTTAAAATTCTTTATATGTTTTAGACAGAAGTCCTTCATCTGAGGGACAGTTCACTAGGATTGTCTCCCAGTTTATAGGTTTTCTTTTCACTATGCTAGAGATTTCTTTTGACATGCAGAAACTTTATAATAAGACATGATCCCAGTTATTGATTCTGGGAAGTATTTCCCGTGCAGTTTGATTCCTATTCATGAATTCTCTACTTATCCCTGTGTCTTCAAGGTTTTTACCCAAATTGTTTTCTAATAGATTTAGTGTTTCTGCTTTAATATTCAGATATTTGATCCATTTAGATTTTAATTTAGTATTTGGCCACAGGCATGGGTCTAGTTTTAGTTTTTGGCATATGGAGAGCCAGTTTTTCCAACACCATTTATTAAAGAGACTGTCATTCATCCAGTGAACCTGTTTGGCCCCTTTAATCAAAGATAAGATATTTGAGTGTGTTTGTAGTTGTGGTTGTATCTTCCAGTCTATTGCATTGATCTTCAGCTCTGTTTTTATTCTAGTACCATATTGATTTCACTAAGGTTGATTTGTAGTATAACTTCAAGTCAGGGATTATGATGCCTCCTGCCTTGCCTTTGGTGCTTAGAACTGTCTCTGTTATTGTAGGTCTCTTCTGGTGCCAGATGAATTTTAGGAGTGATTTTTTGAGATCTTTTTGATGGTATTTTTATTGGGATTGCATTGAATATGTATAATAGTATTGGGAGAATGGCCATTTTCACAATATATATTCTTCCTATCCATTAGCAAGGGAAGTCTTTCCATTTTCTGAGATCCTCTTCAAATTCTTTTTTTCAGTGTATTATAATTTTCCTTATATAGATCTTTCTCTTCTTTCATGAGAATAACTCCTCAGTATTTCATTTTTTTAGTTGCTATTGTGAAGGGTGTGACTTCTCTCATTTCTCTGTGATTTTGTTGTTACTGTATAGAAATGCTATTGATTTTTGAGTATTGATTTTGTATCCAGCCAAGGAGCTTCTTTGTGGTAAAACCTTGAATCTGCCTTTTTTTTTTCCTGTTTCAGCGCACCAAAAGCTCCAACATAACATGTTTCTATAATTATAGTGAATGATGTTAAATTAACATTTGATTCACTTCCTAGGTATTCTCTGCTGTAAAACATTTTTTCACCCACAAAATGCAATTCCTTCCAATCGTCAGAATTCAATCATGAATGACAGCTCAATCAATGGATCTATCGATCTATCGGACTACTACTCAGGCATAAAACAGGATAAATTTGAGTCATTTGTAAGAAAAGATATACCTTGAAACCACAAAACTAATGAAATAATTCCGTCATGAAAGCTTGAGCCTCACATGTTTTACATGAGAAATTCAAAGAACAAATAATTCAAAGAGCAAAATAAAGGATCACAGGAAATGGGGAGGTAGATACCTTGCAGATGGGAAGAGGATCAATGGATGAAGGAAGGCGGAGGAGAGTGGGGGAAAAGAGAAATGAAAAGGTTCCTGATGTGGGTATATACATGTAATGACTCTGCAGGATGAAATGTATCCATTATGCATCATAAACATTTACTAATAAAACATAAGAGTTGGAAAGGTGCATCTCTAATGCTGAGAAGATAGCCTGAAAACTTTCACTATAAGTTTCCAAGGGAATGGTCTAGCATAGTGGTGATGAACCTTTTGGAGCTTGTAGTGATACAAAGAGCCTGCTGTGGCATGTGTGTCCTAGTTCATCACTGCCTCCAATACTTCATTTGAAGATGTGCTGCTCTTGGCATCTACATACTGTTCCTGGTCTTAGAATTTCAGCTGAGTCTTGTATTTAAATCCTATATTGTAATTATTAATTTTAGCTGTCAACTTTGAATAATTTCTCTAACATTTAATTAAACATACTTTACCTGCATTAATTTATTGACTATTTGAAACCTATTTTCTAAAATAAAAATTCTATTACTAACTCCACATTACCAATTAATATATTGAAACTGAAAGCTCAAAGAAGTTAAAACTATCATAAGCACAGATAGTAAGAAAAAAAATCATCCATATTTAAAGACAGTTGGTCTTATATTAAATACCAAGTATCTAAAAACTGTGATAGATGTGTCTCTGATTTTTTGAATAACAAGAGAAGAAATTATCAATAAGCAAAATGGAGCAGTTCATAGAGCAAGAGGAGGTGTCCTGATTACTTTTCTCTGATTGTTGAGACAAAATACCTGACATCCAAGTGAAGCAAGGGAAGGTTTACTTATCTGAAAGTTTTTTGGAGATTTCAGTCCATACTCAACTGGTTCCAAGGCAGGGTGGAGTGGCTGAAGGAGAGTCATTCATGGCCACCCCAAACACCAACTGGGAAAGAGCAAAAAAGGAAAAAAAAAGCATGCTGCCTTCCCTCCCCCATGCTGTATGCTGGCTCCTTGCCCCTGGGTGGGCACAGCACTCACACTGCCAATCCCAGGGCTTGCCAAGGAACCAATCGCAAATGTTCGATTCAGCTGCTTCCATGACTCTATGGGGGTTGGGGGTGGGGGAAGCACATCTGAAACACAAACCACAAAAGTTGATAAAGAGCCAAAGTGATCTCTCAGATAGATGTTGGAGGCATTTCAGTTTTCTTACTGAAGGATACTAAAAAGTAGCCATAAAAATTAAGACTTTAAAAGTTTACATAACTTTACATGGATCTTTTCCTGAAATAACACTAAAAATCAATTACCTTAATATTATGATTTTGAACCTTATTTTTAAATTAAATTGATCTTATGAAGTGTCATTTAACTGCCTGATCTCGCACAGTGCGAAATGTATAAATCCTGAACCAGAGTCATACACATTTCTTTTTAACAATAAAATATTTAAGCTGGTACTTTTTTAAGCTATTAATTTTGAATTTTATAATATTTTACACCTAATCTTCTGAACTGGACCAAGATAATGAGCAAATCTTATGACAGAAGGTTATGAACATTTGTATTCGGTCAGCAAATTCTGAATTAAATCCTACTGGGAGGGGGTTGGGGATTTAGCTCAGTGGCGTAAGCACCTGCCTTGCAATCAGGCTGTCGTGAGTTCGATCCCTGGTACCGATAAAAATGAAAAAGTAAAAAAAAAAAAAAAATCCTACTGGGAAGTTAAACTTCACATCTTATTTACTTCAGCTTTGAAGACTGCTCAAGAAGACAGCTCTAACTACTGATAAGCATGTATTTTCCCCAAGGAAATTTCCATTTAAAAAAAAAAAGTTATTCTGGGAAAAGTAGGTACTGTGTGCTGTATAGATCAGAAAGGAAAATTGCAGTTATGTCACTTAAAAAGGTCTGGAACCCAATGCTGTCATTTGTGCAAACTGTATTACTAACCTTAGAAAAATGTGTAAGAAATATAAGCACATAGCTGTTCTTGTGATGTTAGAATAAGCAAAATGAAGCCAAACTGGACTGGAATGAATGACATCTTACTTTTTAAGGCTGAAATCACAGCCAACTGACCCTAACTTAATGACTGCTGGAACATTTTATTTAAAATCATCCAGTATTATATAGAGCATGGCAAAGTGTGTCAATAAAATTATAAAATGAAACATTTAAAATGAGAAAGTTTAACTTTTCATAATGTTCAGGGTGGCCACTACAGTTTTCACAATTTTATTTTAAAAAGTTTTCCGCAATTATCTTAGAAAACATTTGGATTTGGCCAAATTTTTATCAAAGATGAAAAACTTAATATGACTGTGCAAATATGTAAGAATCTAGAAGGCTGATTTTTTAACTGCAAATCCATGTGGAGTGAGTTAATGCATTTCCTATTGCCAATAGAATTCCTAGTGACTATAAATTGTTTCACCCAAAAAACTGAGCATTTAAAATATCTCAACCAAACATGCCACCCAATTAAACCTGGGTTTTGGGGTCTGGGGATTTAGCTCAGTGGCATAAGCGCCTGCCTTGCAAACAGGCAGTTGTGAGTTTGATTCCTGGTACCGATAAAAACAAAAAAGACCAAAAAAAAAAAAAAAAAAAAAACCCAAAAACCTGGGTTTTGGTACAATGTCTAATAAGCAATAAAAAATACGAACTTAACAAATATGGCCCTTTAGATTCTACTTACCACTATGTTATCTGACCAAGTCAAATTGTGAATGACTGGCAAAAATTTTGATGCACATATTTTTGGGGAAACTGACTTTTGGCTTTAAGATTATACAATTCCCAAGAGTCCAAAATATATAAATGGTTTTTTTTTTCAGACCATGTGTCCCTAAATCTATTTAAAGAAAGACACATTTTTGAATAATTATTTCTATTCAAGAATCTTTTGCTTAAATATTTCCTAATCTCACAAATGATAATTGAGATGAATACATCTATGCATAGCACATCCAATTAATTCCACAAGAGTATGTTCTTTTTTTTTTCCCAATTTTGAGAAGCATTACTCTACTTTGTACAATGGCAATTAGTAGATAACTGTTGCATGGGAGAGAACTTAGTGGTTTCTACGTTATCACATGCTATGTGAGGCAAAAAATAATCTGTTAATTTATCTTTTGGTAAATATCCAAAATTACCTTACAATTTTGAGCATGAATGAGATCAGTAAATTTAAGAAATGATTCTTTTAGGTTGTTTCTGAGTAGTTTTAATAAAAATAGTTTACCACAAACAATATATAATGTTTTTTAATGAGATGTTATTGGAATAACAGTTTTATTTGTATTCCCATTTGCTACAGAATACACACTGGCAGCACTTGTGGCTACAGCGTTTACCCTTAGGAATTTGTAGATTATTGTCCTAACCTTACTTTCAAAGTCTGACACAAAATACCACGGTTTTATTGTTACTTTTGTATTGCTATAGTGTACTGGTATTCTTTGCAAACATATCTTTCTATTTATAGCACTCTTTTTAGTAGCATTTTCATTCATAAAATATAGTTCTTCTAGATCACTGAAAATTAAATGAACATTGGCAGCAAGCTGCACTTTTTCCTAAATGGGAAATGGGTTAAATACTGTTTTCTTACACATGATAAAAATGTTGAAGTTAAAATAAAGAGAACTTCATTCTATTGGTTGAGACTAGGAAAGACAAACCAGGTTAAAAGATACTAGTAGTTGGCTCTGACAGGCAGGAGCCAGGAGCTGTTGTCCACCCTATGAGCACCACACCAACATCAAGGACGCAAGACTGCTGCCATATAGGTGAGATACGAGACCCAACATACCACCGCTGACATTCCCATCACCTCAACTGAGCCAGTCCAACAAAAGGCCTAGGAGCAATTTGAGAACAGTCTGTGGACAGACATTAAGACTGCATCCATTTGTAGCTTCAATTACACCAGCAACAGTAACTGCACTGCAGTTAAATATGGGATAGAGAAATGACTGAAGCTACTACTATAATTTTTTTTCTTGACATACCATATGCAAGAAATAGTCCCCATCTTAGAATGACTGAGTCAAGTGGACAGTCTAGATAAATTAATGAAATTGAATTCTCAATCTACTGAAAGAATAGTGCATCATTGTCACATATCAAATGTGCAAAAGTATGCAATGTTTTATATCTACCTCACTTTTCCAAATATATTTGGCTTAGTAAAACAATTAGAATAGTAAAATGAATCAGAAAAATATTTTCCTGTATCTCCAGATAGGAAAGTTTTAAACTCCTCTTTCTTCTATTGTCACAAGAGCACTAGTTTTTAATATGTTACATAAAGACCTACTGCATCAGTGTAAGGGGTATTTTCTAATAAATTCTAATAAATCATATTTATGGTGTAAAAACAAGCACTATGTGTCTTTCCAATGTTTTCTTTTATTTGTTAATCTACTTTGAAACAAACTGCTTGGAAAATTATCCACATTACATTCCGAGGTTACTGCTAAGGGTCAGTGTTTTTTTTTAAATGATGATTGCTAACAAAACTGTATGCATTCACAGTGTATGACATCATGTTTTGAGACAGGTATACACTGTGAAATCATTACAGTGCAGATAGATTTAAACTTCGTGATTTTGTCTTCATTGAGAACACATAGATCAATATTTCTACAATTTTACTCTGAAATATTATAAGAAATTTTATGAATTCACTACTTACACTTCAGACAATTCCCCTACACCATCAGTTAGTAACAAGTTAACTAACTATCACTAGATTTCATTATATATCCTGGAACTGCAATGAAGTCTGTTCTGAGTCAGGGAAACAGATGCTACAGAAGTCACTGTGCTACTCTTCAGGCCAACCAAACCTCTTAATCTATAAACTATCACAGACATACAGGCATGTACTGGGCTCCCTTTTGTTGGGAATAAAATCAGGAAGGCCTGATCAAGCATAGATATAGCTAACATGTCAGTTTTCACCTTAGGTTCATCATTTGAATTTTACTGATGATTGCAAGGAAGTTAAAGCAAGGACAACAGCAAAACACACACACACACACACACACACACACACAAATAACTTTTAGTCTTTTAGCACAAACTACTGAGGACAGTAACCTAGTCTTGAACTGATGCTAGTAGGGCATTAACAAAGTTACACGTGTAAGAACTTCACTGCATTCCAGCTGGAGAGGAAGCCTCTATGTGGCCTCAGAAGCCACCCTGCATACAAGTAAAAAGAGCATAGCATGACACTAACACTGACACTGCTGCCCACCCAACTGCTAAGTCTCCTATTGGAGCTCACCCTGTAGTCTCAAAGATTGATTATATTTGTAGAAAGCAACTACACTTTTCAAATTGGGGCCACTTAGTTATAATATCTAAAGAAAAAGCTCATTAAAACAGGAAAATTCGTTTTCTTTTTAAAGTCATTTTCCTCATTTAAAAATTTACTACTTTAAAAATATTCATCTTTCCATTATACTAATTTCTTTGCTGGACAGTAGTGACCTGAAAAATAAAAATAGCTTCACGAAATGTACAGTATGCAGACTTCTTTATCTATAGATGTTCAAACTTGGCCTTAAGTGGACTATATTTTACATTCCCTTTAATCAGTCTCACGCTGACTAGAGGAGTTGGGGATTCACTTCCCTGAAAATATAATTATGCCTGCTGGGATCACTTTAGTTGACTTTCTATTTCAGCTGATTTTATTCTCTTTCTTGCTACCTGTTTTGATCATTCATGCTTTCTACCTCTTCCCTAAAAGTACTCTTAAAGTTTCTTACACTTCAATAGCTTGGTTCTGTTAAAATTATTATATATACCCCACAAATGATTATAGGCAAGCACAGTTTTACTTTGTCCTCACCAGGTGATCTGTTATTCTTTTAATTTTTGTTTTTATTAGCCCATGTTTGCAGTGCATAATGATTACACTGATTGTGGTGAGCTGGCTCATGTACATAATACATCTTCAGTCTCCTCTCATCTCCTCCCCATCCCTTCCCTCATCCTTCTCTACATCTCTTGGGGTCACCTTTCTTCCCTTCTGCAAAAGATCTATCTCCCTTTGTTTTGTTATCTTCTTTTATTTTGCTATTTATGCTTTGGGTTCCCCATATAAAAGAAATCACACTCCATTAAAGCTTGCCCTTCAATTAACATTATGTTAGCCAGGTACATCCTTTTCTATCTTTTTATAAATGACCCAAATTTATCTTTTTTATGGCAGAGTAATATTCCATTGTATATACATGCCACAGTTACTTTTCCCATTCATCTGCTCATTGGCATACAGGTCTCTATGATTTAGCTATTATGAGCTATTCCTCTATGAGTATGCCTGTATGCCTGTACTATGATGTATTTAACTCTTCCAGTAAAAGTTGTAGAATGAGAATACTCCATTCAATGTGATTTCTGTTTTAAGTATTTTGCGGAATCTATATACTGATTCACACAGTGCTGATACCAGTTTCCACTCCCATCAACAATGAAGAAGGGCTCCTTTTCACCCACAGCATTGGCAGCATTTGATATTACCTGATTTCTTGATGACACTAATGTCTTTTCATTTTATCACAATTTTACTGTTTCCTGTTCAAAATCATGCCACAATTCTGAATTATTTAATCATACATTAGATATTCCATACAGTTAATATTCAAAAATAAACTGATAATAGAAAATCAGTTAATAGATTAAAAGGAATAATTCAGGCTTTATATAAACAGATTTTAAGATCTTTCCAAACCACTGGATATTTAAATATTTTTAAATCTTTTAAGTGAAAATTATTTTTGAAATATTTGTTTCCTTCTAGATACGTTCTATGTATAACCTCATAAATGCATCACCATATTTGACATTCTCTCAGATAAACCAGATATAGTAAGACATTTATATTTGGAAAACACACTCAATGAATGGTAGAGTATTTTTTATCATATTATCCAGAGGCTAGGCTCACTTAAAATAGAAATAACCTACAAAGACAAAGAAATAATACACAACATACTCTCTTTCTATGTGCTTACCAGGTCTGTCAGTGTAAGCTTAAGTGCTTACTGGAAGTCCAAAGCCTTAGGACTTGAAGTGGACAATAACTTGAATAGGGTATCAAGTTTACAGATGTAAGTTAAGGACACAGAGTGGAAGAAATCATTAGAATTTGATGTTAAGAAATAGAACTTAGCAATTAGACTGACTACACAAGATTAAACTTAGAGAAGCATCACTGATGATTTGATACCTTTTGTGCTAGTTTTAAAGTGAAAAAAAATTGAAACTTGCATATAACTCAATGCTATGCCTTTCTTTAGTTTAGAAAAGAACTATGTTTATGTTCAAGACAGAAGAATTGTTTGGGAAGAAACTGTATGGTTCAAAGAGTTTTACATAAATTTTATATAAATCTATTCAAAACACACTTGCTAAACAACAGTGCTATGTTCTTTTATGGTATATTCTTTAAAACAAAAGATGTAATTCACAGGTAATTTTTAAGAATCTTATTATAAAGTATTTTTATTTTTAAAATAATCTTTTAAGTGTTATATAAACACATAAACAAAGGCTAATGTGGGGTATATTCACAGATTAATCCACATGTTCTCAAGTTAGCCCTACTTGAGGCTGCCTGTCACTACAGTGATGGTACTAACCAGTGTTTCTTGCTCCTCGCTCCAGTACAAACCATAACATACTTAACAGCAAAATGTCCTTTCCTGAAAAGTAACATCGAATAGCATTACTGCTATTGCTATTATATACCACCACCTCACTGACAGAATACTATCACAAAATTGAAAATATCATAAACCTGACTTCCTTAAATCAACTTCTATAAACATTCCAAATTTATAATTTGTGTTTTTTAAATGAACATGTGTCATCCAGTATATATTTTGTGTCCCCCTATACTCTCTAAAGTATCAAGATCCAAAATAATTCCATCAACATTTATTTCTAGTTGAAGATCAAGCTTTGAGTCCCTTTCCCTTGCAAGGTACAAAAAAAAAAAAAAAAACCTATCCTTTAAATAACTAAAATAACAAATCCAACTTGAGAAAGATGATTCCATCCAATTCCACTTTTCCATATAATATTTTTCTTAGCAAACTTAGAAGAGTAGTAATAAGCCCATGTAAAAACAGCTTACTCTGAAAAGCTGATGGATGACATGTATTAATGTGAACAAAGGAAATCTTCTGCACCAGCAGATATTCACTAGAAGCCACATATGAGTTCTACCATGACTAAACTAGTCTCAAGTTTTGAATTGGGGTTTTAATTGAGTCCCATTTTAAATTTTTTGTTTGCATCATATTTTAAAGACACTAAGTTTAAAGACACTTCAGTGTAGAGAAAAGCTGATTTAGATATTTAAAAATATATCAGGAGTAAACATCCACTACCCTGAAAACAGAACAGCTTCCACCTAAAATGTTAACTAATCAGGAAAATCTAACCAGTTATGGATCAGAAAATCTTAGTACCTACCCCCATATGTAATTGGACTATTTATATGGAGAATGTTAGTATAAATTTTAAGTTTAGGGTGCACTCTAATCTAAATTTAATCTGATTCTGCTTACAAAATTCGAGTTAAAATGTAGTGCTAAAGAAACAGTGACAGGTTACAGAGGGAAATGAAGCTTGGCAAAAACCTAAACTCTCAGATATAATCATCTGGAGAACAGCATCATTTTCAAAATTTCTGTCATAAAAAAACAGGTCTCAACCTTGTCCTCCCACACGGTTACAAAATATAAATAGCAAGGAAAGACAGCTAGCACCTGTTCTTGATTTAGTGGACATGCTTCTGCTTCTTACATACATCAACTTCATTAATTCATCCTGATTTCTGGGATGAAGTTCGCTACTTTTTGTGTGGGACACTTAATAGCACTTCTGGTTCTGTAGGGCTTTAAGATTTGTCAACAGTCCCACTATGGGTTCTATACAAAAAAGGAAGTAAAATCTGTGAAAGAGATGTCTGTACTACCATGTTCCACCACAGTACTACTCACAAGTAGCCAATATGCAGAACAATCTAAGAGCCTGCTGTTGCTGAAACTGTATCTATCTGAGAAGCTTAGAAGTTTAAATTATTCAACAAACAGCCAGAGGCCTTATTTTTTAAATAGACTCATCCTATGCAAGAGGAGGGCAAAGAGATTTTGTGAACAAAACCTACCCTGGGAATGGCAGGAGAGACCTGTGTATAATATAAGGCAGGAAAAGAAGCTTTTTCATCCCTTTTGCTCTTGCTGCATTGCTGTCTTCTGTCATCTTGAACTTTGCCTTACTGAATTGTTACCACCTTGCCTGGGAGCCAGCTGATTTTGGACTGAAACTTCCACAAACCGTGAGCTAAATAAACCTTTCCTTCCTTAATTTGGGGTGTTGGGTATTTTGTCTCAGCAACAAGAGAAAAGTAACCAAGGCAGTGTCCATCCACAGATGAATGTATTTCTAAATTTAGTGCAAGTGAACAATGAAATACTATGCTGAAAATCAGTCATAGGCAACAATGTGGATGAAATTAGACTATGTTCAGTTATATTAAATAAGTTAGGCAAAGAGTAACAAATACTGCACCATCTCATTTATATGTGTAATGAAAACCAATTCTGAGACATACAAGTGTAGAAAGGCAGTAGGTGGGAGTTAGATGTGAGGTAGATGAAGAATGTGGAGATATTAGGTAGTAGGTACAGTTACAGTAGAAAGAGTAAGCTCTCGTATTACATTTCACAGCATGGCAAATACAGTTAATGTTCTGAATATTTCAAAATAGCTGAAATAATGGATTTTAAATGTTCACACAGTAAAGAAATAATAGACATTTAAAATGCTACATATACTAATTAGTACATCAAATTTGAAGCCACTACTCTACAATGTACACTTGCATTGAAACACCACATTTTACCCTGTAAGTTTTAACAGTTTATATGAGCTAAGTTATTTAAAATTAAAACAAAATATATTTATTTTCATTTTTATGCCTTTAAGCCTAGACTAATAGAATTGTGCTAAAGTGAAATCTCAGGATAGATGAAAGTCTACCTGTCATTAGAGAATCTGAAAAAGGGCAGCTATTTTCTCTCCTGGCTTTTAGCAGCTCTAAAATAGGTACATATTATAAAAGTACTATCCACTAAAAGGCCCCAGCCTTTTATTCTGGAGTGACTGATGGTAAGAATCACAGACAGAATTAATTCCAGCAGTGGTGGTAGGAGAAAAGGCTTCTTGGAGTGTTATCAGAATCTGGTGCTAAACTACTGTCCTTATGAGAAAAGCCCACTAGTGTACAATGATAATAGGCTTTACCTAACATATTAAAAAGATCAAAGAGTTTGTAAGTATGGAGTCAAATTATTTAGTAGGACATGTATGTTGCATAAAAAAAGACAAAGGTCAATGGACTTAAACTATAGATGTTAATTCTTTCCAGAAATGACATCTCCACTGAGGCAGACATGTTACTCAGAAACAACAGATGAATAAGGAGCCACCAGCTTGATAGCTGCTGGTCACCAAGGAAGATAGAACCTGAGCCTCTAGAGAGTGTCACACTGATAATGAGAGCATACACATTACTTCTGACTGAAACTCCCTGGCCAGACTAAGAATGCAACCTCATCCAACTACAGAGGCAGCCAGAAAATTCAATTCAATCTTGTATTTTGAAATAAGAAAGCAAGAAACATTGTACAAATAGAACTAATAACTGCCAATTTCTTTGACATTTTCTCTCTTTCTCTTTTCCAGCTCTGATAAGATTTCCTTGAAATTTTGAAACACAAATTGTTTTCCAGCATTTTCAGCTCAGTGAGGCCAAGAGCATGGTGACTCCATTTCCCTCCTCAACCACAAAGACTGGCCCACGTCTGATTAAGGGAGAAATTCTTAGTGCCACGCCACACACAGCCAGGAGACAGCCCACGGGCTATCTCTGCTCGTTAGCATCTTTCCAGCACTGCTTTTACTCTCATACTTTGCCCAGAATGCTAAGTCTGTTGCCATAACTTATGCTTCCAAGGAGTCCAAGATCCAGAGCAACAAAGCACATTTTAAAAATACTGAGAGAGTGGTTTGGACCACTGACATACTGAGCTAACAGAGATGAAAACAGCATTTTTATGGCATTTCTCTTGAAAAAAAAATCAAGAGAGGAAGAATATTCTGAACAGATCAAAGGTAGAGGATAAAACAGATACCCCTTCTCACCACCAAGAGATAAGAATGTATAGGCAAAGAGTATTTGTTACTCTTTGCCTAACTTATTTAATGTAACTGAACATAGTCTAATTTCATCCACATTGTTGCCTATGACTGATTTTCAGCATAGTATTTCATTGTTCACTTGCACTAAATTTAGAAATCCATTCATCTGTCGAGATAAGAATGTATAAGAGGCCATTACATTAGCTCTCTGGTTACTACTAGAATACTCTGAGGAAATTACTCTTGTTCCTCACAAAATAAACAGAGAACTGCATGTTCCAGGAAGGGACACGTGGTACAACTGCACTTAGTCTGCCTGGGTGGTCAGATTCGATGTGAGATGAGCTCCAGCAAAATCAGCTAGGAGCTCAGTAGGAAGACACTTCTGGAAGGGTCATACTCAGCATATGATCCTGTAATGTCCATTGACCTTATTCTAAATCACTGCAATTATTTGGCAGAGTGTCACTCATTGATAATGACAGTAATGTCCTAACTCATCCCTGTTTGTCAACTGCTGCCCTTTCCAACCACTGTTTGTCATCTTGCTGCAACAATAAACTTTTTTTTTTTTTGGTACTGGAATCAAACTCATGACCTCACACTTGCCAAGCAGGCACTTTGCCACTAAGCTATACTCCTATCCCCTAGAATAATCACTTTAATAAATAAATTTGAGTTAATTCTTCTTTTCCCAAAAACATGACAATAGGCTTTTGCTTCGATCACAAATTCCTAAGGGTCTGGAATAAAAACAACCTACCCAACAATTACTATACCAAGTTACCAGATCTTAATCAAGCTTAAGATTTTCTCAGAAATCTTTGTTTTCTTATCCTAGTCTACCACAACTATTTTTAACTGGCATTTCTGACCCTAGTCTCCACAGCCTCTGGAAAAGGCATTATAAAATATGAATTACATTACATTCTTATTTTCTAAAATCTATTATTTTTTCTAATTAATTTTAACAATGGTTCTCCAAGACCCTTGTGTATCTAGAGAACACTGAAAATTAAATTTATAACCTTAAAAAATCCTTCTCATTTTGAATTTTAATTTATAGCTTTTAAATACATTCATAGAAAGAATCTAAAGTTTCCCTTTAACATGGAGGCCACAGCCTGCAAATCAGATAAAGTGAATTCTCAGACAGCCTGTCTCGGTCAGGAATCATGGGGCTGGGTGAAAATGATCTCAGTCACACAGTACTACAAATTCACCCACAAATGGCCACTAATTAAAGTATGAATCATGAAAACTAGCAAATATAAAGTCACATTGAAAAGATAAATTACAGAAAAGGGAGTATTAACCACTTATTTGGTGGGAAGGGATTTCAATACCAAATTATGTTATTCTCAGATAAACACCTGAAACTTCATTAATTTCATCACTTAGAAATAGATATGAACACCATAAACACAGGCCATTGAGTTTAGTCCAAATTTGAAATATTAAAACATTAATATTGATATAAAAATGCAATATTAATATAAAGTATTAACATTTTAACTGGCAAAATGTACATAGGAATTATAGAAAATTCTATGTATTACTTAGTTCATTTAAAACGATTAATTCTGAAATAAATGAAACATTATATTTTGATTTCCTCTTTACAGTAATCATGTCTTTATCTAAAACTATCATGCACCAACATTAGATAAGCTGTTATTTAAAATTAATGAAGACATCTTATTAGAATATAAGGAATCCAAAAGCACAATATTATTGAAGCATGCTGACCAAAAAGGCTTCTCAGGATTCCCTCATTTTTCAATTGCTGTCCTATCTCCAATCCTTCTTGCCCCTCCATAAGAAAACTATACCAAATTAGTTGTACTTTCAAAGAATCACCAACCTCTTTCACTGTTAGTATTTCTTTGAATCATTCGCAAAAGTCCTTTTCTGCTGGCTCTCTGAACAATGAACTGGCTCTCATGAACAATGTCATCCAAGACTGCACACACATTATCTCCTGTAGAAAACTTCTGTGGACTCCTCCACACAGAAAGTAAGTCACCCTATACTTCTTCATCCTGTGCATATTCTTACAAGCAAATAATTAACATACTGCATTACAATAACTAGGCTATATATTTCTTCACTGTGTTCATGAAATTTGAACTTTTTAATTTAAAAGGCTATTTTCATGTATGAAGGTTTGAGTGTGCCGGACATAACTATATTTACTATATGATGCCATAGCAAGTCATCTCCAACTCCAGACCTTTACAACCTTTATTTCCTCCCTTTTTGGCCAGTTTAGATGCCCCAGTATGTAAAAGCTAATCATGACTTTCAACTTGACTGGTTTGAGAGATGTTTAGAACAGTACACTAGAACAAGAAGCCAAGCTCTCCCTGCAAGTCAGCACCATGTGCAGACCACTGCGGGAAAACCAGATGCCAGCCCTTTCCTGTGAGTGGCACCATTTACAGAGCATGGGGGAAGGGAACAAGAAGCCAATAAGGAACCAAGCACTTCTTATGAGTCAGTGCCATATGTGGTCATTGCAGGGCGAACTAGATGCCAGCCCCTTCTGGTATGTGGGCAGGGAGACAAGAAGAGTCAATGTTTTCCCCTGCCCCTCCTTCATAAGCAACGTGCTGATCCAAAGAAATACAGGATGTGATGATAGCTACTGAGGTAAAATATAACTTAATGCTTGTAGTGTTCAGTATTTCACTGACTTGCAGGCCTAAAGCCAGTAATCTGATCATCTTTTCAGAAGATAACAATACACAATGTAGCATCTATGGGGCATCTCCTTCTGAAGGCAGTAGCCATGGCCAATTCCCTATTATCACTGTCAAAGTCCTGTATCATTTTCATTATTTTGTTTGGTTTTATCTTGTTTGATTTTATTGTATCTGATGGCATGGGCAGCTATCTCAACGATAACAAGACATATTATGGTAGCTATTTTGGATGTACTATTAGCTTGAAATACTTTATTGTGTTCATTGGTTTGTTTTCATTGGTTCTATTTTGTTTTTTTTTTTTTGTTTGAGTATATCTGAAATTATAGGTAATTGTTTTGAAAACTCTAAGAGGCATTATGGTAACTGCTGTTGATTTCTTACTATCTTATTTTGAAATTGTATCCCTTACACTGTTTTGTTTTGATTGGCTTTATTCTGGTATATTTTCCTTGGTTTTGTTCCCTTTAAAATATAAATTATGAGAAAAAAAGAACAGTACACTTTCCAGTGATTGGGACCTGCATCTGGTACACGGCCTCCTGTCTATGGCTCTTCCCTCATTCTGTTTCCTGGCTGCCACAGAGGAAGCAGCCCTCTCCTGCCACACCCTTTCATCATGATGGTTCTGCTCTGCAAACAGTGGTCAACCATGGACTGAAACCTCTGAAACTGTAAACCAAAACTGTTGAGGTTTTTTTTTCCTTTAAACTGTGTCAAGCATTTCTTCCACTAACAGAAGAATGACAAATACATAGTATGCTCTTCTTTCTATGCTCTTATTTTATCTGCATTTCCTTCCAAATGATTTAAGCCCCGTCTGACTCAGTTTCCTCAGTTATAAAAGGGGACACAATAATGACATTTACCTCCTATCATGGAAAGGAGGAATTAGTGAGTGTATTCAATTTGGAAGAGCAGACTTCCTTTTCCCTTTCTGCCCTATTTAAATTTGGTAACACAAGGTCAGATTATTTCTCCTGGAAGCACAAACCAAGGCTCACTGTCTGGCTAATGTGTTCACAGTGCAATCCAGCTTGCCTGCCCTTCTAGCTTACATCTCATTCTTTTTTTTTTTTTCTTTTTTTTATCGGTACTGGGGATCAAACTCACGACTGCCTCCTTGCAAGGTAGGCGTTTATGCCGCTGAGCTAAATCCCCAGCCCCCTAGCTCACATCTCTTTTCTTTCTTTTCCTTTTCTTTGCTTTTTTTTTTTTTTTTTTTTTTTTTTTTTTTTTTTTTGACTCAAGAAGGAGGCAGAATGGCTTGATGTTTAATGCTAACATGAATCACAGCTTCTGGAATTCAATTAATGTTTGTTCAGTAAATGTGGAATGAATGATTAAATGATTTGATCAACAATGTGTGAAGATGTTCCGGCACTGCTGGGAAACCAAATGAAATAATGCAATTGTGAGGTACTTCACAATTTTCAAAACAGTTTGACAAAAAATATTCCAACGTGATTAAAATCCTGTAAAACAGAATAATTAAGGATTACCAGCATTTTACCAAGGTGGAAATGGTGGCTCCAAGAGACTAAAATATTTGCTCCAGGCCACAAAAAAATCAGAGTCAGTCTAATTAGTCTGTTTGTTTCCTGCCTGAGAAAAAGGTTATTTTTTTTCCTCTAAGCTTCTTCTTATGTTTTCCTATTATTTTAATGAATTAGTAGAATTTGGTTTATTACTGGCCTAAAAGATTTTGCTCAATACTATCCATTCATTAGTAAAAATACTGAGCAAAGCAACTTTGAAAATTGAGAGAATTACAGAGGTACTATTTGACTATTCTGTTTGGGGGGAAATTTGAGGCAGATGAAAGCTACTTGAAAGTACCGCATAGCTCACACAGTGATAAAGTTTAACAAAACAGTCCATCTGTACACTGTATTTCAATGTTCATTTCATAAAATTTACCTTTATCACAGACAGCATGACAGAGTTTATGTAAGTACTGTGAGAAATAATTATTGACACTTATTTTTTAATATAATGAAATTTTGATATTTGTGCATAATTTCCCTGTAAAAATCATGCACTTTCACTTACAAATGACAGGACAAGATTTAGCCTATCACACTTGTTAGAGAAGTGAGATAATTAAATGACTTGTCATAAGCCAATAAACTGTTATTGGTAAAATGAACTGATTTCATTGATTTCAATGAAAATTCATTCTCTGTCACATATAAAGTGTAATATACATGTAAGTAAATTCATATAATTCAGTGTTCTTGTAGAGATTGTAAAATGCCAACAATGGCTAAGAGACTACTGTGAAGACATGTAATATTCCTTGGTCTCATTTTACTCAATTATAAATCACACTTATGCTAATCTCTGGCTTTCTATCTGTCTTTAAACTGTTAATATTATACACCAATTGTCCAAGTCACTCATTCAATAGCAAATACAAAGAAAGCACTATCTTACTGGAAAAGAGTTGAAACATCAATCATTAGCATCTTACCATGACAAAAGATCCAAAATAGTCAAAACTGTATCACATAAAGGTAAACGCAATTTATGTTCTAATAGTAAGTTTTTAAAATTAACACAGCATTGCTCAGAAAACTTTTCTAATAAAAATGTAAACTTTTTTACCGTTAAGACCTTTATTTACTATAGAATTTGGTACACACAACTAAGAATTTGAAGAATTAACAATTTGGTGTATATAATAATACACATATTAGAAACCATACATGAATATATTTTGGTGATATCAAAGCAAAGAAAGTTATAATAATTGAATAAAACAGTTTACAATTAGGTCAATATGATGTCAACACATAATTTGTATTAAAGATCAGTGTAACGGACTTTCAGTTTGTGGGTGAGTGGGTTCATTCTTTCTTTCTAGTATCTGAATTTTTCTCTTCCTCTTTATCATTATCATCTTTTTTGTTTTTTTAATTAACCTTGGAATCATGTACTTTAAATTTCATATTCTAGATAACACTTTTTAAAGAATAATTTTATTATCTTTGAGGCACTAATGAAACACATCTGTATGAAGCATCATCAAGAAAACCAGGTAATATGCTAATTTTATATTGGAAGTGGAAATAAATAACTAAGCTGTCAAATTTAAGGTCATGAGAAAAAAATCAATATGACTTTCATTAGGGCAACATGGAAGATGGGAAAGCAATACACACATTTTGCTCAACAAATGACTGATCTTCTGGATATTTATCAGTGAATCATCAATACATATCACTATAATTCTTTAATATTTTGGGGATTATAGTATAGTCCCCACAGAGTGGTGTCTCAGTAACAAAAATAAATTTCCCCTTCACGTCACTGAAATAATTAAAAATTTTTGAGATGACTAACAACCAACAAAGGATTACTTTTAAGGTAAATCAATATTTATTAAGTGCCTACTGTATACTTAATAACATTTTAAAAATTAGTAAATTTTTGAAATACAGTGGTACATCTGCGCTGTACCTAACAATGGTTATTTTTTCAAAGATACCCAAAGTGACTGAGAACTTCTGGCTATCAGGGTAGAGGACTTAGCATACCATTCAATACTATCAAGTCTTGACTCAAGCCAGGTCTTTTCCTGAATTTTCTGTCTCACTCCTTAGTCTCCACCTGTCCCAGCCATTTACCACTCTCTCCTCAACATTCTATCACAGGTTCTCCTGATGCCCTTGTGCTTCATTCTCCTCTGTCTGAAATGATTGTAACTACTTGTAGCCTAATGACAGACAGAGAGAGAGACAGGAGAGAGAGAGAGAGAGAGAGAGAGAGAGAGAGAGAGAGAGAGAGAGAGATCCCAAATACAGAACCAAGTATAGTATCTTTAATAAATGCTAGCTGTGTTAATAAATTGCAAGGTAAGAATCTAGCACTGATTCCCAAATCTATAGGTAACTTACTAATGTGTGACTTCACCAAATTACTCAAAGCATGTATGCCTTACACTTTTCAGTTGCTGAACTGGAATAATATG